>NC_068305.1:13408481-14043481 GCF_025860055.1 Xyrauchen texanus
ATGTTCATTTAAATGATACTTTTACATTTTTAGAATAAACATTTTTAAATGGCAACATTAGTCAAAGCAATATGAAGTTATACTGTACAGATTAATGAAGATTAATAAATGCTGTTATAATATTTTGTTCATTGTTAGTTCATGATACCGAATACATTATTGTTAGCAAATAGAACCTTGTTGTAAAGTGTTACTGAATATTTTATCAAATCCATCCTCCTATGAATATACAGGCAATTTAACAGAAACTGAACATTGGTCTGTTACTTATTACACTATTTATAAAGTACAATATAGGCTCATAGATGATCTAGATGACATGTAATGGTCCACTAGGTGGTGATAGTCTCTAAAAAAACATGTCCATATTTATATTATTTGCAAGTGTATAAGAGCATGTGTTGGACTATTTCAAAATCATAATACACATTTTGCTTCATTTTCTGCAGCAGTATTGACAATTAGTAAAGCGATTGGTGAGCTTGATTTTGGAAAGAAAGATAAAAACATAACACTAAATGAAATGGGTGTTTATCCCTTTTCCTTTCTGCCATAACTACCTCAACACTAACTTCTTCCTCTGGCAAGACATAACTGCTTCATCTGCAGTAAAAATTCACTTAATTGCAGTTCCCATCCACACATCCGCTCGTGAATCAGCACTTTGACACCAGCTCTGCAGTGTTGCCTCCATGACCGTTTCTCACAAATTTTCAATCATGATGCCTGTCTTAACACATTTCCTTTCCTCTCAGGTCAGGATGCCGTACAGGTTTATGTATTTTCACCAGCTGGGTTTATATGCCTCATTTGCATTCATATGTACTACATTAGGCTTGTAATAGAGAGCACAGCTGTGTTGATGCCTGAGTTTCATATCAAATTTATGCCTACAACAACATCAGCTGATTGAAATGATATCTCTGGCTCTCTCTTTAGTATAGGTATGTTAGGATGTGCATGCGCAGAATACATCAGAAGCCATGAGCTTTTATTTTTACAACTATCTACACCCACTTTACAGCACTTGAGTGTCCTTTGACACCCCAACAGCTTGTTCACATGTGTATGGAGAGCTGTGTATTGAACTATGCTCTCCACGTGGACATCCTGATAGTCTAGTCCTTGCGTGCATTATTGAACACACGAATAACAAAGTGGTTATGCAATGAAGGTATCAGGCGATTCAAGTAGCAGCAAGACACAACAGACAAGACGTTTTTTGATTCCAGACAGCAATGTTAATGTATTGATTCAGTTATGCTTGAGTCCCCAAATAAAGAGTCCCCATCATTTAAATATTAGTAGGCAATAAATGCAACAATGGATAAATAGGAGAATGGGTGATAAATGGGCATTACCCCCCTAGATTTCCTTGTGCCACCAAACTCTCATCAAGAGAAAAAAATCGTGGTTTCTTGAAATGGAAAAAATCTGATGAAGAGGGAGCAAAGTGACCCGAATCGACTAAACGCTGCAGTTGATGCATACGGTTTGATGAGAGATTCGAGATAATGGGGAGCAAGACCATCAACAGCACTGCAGGCCAGAATCAGTGTCCTGAATTTAATCTAAAGTAGACTGACTATTCTTGACCACGCATCTTGTTTTTTCGGTGAAGGCATCAACACTTTTCGTGGAATAAAAGGGCTCTCAACCACTCCTGCTGGCTACACTACCTGCAATAAGATCAGACTTGGTCAGCTCACATGCTGGTCAGTGGCCTTGTGGGTTTAATGGCCTAAGAGGCTATAGAAGGGTGCATTGAACTGAAAAGCTAAACTGGCCCAGAAACTGATCCTAAATTTAAAAAGGAAAGAAACTTGCCGCATCAGACTTGGCGAGACGAGACGGGGAGAGACCTCAAATCAGACAGTCCTACCAATACGGGCCCTCTGATCAGACTGAGACTGTTACAAAAACACTCACATGCATGAACGTGTGCATGTGATACTTGTATGCAACATTTGAGACAGGAACGAGCAAGGTGATATGCTGTAACTTACATTGCCACAACAAAAGGATACAATCGAACTCCAGCAAGACCCCTCCATAGTAACCTAGAGGCTGGAGCATACTTTAATATTTTACATGAAAGACAGCAATGTATAATATTACATTTATAATAGAATTGACAAAGAATTAAACTTTAATGACGGGGCGACTTGGGTGCGCGCCTCGCATTCGCGCGCTCAGAGCCTGCCGAAATTAGCATAGGCAGGCTATATAATGGGCACCCCGTCATGCGAGTTCCTTTAGATTTAATCTCCTTCAGCGAAGACCTTCTCTTCGCTGGATCCTCCGGATTGTTGGAGTCTTTCGCCGCCGTTGACAAGCTTACAGCGGGACTGCTAAGAGGACGCCGGCGCCTTCAGCCGCCTTCGAAGCCTTCTGCTACGCCATCCGGCGCGCATCGTATATCCTTTTCTGCAAGCGCTCGCCCCGCGACGCTTTTAAAAGTAAAAGAGTGATTTTCCAAGGCGTTGTTTCAAATGCCTTCAGCCTGCGCCTCGTGCAGAGGCCCTCTTCACGACGGAGATCGGCACATCATCTGCACTCGCTGCTTGGTTCTGGACCACGCAGAAGCTGCACTCATTCAGGGCGGATGCCCCGAATGCAACTCCTTGGGCCTCGCCGAGCTGTGCGCTCGCTTTGCCGTTTTCACCGCAAACGAGCCGACTTCCACCGTGCTGCCACCTCCGTTCGAGCCGCGCAAGAAAAAGCGGCGCTCACAGAGGCTGCCAGAGCACGCCGACTTCGGTGACGTCACGCCGGCTCAGTCCCCGCGTACATCACCGCTACCAGAAATCTCCCCGCCGCCAGTCCACTTCACGAGAGCGGACCTGCACCCCTCCAACAAAGCGGTGGGTCTCGTCTCGTTCGGCACATCAGGGGACGACGATGGAAAGGATGACAGCCTCTCTCTTGACGCTGCATCCGACGACTGGCCGGGCTTGTTCGACCCCGCGCCATCGACATCAGCGGACACGAGCGCGGGCACCAGCATGGACTCGGAAATCGTCCGTATCCTGTCAAAAGCCGTGGAAGACCTCGGGCTCGACTGGTCTTCCCCGGAAGAACCCGCCCGCAGCCGGCTGGACGAGTGGTTCCTGCAGGGGCGCCGGCAGGCCCCCCGACAGAGACCCTCTCCTTTCTTCCCTGAGGTCCACGACGAGCTCACAAAGTCGTGGAAAGCCCCGCACTCTGCTCGCCTAAAGCCTTCTTTTTCTTCCTCGCTCTCCTCAGTGGACGGCACGAGAGAAAGAGGCTACGAGGCAACTCCGCCCCTCGAGGAGACCGTGGCCAACCATCTATGCCCACCCTCCACCGCTGGATGGAAGGCCAGAGCTTCTCACCCCTCGAAGCCCTGCAGA
Source organism: Xyrauchen texanus (assembly GCF_025860055.1). Classification (NCBI taxonomy): domain Eukaryota; kingdom Metazoa; phylum Chordata; class Actinopteri; order Cypriniformes; family Catostomidae; genus Xyrauchen; species Xyrauchen texanus. Next base: position 13,411,856 of record NC_068305.1, read on the forward strand.
ACCACCTCAGCTCTCGCCGGTCGCGCATACGCCGCCGCCGGCCAAGCTGCGTCAGCGCTGCATTCGATGGCGGTCCTACAAGTTTTTCAGGCCAAACTTCTCCGCACCATGGACGAGTCTGGACCTGAACCCGAGGCTTTCAAGGACCTGCGCAGCGCTACGGACGTAGCCCTGCGAGCCACAAAGGCCACCGCCCAATCCATCGGCTGGGCCATGGCTAATTTGACCGTCCTTGAGCGCCATCTGTGGCTAATGCTAACGGAGATGAAGGACGCGGATAAGGCACCATTTCTTGATGCGCCTGTCACTCCAAGCGGCCTGTTCGGACCGGCGGTGAGAGAATTCACTGAGCGCTTCACTGAGGCTCGGAAGGATTCGCAAGCTATGCATCACTTCCTGCCCAAGCGCTCCAGCTCGTCTCAGAAACCGCCCCAGCAGCAGCAGCGAGCCAGGGCAGAGCTGCCCGTCTCCCAGCCGAAGAGCAGACCTGAAAAGGACGCTCGACGGCGCTCGCGTTCCGCTGGCCGAAGAAAGCCGCACGAGCAACGAGGTCCTCGGCCCAGAATCACTCTGAACACGGAGCCTCGTAAGTCTTCCTAGCAACAGGAAGAAAAAGAGAGAGTACGTGTCTCGCAAAAGCCGGACCGCTCTCTCTCAAACATCTAAAACATTACCCAGTCCCCTTACAGGTGGCTGGAAATGTCTATACAGCTGTCAATGGGCCAGTCATAAAACTCGCTCACCTGCAATCAAACGCCGTTTTTACAGCGACACACAGAAATCACGAAAAGAGTCATTTTCTGCCTGTGTCACTAAGGGTTCACATGTCCACACTAAAGTGCGCATTCCCACATATCAATACTGTCCAAACAGTGCCAAATACCTCCCCAGTTCAGGCTGGATGTCCCAAAAATGTAGATTGTGTGCCTATTGTCATGTATGCACCACTACACACAAGCACTGTTCCCACAGTTATAAACACTTCCCCAGTAAAAACGGGAAATACTATAAGTGTAGCGCGCGTGCCTGCTGTACTGCACGCACCCCTACACACAGCTACCCATACAGTTTCAAACAGCTCTCTATTTCATGCCGCATGCATCACAGATGCAATGCGCGAGCAAAGAAACTCCCCGCTAAATGCGGAAAGCTTTAAGAATGTGGCGCGCGTGCCTATTATGATGTATGCACCCCCACCCCAAAACACTGTTCATACAGTTGCAAGCATCTCTCCGACTCATGCTGTGAGCATCTCGGAGATAGCGCACGTGCCTGTACTCTCACACGCACCCCTGCACTCGGCACTCAATACGGCTGCTCAGCGCGCACCTGCGCCTCTGAGAGCCGTAGACTCTGTGTTAGCACAAAGCGATTTGCCGGTGGGGCCCATACGTCACTGCGACACGCCCCCAGCCAGCATTCAGCCCATATCTGTGCGAGCAGAAGCCTGGGAAAAAATCCCGACATGCCGAAATGGGTTTTGAACATAATAAAACACGGATACTCACTTCAGTTCACTCGCAGACCACCCCGCTTTTCAGCGGTGGTCGAGACGAAAGTGAGAAAAGATGTGTCACATGTTCTACGCACCGAGGTGCTCAAACTGATAGAGAAGGGCACTATAGAAACTGTTCCTCCCTCTTTGAGCGAGGCGGGTTTTTACAGCCGCTATTTTCTCGTCCCGAAAAAGGACGGTGGCCTTCGCCCCATCCTGGATCTCAGACATCTGAACAAAGCTTTAATGATTCGCTCGTTCAGAATGTTAACAACCAAACATATCCTCGCGCAAGTTCGCCCCGGGGATTGGTTTCTATCAGTGGATTTGAAAGACGCTTACTTTCACATTCCGATAGCGCCTCATCACAGGCCCTTTCTGAGATTCGCTTTCGAGGGACAGTCAAAACCAGTACACAGTACTACCATTCGGCCTATCATTGGCCCCCCGTACATTCACGAAATGTATGGACGCGGCACTTTCCCCCCTGAGACAGCGGGGAGTGTGAATACTGAATTACCTCGACGATTGGCTAATCATAGCACAATCAGAGGACCAGTTAATGACGCACAGATCTTGGATTATCAGCCATCTAGAATGCCTGGGTCTGAGAATCAATTTTGCAAAGAGCGTGCTATCCCCCAGCCAGAATATCTCTTTTCTGGGAATAGTGCTAGACTCAGTGCAGTTGACAGCGCGCTCTCATCAGAGCGTGCGCTCTCTATTCGACGCCTTGCAACATCGTTCAGAACGGGCGCGCACGCCCCGTCAAACGATTTCAAAGAATGCTCGGTCTCATGGCCTCGGCATCAGCTGTACTCCAGCTAGGATTGTTGCACATGCGTCCTCTCCAGCGCTGGGTCAAGAGCCGTGTCCCCACTCACGCATGGCGCTCGGGCCACTTTTTGATCAGAGCGAATCACGGCTGTATAAAAGCCCTGACGCCCTGGAAAGCCATCAACTGGTATCAAACCGGCGTGAGTCTGGGCGTGAGTATGCGGAGAAAAATTATCATGACAGATGCCTCCAAAATAGGATGGGGGGCCCTTTACGAGGGCAGGCCTGTCTCCGGGTTTTGGTCAAACCCGGAAAAGCGCCTACACATAAACTGTCTGGAAATGAAAGCGGTCGCCTTGGCTCTCAGAGCCCTGCTTCCGTAACTAAAAAACGAACACGTCCTGGTCCGAACGGACAACATGACGGTAGTTTCGTATATAAATCGCCAAGGTGGACTCAGGTCGAGCTCCCTGCACTCTATGGCCAGGGAGCTCATTCTATGGTCACAACACCACCTGCGCTCGCTAAGGGCAGCGCACGTGCCAGGTGTCCTGAACCAAGAAGCGGACATGCTATCCAGAGACAAGGTTCTCCCAGGAGAATGGTCTCTCCACCCTCTGACGGTTCAGTGGTTATGGCAAACCTTTGGCGAGGCAGAGGTCGACCTCTTCGCCTCCAAGGAAAACGCAGCACTGCCCTCTCTTCTTCTCAAAAGCACGGACGCGCTCGCCCAAGTTTGGCCGAGCCGCCCCTTGTATGCTTTTCCCCCGATCGCGATGCTACCTCAGGTCATCAGTCGGATCAGGGAGGTGAAATGTGCAGTGCTCCTGGTAGCCCCACTCTGGAAAAACCAGACGTGGTTTCCAGAACTGATACAGATGATGCAATCTGCCCCATGGCCGATTCCGCTGAGGCAAGACCTCCTCGGACAGGCCAGCGGGATGATTCTTCATCCCCGCCCCGATCTGTGGGCCCTCCATGCATGGCCCCTCAACGGGTTCCCGAGAACCTCCCCAGTGGAGTTTTGAGAACCATTACTGAGGCGCGAGCGCCCTCTACAAGGCGCTTGTATGCCCGAAAGTGGAAAGTGTTCAGTGACTGGTGTGATACCAAGAGTTTGAACCCCAAAACGTGCGAGATACCAAGTGTACTCGCCTTTTTGCAGGAGCTGCTGGAGGCGGGCCGCACACCCTCCACGCTCAAAGTCTATGTGGCTGCCATAGCGGCGTCACACAATCCTGATAAAGGACATTCATTAGGGAAAAACGATCTGATCGTTCGTTTCCTAAGAGGCGCTAGGAGGATGAACCCTCCTCGCCCACCTTCGGTGCCGATCTGGGACCTGGCCACGGTCCTGGACGCACTCAAGGGTGCCCCGTTCGAACCTCTCCGAACCGTGCACCTTAAGCAGCTCTCGCTCAAAACAGCGCTCTTGCTGGCGCTCGCTTCAGTTAAAAGAGTGGGCGACCTGCACGCGCTGTCATCAAGCGCTGCTTGCCTGGAATTTGGACCTAACGACTGCAGAGTTGTCCTTAGGCCAAAGCACGGGTATATTCCTAAAGTGCTCTCTACACGCTTCAGAGCACAGGTGATATCTCTGGCAGCGCTATCATCCCCAGCAGACGAAAGCGACGCAAATTTACTCTGCCCGGTCAGGGCGCTCAGAGTATATTTGGAACGTTCTGCCCTGTTCAGACAGACGGAACAATTATTCGTATGCTTTGGCGGCCGAACTAAGGGTCTCGCTGTCTCAATGCAAAGAATATCGCGCTGGATAGTGGATGCTATAGCGCTGGCTTATGAAGCCAAGGGCCTTCAATGCCCCTTAGGCATCAGAGCTCACTCTACGAGGAGCATGGCCTCCTCATGGGTGTGGTCGAGTGGGATACCCATTGAAGATATTTGTGCGGCGGCAGGCTGGGCCTCGCCTTCGACATTTACCAGGTTTTATAACCTACAGGTCCCCTCATTGCATTCCAACATTCTATCAGCCTGACTATAGAATGGAATAGAGTGTGTGTATGCTGGACATCACCTCCTCCCTTATAAGGTCTGTCTCTGACCGACTTAGAGGATTTATTATGCGTACCAGTACATAAAAAGCTCAGTACATAAGATGTGTGCTTGTGTTTGTACAAAGAGCCCCGCCTTGGCAAGGACGTAACCTCGGTTCCCTGAGAGGAGGGAACGAGTATTGCGTAAGCTGCCGTGCTTGTGCTTGGTCAGTTCGCTTCAGTCGATTGAACCTAAAGGAACTCGCATGACGGGGTGCCCATTATATAGCCTGCCTATGCTAATTTCGGCAGGCTCTGAGCGCGCGAACGCGAGGCGCGCGCCCATTGGTCGCACGTTCAGAGTCGCCCCGTCATTGGTTCGAGCAGTTGCCGCGGCACAGCCAATGACCGAGCTGCCTCGCTCATCGCTGTCTGCTGTGCAGCTGCAATGCGTTTTACATAAAGACTTCAATATTTCTCGAGAAACGGAATTTTCCCATAGCGTAAGCTACTTACGCAATACTCGTTCCCTCCTCTCAGGGAACCGAGGTTATGTTAGTAACCGAGTCGTTTACATGTGCATCTACCCTTAACACAATTTGTTTTTTTTACATGAGCAGTGCACAAGTTCCAGTATGGCCTCTGGAGCTGGCGGAAGTGTCATCCAGTCCACTCTGTAGAAATCTCCTACCATCTTCCAGCCATGATTTACTGGAGGAGGAATGTCTGGCATGCACTCAAGACTCTTCCTGTGTACTGCAGCTAGCTTGCCTGCTCGACCTTCATTTGCAGTTTCTTCAACTAATACTGCCTTCTCTCTTCTCCTTTGTGCTCGTTCTATCATCGTGATATTTGTGAAATGGCTGTAGCACTCCCTGTGGTAGCCAATGTTAGCTGGTTTGACTAACTGGTTTGTAGGTTCCTGGCTTTGTAACTTGTATGCCTGTACTGCCTCTTCTGCTATAAGACTTTCTCTGCATTCAAGGTCTTTCCACAGAAACACCGATTTAATAAATTTCTTACAACTTATGTCTGTGAAAGGAATGGTGGGTCCATTTCCCTCACATATATGCATGCAGCACTTCATGTTTTTGCCATTTCTTCCACAGTAAAAATGTGGAAAAAGTATTGTCTGGCTGTTTTATCATAGACATAATAAATACATAGATGTCATTGCTCGCTGAGCGTAGTCAAAGGTGCCACATTGCGGAGGGCAACTTTCCCATAACTTTCATAGCGGGAATTGAGAAAAATGTGTTTCGTGTGCTGCTTGGGGCTGTACAAATCGCCACACAATTGAAAACAGATCTCGAGGAATTACCTTTCACAAGCAAGAGTGAACATTTGTTTCTGGTTGTATTTGGCCATTATATAATTAGTAAATAATTAGACATTTCAAAATACTACTGTTATTGTGTCACGAAATGTAGTTTTAATAGTTTTTCAGTCGACAATGTAGTTGTCTAAAGCTCAAATCTATTGTTTATTCATAAAGATAGAGCCTATTTAAAATTTTGATCTGACGTTTTCGGAGTGAGAGATCCAGGCGCTCATGTACCCCACCTGGAACAGCCTTACCTCGGCTAGTGCTTCTGACGTTTGCCGCTGGCTCTGATGTCTAGTGGTTAAACATGAGATATAATTCGTCTTGTGTATATCTAACAGGCAATCTTTGGTCTCATTAATCTATAATTTGTTCCTTGGCAAATCATTTTGGCTGAGGGCGAAGTTTCATAACTTTATATTTAGGCTATTTTAACGTTGTATCCTGCTGTAGATGTCCATGGTTTTTATGATGTTGTGTTTCCAAGAATACCATGGATCAAATGTGTGAAATCAGAACGGTATATTTATTAAAGATTACAACGAAACGACAGGACATCGTATGACAAAAGATGGTTACATAAAATAAAAACAGTGAAAATGCATAACGTTACCTCTACATTCACATTTTGTGTCAAACTGAATATGTAGCATAAGTGGACAAAATGAGTTAAAAAGTTCAATCTTTCCTGGGCTAAAATCACTTCTCGAAAAGATGTGCACAGACAGCAACTTCATATCAGCGCGCCAGTGTGTTGACAAACGCGTCACCACGCAACTTGTTTGACATTCCTCATTTGCATTTGATTTAGCATTTGCCGTTTCCAGCTTCCGTTTGAGCATTTGATTTGCCATTTTCGATGTTGGTTTGAGCATTTGATTTAAATTTTGTCCATTTGATTTATGATTTGAGCATTGACTTATAGATTTAATTATGACAGGTTTATACTGGTTTGATAATGAAAATTAAAAATCAAATACAAATGAGTTTTAACTTGATTTTTTGATACAGTTCATGCTTCCACGAATGAGGAAATAAAATTGCATTTGATTTATCATTTGTGCAGCCATTTTGAGAGTTTGATTTATTATTTACTAATTTGACCATTTGATTCATCATTTGAGCAGTTGTTTTGAGACTTTGATTTATTATTTGATTTTTTTAAGCATTTTAATTTTAATTTTAATTATGTTAGGAAAAAACTTCCATATGCCTCGACTTAAATACTGTAGGAAAATGATACAGTACATCTGCTTTGTGTTTATAATTCTTAAACATTCTACTGAAGTCAGTAGATGTGACATGTTATTGAAACTCACTATTAATAGACTATTAGGCCAATTGTTTTCTTTTTGAATTAAAAAACAATGCTTAAACTGAAGAAAATCTATAGATCTGCGTTGTTCTTTTAATGCATATGTTTTTATTCTTTAAAAAGTGTGGCATGGCAGAAAAAAGGTTGGGACACACTGCTTTAGTGGCTCGTGCACTTTTCACAGCATTCCCTCTCCTTGCCAGCCGCGACCGCTGGTGTCACTGACCAAAGCACTGAATAGTATATTTTGTCTTCTCGCATTGTTTATACTATAGTATTACACATTATCTAATCACACAATGTTACAATTTATAATAAGAAGTAATCATGCACACTTTAAATCTGTAGAGATATATTTATATTTAGTTCTAATTAACTTTTCTTCTATTTTTCACAGTGAAGGGCAGCCCCGCCAGAAGCAAGGCATCAAAAAATTAATTTATACTCATAGTGTTCCTCCCCACGGAAATCTTTAGTAAAAGGCGAAAGATTTACGCGATCTGAGCAGAAACATGAGTGTACTGATTCAACAGAGGTGAACCGACAGGTACTAGACCATCGACAACACACTTCCTAACAACGGTGAAACCAATAGTAATAATTTTCACATACTTTAGACTCTGTAAAGCATTAGCAATAACTCCAATCAGTGTATGTCATGTATTTAACAATCATTATTTCTGCCAAAAGCGATGAGTAAAATATAAAATACTTTGTCAAATAAAGTACATCGCATTGCATTGTGGGTAGCGTGCTTCAGTCTCTTTCGTTGAGTACGTGACGTCACTGATTTGATATGCTTCCAGAGACTCAGGTGTTTTCGACAGTTTGCGGATGCAATACAAATGAATGGGGAGAGCCGTAAACTGACACCTTCCTGTCGCAAAGTTGTCCTGGATGTCTCTTATTAAACCGTATATAATATCGTAGTAAACTCCACACATCGTTCACTCCAAAATAATTGTTCAGTGAATACAAATATTAGCGAACAAGCCGTCAATTAATTAAGTTTAAGATTAGCTGTTCCCTCGCAAAAGCAGTTTATTTAACACACCGAAGCGTCTCCTCCATAGACATCCATTCACAGAGAACGGCCTCTGGTCTCCTCGCCAGTGTACTTCCGCGTTACGCTTTGTTTGGCTAAATTTGAAGACCCTTCTGTTGAAAGTATTTTGTGTGCTACGTCGAGAAAGCGGTTCGATGACTGGATGAACAAACTGTATTTGATTATATAGTTAATCTGTTATATTATAATACATAATAAACACTGAAACAACCACTGGTTATTCCACGAAATAATACTACTATCACATACTACTTACAAACAAACAGCGAGGAATCGGTTCCCACTGAGGGACGTACACATTAGGTTCCCAAACTTTTTACAGTGGCGTACCGCTTCAAACATTCAACATCCTTTCGCGTCCTATCATTCAACATCCTATCCTAACACATAGATACAATTCAACACAAGGTAATTTGAAAATATGTTTAACACAATTATCTTTGTAAAATAACTATCATATATTAAACATTTAGCCTATGTTTTATTAATCATACACATACTGAATAAATGGCTTACTGATTGAGATGGGAATGCTAGATATGATACAAGTGCATAACTTGAAAACTAATACTCATTCGGTAAACATAATAGCGTACGGTTCTGTGCCTGGAACCGTCCCCATCTCTGCAGATATGGTGTTGCCGGTCGAATACGAGCATTGCGGGTAAGTATCTGTGCAATTAAACGGTCAGCTCAAGGTGCTTTTTATGTCACATTTGACATTGTTGAAAGGTTGAGCTAATTTGCTGAAAAAACATCATGCAACTATGTAAAAACAAGTCTCTACCATGAGAGCAAATGTAATTGAAAATACTGCGTGTGAATGGACAATTATTTGGTGTCTGACACCTGTAATCAAACTTTTGAACTTATACCATCAGTATTTAAACTCTCTCTGCTTCTGATCTTAAATACAAATCGGAGAAAAATCAAAGATGCGATCTGAGGGAATTGCAGACGCATTGTCTGTGAGATATCTAGAATGTTAAATATCTGGACCCATCTGCGATTCCAAATCGTGCAATGTGAAATATGTTTTGACTGAATGCAATGGCAGCATTGACCTACAGCCAGTGAGAGAGCAAGAAACGGGGCATGGGAAGTTTCAGTGGGAAGAGTCCTGATGTAGGCCTACCTGCAACAGAACATCAACTAACATGGCTGCGGTATCAAGAAAGTCTCATTGGACTGAGGAAATGGAGGAAAAATTAGTGGAACATTGGCAGGAGCATCAGTGCCTATTTGAGGTTTCATCTCCACTGTAGCACAACCAGGTAAAGAAAGAGAAGATTTGGAGAGAAATTGCCAATTCTCTTGTACAGTCAGATAAGCAAATAGGTAGATTTTTCAGTAGGAAGTACTTTTTCATATTGAAACCAATAAAATATATGATTAAAAACATACACATCATATTCTGAAATACATAACATATGATCATGTTTTCATTTCTCGTATCACTTCTCGCGTGTACTCTGTTGTGAAACGTAATTTGGAGTCCAGGCAGAGTCGTCGGGGATTCGTCAATAGTGAAACGTTTTGTAATGTGTTCACCCCTGTCGCCGATTCATCATGTAATTTGAAAATGCTACGACTTCCATGACAAGAGAGACAGTTGTGTACTAATAAGAATGGTACCATGATCCGACTTCTTTGAAAGCCGTGTAGTGTGTAGGAGCCATAAGCTATATGTCACACTGCACTAAACCATCCTACCGGTTACATTCTTTCCCTGATTTAACAATATATTTATATGTTTGTCAAGTGTATGAATCAATATTTCACGTGGATTTACACAAACTCGGGGAACAATATTTCCTCAGATTGCTATTTCACCTTTTGTCTACAGGACACATGTAAATCCAGGATTGACTGGCTTGTTGATTACTCGCTATTTGCCTCAGACATCTTGATTTCCAAATCCCAGTTAACAGATCATTGTATTGTACAAATTAAATTAAATCCAGTTGATAGAATAAGAAAAAATAAAGGCTACTGGCTACTGGACTGTTTAAAATAAAGAATATTGTACAACGATCAATGAAATAAAAATGGAAACTTAAATAATAGACCAGATTTTGCAATAAAAGTGAATTTGTAAAATATTGAATTAGACAATGTTCCATAAAGTTTAGCAAGGAGATTGCCATGAAATAAAGTAGAGAAGAATGTAATCTGTTCAAGGAAATAAATACTGTGATAAGGCAGAATTAAACTGAAGATAAAGACTTGTAAACTATTGATATTGCAAGCCAAACTAGACGATAGGTATCGCAAAAGCAAGAGGCGTTTGTGAGATCGCGAGCAAAGTGGATAGAGGAAGGTAAAAGGAACACCTTGTATTTCAGCCATTTACAGAAGAGAAGACATGAAAACAAGACAATAGCAAGTTGACTGATAAATGAGTGTAAAGATAATAAAACTATTGAAAAGGAAGTTTTCACATTCTATAATAATCTCTGCTCTTCTGCATATTCCCAACTCCTCAATAATTTTAAGCACTTCATACCCAAGATTGATGATTAGATTAAAGAATTTTGTGAGTCAGATTTAAAAATAGAATTGTCATTGAATAAATCCCCTGATACCGACAGGCTCAAAGCCGAAATGTATAGATTCTTTTAGAAATATATCAGACAGTTATTATTTAAGGCAATTCAGGAATGCATAGCAAAGAACGAATTAATGACAGGCATGAAGCAAGGCCTAATAATACTTATTCCTAAACATGGCAAAGATAAAAGATTGTTTGATAATTTAAGGCCTATTTCACTTCTTAACACTGATTATAAAATATTGTCCAGAATTATTGCAGCTCAAATGAAAAAATGATAATAAATGAAACTCAATCTGGCTTCCTTGCTGGAAGATCCATAATAACATACGATTGGTACTAGAATTAATCGATTACAATCATACATTTGTAGAGCAGGGTTTCATTGTAATTTTAGATTTCTACAAAGATTTTGTTTCGGTAAAACATCCTTTTATATTAGAAACATTAAATCATTTTGGTTTTGGACAGAAATGCACAAATTTAATTAGTCTACTTTACAATGATATTAACGGCTGTGTATCTCTGGAGCACGGCACATGCTCACGATTCACAGTCAAGAGGGGCGTATGACAAGGCTGCAACAGCTCTCCTTTATAATTTATAATGGTCGCTGAACTACTGTCTATTATGATTAGAATGAATAACTCTGATGGCTTTAACATTATGGGAAAACACATCATAATAAGTCAGTTTGAGGACGATACGACTTCATTTCTAAAAGATGAAAGGCAAATTTCCACAGCGTTAAATTCAATCAATTAATTCTCGAAAGCATCAGGTGTTAGATTGAACATTAATAAACGTGAAATTCTTGCTTTGCGTGATCAACCAGCTCACTTAATTGTTAACATACAGGTTAAAACAGAAGTTAAATATTTGGGCATCACGGTCACCAGAAATAAAGAAATAAGGGAAAAAGAAAACATTCTTAAAAATATTGATAAATGTAAATTAATATTGTATTCCTGGCTACAATAGCAATTTTCGGCAGGGTTTTACTATCTAAGATGGAGAGTATATCAAGAGCTATTTACCCTGCCTTTTCATTAGAAATTTCAGACAACTTGATCAAATTATTAAACAAGATAAAGTTCAACTTTATTTGGAAGGATAAATGCCATTACATCAGCTGACATAATTAAGAGTATTGAAGAGGGGGGCATGAATATCATATATCTTTCTGTGATGAATGGTGTACTAAAACTGAGTTCCTTTGTTTGTCATAAAGACTCCTTTTGGTTTAGCATCCCAAATGCAATTTTGTGTGACTATGATTTATACAAACTACCTGTAAATTGATCTGATTTCCATCAGCAGGTACTTCTTGTCACGAACCCCGCTCCTCTACCCCATCTCCGCGTCCACGAGCACGCACACATGCACTCCGCGAGCGTGCTCGCTTCCCGCTTCCTCGCTCCGCCCCCTTGAGCTCGTACGCTCTGTTTCCTCCCTCGGGCTTCCACGCCCGGTTTTGCCATTACGATCTCTCGCTCGTAAACTATCTCCCCCCTCTGACTCATGCTCGCTTCTCACGCGCATCAGCCTGAACATTATGACCACCTGCACTCACGCGCTTCCCATCCCCACACATTAGTTTCACCTGCACTCGTCTCGTCACCTTCATTGTTCACACCTGCACCTTCCCCTATAAATACCCAGCACTTCCGTTTCACGGGGGTTGGTTATTGTGTATTTAGATTCCCGTGTTTTGCCCCCGCTAGTCTCGTCTAGTTTTGACCCCCCTGTGATTCGTTCCTCTTAGCTTGCCAGCTCCCTAGTTGTTAACTGTTTTCCCGTCTTCTACCCTCTTGTTATTTCTGATTCTGATTACCCGGCTTTTTGACCCTACGCTTTCCACGACTACTCTATCTGTAGATTTGCCCCTTTGTCTTATCCTGATTCCCCGGCCCCGACTTTACGCTTCCCTCGACGACTCTCCTTCTGGATTTTCCCCACTGTACCTTTGCTTGCTCTTATTTAATAAAGCAGTTGTTCGTTACATTGTGACTGTCTCGTCTTGTGTGTGTGTGTGTGTGTGTGTGTGTGTGTGTGTGTGTGTGTGTATGTGTGAGCGTGTATTTATCACTTTGTGGGGACCAAATGTCCCCATAAGGATAGTAAAACCCGAAAGTTTTGACCTTGTGGGGACATTTTGTCGGTCCCCATGAGGAAAACAGCTTATAAATCATACTAAATTATGTTTTTTGAAAATGTAAAAATGCAGAAAGTTTTCTGTGAGGGTTAGGTTTAGGGGTAGGGTTAGGTTTAGGGGATAGAATATAAAGTTTGTACAGTATAAAAACCATTATGTCTATGGAAAGTCCCCATAAAACATGGAAACACAACATGTGTGTGTGTGTGTGTGTGTCCGGGTTACACTTCTGTACTGGAACCTAATGTTTAAACATAATTTTACAGCACATTATACACCAATGTGGAACAACAGGTTTATTCTGAGTAATAGAAAATCCTTATTTTGAGGGACTTGGATGGGAAATAGAAATATGGGCAGTAACAAATTTTATGGATTATTTTGGTAATTTGTTGTACTATGGAGATTTTTATGATACATTTTATTTCCAGTGCCCAATTAGAGAATACAATAGAGTGATAAAGGCCATCCCAGCACCCCTGAAAACAATGATTCAACAGTTTGTAATAACAGAAATGAGACCACTCTGTATTGAAGGTATTAGTTTAAATAGAAAACCGTTTACAAATAAGTTTATTAGAAATGTGTTATCCAAACACTACCCTAGTCAACTGAAAATAAAATATTTTCTTCAAGATTTCAGTGATGAAGAGGCAAAATAAATAAGGAAGCAATATTTAGATTACCCAATCTTTCCTAAGGCCAAAGAAGATAAAACCTTGAACAACATTTATTCATCCAATTGCTTTTTACGTGAGAGATTTCATTGGAAGAATAGTCTTTCATTTCAAAGTTGGATACAGTCTAAAGATATATCGCTACATCCTTTGAATGTGATTTCAGTTAAAGTTGGAGTGTTTTTGAATGGTAATAACCTAGAATTTTGGATATATTACATGATTGTTTTTGGTAAACACTTTATCCACTGATGTAAATATTTAAAGATTAAACGCCCATTACAATTGATTAAAGAATGAACTGAAGCTATTTGCAAAATCTCTTCAATAGTTGAAATGCCCTGAAAATTTGTTCTGCTTTGAAATGGTTTATTTTGCTAGATGAAGACCCTCACCCATTCCTTTTTTCTTGTGTGTGGTTTGTTCTATTTTTCACTTCAAATGCTGTATCAATACGAAAAACATACACTCAAAAAAATATTTTAGCCTATTTTTAAGATGTATCCAGTTCAATCGAATAACACATTTCCATCTAATTGAATTGCCTAATCTGTAACAAAATAAAATGTACAAATCTTACTGTGGGGGTTTACGATGGGCAAGGAGGAGGCGAGAACAGGCTTGTCATTATAAATAATATTTACACACACACACACACACACACACACACACACACACACACACACACACACATTCACACACACACATATACCTTAGTCAAAGTTAAAAAATAATCGGCAATTAAAAACAACCAGGCAAATGACAACCTATCTCACGTCACTAACGCCCCTGAACAGATTTATGAAATATGCACAGGGTTATCACGGAAACGACAAACAATTGAACTACTGGCCAGCCCTTCTTCGCTATTTGTAACACTACGTGAGAAGAAATCTAAACAAATTGTTAAAAAAGGTCAAAGGCAACAAATGAACATGGCATAAATATTTCCTTTCTGTCTGTGTGAGAGATGAACTCACAGGCCAAGTTGAAATCCAATGTAAAATTGTATATATGAGTGTTTTTTTAATTGGTTATCTCTGGATTGTGGTATCAGCATAACCAGAACATTCCTCTTGAGATTTATTCTTTGCAACATGTGCTGGAGACATTTTCAGCACAAAAGTATCTCTTTGCACTGACTTTGCAATTATGCGAGAGGCAGAGATTATACATTGTTTCGTTTATGCAGGTTTTAGTTTTTTTTTTTCTATTTGAAAGCACTCAGGCCTTTGATTTGGTGACGTTTTGTGTGCTTCTGCATGTGTGCATAGACGGCAGTGTTTGTGTGTGATGCTGAGTTTGAACCTCTGCGAAATGCAAATGATCAAACACAAAATACACACAAGCAGGAAGCAATAATTAGCATTCTCTTTGCTGACTTTGCACAAAACAAACACAAAAAAGACCACTTGCCTATGAAAGAGCAAACTCTGAGCAATACAATTTGGCAGAGGCCATTTGGACAAAGTGCACATAGCGAAAGATACAATTTGTATGATAGATGCTACACTGAATGTAAGTGTGAATTGCACTCAAAGGCATCTTCTTTGCATTAAGTGCAAGTAGTGTTAAATGCCTTTGGCACCCCCAATTAAGTACTAATATACAGTTTAGGGGTAACAGTAACCATGGTATCAAAATTAAACATGGTTACTATATCAACACCATATATCTGTAGTAACGCAATGGTTAATTGCATTAAAACTATGGCTTCCTCCAAAAAACAAGGTTACTGCAATATTACTATAGTAAAACGATGGTTAATTTTCTCCGTCACCATGACCAAATCACTGCAAGGAAATCAACCTTGATATCATTTTTTATTTATTATTATTAGTAGTATTAAAGGTAATATTAAAAGTGGAAACAGGAAACAGGGTTTGAAAAAGTGGAACAAAAGGCAGAATCGAACCCTACACGAAAAATTACATCCACAGCGTCACTACTCATCACGCCACTGCAGCGGCACTAGGGCTGTAGGTTGCCTTCAGTGTGTGTTTCCACCTGAAGGGCTGAATATCCAATTCCCTTTTGCTATTACAAGTTATATCTCATATCTTATAATCCTCATTACTTCTTGTTATATTAATAACATGTATGTCGTCTGAGGGGTGACTGAGGGTCTGGCCCAAACCAGGAATAAACTAACAGTGATTAATTATTTAGCCCAGCTCCTGGAGGATATGCATTTATGTTGTACTGCAACCATGTTATACAATATATCTACCTCATTCCCTCAAAGATTAGGGAGAAAGACTCCCATCCTAAGGATATAAGCCTACCTGTTGCAATGTCTAAATCATTCAGTGTTTGGATTGTTTATGGTGCCCTATAACATGTGACATCTGCACATAATTCAGTACAACCAATGATGGGAACCTGATTAATGTTATAGCTAAATTATTGTTTGCACGCAGGTGGATACAGACCATATCTGTAAAGTACTACGATTTTTTAAGTAAGTGACCAATTAGAATCTTAGAAATTGCTGTACTGTGACACCATTAATTTAATTTGCATATGATTATAATTGTTTGTAAATGTTTTTGAAAGGGGTGTTCTTCTTTTTCTTCTGTCTTTCTGAACTACTGGATTCCATTGACTTGTGACGCTTATGGGAACTGCAGAGAACAATCAGTAAATCTCTCTCAATTGAATGCAAACCTGAGTTTTTATTCTTCAATATTCACATCGGAGACCCAACTGTTACCCCCAACACACCAGACTACTGGAGTGCACATAGCCATGCTATGTTGCAGGTGCTATTTATACCTAGTGTAAACATTCTCTCCGATTAAATTGTCCACTGAGTTAAAGCAAAATTTTAATTCCTATAACAAATAACTGAGAATGAACATGCAGGTTAAAGCCCAAAAATAATATTTTACATTCACCTTATGCCACATGTTGGTCTCTCCCCAACTCACACTTTCTCCATGGGTTGTGCCTGGCCATACATCAAGGCATTTGAAAGATGACCCACCCATTAAATAGTAACAAAGTCTCCCTCCTCAACTTCACCTGACACTCTGTCTCTGCAAACTGACATGCTGGAAACGATCCAGGGATGAAAGTTACACTAATGAGGCCAATCATTCAGTTTACTTTGGCACTTACCCTAGAATGCCAGTGCACCTTTCAGAGCACCATCATCTGCCCTATATACTAACGCGACCTGGATCTTTATCCCCTCACACCTGTCTGGCTCACTCAAGGTTTCCTCATCCCTTGGATGGACTCCAGAGTGTCAGTTTGCAGATGAGTTTCTCAGGTGAGGGCTAAGAGAAAGACTTTCTAGCAGTAAAGATATTCTATTAGAGTCAACTTTTAAGATAATGGATATGTATCTAGTGGGAAATTGTGGGTAGTTTTATGGACATAATCATTGAGTGCACTGACATGCACACCAAAGCATTCAATAAAGGTAAGGAAGCTAAATAAAACCCAAAAGTGGAAAGCCCAGGGAGGAATGGAGATGATAACCAAAAATAGTTGCACTCACCAATGATGTGCCCTCTTTTTTCATATAGGATGATACAACGATTCCCCTACAACAATAATAGAACAGGCTCCATGTTATTGGATGTGGATATCATGTTTCATTTGCACCTGCGTCAGCTCAAACACAACAGTCTCTCTCTATCTCTCTAGATGACACTATCTGTCTCACCACACAGACAGAGCCAGTCAGATGTTCAAAGTCAGTGTCTGTACTCTGTCCCTACACCGTCTCTGCTTCATCATGGATGAAGACTTATGACTACACTGTCCACACATGCATTAGGTGCTATGATGATGAACGACACACGCACACACATGTTGTGTTTCCATGTTTTATGGGGACTTTCCATAGACATAATGGTTTTTATACTGTACAAACTATATATTCTATCCCCTAACCCTCACAGAAAACTACATTTTCAAAAAACATAATTTAGTATGATTTATAAGCTGTTTTCCTCATGGGGACTGACAAAATGTCCCCACAAGGTCAAAAATGTCGTGTTTACTATCCATATGGGGACATTTGGTCCCCACAAAGTGATAAATACATGCTCTCACACACACACACACACACACACACACACACACACACACACACACACACACACACACACACACACATGTCAGATAATGAAATTATAGGATAGTCATGCTGGCTTGTGTGTGAGATGCATAAATAAACAGTGCACAAAATCCTTGCCTTCCCCAGCATGCCACTGTATTTTCCTTGTTATACGTGACAGCTGTTTTTATCTCCCACCACAGCTCACACACAAACGGATCTTTGAGAGCTTGTGTGCAAAACAATCTCTGTAATTGAGTTACTCTGTGGTAGTCTCTATAGTAACTCTCTTTTTCCTATGCTTTGACTGTATATTATACAACATCAAGGTCATGGGTTCAATTCCCAGGGAACACAAAACTCGATAAATGTTTACTTTGCCGATATTTCACACCGATCTCCCGCCCCCTCACTTTTTGTTATTTCTCCCAGGAAACTCCCATAATTTGTACAGCCCAAACCTCGTTATATGAATAATCACATCAATATATTATTCCAAGGTTGTCGAGTTGCCAGATCTTGAATGAAACTCATCCTACTCACACAATCGACACATCATACAAATTTCAACCCATTTGTGACCTCAACCTGGCAACCTACAACCCAGTTGTGCTGTCAATATTTGCACAGGTAGTAATCAAGCTTCACTGGTAGATGGGAGGAGAAGACTCAGGTGGTGCTCCGGCGAAAAGAACAAAATATACATATAAATTTAAAAACAGCTGGACGGAAGAATTTAATATCATATCTCCAAGCCATGTCTACAATGCCCACGCCTTTTGCAATGTGTGTCGCACTGATTATAATATCAGACACGGTGGGGAAAATGGCGTTACTCAGCACATTAATTGATTTAGCCTGCCTCTGCCATCCAGCAATATATATATATAAGCTCTGTAGGTCCATACAATGCAAGCTGTTACGATCCCCTGTTGTTTGCCCTGTGTTCTCTGTTTCCCTAGTCACGTTCATGTCACGTTTCCTTGTGGTCTGCCCGTGTTTTCGGTTTCACCCTCGCTAGTCACGTTCCATGCCACTCTTCCTTGTTGTCCGTCCGTGTTTTCTGTTTCACCGATCACGCTCCCTGTCATGTCTTCCTTGTTGTTCGCCTGTGTTCCACTGTCTCTGTGAAGACTACACTTCCCTTCTTCCTCACTCCTCATCACCGCTGTCACAGCGTTATTGTCCGCACCTGTCGCTTATTTTGTCATCACTGTGTCTGTCTATTTAAACCCTGTCATTTCCTCTCTCCGTTGTCGATCGTTGCCGTTTCATGTTCATGCCTATGCCTATGCATCTTCTCTGTTCGTGTTTACTCCAGGTTTTCCAGCCCTTCGTGGATGTTCTGTCTCCAGCCCTCCGTGGATGTTCTGTCTACTCATGTTCAGCGTTATGTTAGTTAGTGTCTGAGTTTACTTTTCCCCTCGTGGACTTTTTATTTGCTCCAGTGTTTGTTTGTTTTTGTATTATAATAAAGCCGCATATGGATCCGCACACCCTTCTGCCTTTCCCTTATTTTCCACATCATTACAGAACGATCGACCACCAATGGATCCAGCGGTCCAGCAGGCTAACTACCGGCTGCTCAGCCTGAGGCAAGAAGGCCAACCTATAGAGGACCACGTCCGCGACTTCACTGGACTCCAGGGGTAATCTGGACGGTTCGCTTAAGGAGCGGTTACCACCAGCGACACGCGGTTGGACTCTCCAGGCATTCGTGGAGGAGACCTTGCTGGTCTGCGGCTCGCCATTCACTGTGGGTGTGGCTGAGGAGGACCCAACCTCTCCTCCCACTGTGGTGACTCTCCAGTCGTCCGTGGCGCTTCCTGTCATGCCTGCCCCACCTGCCAGCGAGCCAACCCCCATGCCTGTCATTCCCCATGAGCCTGCACAGTCCACTTCGTCTGCCCGGAGGAGGAAGAGAAGATGGGCTTCCGCCTCCCGGGCCTCGCCTGCTCCAGTCTGCGAGCCAGAGCCCACGCCTGCCACGGTCAGCGAGCCAGAGCCCACGCCTGCCCCAGAGCCAGCGCCAGTAGCCGTGACCGTCCAAGAGCCAGTGCCAGTAGCCAGGACCGTCCAAGAGCCAGCGCCAGTGGTCGTGCCCGTCCTAGAGCCCAAAGGTATAAGGTATAATGTTGGATGCCACTGCCATGAGGCCCAGCAGTCTTTGAAACTGCTTTACAGTGATGGCCTGGCCTAGCTTTAACCCGGACACCATCGCCAGAACGGACTCGATACGTGCAGGAGACATGCGTGCCTGCATCGTAACCGAGTCCCACACAACACCCAGAAACGTTGTGCACTGGGATGGTTGTAACACACTCTTTTTTGTGTTGAGTCTCAACCCCAAACTTCGAATATGGCCAAGGACGACATCTCGATGCCGAACCGCCATTTCTCGAGACTGGGCCAGAATGAGCCAGTCATCGATATAATTCAGTATGCGGATGCCCTGAAGTCTCAGAGAACTTCAGTTCCCTGCTCATTTTGTGGCCAGCTGATATTCAGTCTGGCCACGGCACGCGTCACAACCTCAATCAGCTCCTCATAAGCTTGGCCAAAAACTGGCGTGCTTGGCTCACGGTTGTCCGCATCGATGCTGAGCATATCCACTTCCTCGGAAGCAGTGAGCTCAAGCATCGGGACCTGATCATGGGCAGAAGAAGCCGTGACGCGGGCTTCTGCACCACTCACAGTAAGCTCGGGATCCTCAAACGAAGAATGAGAAAGTGCCGCAGCAGTCTCATTCTCATCTGCAAAATCCCGCTGCGAACCCCGCGATCTCAATCGCCACGCTGCCTCAACAGACGCGGGACCAAAACCGTGGGGAACGCGAGCCTGACCGTGCTCATCAAAGCACGCCAACCGGGAGCGCAGCACTCTCATGGGTAGTGCTTCACAACTTTCACAGGCAGATCCCTCGAGAGCTGCCTGTGCGTGCTAGCGCTCCCAAACAGTTCACACATAAAGCGTGCGTGTCCCTACCCGTAATGAAACGAGGGCAGGGGTGCACACACTTCTTGAACTGTTCGGTGGCCATAATATTTTTAAATCAGACAAACAACACCAAATAAGACAAACAATTTCAACATAGAGCGCTTGCTGAAGAGCGAAAGCTAATGTGTGTGTGTACCGGCGTCACTTTTATGCATCCGGTTATGCCGTCACATGTTACGTCATGACGCAACACCAATCAAGATTGGAATAGTTTCATTCATAATTCAGAGGCGCACGCTAAGGAGCGTTCCCCAAAGAGTCGTTTTCAACGACGCAGTGCGAGTTCCCTCGGAAGGGAACATTTTTGCTATATCTAAGGAAGGGAATTAGTTACAACTTTTGTTTTAACGGCACAAACAAAGCACAAACTATCAGGTTTGGATCGATTTGAGCAAAATGGGGTGGAGAGTGATGTCACAAAGCCCAAAAAAGAATGCTTAATATCTCAAACACCAAACCAACACACAGGGGCGTAGCACCAAATTTTGGGCCCTGGGTACAAAACATCTTGCTGGGCCCCCGTACCAAATATGTATGTATAGAAAACTGACTTCTAAGGGGCCCCCCCTGCCTCGGGCCCTGGGTACTAGGTACCCTTTACCCCCCCAGTCCGACGCCCCTGCCAACACAAACGTTAATTTTTGCGGCACAAATCAGCACAATCACAGCACAAACGAATGAAATAGTTTTGGAGATTATTTCATTATATGGGGTGCCAACTTAACGGAGGTTCAAAACTATAAGAAATATTACATATGCTTTGAAGGAAAGACATGTAGAGGTAAGTACTGGAATTTGACCGTCCTTATCCTATGAACTATTGTGGTGACAACTAACAGTTGATTAGTAGTGTGGACATTTGTGGTTCAATTCTGACTTTTGCCAATTTCACTATTCTCCCCTTATCTATCCATGTAAGCAGAGACAGACAGTGGCTATAGGCCATCAGAAAGTAATTTATTTTAAATAAATAAATATAACCAATGGGGTTACCCATTCTCTGGACCCGAAGAGACCACTGTCTCTAAATGTTTGTGTTTATTTGCATGATTTTAAGCTTGCCAACTAAGTTAATAATGTGTTGTGTGTTTGGATAGATGTACTTGTAGGTAGGGGCCCCATTTTGAAAATCTACTTTGGGCCCCAAAATGGTAGTGCTGGCCCTGCTCTATAGCTACTACACTACACTATGCCTAATATGTGTATTAGATACTATAGACTTCTACAGTGTACATCTTTAGGGTTCCTGCAGCTCAAGTATGCTGCTAGCAACACAAAGGTCATAGGTTCAATACCCATAACTTTATAAAATGCAGCTTGAATGCACTGTTGCTTTGGATGAAAGTGTCTGCTAAGTGCAAAAATATATAGCGTACTCCTATATACAAATTATAGCCTACTAAATACACAGAAACATGCAGTATATGCTACTACATTACACATAAATAATGGACTTTATTTTTACTTCCGTCTATCATGCATACTACATTTACATTTATGCATTTGGTAGCCGCTTTTATCCAAAGTGACTTACAGTGCATTTATTACAGGGACAATCCCCCCGGAGCAACCTGGAGTTAAGTGCCTTGCTCAAGGACACAATGTTGGTAGCTGTGGGGATTAAACCAGTGACCTTCTGATTAACAGTTATGTGCTTTAGCCCACTATGGCACCACCACTCCATACTAAATTCAAAACACTATACATGCATACTGTATAGGGCTTTACTATGAATATACACTATATACAGAAGCTTACCATACTATACTATAGCATATTATACACTGTGTTCAATTCTAGAGACTACAACAGCATAACTCTACAGGTGGACACCAGTTGAGCTGTACCAGCAACACCAGGGTCATGGGTTTAATTCCCATGGAACACAAAACGAAGTAAAAATGTATACCTTAAATAGACTATTGCTTTGGATAAAAGTGTCTGCTAAGTGCATAGCCTACATGTATAGCCTACACACAGAACCAACGCTTACCCGGGACGTGACATTTGAACGCTGCACGCTCCGGTTCGCGGAGATCCATGGAAGTGTATGGGACCGCCCTGCGCGTCGAAAAACGACGCCAAAGGTGTACCCGGCGCGTCAATATGTGACGAAACTGCCCGAAGCGTCCGTATGTGACGAGTCGGGTGAGAATGTGTTGACAGAACATACATTATATGGGCTACTATAAACTTCACACACGCTGTCATGTTACCATAGCTACTATTAACTAAACATGCTGTATAAAGTAAAGTATGTAACCAATACGCACTATGTAGGTTACACTACTAGTATACTATAATTTGAAGTAATTTTCACATTTTCTGAAGTCAGCTCCTTAGAGCGCGTGGACTCAGTGTTCTCTCTCTCTCTCTCTCTCTCTCTCTCTCTCTCTCTCTCTCTCTCTCTCGCTCTCTCTCTCTCTCTCTTTCTCAAACAAACACTCTCACCCACAGCTGCAGAGAGAAGCTGCGCAAGCCACAAGAACATCACGATGGTGCGCCTCAGGACTGAGTCTCGTAAATTACGTGCGTTTATGGACGTGAGAGACTATTAATATAATTTAACTACGCAAACGGAAAAACAAACTATTTTCTGGACCCCTAAAATAACACTGCAAAGAAGATGGACACGGATCGAGCTGATGGGGATCTTCACAGAAAGTGATTTACGCAAAGGTCTCAAAGCAAGATTAAGACGCAGATCACCTTTGCTGTTCAGGAGACTTGTGCGCGCGCTCGTGGGAGAGGCTCCTAATAACAGCATCGACTAGGTAACATTTCAACGGTCCTGACCGGCAATAACGACCGAACCGGATCAAACAGGTCAATGAAGAATGCGCGAGTGCACACACAGTTGATGAAGCCGGCGGCGGTATCATGCGTGTTTTGCCCGAGCCGAGCGCGCAATCATTGCGGCTGGTGTTCCTATTCATCTTCGTCATGGATGTAGCACCGTCCCCGGCTCTCACCGCCGGCTGCCCGGACCGCTGCGTGTGCGACGACCAATTGGTGGTCCAGTGCGCAGGGCAAGAGTTGACCATCTTCCCCGTGGACCTCCCGCTGGCCACCCGGCAGCTTATCATCTCCAACAACCGGATCGGTGACCTGCCAGCGCTCCAGCTCAACTACCTGTCGGATCTGGTGTACCTGGACTGCAGCAACAACACGTTGAAGGAGATCTCCGAGTCCACCTTTGGCAACCTACGAAAGCTCGCTTACCTGGATCTGTCTTTTAACAACCTGATGCAGATCGAGGACCGGACGTTTGGGCCGCTGGCCAGTCTGGTCATGCTTAGGATGACGGATAACCCGGGGCTGTCGGAGATCCACCCGGAGGCGTTCGCGGAGAACGCGGCGCTGCAGGTGCTGGACGTGAGCCGCAACAACCTGACGGCGCTGAACATCAGCTCGCTGATCACCCTGCCAGCGCTGCGCTCTCTGGGACTCAGCGGAAACCCCTGGGGATGCGACTGCGACATCGAGGACCTCTGTCTGTGGATCCAGATAGAAGGGTTCAAGTTCCAAGGTGAGGTGCGCTTTGGGATTCTTGCTTTCCCTTTGTCTATTTTTAATTAGCCAGTTAATTCGTTTATATTTATTTATATTTTAATCAAACCGCACAATGGTGACAGCTTCATTTTCTGTTACAAGGGAATTTTCATTAACACCTGTTTGACACTGTCACTGCACACTTCACTATAGAAAATATCCATGATCCATGAGGTCATGGCGTGCAGTGTCTAAAGTTCCTTCTAACGAAATTAATTGTAATTTAGTAGCATGTATAAAATCATGACACTCTCATGAGATGAGGACTTTAGTCATATCAGTAACCTTATAAAAGCTGTTATTCTACATGGGGCAGGGGCGTCCTCATGGAGGCTGACATTTTTTAATCACATGTCCATCTGAATACTAGAGGCTTAATCTCAGTAACCGTCTTGTTAATGAACACTTTCACTCTTGGATTAAATTAATCATGGCTGATTGTAAATAGTGAATTTCTACAATGGCATCTGTAACTGAAACCTCTTGATTTTGAATAATGCTGCATCCACACCACTAGGTGTCACTGTAAGTCCAAGATGATATGAACAAAAATTTACTGAGTGCACCTTTAATATTTTTTACATTTTGCAAATTTATTATGAAAATCCCTGAAATAATTACATTGTTATTTTCAGTTATGTTCAAGGTGATTAAATCATTTGAATGTTTTTTAATAACTGTCTAATAAGTGAAAAGATGGTACTTGGGGTAAAAATTCCCCCTGTTGCAGGGGCTAAAGCCCCCCATTAAACATATTGTTTAATATGTTTTCATAATTTATTCAATAATACATTCCGAAAACATAAGAAAACTTTCAATGGAGATTAATTTAGTTAATAGAATGCTTGAGATGTTTTATATGCCAAATGTGACTGATATTTAGAGGAAATGGTGCACCCTTTTCTGAAGTAGTTATTTAAATTAGCATTATCTTTATGTGTTATTTTAAAAAAGCATCTTGCCGTCACAAAAGTATTAGCATTAGTTGACACATTTTGCACTATAACTATTGCCCCTCTATTGCCTTTTACCCCAAATGTGTGAGCCTTTTACCTCTCCACCGTTTTTTTAAACAGACTTTTAATCAAAACAACCTTTTGTTATTATTTATTTTTAATCAAATTATGCTGCTCCATCAATATACACCCCCCCACCCCTCCGACCTTAATACACTGTGTGTCCAGAAAAAAAGCACATTTTCCTAAAGGTGTGCCTTTAGCCCCGTAATACCCTACACTTCACTGGTCTACTGAGTGTTTTCGCTTTCCTTCAGGCATCATACCTGATTATAATGGAACTGCTATTTATTAATCATTTAGCTGATGCTTTTATTCAAAGTGTATTACTAATAACACAGTACCCCTGGAGCAATGCATTGAGTGTTTTGATCAAGGACACAATAGTGATAGTTCAAGAATGTTTCAACATATTCAGGACTGTGGAAATAAATCATTTATGAATCAACCATTGGAAATGCTTATCAGTTATCAGCACTTACTTTAATATTGGGGGGCATGTCCCCATCAATGTGTTAGGTGGTGGTTACAGCCTATAGTACAGCTATGAGCCTAAAGTCTTTATTCATTACATTACCAAGGCTTCTTCTTTTTCCTTCAGGCTACACTCAGTGTACAAGCTCAATGTTAAATAGTGAAATTGTCATTGAAATGTCACCTGAAAATCACATGAATTTGAAATGCAATTCAGGTTATTTTATTGATGTACTTTGAGGTGATTTGAGGATTTTATTCCAGTGTGTCTGGCCCAACAAATGACCTTAGTGTGAAGGAGAGAGAGGAAGAGAATGAAAGGCCAGCCAATTACCTCCATTATTAGGCCTGCAGAGTGAGGAGGTCTTTATCGGGCTTATCACCCCAGTTTGCTTTATTGAGTCATTCAGGCTGTTAATTTGATCTGAAGACTGTGTCTCAGTGGAACAGAAAGAATGCTGGGACAGGACACGCAGGCAGCCCCTTCTCACCTTACTTGAATGCAGACACCTGTGAAAACACCACGAAAAATGATGGGAAAAATGTAGACTAGAAGAATGTGTTTGTTGGTTAGAAAAACAGTCTGTGCTATTTGAATGGTTATTTTTTTCTATTTTTTTTTTCTTTTGTATTTTTGCAGGGCACTTTCCATGAGATAAATACTTTTTTTTTTTAACAATTAAGTACTTTTTATTTTTCAGCAAATATTCAGTGAAAGGAGGTGCATAAGAACATGTTGATCATAAACCTGAGATGATTCAACTGAATATTATGTGAGCCGTTTAATAGTAAACTTTGGAAACCCTGATTTATGTAATTTTGTCATGTTTTAGCAACAAAAACAAATAAATGAAAAAATAAATAAATATGCCAATTAAATAAGCATTTATGAAGCTAAAAAAAAGATAACATTTTAAAAACGGCTGTAGAATGTGTTACAGGACTGCAAATTTAACCTATATTAAGCTCAGTAGAGGCCAACTCGTTTCTGACTAAATGTTGGTTTATACTTGTTGATAAACTTATATTTCCCATAAAGTAAAATATATATATACATTGGTGGCCAATAGTTTGGAATAATGTACAGATTTTTCTGTTTCGGAAGGAAATTAATACTTTAATTCACCAAAGTGGCATTCATCTGATCACAAAGAAGTCAAAAACAGCACCATCACTATTTAAAAAAAGTAATTTTTTATCATATCTAGACAGGCCCCATTTTCAGCAGCCATCACTCCAACAAATTATCCTTGAGTAATCATGATAAATTGCTAGTGTGATACTCGAAAATCACTTGCCATTATATCAAACACAGTTGAAAGCTATTTGGTTCATTTAATGAAGTTTAACATTGTCTTTGTGTTTGTTTTTGAGTAGCCACAGTATGCAATAAACCGGCATGTCTTAGGGTCAGTATCAGGTATAAAAATGGCACAAAAGAAACAACTTTCTCTAGAAACTCGTCAGTCAATTATTGTTTTGAGGAATGAAGGCTGTACAGTGCTGAAGATTTCATACAAAGGTGTACACTACAGTCTTCAAAGACAAAGGACAAATGACTCTAACAAGGACAGAAAGAGATGTGGAAAGCCAGATGTACAAACTAAACAAGAGGATAAGTACATCATAGTCTCTAGTTTGAGAAATAGACGCCTCACATGTCCTCAGCTGACAGCTTCATTGAATTCTACCCGCTCAACACCAGTTTCATGTACAACAGTAAAGAGAAGACTCAGGGGTTCAGGCCTTATGGGAAGAATTGCAAAGAAAAAGACACTTTTGAAACAGAAAAATAAAAATAAATGTTTAGAGTGGGGAAGAAACCCAGACATTGGACAACAGATATTTGGAAAAGAGTGTTATGGATCTTAACCCCATTGAGCTTTTGTGGGATCAGATGTAAGGTGCGTAAGAAGTGCCCGACAAGACAGACACATCTATGACAAGTGCAACAGGAAGTGTGGGGTGAAATGTCACCGGAGTATCTGCACAAGCTGACCGCTGGAATGCCAAGAATCTGCAAAGCTGTCATTGCTGCATGTGGAGGATTTTTTGATGAGAACTCTTTGAAATAGTTTAAGAAGTCCTGAAATGTTTTTCAAATTGTAATATTAATTTTTATGTTATTAAGGTCCTGATTGATACATTGTGGTCAGTTGAATGCCACTTTGGTGAATAAAAGTACCAATTTCTTTCCATAAGAGCAAAATCTGTACATTATTCCAAACTTTTGGCCACCAGTGTATTTTTTCAAATATTTTTCAATTAATAACTTGGGTAATCCGGTTGAATGGTTAAGATTGACTAATTTTGTAAAAACTAACCATGTCGGTAATAATTTAAGGAATGTTACATTTTTGTAATCATTGGGGAATTATTTAGTGTTTGGGTTTACAAGCAAAATGTGGGATACAGCTAAATATTATGTTATTGTTTTTACTTGTGGTAAAAACAAACATCAGTTATCAGTTTGGTTATCAGCTATGGGATCATGAATATTTATTTTAATATATATTCAACAAATTATGTCAGAGTTATGACATTGTGGTTTGTCTTAAATTTATTGAGAAGGTCAAGTCCTCTGAAGTGGAGCAGGCCAAAATCAAAATTTTAATGAGGGGATACGATACAGATATTGATGTGTTTAACTAACTACATTAATGCTAGGATAATGTATTGTTATATGATAGATAATACATTTTTTATAGACATCTAATAGATCTTTAATACATGAGAACAAATTTGGAATATGTGCCCCAAAATATGCTTCCAAAACAGACATGGTCCTCCAGAGTGTACCCTATCCATTGAAAATGCCACAGAGCAATTTGGTTCTTGGTGCTTTATCAGTTGTTATAAGTTAATTAAGTTTTTATAGATAGAAAGTATAGAAAGAATAACGACGTACACAAGCTGCCTAATCTATCTTGCCAGAAATAAGTCACTGTAGACTTGGAACTTAATTGCGAAAATAGAGCTTTTGTAGATGTTTTGATTGAACCCTGGCATCTGCTGTTATCGGGGAGCAAAACCCCAAGCATGCAAAATCTCATTTCTCTCAGTCTACTCAAAGACACACTGTTTGCCTCCTCATTGTCTCTTCCCTGATTGGATTCTCGGATGTTTTGGTGGTGCTGCGTCCACAGAGAGCAGGTGGCTAATTATGTCTTTTATTTAAAGTAGCTATGAGAATTTTTGTCCCATTATATAATCCTGTCAGAGCACTTTGGCTGCACCAGCTTACAAGAGCACTGATGCTGTTTGCTCTCGATCTCGAAATATCACCTGCTTCTACCTAGAACGTTTGTGTGTGTGAGTGGGTAAATGCACTCTATGTCTTTTAGTGACTAAAAATGGAGAAACGAATGCACTAAGTATGTAATATGTAACAATACTTGTGTGTGTTGGTGTGATATACAGGCTATTAAATATGTTTGGTGGACTCGGACAGTAGATGGAGTGATCACTGTGTGTGATTCACACCACTTTAGCATCTGTGAGTCATAACATGTTCTCTGCCTCTCTCTCGTATCCTGAAAAATACTCTCAAAAGAGATCTACTAAATGCTTCTATTTACATCAGCCTCAGTCACTATTCACTTTCAGTTCATCTTCTTTTCCCAGATTGATCACTCAATGAATTCCGCAAATGTACATGTTGGTAGAAATTTCTGCTGCTGAAATCAATCTGTAGCCTACTTACCAAAATTAGAGCCACTGCTTCCAGTCCCCAAAGCAGGAAGCGTTCACATGGCGGAGAATTGTATTTTAGTTGTTAATAAAGTAATACAGTCAGCAGGAATGCACATTTTATTAATCATACACCTTTACCCAAACCCAAACCCCAACCCTAAACCTAACCATCAGTGGAGTAAACCTGTAATTTCAGAGCGAAAATGCAACCTCTTTATGCTCACTGTTGAACACGGTATTTCCTGGTTTCCGTAGGTTCAGAAGTGAGTTCTTCATCAAAAACCGTACATACTGTAACAGTGTGTGATTTCTTTTGCAGAGCATGTGTCTTGGAGATTCATTGCAGAATGCAGCATTACCAACTTACCATTTGAATTGATACAAAGATGTCAGATGGGGATGCCACTTGCCAATTATTCTGCAGAATGTGATTTCAGGGTACAGGAACATTCGGAAGCAGCATGTTGACTTCCTGTGTTGCGTTTCATTTATAAATGGGAGCTTATGAAAAACTCAGCCCCTTTCTGACTTCATCAAATACACACAGGAACTCAAAGGTCCTACTTTGGTGGAATGGTTTTTGTCTACGTGGTGACTCACGATTGTCAATTTGTCAACACTATGGTAACTCAATTGTTTCGAGGTAGCAGGCCATGTTCGCTAATATTTGGGTGAAGATAATCAAAGTAAATAAAAATGACTGTATGTTTAGTGTATCTTCATGTTTTTAGAATGATGGTTTAACAAGTAGTACATTATTTTTCTACACCCTTTTTTCATTAGGACCTACTAGGCTCTCAGGGCCTTTCAGCCTTCTCCTTGTGTGTTCTACAGAAGAAAGAAACTCAAACACGTTTAGAACAACTTTGAGTAAATTATGGCAGAATTTTCATTTTTGTGTGAACTATTCTTTTAAGAAGAGAAACTGTCAAAACTAATGATAAAGAACTAAGGTCAGCATGAGCTATGAATGCAGAATGAAAGTCTGACCTATCACCATCCTCCTTCAGCTTTGGATATTATTGATTGGCAAGAAAATTATTTTTCTGCAGAGATCTCCTCTGCAGTTCCCATCTCAGATAGACACATGTTTTTTCAGGCTACAATCTGGAAGACATTTATCTGAAGATAGACAAAGCTGTCTCTTCACACCTGCTTCATCTCGCTCACACACACACACACACACACACACACACACACACACACACACACACACACACTCACACACACATGTTTGGTTTCCATGTTTTATGGGGACTTTCCATAGACATAATGGTTTTTATACTGTACAAACTTTATATTCTATCCCTAACCCTAAACCTAAACCTAACCCTCACAGAAAACTTTCATCATTTTTACATTTTCAAAAAACATAATTTAGTATGATTTATAAGCTGTTTTCCTCATGGGGACCGACAAAATGTCCCCACAAGGTCAAAAATTTCGGGTTTTACTATCCTTATGGGGACATTTGGTCCCCACAAAGTGATAAATACATGCTCACACACACACACACACACACACACACACACACACACACACACACACACACACACACACACACACACACACACACACACACACACACACACGTGCCTCTATCCTTATGAGGAATCTCCATAGACATAATGATTTTTATTCTGTACGAACTATAGATTCTATCCCCTACCCCTAAATCTAACCCTCACAAAAAACTTTCTGCATTTTTACATTTTCAAAAAAACATAATTTAGTATGTTTTTTAAGCGATTTGAATTATGGGGACACTAGAAATGTCCTCATAAACCACAATTATAGCATAATACCTTTGTAATTACCAGTTTGTAACCTAAAAAATATCCTCGTAAATCACAAAAACACGCACACACACACACACACACACACACACACACACACACATACACACACACTTGCTCATAGCTTGAACACACCATAAAGTGGTGTGACAAACAAAATTTTGGCTTATTGCTCTAGAAACAGAGGCGGGACATTTCAAATTGCTTCTCCTCTACAAAAAGAAAAAAAGAAAAACATTTGTTTTAAATGTGTGTTAGTGTGAATTCATCAGTGTCGATGAGGTGTGTTTTGCTGAGAAAATCAGTTTTCACACCCACTTTATCTCTGGCCATATAATTAAAAACCCCTACTGACTTTTACCAAGTTTTACTTCAAATGAACAGAAATGGTCAAAAATCTTGGAGGCTTCATTGCAAAGGCAAATGATCAATTTTGAATCCATCTCTTTCTAAAAATGTGACATCCTGCTCTGTTTTTCTTCTGTTGAGTGTTGAAGTGTAGTAACATAGATGTGTGTGTCTGGATGATCAGATGTGAGAGGTAATTGTGAGTCCTCTGGCACAGTAAATGCAGCGTATGGGAGTTTTTGTGTTGCATACTGAGTGGATGCAGAGGCATGTGGCGACACCAGATGCTTGTGCTAATAGGGTCTGATTTAAAGGAGAGCCTGGGTCTCACAGTAAGTTGATAAGTGTGTGCACAAACTGAATTAAAACTAAATGTGGCAATCTAACATAGTACATTTATAGACATTATTTAAGCTGCAGTGTACTGTATGTAGACCCCAAAATGTGTTGGAGCTGTGGCCTAGTGGTTAGTGCACATGCCCCAGACATGCTCTGTGCCATGGGACCCAGTAGAAGATCAGGTTTGATTCTGGCCAATGTTGTGTCATGGTAACCAATAAAAGGGATAGTTCACCCAAAGATGAAAATTCTCCCATTATTTACTCACCATCATGCCATCCCAAATGTGTACGCCTTGACACATGTCAATCAAAATACAAGTCCTTTTTTTTCCACTCCAAATATCCACTTTCATTTTTACATCTGAAAGTCACATGTGGTGCCTGTTTAATTGCACATTCACATCTGAAAGTGAAAGTGGAGATTTAGAGTAAAAAAAATAGAATTTTATGGATTACTTTTTTGTTTGATTTATGTGATTTCTGGAGCTACAGAGGTCTGATCACATTCACTTGCAGAGATACTCCCTGAGATATTCTTTCTAAAAATCATAATTTGTGTTTTGCAGAAGAAAGAAAGTCATACCCATCTGGGATTGCATGAGGGTAAGTAAATGAAGAGAGAATTTAAATTTTTGGGTGAACTGTGTTGTATAAGTATTGTGACGGAACTTAAATACATCGCTGGCAGTGGGACAGAACGCAACTGAATTGTCACGTAATTCTGTCCCGTCACTTCTGTCTTTAAATGCTGACCATGGCTCTAGAGAGATCGTTCTCCTCCCTGTGCCCATATCATGACCCTCACTCTCTGCCAGCCAATGTGATGCTGAGCCGCTGAAGAAAGCCGCCACCCACGTGCATTCGTCCATCAACCCCTCTTCCTACCTTCACCAAACCCTTCTCTGGCTACCATAAGCATTTCACTATAGACACTCATTTTAGTCGAGCATAAGAAAATCCTCAGAAAGATAGATGGCATATATTTACGTATGCGCTAGACTACACTAATGGTTATTACCCATGAAAGTACAACAACAATACGACTGGTCACTTTACATGTCAGTCAGATGCTTTCTTCCTGTCAAAGTGGGTGGTTCTTGGACAGAATAAGCTGAAGTGTATACTAGACATTATGCTGATTGTCAAAAGTCCTCTGGATGCTCATGGATGTTTTAGTTATCTCTAGCTATGTTTCTAGTGCCTATTATGGAGTTTGGTGCATTCACATTCTGAGTACATATTATTATATTGTACTGTGGATTCACTTTTTTTCCTCATTTTCTGACTGCAGATTGGGTTGTGGCAGCTCATTGTATATCTCTCTCTGCCTCAGTCTTCTATATGAGCAGAAATTATAACCAAGGGTGTCATCAAGATAAGGGAGATTGCTTCTTGCTCAGCATCCATTGTATCTCATAATAAACCATTGTCTAGGGCAATTTGATTCCTTATAATTGTGATGTAGTTTGTCAGAATGTGCCTCTATTGTTCAAGGATCAGCTGCTGGAGAGATGACGGTTCTCCTCACTGTCAGCACTTTCACAGTGATGACTAGCAAAAAGAGAGGGAAAGAACCAGTATGGGAGAGAGAAAGGACCATTTGACAGTTCAGAATTCAGCCTGCTTGACTAACACCTGGAGAACTTTCTTTAGTTTGACACTTTGTACAGATGTTTGCTCTGATGTCATCCAGAAGTCATAATCTACTCACCCTCATGATATTCCAGACTTACTTTCTTTCTGTGGAACTCAAAAGGTGTATTTTTTTAATGAAGTTCCAAACATAAGTTGGCCTGCCAATGATATCCCAAGGTCAAATAAGTAGCTGCTTCCCCTTGCACCGGTGATGATTTTCCAGCATCCTTATCCCTCCTCATCTCCACCTTTACATTTTATAATGCCTGTATCAGTTACTATTTCAAAATTGTCTTTATATTTCTTGCTTTAGGCACATAGTCTAGGGGGGATTTCAGAGCTCAAGCCCAGTGCTGTGCTTGAGCCCCTCCGTTTTGGACATCACGTCAAATCTGGTTACCCAGGACTGTATGAACCTGTGAACTCATGAAACAAAATAGTATCCTAATGAAAGTGAATGAGGACAGCAGCTGTCAAACTCCAAAATTACACAAAATCACTATAAATATACACTCACCTAAAGGATTATTAGGAACACCTGTTCAATTTCTCAATGCAATTATCTAATCATCCAATCACATGGCAGTTGCTTCAATGCATTTAGGGGTGTGGTCCTGGTCAAGACAATCTCCTGAACTCCAAACTGAATGTCAGAATGGGAAAGAAAGGTGATTTAAGCAATTTTGAGGCTGGCATGGTTGTTGATGCCAGACGGGCCGGTCTGAGTATTTCACAATCTGCTCAGTTACTGGGATTTTCATGCACAACCATTTCTAGGGTTTACAAAGAATGGTGTGAAAAGGGAAAAACATCCAGTATGCAGCAGTCCTGTGGGCGAAAATGCCTTGTTGATGCTAGAGGTCAGAGGAGAATGGGCCGACTGATTCAAGCTGATAGAAGAGCAACTTTGCCTGAGTAACCACTCGTTACAACCGAGGTATGCAGCAAAGCATTTGTGAAGCCACAACACGCACAACCTTGAGGCGGATGGGCTACAACAGCAGAAGACCCCACCGGGTACCACTCATCTCCACTACAAATAGGAAAAAGAGGCTACAATTTGCAAGAGCTCACCAAAATTGGATAGTTGAAGACTGGAAAAATGTTGCCTGGTCTGATGAGTCTCGATTTCTGTTGAGACATTCAGATGGTAGAGTCAGAATTTGGCATAAACAGAATGAGAACATGGATCCATCATGCCTTGTTACCACTGTGCAGGCTGGTGGTGGTGGTGTAATGGTGTAGGGGATGTTTTCTTGGCACACTTTAGGCCCCTTAGTGCCAATTGGGCATCGTTTAAATGCCACGGCCTACCTGAGCATTGTTTCTGACCATGTCCATCCCTTTATGGCCACCATGTACCCATCCTCTGATGGCTACTTCCAGCAGGATAATGCACCATGTCACAAAGCTCGAATCATTTCAAATTGGTTTCTTGAACATGACAATGAGTTCACTGTACTAAAATGGCCCCCACAGTCACCAGATCTCAACCCAATAGAGCATCTTTGGGATGTGGTGGAACGGGAGCTTCGTGCCCTGGATGTGCATCCCACAAATCTCCATCAACTGCAAGATGCTATCCTATCAATATGGGCCAACATTTCTAAAGAATGCTTTCAGCACCTTGTTGAATCAATGCCACGTAGAATTAAGGCAGTTCTGAAGGCGAAAGGGGGTCAAACACAGTATTAGTATGGTGTTCCTAATAATCCTTTAGGTGAGTGTATGATGAAAGTGGTCCATGTGGCTTATGCATTATACCCCAAGTCTGCTAAACCTATACAATAGATTTATTTTAGGAACAGACCAAAGTCATTATGGAACGACATGAGGGTGATTGAATGATAACAGACTTTTTATTTTGGGGAAAACACCATGAGGGTGGGTAAATTAAACAGACTTTTCATTTTTGGGTGAAATGACCAAAGTTCAGCCATGAAATACTATGTGGCGCAAACTGATATGTTCTTTGAACGTGTTATCTATTAGCCAATTGGCTCGCACACATGTGACATGTTAAGCCAATCAGCTTGAATGGTGTAAGACGATTTGTCCTTTGACATGTAATTGGGTTGCCAATTAACTTTAGTGTCTCTCTCTCTTTGTCTCATTTATATTAACAGAGGTTTTCTCTGAATACCACCTCCACCCCAGCTGCACTTGTCTAGATCTGCTACATGGGGATTGTTTGTAATGTCTATTTCTGCAGCAGTATGTCATACATGCTCAATGCAGAATGTCTTGCATTTTGTTTAATTTTGCAGTAGTAGCAGCATGTCCACATGCTTAGCTTAGTATGTCTGTGTATTTCCAAGCAGTGGCAAGTCTCCTTACTTGTTCTGCAGCATAGCAGATCTAGTCCACCAAGACCAATATCCTATCAATATGTCATACCCACATTGCAAGTCAAATCTTTCTGAGTGTTGTCATGTTTGAACAGATAACAAGTTAAAGGGTTTGCGTGGCTGAACTGTACATTAAATGTCAAAAATGTTTGCCACGCAATCTGCTTTTATGATCTCAGCATAAAAATACATGTACGTCAGCACTTAACCAATCCACACTAAATGCACTTACTATTTAACAATTTAAAATAAAAATAATCCTTGTCTGTCTCTTTATTCTATGCTGTTATCTTTACTAGACACTTTGAGAACTTGGTGGTGCAATACTGCAGATATTATTGCCTTTTTGTATGACATATTGCTTGTTATTGTGATGAGGACTCGGGCTGGTTGGGATCCATGTGTGGTCCCGGCAACTCGGGACGAGCAGACGGGGTCCGCAGGCACACACAGTGAGAGGAGGACGGGCAGGCTCGTAACTAGAACAGGCAGTGGGTCAGGGCAGGCAGCTGAACGATCGTGGGTAGGAGAACAGGCAGAGTAAACTAGGCAGGCGGCAAACTATCGAGGTCGGAAGAAACAGGCTAGACTGGTACACGAAATAAACAAGAAAACGGGTAGAACGCTCAGAAATGTGGCCGGGGCTAACAAGACTTCGCGAGGAGGGAATTCACAAGCACGGTTTAAATAGACAGGGGTAATGAGAGGCAGCTGGGAACAATCAGGGCAATTAATACTCGGGCGAGTGCGATCGCCACTGGGCAGGGAGAAAGACGCCCTCGTCGGTGTTTGTGACAGAGCCCCCCTGCAGCGGCTCCTGACGCGAAGACGAGACCTGCGCCGGGGTCTTCCCGAGGTCGAGGGCCGGTCTTTCGGGTTGGCTCGGTGGAACTTCGGTGATGAGGTTAGGATCGAGGATGTCGTCGGTGTCTACCCAGGATCTTTCCTCCACTCCGTACCCCTCCCAGTCTACCAGGTACTGGATCCGACCTCGGCGTCGCCTTGAGTCAAGTAGTTCTCGTACCTGGAACGCCTCCTGCCGTCTAGGAACAAGGAAGGGGGGCGTGGGTACCCTCTTACGTCTGCCCTCGGGGGTCGGCCGGTTTGAGTAGGGAAACATGGAAGGTAGGAGAAATCGCGGTAATCAGTGGGGAGTTGTAAGCGAACGGAGACAGGATTGATCTTTCTGAGGATCTTAAAGGGACCTACATACCTGGGGCTGAGTTTCCTGCTGGGCAGGCGGAGGCGGAGATCGCGGGTGGATAGCCAAACCCATTGGCCAGGAGTGTAGTTTGGACCGGTCGGCGGTGTCGGTCTGCCTGGGTCTTGGGCGGTTCATGGCTCGTTGTAGGTGCACGTGCGCCTGGTCCCATACTGTCTCACTGCGTTGGACCCAGTCGTTGACCGCAGGGACCTCCGACGGCTCGCCGGACCAGGGGAATAGTGGGGGCTGGTACCCCAGGACACACTGGAAGGGGGTCAGGTTGGTGGAAGGCTTGAGCAGGGAGTTCTGGGCGTACTCAGCCCATGGGAGGAACCGGCTCCAATCTGACTGGTTTTGATGGCAGTAGGTGCGTAGGAACCTGGTGATTTCCTGGTTGAGACGCTCTGCCTGGCCGTTGGACTGAGGGTGGTACCCGGACGAGAGGCTGAGGTTTACATTTAGAAGGCGGAAGAAGGCTTTCCAAACCCTAGAGGTGAACTGGGGCCCCCGGTCCGAGACGATGTCCTCCGGCAGGCCGTAGAGACGGAACACATACTGGAAGAGGTGTTGGCGGTTTCCAGGGCGGTGGGCAGTTTGGGAAGAGGGATGAGGCGACACGCCTTTGAGAAGCGATCCACGACGGTGAGTATGGCTGTGTGTCCTCGGGAGCGGGGCAAGTCGGTGACAAAGTCCACTGCTATGTGGGACCAGGGACGCCTGAGGTGTAGGCAGGGGCTGAAGAAGTCCGGCCGGCGACTGCTTGGGGACCTTTGCTAGGTTGCATGGTCGGCACCTCTGGACGAAGTCAGCGGTGTCCTCAGAGAGTGTTTCCCACCAAAAGCGGTTTCTCAAGAGGCGTGTGGTAGCAGTGATGCGGGGTGTCCGGAGTTTGGGGCGTCATGTACCCAGCGGAGTACTCTCTCCGGAGGCTGGGGGACACGAATGTCCGGTCCGGCGGGCACTCGGGAGGAGGCAGGGCAGTGGCACCGGCCGGCGATGTCGGCCATGATGTCCCACTGGGCCGGGGCCTAGGATGGCGCCGGGGGCGATGGGTTCGACCGTGGTTTTCTGGGGTTCGATTTAGTATTGCGGGAGAGCGAGTCGGCCTTGGTGTTCCTGGATCCAGGGAGGTAGGTGATGGTGAAATCTGGACAAGTCTGTCTGGGGTTGAGGCGCTTGGCTGGCGTAGGTATTCGAGGTTGCGGTGGTCGGTGAGTACTTGGAAAGGGTGCCTGGCCCCTCCAGCCAGTGTCGCCACTCCTCCAGGGCGGCTTTAATGGCCAGGAGCTCGCGGTTGCCGGCGTCATAATTTTGTTCGGGCAGTGAGTTCTACGGGAGTAGAAGGCACAGGGGAATAGTTTCGATTGGGTCAGCCCTGGGCTGGGAGAGCACGCGCCTGTGCCGGTGTTGGAGGCGTCCACTTCAACCACAAGCGGGAGGTCAGGGTCTGGGTGATGCAGGATGGGAGCGGTGGTGAATCGGCTCCTTGAGTTGGGCTAGGGCCAGGAGGGCTTCGGTGGACCAGTGGAGTCTAGTTAGTCCCCTTTTACCATGGCGGTGAGTGGAGGCAACGGTACTGAAGTTCTTGATGAACCTCGCGGTAGAAGTTGGCAAAGCCCAGGAAGCGTTGGAGCCCCTTCACCGTGGTGGGTTGTGGCCACTCCTGGACGGCCCATACTTTGTTGTCGATCCATGGCCACTCCCTCTGGGCTAATCACGTACCCCAAGAAGGCTACCGAGCCTCTGGTGAAACTTCGCACTTCTGGCTTTGGCGTAGAGTTGGTGTTGGATTAAGCGCTTGAGCACTGTTCTGACTTGACTCACGTGTTCCTCAAGCGAGTCGGAGTAGATCAGGATGTCGATCAATGTACACTATAAGGCATCGGTTGAGCATGTCCGGAAGATGTCGTTGACAAAGGACTGGAACACGGAGGGACTGTTGGATAATCTGAGCGGCATAACCAGGTATTACGTAGTGGCCGCTGGTGGTGGAAAAGGCGGTCTTCCACTCGTCTCCCTCCGGATCGCGGATCAGATTGTAGAAGCTCCTTAGGTCTAGCTTGGTATAGATTTTTGCGGTTCTTAGTTGTTCCAGGGCCGCGGGCACTAGGGGCAGGGGGTACGGAATTTGACAGTAACGTCGTTGAGGCCCGGTAATCTATACAAGGGCCGAAGGAGCCGTCATTCTTGCCCACGAAGAAGAATCCGGCTGCCGCCGGAAGTGGAAGGCGGATGAACCCCTTGGCCAGCTCATCCTCGATGTAGGACTTCATGGCCAGGGACTCAGGCTCGGACAGGGGAAGATTCGACCCGCGGGTGGCGAGGCTCTGGGTTTCAGTTCTATGGCGCAGTCACTTGGCGGTGGGGCGGAAGAAGGGATGCCTTGGCTTTGCTAAAGGCCTCACTCAGGTCGGTGTATTCATGGGGTATCAGTGAGGTCACGTCGGAGACCTTCTGAACCTTGGTGCCCCCCAAGGTGGGAGGAATCACGGTCCTCAGGCATCTAGTCGAGCAGTGAGTCCCCCACTGAGCGATCTGGTTGGTCTGCCAGGAGATTAGGTGGGTCAGTGGAGTCTGAGCCAGGGGTAGCCGAGGATTACTGGATGGTGGGGGGAGGTGACGACGTTTAGGCGCAGGGTCTCAGTGTGCAGTGCGCCCACCTGCAGGAGGACGCCGGAGGTGGTGTAGGTCACATGTCCTGTGCCCTGGGGACGACCGTCTAGCGCCGCCACTGTTAATGGAGGAAGGCAAGCCGTTAGGGGAATATTATGCCGTTTACAAAATCCTTCATCAATGAAGCTTCCCGCTGCACCAGAATCTATCATAGCTTGGGTGTTCACGCTGAATGATGGATTGCTGAGCTTAACAGGCACTTCGAGACAGTCCCCGGCTAAAGAGGGAGAGAGCAGTAAACTCACCCCAGGGTGCTGAGGGTCGGGTGGTCTCGTCGGGCAGGTTGCTTGCGGGCGTGTCGGCTAGCGCTAATACAGGCAGAGGCGGTTGGCCAGGCGGCTCTTTCTCCTCCTGAGTCAGGTGGGCTCGGTCGGAGTTGCATGGGTTCGAGGTTACGGGATGCTGGGGTGTCGGCGCGGGCTGCAAGGTCAGTCTGCCCGGACGCCTGGAGCGGATGAGGTTATCCACCACGGATGGCCAGCGAGATGAACTGATCAAGGGAGACCCCTCGTCAGCGACAGGCCAGCTCAGACTGGAGGTCCGTATTCAGCCCCTGGCGGAAGAGGAGTTTCAGGGTGCTCTCGAGCCAGCGGTTTGTGTGTGAGAGTGCGGAAAGTGAGGCGTAATCCGCTGCTGTTGCAATTTCCTGGCGGAGCGCCAGCAGCTGCTCCCGGCTCTTTCCGCTCTCTGGGTGGTCGAACACATCTATCAGGCTTTGCATGAATGAGTCGAATGTGAATTGCGCGAACCCCTGGTTGGTCCAGACCGCTGTCAGCCCAGTCGGCCTTCGGCCAGTGAGCACTGAGCTGGCGAATAAGATTTTGCTCTCATCGGTGGGGTACAGCGTTGGCTGTTGCGAAAGGAAGATCGAGCATTGCATTATAAAGCCCCTACATTTGGCGGGCGTGCCGTCGAATTTCTCGGGAACGCTAGGCGAGGGCTGGCGGAAGAGGGGGCCGGTGAAACCGAGGGCCGAGGTTAGGCGGGCGCCGGCGGCTGCGAGCGCGGAAGCAGGCGCCGGGAGGAGTTGGTGGGAAGCCTGAGCAGTGCGCATAATCTCTTCCATGGCGGAAGTGAGTCTTCCGAGCTGGTGCTGCTGAGCGGCCAATAGATTTGCTTGGGTAGTAAGCTCCTCCGACATCGCGGGCGATAACCGCTGGATCGATGGGCGCGAAGTCTTCTGTGATGAGGACTTCGGGCTGGTTGGGATCCATGTGCGGTTTAAGGGAGGTGTCAACTCGGGGCCGAGCAGGCGAGGTCCGCAGGCACACACAGTGAGAGGA
The DNA here is from genome assembly GCF_025860055.1 of Xyrauchen texanus. Lineage (NCBI taxonomy): Eukaryota > Metazoa > Chordata > Actinopteri > Cypriniformes > Catostomidae > Xyrauchen > Xyrauchen texanus. The sequence continues at coordinate 13,452,639 of NC_068305.1, forward strand.
GGGACGGGCAGGCTCGTAACTAGAACAGGCAGTGGGTCAGGGCAGGCAGCGAACGATCGTGGGCGGAGAACAGGCAGAGTAAACTAGGCAGGCGGCAAACTATCGAGGTCGGGAGAAACAGGCTAGACTGGTACACGAGATAAACAAGAAAACGGGTAGAACGCTCAGAAATGTGGCCGGGGCTAACAAGACTTCGCGAGGAGGGAATTCACAGGCACGGTTTAAATAGACAGGGGTAATGAGAGTCAGCTGGGAACAATCAGGGCAATTAATACTCGGGCGAGTGCGATCACCGCTGGGCAGGGAGAGAGACGCCCTCGTCGGTGTTTGTGACAGTTATGTTCCTAATTTTTAAGCCACTTTGAATATAAGCATCTGCTTAATGACTAAATGTAAATATAAATGATTGGCTATTAATTTGTCATGTAGCACTTTTAGAGTTCAATGTGGACAACTTGCTTGTTTCTGGAAACTTGTTGCATCGCTCCTGGTTGGAACACTGTAAAAAGTTCATAAAGTGAGCAAAACAATTGAGCATACTTGCTTTGCAGCAGCAGTGTAGAAGATTTGGTCCACCAACACCAATATCCTATCAATATGTCATGCCCACATTAACAAGCTAAATCTTTCAGAGAGTTGTCATGACTGAACTACTGTATCCCTTTAAAAATCAATCATCTCTGAGGAAAATTGAAAAACAGTTCTTTATACTACATATCAGTTGTTTTAGACGGACAAACAGATTTGTCCAATGACCTCCATCCATATCGGGAAAGTCATAGAATGCCCTTAACTTCAGATGTTCTCTGGTATCTAGATATCAGTAGGTTTGTGTGTATGTTTTGAGAAGGCAAATCTGGGGTATTAGATTCATATCTGTAGCAGTGAAAATGATGCCCTACAGCAAGCGTTGCTAAAAATGGAAAGAGCGCTGCAATTATGGTTTGTCTCAGTGAATGCTTGTGTTGTTTTCTGCAATATGCTGTAGGTCTTCCCCTGTCTCACTCTCTCTCTGTTCCAATCCCTTGATGTCCTTTGCCCTTTTCTCTATTGCTCGCTTCATCTCTTGGTGATGTAGTGCAGTGGTTGGCTGAAGGGTATCTGGACTGGCCAGCTCTGCTCTCATAGGCACCGTGCCAGAGAACTGGGTTGGCTCAGGGTTCGAGTTAAATATTCATAAAGAAAAGGATAAAAGGAAAAAAAAATCAGAATGAGACAGTGTAGAGAGAAAGATAGATAGGAAAGTAGATATACAGAAATGGAAAATGATGGCTGTTAGAAGATTTACTGTGCTAAAGCTTAAAAATACCTACTGTACATACATTTGCTGCAGGCAAATATGTTCAGTCTGTTTCTCAGCAAGTCAATACTTTTTCGAGGAATTCCTGTCTTTTAGACTCTCTGTCATTATTTAGACCAGTGGTTCTCTACAGAACCCATATTTTACAATACAAGTGTCGATCCAACACAACAACAAAATGGTTAATCTTACAAAGGTAAACTATAATATCAAAGTTAAAATCAAAGTTGGTCCTGCTCAGCATGGGACCAGGGTGTGCTACGAGGAGGCTAAAGGCTACAGCCTCTAGCGTCAGATGCTAGTGCGCCTCTTGAGGCAAGGAGAGTGATGTTTACACATACCGCACAGCTATCAACTGGCTCTACATCAGCAAAAAAAAATTATTGCGTTTTATACTCTGTGAGATTGAATTTAAAAGAAACTCACTGCTAAAATGATATCCTTGTCCACCGTGAATATTCAGCGTTGCTGTGTACAAAGCGACACCCACACAGAGGTCACTGTGAAATTCACCCAAATTAAACTTCATTGCCGGAAGTCTATTATTCAAAATTCCTGATCACGAGGATTCCCATTGAGATGACTGTATTTCAGCCACGTAATTTCACAGTGCGAACATACACTAAGTGTGACCGCACCTTAATTCGGCTGACTTCTAGCCAGTAACAGATGAATTTGTGCCAAAATACTGTAGAGTTTTATTGGACGAATAGCATTTGAAGTCAACTACAAAAGATATGGGAAGACTTTATACAAGCTTATTTATTTTGGCATCCTAACATGAATGATTATATTATTAGTATTGCTTTGACCCTTCTGTTTGCCATTCTATCAGAACAGACCTGCAGACAGTTAAGAACTAATTTAGACATTCTCAAATGTGACTCGGGCCTTGGAGTTGTGTGTGATGTGTTTGGAAATGGCCTCCACATGAGAGCTCATACACCACAGACTCAGAGGAAGGTCACCAGACAGAGACTGATCATAATCTACCTCATGACCCACTCTGATGTCATTGGCAGGAATGAATGTTCTCAAGGGCTTTCTCTGTTCCTTTATTTAGAAATAGTTAACATCCAGGAGAGTTTTATATCATTGTTGCACACCAGCAAGACAGAATTTTCTTTACAAAGTCATTTTAAGTGTAGTAACATGATATTCTCTTAAAGGGGCAGTGCACAGTTCTGCTCTGCCACAAATTAACATGGTGTATGAATATGGTAATCCTTTAGTAACATTTGGTAGCCATCTGATGCAATCACTGTACCATAATACAGATGTGATTTGGTAAATCGACAAGTGATAAAAGTTCTCTCTTTTAAAGGGGACACATTATGCACCTTTTTACATGATGTAATATAAGTCTCAGATGTCCCCAGAATGTGTCTGTCAAGTTTCAGCTCAAAATATCTCTACAGATCATTTATTTTACCATGCCTTTATACCCCTGTTTTGTAGCCCTGTTCCAAACCTGCTATTTTAGTGTCTGTACCTTTAAATGCAAAGGAGCTGCTGCTCCCCACACACCTTTTCGGAAGTGGGCTGTACCTTTCCTGCTGGTGCCATGCATACCTCGGCAACAATAATGCAGGAGAACTTAAACAGTTTAAATGATAACTAACACGGAGGACACACTAAGTCAATCATCGGCCATATCACCCTGCAGCTCTTGCCTGGTTACCCATTGAAGCCAAGCAGGGTTGAGCCTGGTCAGTACCTGAATGGGATACCTCTTGGGAATACTAATGGGGCTTTTCCACTGCACAGTAAAACTCGACTTCACTCTGCTTGCTTTTCGGGGGTTCTCTTATGAGAGGTTCTCTCGTATTGTGTAAGCTAGCTTACGCTACGAGAAAGATTCATCTTTTCTGAGATATTGAAGCCAAAAAATTATCCTTAATTTTGTATCATTTGTCAACGCAGTGCAGCAACTGCAGACCTTGAGCGGGCTAGCTAGCGAGCTCATTGGTTGCTCTGCGGCAACTGCTACAGCCTATAGAGCGAACTTGGGTGAACTCGCGTCCAATGAGAAGCGTCCGGCGCTACTGCATCAAAGCTCGCCAAAATGGGCGTGGCTAGAGTGCATATAAGCGTAGTTCAGTAGGCTGGAACCCTGATTTTCATCTCTTCAGCAAAGCTCTTCGCATCTCTGAACTGGAAGCCGCGTCGCCGTTCGAGGGGCATCTAGCAAGCTTGGACAGCGTTCGGAGAAGCCGGCCGTCTCCGCCACCTTCAGCCATCCTGCGAGCTACGCCATCCGGCGACGTATCCTTTTTAGAGCAAGCTAGTTCTTAACGTCTGAACTTCACAAAAGAGTAACGAGCGTCTTTTTAAGATGCCTCGCACCACTTGCGCTTCATGCCGCGCCCCTCTCAGCGCCAGAGACCGCCACATCATCTGCGCTCTCTGCCTGGGACTGGGGCATGCAGAGCTCGCCCTCGCTGAAGGCGGATGCGACCTCTGCGAGGAGCTTCCGATGTCGACCCTGCGGGCTCGACTCGAAGCGCTCAGAACCGAAGCTGCCACGCCGCCTTCCATTCCGCCGCGCAGGAAAAAGCGCCGCTCCCAAAGGCTGCCAGAACCGGTCATAGAAGCGACTGCCTCGCCGGAGCCTCTCCCTCGAGCATCGCTCTCACCCTCCCCGCCCCCCCGGGACGCGCAGTTGCCGCACTGCGGCCATCTCGGAGGACAAGGTGGAGGATAAGGGCTGTTCCATCATGGCTTCGGACAGCGAGGAGTGGTCAGGCTCCCACGCCTCCTCCTCAGCCCAGGAATCCAGCAGGACCCGCGCCGGAGTCGAAGGGGAACTAACACGCCTCCTCACACAGGCCGTCGACCACCTCGGGCTCGAGTGGTCACCGCCCCCTGAGCAGGCTCCCAACAGACTCGACGGCTGCTTTCTTCAGAGCCGTCGCCGCGCAACACCCGCGGCCGGGCCGCTCCCTTCCTGCCGGAACTCCACACTGAGCTTGCAAAGTCGTGGAAGCGCCTTTCTCGGCCAGGATCCATTCCCACGTCTCCACCCCTCTGCGCCGGTGGACGGCGCCACCGAGAAGGGCTACTCCTCCATCCCCCCGGTCGAGGATTCGGTAGCAGCACACCTTTGCCCGCCCTCCGCGAGATGGCGGTCTAAGCCAGTGCTCCCGTCTAAGGCCTGCAGAGTGACTTCCGCCTATGTTGGCCGCACCTATTCCGCCGCCGGCCAAGCCGCATCTGCTCTGCACTCCATGGCCGTCTTACAGATCCTCCAAGTGGACCTTCTTCGGGAGTGGGATGAGAAAGGCAGGCACCCAGAGGCTGTTACAGATCTAAGAAGCGCGACGGACCTCGCCCTTCGCGCCACCAAAGCTGCAGCCCAAGCTCTAGGGAAGTGCATGGCCTCGCTGACTGTGACCGAGAGACACCTGTGGCTAATGCTAGCCGACATGGGAGAAGCAGAGCACTCCACGTTCCTCAACGCACCGCTCTCTCCGACCGGTCTCTTCGGCTCCGCGGTGAGTGGCATTGTTGACCGCTTTTCAGAAGTCCAGAAAGCCACCCAAGCCATGAACCTCTTCCTGCCGCGTTGCGCTAGCTCCTCTGCAGGCCGCCCACGTGACCAGCCTCCTGCACGAGCCTCTTCACAGCGCCCAGCTCAACAAAGTCAGACTTCTCAGCGTCGACAGGGCGGCCGCCCTCGATCGTGCTCAGACAGCCGCCGCGAGACCGCCGCCCCAGCGGGCCTCGGTCTAAGGTTGCGCTGAAACCTGAGCAACCGAAGTCCTCCTAGCCTTGTTGAAAAAGCGGCGGCTCAGTCCGCCGCGGCGGACCACCGTCAAAGCTTCAGCCCCTGTCAGTCCCCCTCTCTCAGGCTACTACAGTGGTGGATTCAGCAGCCAACAAGCTGGTGATACTGCCCGCTTGCCTGCACTCAAACGCCGTTTTCACGGCGACCCAAAGAAATCTTGTAAAGAGCAAACATGCCTTATGTGTAGAAAATGTGCCCACAATCCAGTGTTCACCCCTACACACAAGCATTACACTTCCGTGTTCCTATCAGAGCCCACTCACATAAAGCGGACACAGCCCGCTCGAGTGTTAGAGTCAATAAGCGCGCCCACGAATCCGTCGCGCGCCCCTTCTCTGGCCGCTCTGTCACACGACCAGCCTTATGTGTAGAAAATGTGCCCACAATCCAGTGTTCACCTCTACACACAAGCATTACACTTCCGTGTCCCGATCAGAGCCCACTCACATAAAGCGGACACAGCCCGCTCGAGTGTTAGAGTCAATAAGCGCGCTCACGAATACGTCGTGCGCCCATTCTCTGCCCGCTCTGTCACACGGCCAGCAAACACTTCTCTGTATGTAAGTCCCGTGCCCGTGACTATGCTCGCGCATCACTTAACAGATGTGACTCTTTCCCCATTCACCTCAATCGGAAGTCACTCACAGAACAGCCTGTCCCTGCTGTCTGCGAGCAGTCATGCATAAGCACAGTAAGCGCGCTCACACATTCTGTTCAGCGGCTGTGTGCAGCAATCAGGGCGATTTGGCCATTCACCCTCTAGCGTTACGCTTCAAAGCGTGGGAAGCTATCCCAGGGATATCCAAATGGGTGTTAAGCACAATAAAACAGGGCTATTTGCTACAGTTCGATCGCCGCCCTCCCGCTTCAGAGCGTGGCTCGAAACTATTGTGAACACGGAAGCAGCCTGCATGCTTCGTTCAGAAATAGCAAACCTTCAGTGCAAAAGGGCCATAGAGAAAGTGCCGCCTTAGCTGAGCGAGTCGGGGTTTTACAGCCGTTATTTTCTTGTTCCCAAGAAAGACGGCGGCCTCAGACCAATATTAAATCTCAAGGGTTTGAACAAGGTGCTTGCAAAAGACCGTTCAAAATGCTTACAATCAGGAAACTCCTCGCGCATACGGCGCCAGGGGACTGGTTTATCTCTCTCGATCTGAAAGATGCCTACTTTCAGATTCAGATAAATCCCGTCACAGGCCATTCTTGAGATTAGCCCGACGGCCAGGTTTATCAATACACCGTCCTTCCGTTCGGCCTGTCTTTAGCACCCGTACTTTCACGAAGTGCATGGATGCGGCGCTCGCACCCCTCGCGAGTCAGGGCTTGCAAATTCTGAACTATTTGGACGACTGGCTGATTATGGCACAGTCACATCACGGAGCTTCTGTCTCACAGAACAGTTCTCCTCAGCCATCTGAACAGTTTGGGTCTTGCAGTCAATTGGACCAAGAGCTCACTACAGCCCAGTCAGGCAATTTCCTTCCTTGGAATAGAACTAGACTCCGTGGCAATGGCGGCTACGCTTATCTACACAGCGGCGCCGTGTTCAGCGACTAGCCGCGTCCTTTCAGATGAACAGCCTCACGCCTCTGAAAAAATTTCAGAGAGTGCTAGGTTACATGGCCTCAGCCGCAGCAGTACTTCAGCTGGGTTTACTGCGCATCGCCCGCTTCAGCATTGGCTAAACACCACGCGTCTCGCCGGGCTTGGGCCACAGGCCGCCAGCCGATCAAGGTGACTCAGACCTGTATTTCAGCTCTGCAGCCCTGGACAGTGGCCGAATGGTATCAGCGGGGAGTGGCGATGGGAGCTGTATCTCGCCGAAAAGTCATCTCGACAGGCGGCGTCCAACACGGGTTGGGGCGTGGTCTCGCGAGGGCTCTCCGGTTTTTGGCCTATGGTCAGTTCAGGAAAAGCTCCTTCACATAAATTGTCTGGAAATGATAGCGGTCGAGTACGCGGCATGCGCTTTCTCCGGTCATTCAGGGTCACCACGTCCTGGTCCGTTCGGACAACAGATCTGTGGTATCCTACCTAAACCGTCAGGGCGGTGTCAGATCCAGGAACCTCTTCCATCTGGCCAAACGCATACTGAGTTGGTCCCAGTGCCACCTGCGCTCGCTGAGGGCGACGCACGTGCCAGGCCACCTGAGCGACGGCCCAGACAGACTGTCCAGAGACAATATTCCTCCAGGGAATGGTCCCTGCACGCTCAAACAGTCCAGAAGTTATGGCGCATATTCGGCAGAGCAGAGATAGACCTCTTTAGCGTCAGAAGAGAACTCTCACTGCCCAATATTTTTGTCGAAATGTGAGGGCGCGCTGGCCCAGGACTGGCCCAACCGCCCGCTTTCGCCTTCCCTCCCGTCTCGCTATTGCCACAGGTAATGCAGAGGATCAGGAAACAGCGTCACTCGGTGCTCCTCATAGCCCCGCGTTGGGAGAATCAGACATGGTTCCTGGAGCTTACGCAGCTGTCACTGACAGCGCCGTGGCCCATCCCAGTGAGAGCAGATCTCCTCTCTCAAGCTCGCGACGCGATCTGGCATCCCCACCCAGACGCTGGGTGCTGCACGCGTGGGTGATCAGCGACTACCCGTCGCTCTGCCAGAAGGGGTAATAAACACCATCATACACGCTAGAGCCCCTTCCACGAGAAGACTCCTTGCGTCAAAATGGTCTGTGTTTTCAAAATGGTGCACCGACAGAGACCTGGACCCACGGACATGTGGGGTGTCATCGCTGCTCGTGTTTTTACAAGAAGCTAGAAGGATGAACCCCCCGCGCCCCCCATCGGTTCCTATCTGGGATCTTTCTATAGTTCTCGAAACTATGAAAGCCCCCCCTTTCGAACCGCTTCAATCCGTGGATTTGAAATACCTTTCACTCAAAACCGTTTTTCTGACTGCCCTGTCATCAGTCAAACGTGTGGGAGACCTTCACGCGCTGTCTGTCAGCGCTGCGTGTCTTGAGTTCGGACCAAGTGACTCCAAGGTCATTTTAAAGCCTAGACACGGCTATGTTCCCAAGGTGATCGGTACTCCTTTCAGAGCACAGGTCATTTCCCTATCGGGCTGCCAGCATCCGATAGCAAGCGCGACGCCAATCTCCTTTGCCCAGTCAGAGCACTGAGATTGTATACTGCGCGCTCCGCCTCTTTCAGGCGCTCTGAGCAGCTTTTCGTTTCAGTTTGGAGGCGCACCAAAGGTCTCGCCGCTCGAAACAGACACTGTCTAGATGGATAGTGGGCGCTATTGCTGCCGCATACTGGCGTCAAAAGACCTGCCATGCCCGTTGGGCATTAGGGCTCACTCCACTAGAGGCATGGCCTCATCGTGGGCATGGTCCAGCGGGATTTCCATTCACGACATATGTGTGGCAGCGGGCTGGGCTTCCCCCTCCACCTTTGTCAGATTTTACAATCTGGAAGTGCCCGCCCTGCAGGCAAAACTACTAGCGGTTTAATACGCTACAGCTCCCCTGGTGAGCTGCACTGATGGGACTCATTCCACACAGACCGGCACGCCGCTCTGTCGTTCCCTTCCCACTATGTGCTTATGTATTACACACACACTGGCCCGCACTCTTGCCGGCCAAATATTATTTCCCCACTCACAAGGGCTCCCCCGGGTCCCCCCACCCCCGGGGCTCATGCAGTGGATGCTTGGCGCGCAGGTTCCAAGCAAGCCGAGCCGATACTAAATGTGATGTAAAAACCCTGCAGATCACTGATTGGTCAGAGAGAATAGTCACTACCAGCATCACTGGATTTTCGACATGGGACATCAGCATAACTAAATTTAGCAACAGAAATAGCAGTATAATCTGTTCACATGACTTTCGAATTGTAAAAAGAAATGGCTGTGCACAAAACCACGCTGTGGTCAATTTACAAGGTGCAGTTGAAGCAAAAAAGTCTTTTAGTAAGTGTCTCAGCTGTTGGCCACACAGCTGAGACATGGCACCCACTGGACCTACCAACAGTGTAGGGGAAAGTAAAAAAATAAAAAACTGAATACAGAACCATCATGGAATTTTGGAATTGTTTCGACCAAATGGAAGCTATCTAGACAGGCGAGCCCCGGACTCAGCCATGGCTGGAGTCCATGATGGAGGATGTGCGTTAACTCTATACTCTGCTTGAAAGCTTCACTCTATTTAGTTGACCAGCTACTGGAAAACTTGCTTCTAAAACAACCAGGCCAATTTAACTCTTACACTTGTGTAATATCACCATGCAACAACTGCTTTATGCAGCACAATGAGCTAGTAGCTAACAGCTAGGGATTGTGTTATTGTTTATATTTGTTATCGTTATTGTGTCACGTTTAAAATGATGTCACGGCAGTAGGGGCGCCACAACTATAACAATCAGCCTATAATCCCACCCACGTTGAGGCGGCACTAAACTGCAGTGGAAAAGGAAGCTCAGAAAAAGTGCCATAAGGTTGCTGCTGGAAGAGGTGTTAGTGAAGCCAGCAGGGGGTGCTCACCCTTCGATCTGTGTGGGTCCTAATGCCCCAGTATAGTGACAGGGACACTATACTGTAAAAAGGCACTGTCCTTTGGATTAGACATTAAACCAAGGTTCTGACTCTCTGCAGTCATTAAAAAGACATTTATCGAAAAGAGTAGGCTTGTAACCCTGGTGTCCTGGCCAAATTCCCCCATTGGACCTAATCAGTAATGTATTGAGGACACCAATCAATTTATATCATAACCGAAACAGAGATACAGATTCATTATTATGGAATAAGGTAGTTAAGGACTAGTTGCTAAGTTACACAAAGCACAGTGTTTTCACAACAAGCGTTTTTCACGCAATGTGCAAACAAGAATATTCAGAAAGCCAAAAAAATATAAAAATGCAAAACTTACGACTTGCAAATCTGAAGTTGGGTCACGGAGAGTTGGTATAGATCCATCCTTGATCCATAGCTTTGAAGCAAATCCAGCCTTGTGTTGACCATCATTGATGAAGCAGTCCGAGTTAGCACAAGCGGTTCTAGCGAGGAGATAAATATGGCGGACTGTGAGCTGCTCGCTCTGGCTTTAATGAGGGCAGATCTAAGCTACTAGGGCGGATCTCTTCACCAGCCTTGGGCGGTACCTTTCACCTTTTGACATCATAAGGGGCTGCAAATCTGAACAGCTAATTCAGAGACACTGTTTTTTATTGATGTGGTTGTCTACACACACAATGGGAACACATAATTATGTTAAAAAACTATTTTAAAGTGGATTTTGCGGGGGCCTGGGTAGTTCAGCAAGTAAAGACGCTGACTACCACATCTAGAGTCAAATTCAAGGCATGCTGAGTGACTCCAGTCAGGCTTCGTAAGCAACCAATTGGCCCGGTTGCTAGGGTGGGTAGAGTCATGTTGGGTTAACCTCCTTGTGGTCGCCATGGTAAACGCTAGGTCTCCGCGGTAACACGCTCAACAAGCCATGTGATAAGATGTGCAGATTCATGTCTCAGACGCGGAGGCAACTGAGATTTGTCCTCCACCACCTGGATTGAGACAAGTCATTACGCCACCTCGAGGAATTAGAGCACATTGGGCATTCCAAATTGGGGAGAAAAGGGGAGAAAACTAAAATAAAAAAGTGGATTTTGCATAACATGTCACTTTTAATATTTGCTACAGGCGATGAGTGGCAGGACATGTTATTTATTGCTTGGTGTATTTTTCTGTGGTATCCCTACCCACAGTGAAATCGAATTGGTCCACAATTCAGCTCCACATCAATCGTACCTAGATACATACATACATACATATACATACATAAATACATATATACATACACATATAATAAACATACAAGACTAATCTATACCTCTCTCTCCACAGACCCACTCTGAGAGCCCTCAAAAATATCAAATATCTACCCCATTTCCCATTAAAAGAATCCCATATCCCTAGCCTTCTACGTGTTACCTCTTCGAAGGCTGCCACCCTTCCCATCTCCTCGCAGCATTCCCTAATTGAGGGTGCTCCCACCGACTTCCAACCCCTTAAAAAAATCTGCCTGCCTATCATCACACTGGTGAGGACCTAATCTTTTACATATTTGTCACCTACATTGATGACCGCCCCATCACCCAAGACACAGAGTCTGGGACAAAACAAAATCCAAATTCCCAACACGTCACACACAAAACTCTGTACCTTCAACCAGAATTCTTGAATCTCAGTGCACCATCAAAAACATGGGCCATGTCTCCATCCTCCGATTGGCAACGCCAGCAGGTGGGTGTGTCTTTAAGACCAAGCCTATACAATCTAGAGGGGGATCCAATAGAATCTATGTAGAATCTTAAATTGTATAAATTGCACCCTTGCATCTCTAGATATAGACTTGACATTTTCTAGAATCCCAGCCCACACACCATCCTCCAAAACCAAAGTTAAAATCTTTCTCCCATAATCTCTCTCTTTTGATAGAGGTTAAAGCTCCATCCCCCCAGACTCTGAACTAGCAGAGTGTAATACACTGATGCCTCATGACCTTTTCCAAATGCAGTAATCACCTCTCCCAAAGTATCTGCCGCTATAGGGGGGTGTATAATACTCCCAAAACTAGTAATATTACAGGTAACACAACAGTAAATTCCTAAAAACTGAGATCTGGGAATCCTAAAATGTTGAGTCAAATTACCAAAGGATCTCAAAACTCCACTCTCATATACTGTAGATCACCGAGGGACTTATCATTACATAATTTATCAGCCATATTCTCAAGGCAGCATTCAAATAAATGTCTGAATTAAACACTCTGGACACTTTTGTCCATACTGAGTGCAAATGCAAGATAATGGGGTGTAACTTAGCTTCTCCAGTGAGTTTGATAGAAAGGCTTTGCAATGGTGAAATAGAGGCAAGGACTTCTTGTTCAATACGAAACCAGGGAGAGACTCTTTCAGGTGGAAGTGACCAATGAGCCAAATGCCTGAGACCGAACGTATAATAATAAAACAAAATCTTGGGTAGGCTTAGCCCACCTTTGTCCATCAGCCTATGTAATTTGTTGAAATGTAGTGTGGGACGTTAACCATTCCAAATGAAGGACTTTGCTATGCTATCAAATTGCGTAAATAAGAGTAAAATAATCTGAAATTAGTCCATTTGTTTGTACTGCTGCTACAGGTTGTCTATAAAGTAACTTAATTCAACCAATAAATGTACTCCTGAACATCCCCAAAATCTTAAAAAGATAATCCCATTCTACCATATCAAATGCCTTTTAGGCATCAAGTGTGATAGCAGTGACCGGTGACTGATCATTTGCTACTGACCACATGATATTGATGAAATGCCTAATGTTATCAGAAGAGCTATGGCCTCGAATATACCCCACCTGATCTATATGTATAAGAGATGTCATAACTTTACTTAATCAGTTAGCCAACATTTTTGAAAATGTTTTTACATCTAGCTGGATCAGGGAAATTGGATGGTAACTTTTACATAGCCCAGCCAATAGGCAGAATAAACACAAAAAACATGTAGACTCATTCACAGAACTGTCTAGAAGGTGTGTTCCTCCACAAAACAAATTCCAACCAATATAAAGCCGTTCAGTTTCTTCGGACAGACAAACAAGGTTTAAGTGAGCCGGCTGTTTATGAATGCAGCAGGTGACTTAATCATTCCAATGTCCTGCAAAAATACTCCACAAAACAAACTCCAGTGAATAGGAGGCATAAGCACAAAGAATGAACAGATTCATCCACAACTGTCCTGAAGCAGTGTTATTCAACTAAACAAGCTCCAGCTGCTAGGCGGAACCAACACAAAAAGAAACAAAACAGGCGTCCCGGTTCCTTGGATGGTCAAGAGTCAAATTCACTCAGAGGCCGCTTAAAAATATATATATAAAAACAAATACACCATGACTTACTCAGTCCATCAACTTCAGAAAAGACATCCTTTTTGTGGGCATGTAGATATCTTGCTGTCATCCATAGTGTCCATTCTCAATCTGACCAGGAACTTCAGTGTAAATGTAATCTTCCGTCAATGCAAAAGTTTCTTTTAGGAAAAGTGTTATTCCACAAAATAAAAAACTCCAGCTGCTAGGCAGAGCCAATGCAAAAAGGAACAAAAATGGTGCCTAGCTTCCTCAGACAGTCGAGTGAATGTACAGCGAGTCAATCCACTCACATGAGATACACCCAATGGTTTATTCACCCATTGTTTCTATGAAGGACAGTGCTTGTTTGGGACATAAAAATACTTTGCGGCTGTCCTTGGTGTCTATTCTCAGTTTGGTCAGTAACATCATTGTTTCTCTCTTGTCGAATTCGCAATACGGGAACAAGAAATGAGAACGGGCATTTTAAAAAAAAAATCTTTCCTTTGCTCCTCGCTTGGCGCAACACAAGATCTTTATCGGATGATCTCAGAAATTTGGCCAGAATTGAAACTAGCAAAGTGTGCAGAGCTCGTCACTCACATGTCCACTCCTCGCATGGCGTCACGTGACCTCTGAACTTCATGACTTTCACAATATTCAGCGCGAAACATACAGCCTTACCAGTGTTGCATTAATCTTATAGTGATGCACAAGTTATGAATGTCCAACTCAAAATGCAATAAGACCTGTTGAGGTCTCACAAGCCTGAAGTACAACATTAGACTACATAACACAGTCTAAACTTTAATTGTTATGTTACTTCAGACCTGCGAGACTTCAATCAAGCAGTGCAGTTACTTCTTGTTTCATATTACAATGTGTAGTTAAAGATACACACACATGTTTTGTTGTAATAAGTGGAATTTTATCAAGAATAAATGAATGAATGAAAAATGCCATCACACTTCATATTTGTTAAGATTTCTTATTTAAAATATAGTTAGAACCAATTATTGGATTGCATTTATGTCTCTAAAAAGTCTGCAAACAAGCCTTTTACAAGAATTGAAGAAAAATGTATTTCTGATTTTTTTTTAATATCTGCTCTGTAGAAATCTGAAATGATCTCATCATTTGGCATCATACTGCAGATCCACTTAATCCAATAAGTATTGCATTTGTCATTTCCAGATAATTCTTCCACAAAATACTGAAAGAATTTCTGGAATTGTTACTGGAACCTTTTAAGAAACCTGCAGTACCGCCGCTCCCTATACCCATTTTACACTGCGTAGGGCACCAACTCCCTAGGGGAGCACCAGAAATTCCACTGGTTGCTCTTACAATTGAAGTACCCAGTAGCAGTTGCGTAACACCGAACTGCATATAGTAGAGAAAATGCAGATTGTATTTGTTTTGCAGAGACATTTATGGCCAAGTGTAAATGGAATGTGCATTGCCGATCAGTCAAGATGCATGAAAACACTACAGAATGAAACACACTTCATACCGCATACAGAGTGAAATGGCTCTGTACGATAATCTCCATTCCCTGGCCCCAGCTGCACACTTATCAGAAGTCCGTTCTCATTGATATGCAGAATGAGAGTGGGAAAAATTCTGCTACTACTTCATCCTCTTAAAGATTTACCATATGCAATTACAAAATTAGAAGTTTTTAAAAATAGCAGGCTGCTCTGCTAAATGCATTTGAACTCATTTGAATTTAGCAGGGTTAATAATACCTGCAGCTCATGCTCCACTACTGCTCGAGGCGTTTACAAGACAGGTCTAAGAAATGTGCGTGTATATAAATGTTGGAGCAGCAATTTAAAGGTGAAGTTTGATATTTTTTCTGTTAAAATACTATCCCAGTTCAGTGTGCAGAGACAAACCATTCATAGGTTGACTTATGAAGTGCGTAAACGTTGTGGTGCTGTAGCATTTAAAAAAAACTTGCTCTTTTAGTTTGAGCAGTTTGAACTTGCAAGTTTGTACGTTTGGGGCTGGACTACCTGTTCTCTGAACAATGGCAGAGCAAAAGACAACCTGGTCTCACAGGATCATGTTACCATACCTACATTTTTACAAAATTATTTTTACGTAGCTTGTTGTACGTATCGCAGCAATTTCCTGGTGAAATAAGCTTTAAACCTGAAGAAACAACTTATGGAGCATTGCACATGCACATAGGATCAAAGTATGAGTCCAGAACATCACGCAAGCCAACACAGTTGACAGGCATCTGGTATTCGACAGGCTTAAGGTTTTGTGAACGAAAATCCGTGGGCCAGCTTCTCTGAAGAAAAGCTGTGGAATTTCTCTTTAAAGGGACTTAGTCATGGACTCAACAAGATGCATGAATCACATCTTGGATGACTTAATCTTTCCTGGAGCAATATTTAATGAGCATTGAACTGTGGATGATGTTTTTTAGATTGATGCAAGCTCTCCCTTTCTAAGTCCATGTTTGAAAATGCAGTTTTCTTTCTAGTGTAGAACCTAAACTGTATATGCAAGAAGTGCTGCTGATTCATACACAGGCAATGTAGAAGACATGGTTCTTTTGCAGCACACAGCTTAGCATACAGCTTACCGATCTCCAAAAAGCCTTTCCAGTTCTCTCAGTTACTCTATATACCACACAACAGATATTATTTCACAGACAGTTTTTACTACCCTATTTTAGAGTTAGCAAATCATTAATGACTAATAATTTCCACTCTGTTATCAGTTGTTTCAAAACCTCTTAACAGCGACAAATGTTTCCTGTTATTCTTACACATTTTCAATGATCATGATTATTGTGTCAGCCTATCAAGAAATGCTGAACTCTTTTAGCCTTTTGCACAAACACAAAGTATCTCTGTTTAGTCAAGTCCTAAGTTGGTTTGCTGATTATATGAGGGCAAAGAACATAAGAAACTTCCCTCACAATTCGTAAATAATGAAAAATGTGGCAGTGATGGGACAAATTCCATTACTAGATTTCAATTAGATTTAGTAATGCTCTACATCCTTCAATAAATGATACAGTTAGTGTTTGTAAATATTTGTTAGCCTATGTAAAGATCCTTTGATTAAATTTGACACATTTTAATAATAAAAAAAAGAATGTATTATTAATTCATCATTAATTAATCATTAAATGTATAGCACTTTTATTAAATTTGTCAACAACCTGTTTGGAAAGCCATGCTGTACTGGATTTAATCATTCGTCAGACTCACCCTTTAGTAAAGTTTGCAGAAATTCACCTAAACCTGTCCTCATTCTTACCTTAACAATCACTCCCTACATCTTTAACTAACCCTTAGTTGCCTTCCCCTTCTTTCAGACTATAATCAGAAAATCACGGCTTAAGATAGTCTGAGATAACTTGCAAGTTTTCGGCACCTACGCTTGCCTTTATGAAGCTCTGTGTAGGTATAGACCCTAGTGGCTGAAGGAAGGCTAACAGTAAAGCTACAGGGCGTTCTTTAATTGTGGGTGACACATCAGTATTGACATTAACCTTGAGCAAAAGTGTCACTGAAAACACAACAGTTAACTGAACAATTCACAGCAATTACCAGCCCTGTGGTGGTTTCCGGAAGTTTATGCTGAATAGGGAAAAATTTGGTTTAGCCAAAGCAAACACATTATCTGTCTGAATTTCATTAAAGCCATTTTTTGACGTTGCGCGACCTCCTGATAACACAGTGTCCTAACCAAGTGTGATGCGACAAATTTTCAACAAGCAGTTTGTTGGTCCAGACTGAATGTGAAACTGCCGTGCAGCGTGACACAATAACAGCCAATCAGAACATGTTTGATGTACAGTTTTATGGAGCCTGATTTTGGACCAATCTTTAATAAAAAACCTAATAACTCATCCTCCTCTGAAATACCATTCCTTTTTGATCGAAGTCACAAATCCTTCTTGCTTTTTAAACCTCACCCCTCCAACTATCTAACTCCATTCTGGTATGTACCACCCCCTTTTCACCATTCAATAAGTCCCATCCTACATATTATCTTGGTGAATATCCTGTTAAACCCAGAAACACTTCAGATATGGATGTAAAATGAGTTGCATGTAATGGTATTCAGCTGGTACGTGATAGCTGTGCAGTGTGTAAACCTTACTCTCCTGGCCTTAAAGAGCAACATGCAGGTTGGACACCCCTATATAGCATAGTGTATGTTGATGATAAAACAACTAGATTTTCTGAACTGGAGTAATATATATTTAGCCATTAACGATATTTTGAGATAAATTGTGATAAAATAACTTCTGCGTCTATAAAGCACTAACCGGAAGTGACGATGGGTGAGGGAGTCTGGTCAAGTTCAAGCTCAGGTTACAATGGATGCGAATGAAGAAACCGAGTTCTCCGGTGTGGACGAACATGCCTATGATGGCCCACAGGCCTATAATTATGAGCAAATTAAGAGTTAAAATAATTAAAAGTAAGACTTACTCTGCTAAGTCCTCGTTTTCGTTGCACAGAATGTCTGCTAACGTTAGCACTGGTCCTCCAGTCCGCCGCGCCAAAATCCGGTGTACACTTTGGCGGTGGACTTGATTCCATCGAGTGCACCGAGGAACAGCATCAGTAATCAGCCTCACGTGGTCCTTACTCCGAAATCCCATCCGAGACTCCAACAAATCTCCAGGTCGATAATTCTCCGGAGTGAAATGTGCGCCACAAACGACCGAGTGTGTGGTAACAGACACGGCAGTGAAGTCTGCTCTCTTCACCTGCACAAAACGCTCTCAAGACCGAAAAGCCTTGTTTTTTCTAGAATGAAAATGATGGACACGATGTCCTGACAGGCTGGAATTCGTGCAACCAGCACAAACACAATAATTTACCATTATGGCTTCTCTAAAACTCGATCTAAAACTTTCTGTCTCTCACTGCTGCTCTAACTACATCAACACCCACAATGAGAGAGCTGACCGCGAGCTCTTTTGTTTGCCTCGCCCTACGTCATATGACGCGTTGATAGCGGGAAAGGCGTATTCCAGAGCCTAGCACATTTTCATCAAAATCTCTACATCAAATGAGATTTCACTAGTAATTTCTACATATGTGTTTTTAAAAGACCTCTGCAGACAATATAAAGTATTAATTCAGTTATAAATTCAACCTGCATGTTGCTCTTTAAGAGACGTGCTAGTGACTGAGGCTAGGGGCTTTAGCCTCCTTGTTAGCTCACCCACCTCCCATGCTGGCTGATGCATTCATAGCTGGTCAAGCAGCACCGGTTACACTGATGCTGTGACCGGAATGGGAGTAAGGTTTAAGGGGGTGAGTGTAACAGTAGCCATAGCTAAATGTGATAGCTGTGCAGTATGTAAACCTCACTCTCCTGGCCTTAAGAGACACACTAGCGACAGAGGCTTGAAAACATGGCTTTCTAGCCTCCTTGTTAGTACGTCTGCCTCCCGTGCTGGGGACCACTAGTTCGAATCCCACTCGGGGGTTGGTTGAGTAGGACCGGTGAAACACACAACATTTCATGCTAACTTTAAGAGATCACGAAAGAAGGACTTGTAACCTAAATATGACAAATGAAAGGCCTTTCTAGACTTTTATTGTTGTATTTCTGTAATTGCCCTAGTGTAAAGCTGGGTTTGTTGAAAGAGAACTCTTGAAATGAAACTCGATTCAGGTTATTGATATCATTTCTCTCTGTCAAGAGTCCACTTCTAACCAGCTGGCATGATTATGTGGGATTAGATAAGGTTTGTGCATCTCCAAAATGAAATCCTGCTCAAATAATTACACAAACATTTTCTGCACTCGGCGAGGCCTGCAGCCCGCACTTGACTAGAACTCTATGTCCAATAATGGAACAAAACATCATGACTCGAGAGCACTAAACTAATTGGAATCTTTTAAAGAGCTGCTGATGGTAAAACAATCAAGACATGATAAAAGCATTTGTCTGACACACATAATCAGGAATTTGGAAATGGCAGCAGATGTTCTATTATATTTGTCCTGTCATTGTCACAGGTGTTTCTGAATAATAAAAATAATGAATCCCCATGAATCCCTGCATCCCTTAGACAGCATGCCATATGTGGACTGTTTTTTGTTAGGAATAAACAGATACAGCGAGCCTTGTTTAGTTGTTGTGATAGAGTATGTGTGAAGGTATGTGTCAGCCTTGACTAGAACATTTGCAATGTAAAATCTTTATTGTAAAATAATGAAGTACTAATTATCTAATTAGGCTGAGGGTACACTATGCCAATACAAATTAACAGTTCAAAGTCTGCCATCATAAGTCAGAGATTTTCATATAAAATGTTCTCATCAACATTTCTCATCAAACTCTTTCAACACCCAATTACAATTAACTAATGAGCTAGGCTATCCATGAATTTAAGAGCTCTATTACCCTATGCCAACAATTGTCTCATTTGTTTCTATTTCAGGACTTTTAAGAGAATCTGAAACTGATAGCATTGGAACAAAGATGAGCCTCTGAGCAATAACATGTTCCTTTGATGTGGAATGCATGTGTCAGCTATATGAAATAGGGTTAACAGAGAGACAGTCCTCTCTCATGATGTCCAGACTTCAATTTGGAGCTCTATTTGTCCTGGCAGTGCCCAGGTCATCTGAAGGAGGCATATCTGACAGGAGTGTCCCCTTTGGCATAGCCGGGAGCGACCCCTCTCCGAGACCTTAATTACTGGAGCTGACTGAATCTGTACGATGCAGGCAGGACATCACTCTCTGTACGAGTTTATGTGGCTGATATAAGGCCCATGCAGTGTGTTCAACTAAAATAGCTCCCCCTCTGCCCAGGTTTCACACAGGCTGACTGGACTGACTCAGTAAAGCAGCATATTTTGCTTCCCTGTCAGTTTTTGCTCCAAGAAACTGTTGGTATGTTAGATTAAAGCAGACACCAGACACAGTTTAGAAGAGACGGACCAATGCAATTAAAATAAATGGGAGAAATTGAAACACACGAAGGCAAACGGATGTAGAAAAGAAAAAGAGCCAATTACATTTAAGACAAAGACATTGCATGTCAGTCAACTCGAGAACACGCGTGCACATTAGCTGAACCAGCCTGAAAAATAATGTGTTTTTTTGCGTGATCTGATCTGAGCTAAAGAAGCACATTTTATTATACCATTGTTGTCAGATTTTACTGCTGAATTGAAATATGTTCTTTGATCATAATTTTGACCAACAGTTTTGGAGATTTTTCTCATTCATGTAGACCACAATAAAAACCACTTGACTTGACTTGAATAGGAGCTGTACTTTAAAGCCACATGTTTAAATTGAAAATAGCTGCCACTCCTGCCAGCGTGCATCCCAAAGATGGCGGACTTGCCTTGAAATGGACTTTGGTTAAAGTGAAGCCTTCAAATTTAAAGGGATAGTTCACACAAAAGTGAAAGTCTTTCTGGAATCAGAGGTGCTGAAACTTTGTTCTCAGTTGCCGGAAAACCATTCCGGACCATTTTGCCCCAATTTAACTTCTGTCAAACTTTGTAATGCGGCACTCAAAGCTCAAACAATTGCAACTTTGATCCAGTTGCTGTTGACTTTTTAAAAAGTCAGCCAATGATTAACAGACAATTTGTCTTTGTAATGGTCCAACTTTTTTGTGATTTTTCACACATGGTTTTACCAGACTAAAGATGTTTTTTTAGAGTAAAAAACAACCAGAAATATTTTAGAACTGTATTTAGAGAGAATGCACCATAAATATTTTTATTCATTAATATTTACTTTAGATTTTCCGATCATCTCAAGACTTCTATAATTCATTTAATATTCACCACGAGCATCCTGTGATGTGTCATCTACATTGCACTGAATTCATCATATTGCCAGGAAATTTTTTCTCTTCTACGTTGTGAGTCTAAATCCATGTTTCATGGTGCTATCTGCAACACCTGATGCTGCTGTTGAGTTTACATTCCAGTGCAAATACTGTGGAAGCCCCTTTAGGGTTCAAACTAGTTTAAACGATCTTCTTTCATTATATAGATGACCCTTACATGAAGCATGCCTACCATTGTGACAACAACTTCTTGTCTTTCCTATGCATATAAAACACACACACACACACACACACACACACACACACACACACACACACATGTTGTGTTTCCATGTTTTATGGGGACTTTCCATAGACATAATGGTTTTTATACTGTACAAACTTTATATTCTATCCCCTAAACCTAACCCTACCCCTAAACCTAACCCTCACAGAAAACTTTCTGCATTTTTACATTTTCAAAAAACATAATTTAGTATGATTTATAAGCTGTTTTCCTCATGGGGACCGACAAAATGTCCCCACAAGGTCAAAAATTTCGGGTTTTACTATCCTTATGGGGACATTTGTTCCCCACAAAGTGATAAATACATGCTCACACATACACACACACACACACACACACACACACACACACACACACACACACATTTACTGTTAATACACAGTAGAGAAGTCTTTGTTTTTCACAGATGTAATATTGTCCAATTTTAAGCAACAAGAAATGCTTGTATACCTTTAGGGTAAGGGAGAATGGTGACTTTCGGGAAATTCAATGGCGTGAGGTTATCTCTGTAATGGCACATTGTGAGCAATCTAATGTGCAATTGCCCTCTTAGAGAGTGTGTATGTGTGTGTCATATATGATGACGAGGACTGACGCAAGAGAGCTAATATGCCCTCAAGGATAGAAGCAGGGATCAAGCATGGAAAAAGAACAAGAAAGTTAGGCTAATTATAGAAGGAGCGAGTTAGATTAGACATAAATTACAGAGTTATGGTTTTGGGACTAAAGGGAATGAGAGAGAGAGAGAGAGAGAGAAACCCCTTTAGTCTAATCTCTAATGTAATGCAAGGGTATCATTTTGGGTAAATGTGGAACAGAGAAACTTGTGTTTAAATGTGTGTGTGTGGAGAAAACATTTATTTCACTGCAGGGACAAATCGGCAGTCGTTAATTGCTTAATGTAGGGTTGCCAACTGTCCTGGATATTGGCAAAAAAGAACAAGTCCCGTTTTGAAGGCATCATGTCCCATATTGATGTGGCAAAATGCTCAACCCCCCACCCCTGGGTGGACAGCGAAATGTTCCATATTGAAGCACTCAAACTGCTCAAGTGCCCCTGTATTAACATTACATAAAGTTGCCAACTCTAGCTTTGTGTAACAAATGGTCAAATAATTCAACAAAGTTCTGTCAGCATCAGAATATTTGGGTTGCAAATTGAGTACTGTAGTGTGAATGCTCCTTCAATAGCCGTCTAATGAAAATTGAGCATTTAAAGTATTGCTAAAATAGTCCAATCTAATTAAAAATGTAAAATTTTTCTTTGTATTTTTTACTTATTCGACTATGGAGTGCAACAGTCTGGTTCCAGGTGTAAAAATCCCATCTGTTTTGTTCATGGGGAAATAGACTTTTAACGATAACTTATACTTAACATAGTAAGACATAACTACAGTGAGCATAGAGGTTGTTTATGCTTCTGCTTTAACCATTTGTCTACTTTATTTCAACTTCATTATGTCAAAATCATGTTTAATAGTGGAATTTCTGGTGAAGAAATACACTACCCATGATCCTGAAGGAAAATGATCCACCAATCAGAAACTTGCGCTGAATAAAACCCACCAAAAGAGCCCAGCAGCGACCGCCCACTCGCATAACGCACTGTGAATGACGCAATAAAGTTGATCTCCCTACACCCTCAAACTCCTTATTTATCTGAATATTTTACAAGAAAATTTGAATATATTCTTAATTATAATCAACTACTTTTAATCAATAGCTTCATGTTTTTCCATTGTTTTTAATTTGATTATGTAATTTACAATGCTTCATGGGATTATAGTTAATTCCCTCATTAAAGACATTAAGTTTTAAACTACTTCTGGAAACAAGACTGCTGAAAAAGTAAACGGGCACTATTGCGTTCTGTTTCATTGTTAGCTTTGCAAGGTGTTAGCTTAGCAACATGTTAGCCTCATTCTCTATTGGAATCAATTGTGCTTATTTCATATTGAGGGTATTGGTGTGGTGCTGCCTGTATATAGTGTTACAAATCAGTCAAGTTTAAGGTAATGTTTCAGTCAGGATGATGCCATTGTCGACAGCAGAGAGCAAAGCTGCTCACTAGGTTTTGGAAAAGAACTATTAATTTCTGTCACCACAGCACTTCCTGTCAGACCAAACCATATCACCCCTAGTGCACGTCCCTCAAATACATCCAAATATAGCTCATGCAATCTAATATCCTGTCATTTTGAAAATAATCCAATGAGGGCTTAAATAGATGCATGTATATTCACATCGGAAAGACTGTCATGTCGAAGGATAGATTTATGAGAACTCATTTGACTATGTGCTTATAGGAAGACAGTTGATGTTTTTTTTAGCTCATTAAGAAGTTCTTGCCGGTAAACAGTGTAAAAAACAGTGTATTTTTTTTTTTTTTTTTGCATTTTAGCATTTATAACATACATGTTTTGGAAAATATCTCTAAAAATTTTTTTACAAATTGATGGACTAGCTAAACTTATTCTTTTGGTAACTGTTCATAGAGTTACCATGCAAGATGTGTTGTGACTATTCTAAAAGGACAGGGCACCTCAAATAGTTTCATGTTATTCCTCATTTGACCTGATATCACCTCATAGCTCATATGGCTGTAGTAGAAGACCAACTTGACAGTAAATAAAGCCCGGAGGTCACACTGTCTCTGCTAATCCAGGTGGTTGTTCTTTGTTGCCCAGTTCACAGGTATGGTACTCACTAATCATCATAATGTCTTGCATAATGTCTCTCTGCTATTTTTGCTTGTATGAGAGTAGATTATTTACCTTAATCCCTTAAATTTGCAAATGAGTGGTCCTGAATTTACCTTTCCATATGTCTCTGTCTGTTGAACATGGGTCACACATGTTTGTATTAGTGTGTATACTAGTCAAAGCATTTTAAAGCAACATGTACACGATTCCTATTGGAATTTCTATCATCAGTTGGAACCAAATCCTGTAGGACCCTAATGTAAATTTTTCTTTCGGATACAAAAAAAATATTGTGTTGAGCATACATTTTCTAATCAACCTAAAACCTAAAATGAAACATCAAAAAATTATTTTCAAATATTTTTTATTTTATATTCATTTATTTCATTTTAAATGTAAAATTATTTACTCACCCTCATGCCATTTCATACCTTTATGATTTCTTTAAAACACAAAAGGAGATGGTTTGAAAAATCTCCTGGCTGCTCTTTTCCATAAAATGAAAGTGAATGGTGACAGATGCTGTCGAGCGCCAAAAACTATAAAACAGCGGCATTTAAGTATTTTTAAATTAGTCCATACATCGTGTGTGTCATAAAAGTCTTCTAATGTCATATGATAGCTTTGTGTGTGTGATAGGTGTTACGGTTCCATTACTTCACCACCAAAGGGTGTCGTCACCTGAATACTGAGTTTCTGGGACTCTGAATCTTGTAATTAGCCTCTCTGTGTATTTATACAAGATCTCAGCCCATTTCATTGCGAGTATTGTATGCGTTTTCTGCGGCAATTTCTGAGCTTATTTCTATGGATTGGTTTTTATGGTACTCTGACTGTTTTGCCTACTGTGACAAATCTCTACGTGTCTTTGAAGGAGGAAGCGGGAGCTGGAAAAACAATCCAATGTAAATTGTTTATTGTCAGCACTTTTCAGTCTAATACATACAAAATTAATGGCTTTTCAGCACGCTTAATGCCACACACACAGGAACACACAATGCTTCGTGCGTCTTTCTCTCTCTCTCTCCTCTGGCGGTCTGGACTGCCCTTTTAACCCCCTCCAGCTCTCATTGCAACACAAAACAGCTGTTAAGGTATTTCCCCACAGGTGTCAATCCTTACTGCTCTTCATCTCCCGGCCTCGCTCTCCACAGATGTCACTTGGCCACACTCACATCATCACACATACTTATTGTGTTGTGCTTGTCTTGCCCCTTTGGATTTATTGGCCTTTTTTCTGGACTGACTCCTTGTTAATGACCCTGTGCCCTCTTTTTGTGGATTTTGCCTATATCCCTGTGATTTGGATTATTGTTTAATTAAACTCTGCAAATAGATCCCTCATATTCGTCTCGGCCTGATGAGTCACAGAATACTTTGCCAAATGCGAATCCAGCAGAGTCGTCTAATATATCTTCTGAGCTTACTGAGCTTCTAAGCACTTGCTAACAATTAGACAGGGGTGTTCCACTGCTACTGAATTCGCACTTACCTACAGAACCCTGGATGCACAGTGTGGCTGGGCCGACAAAACTCTCAAGGTTTTGTATCACAACAGACTTACTCAAGCTTTACAACGATAAAGCTATAGCCACCTCTGCTTTAATTGAGTCTGGGTCAGCAGCAAATATTATTGATTACGATCTTGTTCAACAGCTTGCCCTCACTACTGTTCCCTGTGTGACTCCCATCCATATTACAGCACTAGATGGCCATCCCCTGGGCACAGGAATGGTCAGATCATTCACAACCCTACTCATATTACAGATTGGAGCCTTATATTTAGAAGAGATTCAACTCCTAGTAACACATTCCCCCAAGAATACTCTTGTTTTGGATTTTCCCTGGCTCACAAAACATAATCAAGAGATCACTTGGAGTGATGGACTAATTTGGAGGACCACACTAGAAACTTCTCACACCTTGCCACATGGTCTACAGTTCCAGTTCTACTGACCACATTACCCAAATCTCATCAGAATACTTGCCCAAACAGGTACGATGGTCAGAAGCTGTTAACAAGGCTTTTGAGACCTTGAAGACCTGCTTTACTAGTGCCCCCATACTAAATCATCCTGACCCTTCCAAACCATTTGTTGTGGAGATTGATGCCTCTGAATGCAGAGTGGGGGCCATGTTATCCCAAAGACATGGGTCACCACTTAAATTATATCCCTGCACATTCTTCTCAAGCAAGCTTTCCCCTTCCAAACAGAATTACAACGTGGGGAACCGAGAACTTGTGGCGGCATTGGCTGGCGGGCACATCACATCTTTTCTGGTTCTCACAGACCACAAGAATCTAGAATATATTCAGGGGCAATATGATTAAGTCCCAGACAGGCCAGATCAGCTTTATTTTTCACCCGTTTCAATGTAATTTTTTCCTTTGATTCAGGCAACAAGAACATCAAGGCAGGTGTTCTGTCAAGGCTTTATGTCTCTCCCCTGCACAGGTATTCTGAGGACACCATTCGTCCTTCATCCTTGATAGCTGCATTAGTTAGATGGAAGATCATGGATGAGATTCAGCGTGCAAAAATTTCTGATCCACCCCCTAGCACTGTCCCAGTGCTAGGACCTATGTTCCTGAGCAGGTATGCACACATTTGATCCAATGGATTAATTCTTCATTAAGCTCAGGTCACCCAGGCATCCAACAAATTCATACAGAACTAATTTTGTTGGCCCCCATTAGTCTCTGATGTAACCACATTCGTCAAGAGTTCAGTCTAAACCTCTGAGACAGCTGGTAAACTAGAACCATTACCCATTCTTGGAACTCTGCACAAGTTCACCTTCAGAGAGCAGTCAGATGCAAGAAGCTCCAGGCTGATTGTCACTGTAGACCCAATCCCATTCTGTATCCTGGTTAAAGGGTGTGGTTATCCACTCAAAATCTACGTTTGAAGTTGCCATGCAGAAAGCTCAGCCCCAGGTATGTGGGACCATTCAAAATTCTACAACAAATCAATCCTGTCTCACATAAGCTGCTATTACCCTATCACTATCGCATTTCTCCCACCTTTCATGTGTCCCTACTCAAACCTGTGGCCACAGAGAGCTCCTTGACAAACTAGGATCCAGTTCCTCCTCCCCCCTTAATGATCAATGAAGAGACTGGTTACAAGGTCAGGGCCCTGCAAAACTCGTGTCGGAGGGAAAACAGGATGCAATACTTGGTGGACTGGGAACACTATGGCCCCAAGGAGCAATCATGGGTATCTGCTGAGGTCATCTTTGACCCCTCTCTCATCTCTGACTTTCACTGGGACTTCAACACCAGAGGGCGTCATCACCTGAATACTGAGTTTCTGGGACTCTGAATCACACACCTGTTTTCAAAGTTTTAATTAGCCTATCTGTGTCTCAGACCCTGTTTCATTGCAAAGTATTGTATGTGCTTTCTACTGCAATTTCTGAGCATATTTCTATGGAATGGTTTTTATAGTACTCTGACTGTTTTACCTTCTTATTTGGATTTTGTGCTTCTCTTGACCCTTTGGATTTATTGGCCTCTTTTTATTGGACTCCTTGTTAATTACCCTGTGCCCTCTTTTTGTGGATTTTGCCTATATCCCTGTGAATTTGGATTATTGTTTCATTACACTCTGCAAATGGATCTCTCAAATTTGTCTTGGCCTGATGAGTCAGAGTGTGAGGAATAGAAATCCACTTAATACCCCTTCATGTTTTTATGTGAGGCATTATTCAAATACAAGCGAGGCTTGAATTTGAATTTAAGTTTATCCATTACAATAATTTCAAGAGGGTTTGTGTTAGTTTAATGCAAATTATGATAAAAAAATTTTTTTTATCACAATCCTGACACATTCTGGTAGGATTTTTGACTAGGGGTATTTACATTCTTAGCTATCCATATTACATTATTAAAATCATCTAGCCACCTGATGTACAGTAACAATTATTTTTTAAGTGCATCTAAGCACAAAAAAGGTGAACCAAGTCTGATACGGTCTTAGATACATTTAAGCAACTATCATGCTTGACTGTATACTGCTTAGTAAGGGTGGCAATTACATTTTTTTGGCTCCATTTTAATTAAAACATAATGAGCTGTGCTGCCCTCTCATAATGGCTGATCACAGATTTTTGAAGTACTTTTGCCTGTGGTCGAAATGCTCAAAAAATCTTTGCTGAATGCAGAAATCTTCCCAGGACTGCGTGACACAAAGGTGACTTATTAGTTGCTCGGTTCGCCCACAGTAATTTCTTTCCTTCCAGAAAATGAATGATTTTTGATTAACAGTCTTCATAACAACTCACACTGCCAATCCACTGAGCATTCGTTAACATCTTTAAAGAGAAGTGACAAGAATATGAAGAAAAATTTGATTTTTCTTGGCCCCTAGATTTTTGTCTTTTTTTATATCCATATTCACTTTAGGGAGGACATAGCGTGTGTAATGACAAACTACTGCTGGTTGATCTGTAAGAGATCACAGTTGGACTCTAGCTCTGGCCATTCTCGGTCTGAGTGTGTGTTTGTGTCATTCTGTCATGGTGATATATCGAGCTGACAGACTGATGCTCTGTTGGGTTTTAGACTCTAAGAAGGGGATGATAGTTACTGACCTGTTTCTTCTTTAGGGCCACTGCTGGAGGGCCCAAGACTGTGTGTGTGTGAGTGTGAGACAGAAAGACAGAAAGGATGAAATTGTGTCAGAGACAGATAATAAGACAAGAAACAGGGCTTAAGAAAGTTTATTAACAAATACTGTTTGGAAAATTGTTTAGTATTGTTGGTGTTTTCCAGAAGGACCCTTGTAAAAACATACATACATGATATCTTATTAATCATGATTCAGAAGGAAGTCTAATAAGGAAGGACCTAGATTGGTAAGGTTTTGGTTTGGTTGGTGAGGGTCATATAGTACAGAATAGTAGTGTGTGTATATACTGTATATACTAGTATATATCATATAAATTGCAAGATGTTCCATTGAATTAATAAAAATTAATTGAATATATAAATATTTACTGAGAAAGTAAATAAATAAATAAACTTTAAAATATACTGTCATTTAAATAATAATAAATACTGTATACAATATAATATAGGCCTATAATAGATATAATTCAGATAATTAAAATAAATTACATCCTATACATACTGTATATTGTGGCCGAGAAATAAAGCATTTAGACAATACAAAAAGTGTTACTGACTTTTATAAGTCAATATATTTGTTTGTTTTATTTCCATATCATTGAAAATAATACTTTCGTCTGCGCTATTTTGAATTGTTGGTCTATGTACTCATGCTTCAGATAAATGCTTTTGGAGCTCTGGTTGTGTCGCATCACTAGTTTTCACTAATGTACTGCACCATTCTACTCTCAAAAGTCATAATAAGAATCAGCATTTTTTTCAGTTTTAGCTCTGTCCACTGGAGGGTAGTGGTCACTGTCCCTCCATCGTAACCAAGCCCCCCCCACCACCTAATGGACACTTCACAAAATCCACTTATAATTACATGTGATATAGAATGTTTTATAGTCATGTTAGTCTTACATCTTATATGCCAGTGAAATACTATGATGTCAATGATCCCAAAATGTAACTTATACATTTTTTCCCTTTTGTCCATTTTTGTATTCCTTCCCTCATCTTAAACTCCCCACTCCCACACATCCTATCTTGTCTAGATGAGGGGCAGACTGTGTGCCAGGGGCCTCCGGACATGTTGGGTCAACATCTAGCAGAGGTGGGAATGCAGCTGCGATCGGAGTGCCACCAAGGTCTGGGTTATTGGGACTACCTTTTCTTCATTGCCATTGGCTTCATCATATTCAGCGCCGGGACGGTGTCAGCATGGGTAATGGGAGTGCTTATGGTTCTCTATGAGCGATACAGCAAGAGGAAGAGTGAGGAGCTAGACAGTGAGGATGAGGAGACGGCCACCCGAGGAGGAGGAGAAGGGGGTAACCACGGCAATGGGGACCTGAAAAAACCAGGCATGCAGGTGTGACCACAGGATGGAGCAATGCTGGGAAAACCTTGATGACACATGCCTGGAACAGAAAGCGAGTGGACAGAGTCGCAAAGGATTCTGGCAATCTAAGCTTTCGTTATCTATAGAGGTTTTAAGTGCACTTTTTAAAAAATGTGTTAACATTAGTTTTAGATTAAGTGGAGGAACCAAATGAGAACAGAGGGCAAGCATGGGAGATTAGATTCATTTAAATTCTTAGAGGTGAACTCAGACTGGTTGAGTAGGTCACAGAGTGTCTAGATCAAGTCATCCTTGTTTTTGAAAGATCCTGGGTTCGATCTTGGTTAAATGCATTTTTAGTAATGCTCACCCTCAAAGCTCTCCCCAGTGTAATGTAATTGGGGCAGAGTGATAGCACTGTGCTTTGGCGTTTGAGAGAGAAACATTGGTTATGTTCACACATTGTATGATTATAAACAAGAGTGACAACCGCATTGTACAACCAAAGTGGCTCCATTACATTTTCAGGACTCATACTCACATTTTAAGAGTGAATTGAGTTGAGGCTGGATTACACTACACAACATTTAAAATCTAAACAGATTCTAAAAATAATAGGTGTCATACACTTACCTACTTTGTAAATGGCTATAAATAAAATCTGTCCATCACACACCAAACAACTGATGATCACACACTTCCCAACTCTACCCGTTCAAGAAGCAGCATGACAGATGTAAACAAACGTGTATGGCAGCAATGCTGTTATTATTGCTG
Organism: Xyrauchen texanus; assembly: GCF_025860055.1. Classification (NCBI taxonomy): domain Eukaryota; kingdom Metazoa; phylum Chordata; class Actinopteri; order Cypriniformes; family Catostomidae; genus Xyrauchen; species Xyrauchen texanus. Next base: position 13,483,111 of record NC_068305.1, read on the forward strand.
CTATTCTGTGTTCCGAGTCGTGAAAAACACTAGAGACCTCAGTGCCAGTTGGATGTGAGTGGCGTTAAAAGTTTAGCTCCACATTGAGAGCTTGTTTGAAATCTCCATTTCTTGAGCTTTGTGGTCCCGTACGCTCGATTTCCACTGGCTGCTCATTATATGACTTATATAAGTTTTTTTTCTGTAAGATCTGTCAAATCCAACTGGCAAAATCTGCAAAATGGAGCCAGATTGCATGAACTAGCTCCAACCCACAGAAAATCAGGGCGGTGTTAAAGTCGTGTAGTGTAATCCAGCCTTTGCTGTGTGAACAGAGTCACACTGGACATCTAGTTTTATGTCACATTATGCAGTTCAATGGATACCCAAAGATTTAGATCCAATTTCTGTCTTCCACCAAAGCTATTCCAATAGGTTTTGTGGTCTGGGTGCAACCCAAATGCTGCACTCTTCAAAAAGACAGATGCCCCTTGAGTTTAGGCATTATTTAAGGCTGTTGCTGTTGATTTTGATTGTTCGTTCATACCAACAGTATTCATCTTCTGTTGTATGAACAGAACAATTTGTATGGAAGCATATGAGTAGCAATATTCAATTTGACATTTAATATGCAAAATGACAATGCAATATGTAAAATGGCAATGCATTCTGTATTTAAATTTACATTTTACATTACCATTCTAGCAACGTTTGGTGCAAAATGAAAATGAAAATGAAATTACATAATTTACATTTGCCATTTCATACACTCGTTTTAATATGCATTATTGAAAGGCTTTATAAGTTGCAAAATTAAAATGAAAATGTATTACAGAAATGATTAGATATGTGTAACATGTTCAAGCAAAAACTGTGGCAAAATGAACATTCAAATGTTATTTTTCTTAATTGCATTTACACTCACAGTCAAGACACTTGCGATTGCTTTTTCATTAAATGTCCCGCAATGAATGTAGCATTCAATGAGCACTGAAAATGCATTCGACGTCCCTGCCTCGCCCCTCCGCCCTGTCAATCACTGCATCAAGGCGGGGCTCGGCAACAGGTAAACATAACATGTTATGGCTATGTTACGTGTTTTGAGCTTACAGTCTATGGTTTTGAGGTGTTGGAAAAATGGCGGCGGTAGAGCTAATACGAGCGTTAAATTCACTAGCAGATGAAGTGGAGCATGAACAGAGAAACGGTAGTATTTCCGAAGATTATTACGAGTATGTAGGTGATAGAACCAGTACGTTGTTGGAACGTCTGGGAGAATTTTCTGCCTTATCAGGCGCCGACACCCGTTTGGCTGCTGACCTCTTAAAGGTGGTGGAAGAACAATTGTATTCGGAGAGGCCTAGGGGAGTGGGGAGACCAGCAGCCGTGGAGATCCCTGGCGAGGCCATAGAGGGGTATCTTATGTATGGGTTAAAAGTTAAAGATATCGCAGCCTTGTATGGAGTTAGTCGATGGATCGGTACATCTAACATTGTCTTGTGTATGAATCTTGCTCCATACACGTGTCCTCAAAGTCATACTCAAAATTAATGCTAAAGATCGGCTTTCTTTGATGGACACCATTTCTATCCCATATGTACAGTTGCATTCAAAATTATTCAACCCCATGGCCTGCAGGTCATTTTACTGCCAAGAACACAATTTTATGAAAAAATTCAACAAAGGCAGTAAACTATTATAGAAAGTTTATTAATACACATTTGAGTGATTCTGAGAATGTAAAGCAGAATAATTTATTCTTTATAACCTCTTTACAAACGCTGCCTGTAAGTGCTTAGAAGCATCTGTCACCTCTCTACTGCAATCTTGGCCCATTTCTTGCTTGAAAAAGCTTCCAGATCACTGATAATCTTTGGCATTCACATTATCCCCACTTTCTTCAAATTCCACCAAAACTTTTCAATGAGATTTAAATCTGAATAATAATAACGTTACTACATTTAAAAAACAAAACTGCCTTTTTTTTTATTAAAATCCCCATGGCAGAATTCGGGAGTAAACACAGAGATTATGGCCTTGAGGCATTTGTATAAAATCATTAAAATATATTTAAGTTGTTGTTTACTTCAGTCCACACTGCTGCATTAGTCGATGTACCGTCCATCGACTAACTCCATACAAGGCCGCGATATCTTTAACTTTTAACCCATACATAAGATACCCCTCTATGGCCTCGCCAGAGATCTCCACGGCTGCTGGTCTCCCCACTCCCCTAGGCCTCTCCGAATACAATTGTTCTTCCACCACCTTTAAGAGGTCAGCAGCCAAACGGGTGTCGGCGCCTGATAAGGCAGAAAATTCTCCCAGACGTTCCAACAACGTACTGGTTCTATCACCTACATACTCGTAATAATCTTCGGAAATACTACCGTTTCTCTGTTCACGCTCCACTTCATCTGCTAGTGAATTTAACGCTCGTATTAGCTCTGCCGCCGCCATTTTTCCAACACCTCAAAACCATAGACTGTAAGCTCAAAACACATAACATAGCCATAACATGTTATGTTTACCTGTTGCCGAGCCCCGCCTTGATGCAGTGATTGACAGGGCGGGAGAGGGCGGGGCAGGAGCGTGATCGGCTCGGAATGCATTTTCAATGTGCACATTGAATTTTGCTACATTCATTGCGGGACATTTAATGAAAAAGCAATCGCAAGTGTCTTGACTGTGAGTGTAAATGCAATTAAGAAAAATAACATTTGAATGATCATTTTGCCACAGTTTTTGCTTGAACATGTTACACATATCTAATCATTTCTGTAATACATTTTCATTTTAATTTTGCAACTTATAAAGCGTTTCAATAATGCATATTAAAACGAGTGTATGAAATGGCAAATGTAAATTATGTAATTTCATTTTCATTTTCATTTTGCACCAAACGTTGCTAGAATGGTAATGTAAAATGTAAATTTAAATACAGAATGCATTGCCATTTTACATATTGCATTGTCATTTTGCATATTACATTTCAAACTGAATATTGCTACTCATATGCTTCCATAAATTTGAGAGTCACACTTGTTAGTTAATATTGGCTATCAATTCCAAACACTGAATGTGTGAATGTAGCCAGCAAAAGGCAAGTAGACAGAACGAGAAAACAAAAAGGGGGACGATAGATATGTAGAATTTGAAGACTAATCCAGTAAACTGTCTAATTTATTCACAAGCTTGGAATAGATATAGATGATACAGTCTCTCCAGACTCATGCAGTGTGAAATGAGAGAAAGTAAGAAGGGAGACACTTCTAAATTGTCTGCAGATAACTCTATGGAAGAATGAAAACACTCCTTTAAGGGTCATAGACTCACTGACTGGTCATCTGATGGACTGATAATATCTGTATGCCTGTATGCACAGCACCGAGAAGCCTTACACACAAGATGGAACCAGTCCAGCAATAACACTCCTCCAGATACAGAGAGCAATAGAGGGAAGTGTGTGTGTGCGTGCATGCGTGTATGTGTGTGTATGTGCGTGCGTGCGTGTGTGTGTGTATCTATGTGCGTGCGTGCGTGCGTGTGTGCGTGCGTGCGTGTGTGTGTGTGTGCATGCAAAACTGCTATAAGTTTTGAAGATTAAAGTATGTCAGCATTCTGTAATTTTAGCAAGGCTTTAATTTTTTTTTTTATCAAATGCAATTCCTCCCGTGGTTACCACATGCCTCTCAAGGGCAGAGCTAAAGTCACTCCTCTTGCCTCACATTGCACCATCAACACTGGGTGGAAGTCCCCAAGAATTGACTGTGCACGCTGATAGCATTGTTTATTTGCACATGCTGTCTATGTTGTTTTAGCACCCACTTCACTATAGAAATTACGCAAATATGTTAACAGTACAAACCTGACAAATGGAGAAAAAAAATTGTGCTCAATACAATTTTCAGGGCACTATTCCCCATTTTGCTGGCCAGTAGAATGCCGATATGTGGAGAGTGCAACAGACTACCGCAATCTGCCATTCTTTAATTTGATGAAAGTATGTGCATCGTTATAATGCTCTTCTCCATCATTTTATAATCATCCCAGATAGCACGCGTACATCTCCGAGATGTCTGTTTGAGATATTTTCATCTAGAAAGCATTACAATATAATTAACATCTTCTAAACATCTTAAAAAGATCAGATTTAGAAATATTCTAAATCATAAACTTCTCAAAGTCATCTGCTGAATGTCTTATTGACATCCACGTGGACACTGTGGAGTGAATTCTCCCCTCACTTACCAGCCTTAAAATATTTAATCTCTACATTCAGTCTCAGAAAGAGAAGTGTAGAGCAATCAAAGCTCTTCTTTCTTCTTCTGTCTTTAGCAGAAAGCCAAAGCTGTTGGGTTGTTATGCGATTGAGAGTTGCTAAATCCATCTGTGATGGGTTAAAGAGCTTAGGGGGATAATACTGGTGGACTAGGCTGCTGCTTTTATAACAACATATACTTACTAATCTATGGCTACTATAGCTAATATTCTTTTGACTTTCTGTCCTCTTCTTCTGTCTAACTTTAGAGTTAGTTCACCCTTAAGGTGAGCTAAAAAGAGTCCACCTATGAGGGTGATGTTATAATGATAGAATTTGTATTTTTGGGTGAACTATCCCATTATACGTAAAAGCTGCCATCACACCTGGTCCCACATGTTAACTGAAGATGCGCTCACACTGACAGTACATAAAATCATGTTTGTTGCTGGTACTTGTTCCTACTCGACTGCAGCATCCAACTGTATCAAGCAGTGATCATCTTAGCTCCACTGTATACACTCCTAAATGTTGTCGCCCTATCACTTGCATGAAGTTGATCTCAACCGTTCAATTTTGTTGCATCACCAGCAGTCTCTGCCACTCATGTATACTCAAATCGCCAGCTCTCATTAAAAATGAATGACTTACGTTTGCTTTGTGTGAACTCCCCTAAAATCTGATGAAAGGGCCAGCATAGACCTGCAATTGGTATGCTGCTTCAAACTGTTTTTTTCTGATATGGTTATGGTTATGCTTATGGTTAATAATGGTTTTGTGCTGGACTATCTGGTGAACCAGTATAGCCATGATATGTCAGTCTGTAAACGCTTTAGACAGGTACATGTCCCATCTCAACATGTCCCATTTTCAGCGCCTCGTTCTCTCCTTTTCTGTCCTCTATTTGATGCTCTCTGTCTCACCTGCTGTGTGGCAGACAATGAGAAGTTTCAGTTTAAAGTTCATACTGGGGTGTCACCATGTCAACAATGTTTGGTGTCCCAAAGTGTTAACCCCATCTGAGACAGGCAGTGTAATAATACAATATGTTATGGAGAATAGGATTATGATAATGTGTTTGGGTACCATTGTGCCAAGAAATATCTGAAGCAACTTCCTCAAAAAAGGAAAAAACAGCTAAAAATGATTCGGCAGGAACTTACGGTGGAGGTGGAATGAATCATGCTGATATTAGCTTCCTGCCAATATAAGATTGAACAGTAGAGGTGGAAAAATTTGACCAACTGCTCTGAATTCCAAAAGTGAGCATGCATGGCCATGTCATTGATCTTCAGAAAAAGAGAGAAATCAGGGAGGAGATGTTTTGTTATTTTATACCTCTGTAAATATGAATGTGTAATATAACAGGAGATAAAGCAGATGAGCCCTAGTGCCATCCGTTAGTACAGTTCAGCTCAAGAACAGAACTTTATCTGAAGGCATTTTCACACCTGGCTCGTTTGGAGCATTTGTTTTAGAACCTAGTGGTTTCTCCCTGGGTTAGGTTAGTTTAGGCTTACATGAACATGGCAATCACACTCAGATCCACGCCAAATTAATCACCCGAGAACACCTGAACGAGGTGGTCTTGGACCGAGCTCTGGAGATTGGAGAAAAATAACTCCATGAACATAACTGTGGGATCTTTGGAGAAGACGTCTGTAGATCAGCACTTCTCTGTAATTCATCATCAAAATGTGGATATTGCCTTTTGGCAACTATATTAGCTATATTAACACTATAGAGTGTTCTATAATTCCTGAGGTAAATTTAGTGCAAACGTTTCTCTATTTTGGATAGTGGCAGAACATAGGTAGGATGGCGTTAGCAACTTTTTGACAAATATTATTTTTTTACATGGCTTTACTCTGCCGAATGTGTGTGTGAGTGTGTGTACATGCGAGAGAGGGAGAGGGAGAGAGCGAGAGATCAGTGAGAACAGGCACGTTTAAATGGAGAAATAATGCAACAACAACTAATGACAGATAAAAATAATCATGACAGAATCTTTAAAACTCTGATGGATAATTTGTATTTGGAGCCCATCTAACTGGACGAAATGCTTGAAAATTCTCGAACATTTGTAGTGGTTGACACATTATTTGTGGGCAAAAATGTTTAACCGATATGTCAATGGATGAGCTTAATCCTGGAACAGTGAACAAATATAGTGACCAATAAGGGGACAGCTTGCTCACATGTGACTTTTATTTACATAGATTTGGTCCGTTTTGAAAAGCGAACCGAACCAAGAAGAAAATGCAACATTGTAACAATTTAGTACCCTTTTCAGAACAATACAAACGGACTACAGGTCTGAAAATTGTACAACACTGCAGTCTACTCTGCTACAAACCGCAATTACCATAAGCAGTGCAGCATGGGTGGCCTGAGTCTGAAAGATCTGTAGAGACACTCATATTCCCACATACACATATGCAAGATAAATCTAATGAACCACAGTAGCAGCATGTACAGTGTTTTCCCAAGCAGGGCTCAACTCCTGCTATATCCTTGAGAATGCACAAACATGCATTAGAGAATGTATTCATAAAAATTGGCAAAAGTGTATGCCATTTTTATTTGAAATTTTCAAGGTAAATGAAAGTCCATCAGTAGACTATTAGCATTGGTCATTGTTAGCATTAGCTATTTTGCTAATCAGAGGCTGAAGCTAATGCTGTGTCCCATTCAACTCGGAAAGTCGGAATCTCCTCCTATTAAATTGGTACAACCAATACAACAAGACAGAGATAATAATACAAAAATAGAATAAAACAAATAGAAAATATAAGTATATATATAGAAATACACAATAAGACAAAAAAATATATTTATTGCTCAATGGGGAAGTTTTATCTGTTTATGAGTTGGATAGCCTGAGGGAAAATATATTCTTGTGTTCTGGTGCTCAGTGCTCTGTTGCGCCGGCCAGAAGGCAACAGTTCAAAAAGGTAGTGGGCAGGGTGAGTGGGGACCAGAGTGATTTTTCTAGCTCTTTTCCTCACTCTGGATGTGTACAGTAATTGAAGGGAGGGCAGGGGGCAACCAATAATCCGCTCAGCTGTCCGAACTTCTGATGTCTGATTTCGTTGCTGAACCAAACTAGACAGTTATTGAAGTACAGAGGACAGACTCAATGACTGCTGAGTAGAACTGTATAAGCAGTGCCTGTGGCAGGTTGAACTTCCTCAACTGGTGAAGGATTCAAAATGGAGTCAATGTGGGTCTCCCACTTCAGGTCCTGTGAGATGATAAAGCCCAGGAACCTGAATGACTCCACCGCTGCCACAGTGCTTTTCAGAATGGTGAGTGGGGTCAATGTTGGGGTGTTCCTCCTAAAGTCCACAATCATCTCCACTGTTTTGTGCATGTTCAGCTCCAGGTTGTTTTGACTGAACCAGACAGCCAGCTGTTCAACCTCCCTTCTGTATGCAGACTCATCATCATCCTGGATGAGGCTGATGAGTAGTGTCATCTGCGAACTCCTTGGCAGTGCAGTCGTTTGTGTGCAGGGAGAAGAGTAGTGGGGAGAGCACACATCCACTTGGGCCAATGTCCAGTCTCTCAAATAACTTAGTCCTTAAGTCCTGTGATTTTGGGTTTCTTTGGGACAGGGATTATGGTGAAGCATTTGAAGCAGCAGGGAACTTCACACTGCTCCAGTGATCTGTTGAAGATCTGTGTGAAGATGGGGGCCAACTGATCAACACAGGATTTTAGACAAGTGTGTGAAACACTGTCTGGGCCCTGTGCTTTCCTTGTCTTTTGTTTCAAGAAGACCCGGTACACATCATCTTCACAGATCTTAAGTGCATGTTGAGTAGATGGAGGGGGGAGGAGGGTGGTTGCACGAGGTTTTGAGGTTTGATCTGGGTAAAACTAATCATATTGTTACTATAGTAATATTGTGTTAATATAGTAACCATGTTTTACTTTTGTGGTAACAATAATTTTACTATACAATTCCATGATGATACTTTGGTTACTGTAGTAAAATTGTAAGGGAAGGTTATATGGTTAGGTTTGGGTGTAGGAGTTGGTGTAGGTGGTGTCTGAGATTTCAAGCAGGAAAATCCGACATCCGACTTTGAATAAAGTGCAGCAGAAGGCTGTGTCTAAAAACCGAGTGAGCTGCAGCTGCTCATTTGCTTTTGAGATGCAGCCCAAGTTTTTTTACTTGTGTTCTCAATGTGCCAAAAACACTCAAGTGTTTGGTTCAGTTTTAACTGGATGGGTGTTTCTGTACCCTCTGCAGTAAAAGGCTTAAGCTGTGCTCTGTGAGACTTTAGATTTGCTGGATCTATTTGCTCTCTGCCCAAATATCATCTCCTCTCATTCTCTTCTCTTCTGTCATTCTTGTCTATTCTCTTTTCACCTCTTTCTGTTTCTTCTTTTCTTGTGTAATTTTGGCTCTTGTCTCATCTCCTTTCATTCTCATCCATTTTGTATCTTCTCATTTAGTTCTTGTCTCATCTCTTTTCAACTCATTCTCATCTCTTCTTGTTTTATCTCATTCTTATCTTGCCTCATTCTTGTCTCCTCTCATTCTACTCTCATTACCTTCACTTCTTTTTATTCTGTTTTCATCTGCTCTCGTTCTCTTTTTCTTCTCCTTTCATTCACGTCTATTCTCATCTCCTTCTTATCTCTTTTCACCAGATTTTCTCTCATTCTTGTTTCACTTTATTCTCGTCTCCTCTCATTATCTTCTCTATTTATTCTTGTAACGAATGAAGCTCGGAAGCAAGTGCAAGTAAAACTCAGTTTATTAACTGTAAAGTTGAAATAATAAAGTCCAAGGTGACGGTTTAGTGGCGCAGGAACTCCAATGGTCAGATGAATCCGGTGAGAAGCGTGGTGAGGAGTGACAGTCATTACAGCGTGGTGAGTCATTACAGCTGATTGCTGAACACGTAACGAGCAGTCACACAACACACACATCCACACACACACACACACACACACACGTAAACAACAGAGCACGAGACGAGGAAGAGACAGGATTTATGAACCGTGACAGTACCCCCCCCCCCCCAGGGACGCCTCCTGGCGTTCCCAGGCTCCCTTACCTGCCGATTGTAATCATCGATAAGGGAGTGATCCAGAATGTCCCTGGCCGGTACCCAACTTCTCTCCTCCGGACCGTAACCTTCCCAGTCCACCAGGTACTGAAATCCGCGTCCCCTCCGTCTTGAGTCCAGAATGCGATTGACCGAATAAGTAGGTTCCCCATCTACGAGTCGCGGCGGGGGGGGAACCGGAACCGGCGGATTAATGCGGGAGTAAAACACGGGATTTATTTTGGAAACATGAAAGACGGGGTGAATTCTTCTGTATGCCGGAGGAAGGTTGAGGCGGACTGCCACCGGACTAACAATCTTGGTGACAGTGAATGGGCCGATGAATTTGGGTGCAAGTTTATTAGCTACGGAGCGGAGAGGAATGTTCTTAGTAGAAAGCCACACTTTTTGACCAACGACGTATACGGGGGGCCTAGACCGGTGGCGATCGGCTTTGGCCTTGGTGCGCGATCCCACTTGGAGTAGAGTCTCACGGGCCTTAGTCCAAGTGCGGTGACACCTCTGGACAAAGGCGTGAGCGGAGGGGACCGCGACCTCGGATTCCAGACTAGAAAAAATTGGTGGCTGGTAACCTACACTACACTCAAACAGAGATAGGCCCGTGGATGACCCTGGCAACGTGTTGTGGGCGTACTCCACCATAGAGAGATGTTGACTCCACGAGGAAGGATTCTTGGATACCAAACATCGTAACGTTCTCTCCAAGTCCTGGTTGGCTCGCTCAGATTGACCATTGCTCTGGGGATGAAACCCTGAGGACAAACTGACAGTCGCTCCCAGTAGTTTACAAAACGCTCGCCAAAATTTGGACACAAATTGGGGTCCTCTGTCAGAAACCACGTCTGTCGGGAGGCCATGTAATCGAAAGACGTGGTCAATGACAATCACCGCTGTCTCCTTGGCTGAGGGTAATTTGGGCAAGGGAATGAAATGAGCCGCCTTCGAGAATCGGTCCACCATGGTTAAAACTACTGTGTACCCCTGGGAGGGTGGGAAGGCGGTAATAAAATCTAGAGTGATATGGGACCAGGGTTTCGAAGGCACCGGCAGCGGTTGAAGTAACCCGTCTGGGGGTCGATTGGAAGTCTTACCAGTGGCATAAACTGAGCACGCCAAGACAAAACTGTGAACGTTACGAGCCATCTGAGGCCACCAGAATCGTTGCTTGACTAAAAACTTAGTTCGATTAACTCCCGGATGACAAGCCACATTGGAACAATGTCCCCACTGAATAACGCTGGACCGTAACCCCTCCGGCACAAACAAACGATTCGGTGGGCACCGAGCCGGGGGCGTTACCCCTTCTAAGGCTGTCTTGACCTTCGATTCGATCTCCCATGTGAGTGAAGAGATGAATAGAGTCTCTGGTAAAATGCACTCAGGAGTGGACGTGCGTTCGGTGCGATCAAAAATACGCGATAAAGAATCGGGTTTGATGTTCTTGGAACCCGGGCGGTACGAGAGAGTAAAATCAAAACGACCAAAAAAAGAGCCCACCGAGCCTGCCTGGAGTTTAGTCTTTTAGCTGTGCGAATGTATTCCAAGTTCTTGTGATCGGTCCAGACGATAAAGGGTACCCCGAACCCTCCAACCAGTGAGCCATTCCTCCAAGGCTAACTTGACTGCCAACAACTCTCTGTTACCAATGTCATAATTACGTTCGGCCGAGGACAAGCGATGAGAAAAAAACGCGCAAGGATGCATCTTATCGTCTGAAGGAGAACGCTGGGATAACACTGCGCCTACCCCCACCTCTGACACATCGACCTCTACCACGAACTGACATGACGGATCAGGGGATATCAGGATGGGAGCTGAAACGAAGCAGCCTTTTAGTTTGGAGAACGCAGCCTCGGCTGCGTCTGACCACCTGAACGTCATTCTGGGAGAGGTCAAGGCGGTCAGAGGCGCGGCTAGTTGACTGAAATTGTGAATGAAACGCCGGTAGAAATCGGCGAACCCCAGAAACCTCAGTAGAGCCTTACGGGAATCTGGGCTAGGCCAATCCACCACAGCCTTGATCTTCTCAGGATCCATGCGCATTCCCTCAACCGACACAATGTACCCTAGGAAAGGATCAGACTGTGCATGAAAAGCGCATTTCTCCGCCTTGACAAAAAGCCCATTCTCTAGCAACCTCTGAAGCACTTGCCGGACGTGCTGCATGTGTTCCTGGAGAGAAGAAGAAAAATCAATATGTCACCCAGGTAGACATATATGAATTGGTCGAACATGTCTCACAGCACGTCATTAACAAGTGCCTGGAAGACCGCTGGGGAGTTGGACAGGCCGAACGGCATGACCAAGTATTCAAAGTGCCCCCTGGGGGTGTTAAAAGCGGTCTTCCATTCATCCCCCTCCCTGATGCGGACCAAATGATAAGCATTGCGTAAATCCAATTTCGTGAAGATAGATGCTCCCTGCAACCTCTCGAAAGCCAAAGACATCAACGGCAAAGGATAAGTATTCTTTACCGTGATGCTGTTCAGCCCCCGGTAATCAATACAAGGTCGCAGAGATCCATCCCTCTTCCCCACAAAAAAGAACCCCGCCCCCGCCGGAGAAGAGAAAGGGCGGATGAACCCTGTTGCTAGAGCATCAGAAATATATTTCTCCATAGCCTCCCTCTCTGGAACCGAGAGTGAATATAACTTGCCCTTAGGCGGAGACGTACCTGGCAATAACTCTATGGCACAGTCATAGGGACGATGTGGAGGGAGAGAAGCAGCCTGAGACTTACTGAACACCTCCTTCAGGTCCAGGTACTCCGTTAGATAAATCCACGGTCTCCTCCTGAAACACAGGGACAGAAACAGACGGACAGGCAGACATTAGACAGGACTTATGACATTGAGTGCTCCACGCAGACACAGACTTCAATTGCCAGTCCACTTTAGGGTTGTGACGGTTGAGCCAAGGATGACCAAGGATGATGGGTGCGAGAGGAGTGTCCAGGATGTAGAAGGAGATGGTTTCGGTGTGATTGCCTGACGTGATGAGGGTGATGTCTTCGGTGGCTAGTGAAATGGTGGGAAGTTCCTGGCCATTGAGGGCGTGTACAGCAATCTGATGTGTGAGGGACCTGAGGGAACTTGGTGGTTAGCGTGCAAGCGTGTAGTCCATGAAGTTACCTTCCGCCCCAGAATCCAGGAGTGCTCGACAGTTGTGACGGTGGGTGGACCATTGGAGTCTTACCGGAAGGAGAGTAGATGTCGATGAGGTCTTCTCGGCGGAGATACCACCCGATAGTTGCCTCATACTTACTATCGGGCTGGACCTTTTAAAGGACAGTTGTAAGCGAAGTGTCCAGCTCCTCCACAGTACATGCAGAGGCCCTGGGATCTCCGCCTTTCCTTCTCCTCCCGGGAAAGCCAGGCTCGACCCACCTGCATGGGCTCGGGATCGCAGACGGGGCTGACCGCGTCCCCGCCTCCAGAGCGTTGGCCTCCAAGTCCTCCCGAAGGACGGTTGGTCTGTGCTCGCTGTTCCACTCTGGACATATAGATATACTATGGCGTATATCTCACTTTGGACGCAGTCAGACAGCCCATGCAGGAACATGTCCCACTGCGCCTCCTCGTTCCATTGGCTCTCCACCGCTAGGGTCCGGAACTCGATAGAGAAATCCGATACGGATCTCTCTCCCTGACGCAAATCGGCCAGCACTCTGGCTGCTTCTCTACCGGCAGCGCACGGTCAAAAACTTGCTTCATCTCGGCAGACAGGGCTTGGAGCGAGTGCAGCATTCGTCCTGGTTTTCCCACACCGCTATTCCCCATAGCGCGCTCTCCCAGTCAGTAGTGTCAGGACAAAAGCGACCTTGGTTCTCTCATCCTGGAATGTTCTGGGCTGGAGAGAAAAATGCATTGAGCATCGTGTTAGGAAATCTCGACAAAAACTGGGTTCACCTGAATACGGCTCTGGAACCGATAGGCGGGGCTCGAGTGGGAGGGATCCGCTGGTGGTGGTTGGGGAATCGGCGGTGCTGGCGACGCAGTGGGAGCTTCGCAGAAGTTGGATTTGCTGGGTGAGTCCGGACACCTGCGCCACTAAAGCCTGAACAGCCTGAGCTGTGTCATTGAGATTCTTCTCTTGGTTCTCCATCACGAAGTCTGCTGTTGTTCACGAATTCCTCCAGACTCTCTGAACTGTTATTACGCTGCTTCCATCTTTGGTCAGATCGTTCTGTAACGAATGAAGCTCGGAAGCAAGTGCAAGTAAAACTCAGTTTATTAACTGTAAAGTTGAAATAATAAAGTCCAAGGTGACGGTTTAGTGGCGCAGGAACTCCAATGGTCAGATGAATCCGGTGAGAAGCGTGGTGAGGAGTGCTGAACAAACACGACGAATCCACAAACATCCACACGAACACGAACAGGAACAACGAAGGCACAGGACTGGAGCTTAGAGGGATCAACACAACCGGACATCACAAAACAACGATCTGACAAAGGGATGAGAAAGTGGTGAGTATTTAAGGGTAACGAAATGGGTAGCAGCTGGTGAAGGGAAGTGATTACAGCTGATTGCTGAACACGTAACGAGCAGTCACGCCACACACACATCCACACACACACACACACGTAAACAACAGAGCACAAGACGAGGAAGAGACAGGATTTATGAACCGTGACAATTATCTTCTCGTCTCCTGTTATCTCATTCTCATCTCTTCCCTTCTTGTTATCTCATCTTTTTTATTTTATCTTGTATTCTCTCATTCTCATCTTGCCTCATAATCATCTTGTCTGCTTTCATTCTCATCTCTTCTTATCTCATTCTCTTTTCCTTCTTATTTCATTCTCTTATTATCTCTTTCTCTCTCATTCTCATCTTTTCACACTTTGTTATTTCTTTTTTTCTCATCACATCTCCATTTTTGTCTAGTGTCTTCACATCTTGATCTTGACTTGCCTTTTCTTGTCTCATTCTCATCTCTTTTTGTCTCCTCTCTTCTGCAGTAGGCTGGTCGTCCTGTCCCCCCTCTGCCCTCACTTTTGTTATTTCTGTAGTTCTGCTTTTGTGAGGGTCAAGCTTTTGTAAGCTGTCTTCCTGTGTGTTAAGGAAGAGGAGGACTTAATCAGAACAGATGACAGCTTTCCTCTGGGGACTGAAGCTTACAGTGCGTTCATCCACTTCAAGTGTAGTGTGGACTTGCCTCCTTGCAGCTGGGTGTGTGTGGACATTTTAGGAATGTACCTCTATTATAATCATGTATCTAAACAGTTGAAATCTGAAAAATATCTATAACATACCAGAGAAACTCTGGGCATGTTCTGAGCTGTATATAGCTTTATATGACCTTGTATGCAGCACATGAACATGTTGCCTGACTTCATTTCAGAATGTTATTCAAACCTGAAATGATACCTTCCATATAAGCCCCTTGGTCACTGATCAGTTTAATTGGGTGTGTGACGGATTAAAGGATAATTTAGTGGCAACAGATTACCTCCCATGCCAAACATTTGTTCATTTTGCAAGAGAGGTGTCCAATTGTCCAAATGACCGCTATTTGTGAGCCCCACACCTTTCAGCTCATTGAGGCTCTCACAATTGAGGGTAAAGTCTTATAGAGAATAGGGATGATCACTTCTGAATGGAACGCACCTCATCATTCAAATGAGTTAGAAAAGATATAGCAGCACGAGCCTGAACTGCCTGAACTTTTTGCCAAGTTTCACCGAACCCATATGTACTTGCGGTAGGAGTCATTTGTTAAATTCTTTATATTTAAAGTGTCTGATGGATTAAAATATGTCATAAAGTATTATTGCCCCTTTAAATATATGCATGTTTACACATTTATTACACATTTTAGTACATTCTTGTTTTTTTGGATGCATAATTTGTATTTACATTGAATTTATGTTATGTATAACAGGGGTATTCAATTAAAGTTCCAAGAGGTTCAGTCTCTACATTTCCTTCAAAGCAAAGGTCTGGACAATAACAGTAGTCAGTATACCATAACTATGAAATTACTTCAGGAATGCTTAATACATTTTATGAAATAGTCATTACGAATTTACAAGTTGGCAGCAATAGTACTTTGTAAAAAAAATGTCAAAGCAGTCTCTTCAAAATTATGCAAGAATTATGAAATTGGGGCCCCAGAGATAAAGCCAAAGTAGTAAGTAATAATTTCATCAAACGAGTGTGTGGCAGGGCGGAGGGTGGGGCCGGGTCGTGATTCTACACAACCGGTCCCTTATCAGGCTAATAAAGCCTCCGAGAGGGATAAAGGCCGACTGCAGAGGATGGTGCGAGGGAGAGAGAGATCGTTTACGGACATATCCGTCGTGTGTGTAAAGCAGTTCTATGGAAAGGAGGAGACGAGAACCGGCCTGGCGATATAAACAATATTTTAATGATTAACTTAAACAAAAGACAGGCAGGTCATCCCCATCTACCTGGACGAGGGAGGGGACAAGGGGAGGGAAACAGAAATAATTAAAATGGGGGGTACTTCCTGTAACAGTGTAGTACCCCCCAAACAACTGTAAAATTTAAAAGAGGATAAAGGCCAACGCAGAGTGACAGTGAGAGAGAGATGAAAAAAAACCTTACTCGCCAGTTCTCCGATACGCCGCAGCTTGTTCCTCGGCCACTCCTCCACCCTTTATCGGACGACAGCCGCGCCTCTCCGGGCGGATCCGAGGCAGTCCTCCAGCCCCTGGCAGACGGAACACTCCGCCGCGTTCTCGGGGAACAGAAGGGGTCTCCCCCGCCCCTGGCAGCGGTCCTCTCGCTCCAGGCGGTCGCCAGTGAGCCCCTGCCCGCTCGCGGTCGGCGGTCTTCAACCCCACCGCGTTTCAGCGGCCGTTAGGTGACTCCTGCGCCCCTGGCAGCGGCCCTGACCGCTCCAGGCGGTCGGCTAGGAGCCCCTTCTCCCCACACGGTCGGCGACCATCGTCCTCATTCAGGCGGCTGGGCTCCTCGTCCCCCGGCAGATGGCCGCGGCTTCTCCGTTGGGGTGGACGGTAGTGGCGAGAACTCTACTACGGCGTATCCCTCCTCCTTCCCGGGCTTCGGCACCAGTGTAAAGCAGTTAAAGGATGGGCAAGGAGGAGGCGAGAACCGGCTTGACGATATAAATCATATTTTAATGAGAAACTCAAAAGACAACATAAACACACATGACGGACATGTCCGCTAACGATCTCTTTCTCCCGCACGGCCCTCTGCAGTCAGCCTTTAAACCTCACGGAGGCATAATTAGCCTAATACGGGACCGGTGTGTAGTATCATGACCCGGCCCCGCCCTCCGCCCTGCCACAGTAAGAAATATAATAAAGTGTTTCTTCAAGAAACGCATCTTTCCCCACTGGAAGCTGAAAAATTTAGGAAGATATGGGGTGGACATTTTTTCTTTAGTGCTGGCTCAAATAAGAGTAGGAGTCATTACATTGATAAGTAAACATCTACAATTTGAATCTCTCAAACAGATTAAAGATTTATTAGGGAGAATCTTTATTGTTTTAGCAGAAACTGAGGGGCAAAGGTTGATTTTGGCTAATATTTACACACGTAATGCTGATGATCAGGACTTTTTTATAGATCTTGAAGGGATGTTGCAAGCCACTGGCACCCCTCGTGATATAATATTGTTTAATATTTAATATGGTAGAATAGGCTTATCTTTTTACGATTTTGGAATATGGACTTGTTTGTGGAGAAATGGGGCAATTATCTTGCATTTTTGGAGGGCTCTCGGCAGGGCTGGACTGGTAATTGTGCATTTTGCCGATGGGCCAATGCACTTTTGGGCCGATCAGGGGCGTAATGGCCATCGGGAGAACCGTGCTGGTCGGTGGTTTGGCCGTGAAATGTGCAGAATGGGCCGCGATAAGCAACAATGAGCCGCCTTGTTATGCAGAACGGACATTTTCGCAATTGACATTCTTTGTGCATATTGCCACCTACTGGGCAGAGAGGAGAATTTATAATAATTTTTTATTTTGGAGTGTCTATTTGCACCCCTGTGTAAATAGCATCTGCCACACGTGGCAGCAATTTGCACCCAAATTTCCTGGTGGAACCAAAGAAATATACAATAAACTAACCAACAGATGTCGCTGCAGTGGCGTGGGGGATAAAGACGGTGTGTGAATGTGTACTGTTGTCCTAGTGACTGCGTTTGGCCCCACTCTTTTTCACATCCAATTTCCTGTTTCCACTTGTAATTTTTCCATTAATACTACTTAAAATAAAAGATACAAATTTATATAAATGTTGATTTCATCGCAGTGATTTGGTCACAGTGAATGTCGGGGAGTGCAGAGAAGGGTGTGATCCAGAGGCGGGGTCTGTTGATCGCACTCGTTCCCCATGGTTACTGTAGTAGAACCAAGATTATTTTTTCTAAGGGAAGGTTAAGGTTAGGTTTAGGGGTAGAAGTTAATGTAGAGTGTCTTTGGGACTCTACATAAACACAATAAACACACTGCAATGATGCCCATACTGTATGTCAGTATTTAAATATGTGCACTATAATCAGTGCAACAGAGCACAGTTGTCTCAAGATGCATTTTTAAAAATATAAGTCTGTTTTAACTTGACACAGTGTCTGATAAATGTGGCGGTCCTGTGCGAGACACTGAAAAAACAGAAAGATGCGGTGAAACAATCAAAAATGTCAGCCCACCATATTTTTACATAGAAAGCGTTTGATAAAACATTACTGAAACAGCAATGTGATAGATTGTGAGCAGACTTTAAAAGCGATGGCTTACATGTGATTGGCTAGGAGTTATCTTGCTAACAGTGCGATGTACAGTTCCCTCTAGAACTACGCTGCGCTTACATTGAAAAGTTATATTTTGTCATTTCTTTGCCACTAGCATCACCAAATGGAATTGCAAAAATAATGATTGTTTTCAAACATGTTTCCCAAACACTCCACTGTCTTCCATTGGTTGGACAAATAAATAGCCCTGCCCCAGATCCAAAAGAAACAGGAGAAATAAACAGGTGACTTAAACAGATGATGTCAGAGCTGTTTTACGCAAAGAGAGACAGTGGGACCAGAGTGAGGCTGTAAAGGAAATCTGA
Source organism: Xyrauchen texanus (assembly GCF_025860055.1). NCBI lineage: Eukaryota > Metazoa > Chordata > Actinopteri > Cypriniformes > Catostomidae > Xyrauchen > Xyrauchen texanus. Next base: position 13,501,489 of record NC_068305.1, read on the forward strand.
GAGTTTGTTTTCATTTTTACATTTGAATTCGTTTGTGGTTGTTTTCGAAGCAGCACAACATGAAATATTCAAGAGCATTTAATCTCTACTTAGGGACATACACATCTGAGCTGCTTGTTCTTTAAATGTGTGTGTGTGTGTGTGTGTGTGTGTGTGTGTGTGTGTGTGTGTGTGTGTGTGTGAGAGAGAGAGAGAGAGAGAGAGAGAGAGAGAGAGAGAGCACTGCACATTTTGTAGGGTTTTTCAAATGAATCTCTCAGACAGCTGCCTGCTCATTGTGTAAAGGGTAACACGCAAAATCACAGAGGGGCCCAAGAGGGCCCCTGACCTATTTACAGACCTTACCCCTGTGGTCACTTACAGCCAAGCACACACACACACACTGTCTCTGTCTCTGGCACATTCCTACACAAAAAACATACACATATTCAACCTTTCTGGGGATTTGTTCCATGGCAGTGTGTGGGAATGGATGTAGAATACCAAACTGAGATATGTACCATTGTCTTTAGCAGACTGTGGCAGGGCAGAGGCTTGATTAGCCTAATACGGGACCGGGTGTGTATGATCACGACCCGGCCCCAGCCTCCGCCCTGCCACACAGACCGATATGGGTTTTTCAATAGCCTAAACAGATATGACATCAAGAGAACAGAGTGGCTGATGGCCGATGTGTGACCACCTCAAAGGTTAAAAGATTGCATATTTGCTATAAAGTCAAGTCAGATTGTGTGTGTGTGTGTGTGTGTGTGTGTGTGTGTGTGTGTGTGTGTGTGTGTGTGTGTGTGTGTGTGTGTGTGTGTGTGTGTGTGTGTGTGTGAGCGAGTGTGTATTTATCACTTTGTGGGGACCAAATATCCCCATATGGATAGTAAAACCCAAAATGTTTGACCTTGTGGGGACATTTTGTCCCCATGAGGAAAACAGCTTATAAATCATACTAAATTATGTTTTTTGAAAATGTAAAAATGCAGAAAGTTTTCTGTGAGGGTTAGGTTTAGGGGATAGAATATAAAGTTTGTACAGTATAAAAACCATTATGTCTATGGAAAGTCCCCATAAAACATGGAAACACAACATTGGCACTTTTTTACATGGGGACGTTCAAGAAGCACAAGAAAATGCTTAAGTATTCAAGTCAATGAGGCTTTTGATCATGCATTGCAGAAAACAAAACAATAGACATGCAGTGACAATGAAATCTCTACATTACTGCAGCCTCTTCAGATGATATAGGGCAGCTTAAGGAATCATTTGGGGTTCCACAGATTCCAAATTTGCAGAACCACTTTGAAGAAACTCTTAGCACCATTGCTCTTAGTTTCTGCAAGAACTCTAAAGACTTCAGTAACCCCATCATAAGAACAAGGTTTCAAGACACTTGAAATATAGAAGCTCTTAGAGCACTAAAAAGGATATTTGAAAGTCCTTTAAAGGGTGCCTGGAGGTTCTCTGGAGGGTTACAGTGTGTAATACATGCAATGCGCTTCTGACCAATCCTGTCTTAGCAACTGTTGCCCTGCCGCCATTACTCTGACACACGTGTGCTATTTTCCAATGACAGCCTATGGGAGAAAAGTGTGTTTGAGGGCTTTTAAGCGGGATTTTATCAAAATAATCAAAATAATTTCAAACACATTGTTGCTAGGTAATTTGTAATAGCGACACAGAGGATACATGCTGTCCATCCATCCATCCATCGTCAACCGCTTATCCTGTGTACAGGGTCGCGGGGGGCTGGAGCCTATCCCAGCTAACATTGGGCGAAAGGCGGGGGACACCCTGGACAGGTCGCCAATAGGATACATGCTGTGTTTTTCTTAATTTTTTTAAATGACCTTTAAAAAAAATCAGGAGAAGAGCATGTTAAGGATTAAACCGTGTCAGCCCTCATTCCCAAATGAACATATAACATCTGCAACAACACCTACATTTGTTCCAAGGTCAATTAAATCTAACAACTGAACGTTAATTCATTTGATACAAGTCATAGTAAAAGCAATAGTAAATAACAGTTCACAGCATCAAAAAAGAAGTTATAAACCGCTCTGTTCACTTACGCTAATGTTATTATACGTGTAATCGATAATAAATGAAGTTTTTCTCTTTTAAAGTGACTAATAATCGTTTGCCTTGATTTTGATTCAGTCTCCTCAGTTTTTAAACACATTACTGTGTAATTTAACAATTTCTTTCACAAAACACTTCAGATAAATATGCACTACAATGTCACTCTTTATACCAGCCCATGTAAAAATATTATCCATTCCATTTATTAGAATATTTAACCAAAAACCACGTAATTCATGGCGATCTTCCATTCATTCCAATGGGGAGTTCTGCAGAGCTTGTTAGAGCGAGCAACCATAACTAAGGATGGCAGAGCTTAGCGAAGGGACAATTCCTCACTGTATGAACATCTAGGGCTCTTTCAGCTCTTCAAGAAGCTCTGTCTATTAAATAAAACTCTAGTAACTTATATTAAGTGACATATCTTTTAGCTAAAAAAAAATAAATAGAATATACAGTTTATGGATTTTTTGTTGATCTGTTTTGCTGTTTTATTTTCTTACTCTGGTGTAAAACATCACCTATATTAGTACAAATGTGGAGGATGCAGGTAGACAAGATCAGTAGTTTTCTTCCAGGCTGCCACTTTTGCTTTGGTGCAGAGACACTTTGAATGAACCGTGTAAGTGTGTGTGTATGGCTGGATGTGTGTGTTTGTGTGTGTGTGTGTGTGTGTGTGTGTGTGTGTGTGTGTGTGTGTGTGTGTGTGTGTGTGTGGCTCACATGTTCATGTACTGCAGCATGTCAACTTTGTACTTATACTAACAATAAAGGTTATTTGAGTGAAGGAGGTGTCTTCTTTGTCTTATTGCTGATCATGGTCCTCTCTCTCTCTCTCTCTCTCTCTCTCTCTTTCTCTCTTTCTCACACACACATACGGTTTTTGGCCAGCACAACTCTCTCTTTTTCTTTGAGAATGGTTAAATCACTGCATTGATGCAGGGAGGAGAAAAATATATTCACAAACCCACTTGTAAATACTTAAAAAGCCATATTTGACATATTTATTTATATTTAGAGCAATTTATGTTTAAGGTTAATGTTTTTTGCACTAAAAACTGTAGGAATAAATTTTTTACCCTATTTTGTATTTATTTATTTTATTCCTATACCTATATATTTTTTATATTTATAAAATAATCTGTACATAATAGCTAATAATAATCACACAATTAAATGTAATCTTATCTCATCCCTCAGAATTACACCAGTTTTAGTTTTGATTCTACATTTCCATACAGTATGTCAACGACGTCTGTTGGGTGTAATATGATAACAAAGTAATTAGTTACTGCAATCTAAAAAACCTAAATATGTAACGCATTCAATTTTTAATTCTTGTAATCAGATTATAGTTACTGACATTCAATTAAGTACTTTAAAGCACATTACTTGTTTACACATATTTGTAATGTAATATTTAGAATACATTTATAACATGAATTATGTTTATGTGCACATCTGTTTGTGTTTCTGTGACAGCTGAGGAGAATCTTGAGGTGCTCAGCATGACTTGTGTGCGACAATGAACCAAAAACTATTCCATGGTGGTTACGACAGTAACCGAGACATTCCCCTTCTGTTACTCACTCGACGTTGTGTCGATGTAGTGACACTAGGGGTCCCTATCTAAAAATGGCACACCACTGATCATGTTAAGTGGACTGCTGATGCAAGCTGCTGCGTGTGAAAATAGCAGGTGCATCAGACTGCACGTAACCTTCCCCGATGCCCCAAGAGACGTCATATAGTTCCCCATATCCCTGAGGGAGGGAAGTGACGTAACTAGCCTGGGAGCAGGCTGCTCCAGTCACGGCCTTTTCTCTCTCTATGTTTTCTCTCCATAGAGTGTTAGATGCGGCTGGGGCCATCTAACGCTATAACATGCATCGGGGAAGGGACGAGACCGGCTCAACACAGAGATTGTAAAATCTCGCGAAGGTATTGGGTGTTTAGGTTGCCTAGGTAAGGGATATGAGTGGCATGCAGCAACTTCAGCCACTGCTGACTCCAAAGGAGGAGATGGCGGGTGAGTTGCGACTTGCGACGAGAGCGAACGCCGCCCAGGCAATTTATATACACAAGTGTCGCTGTGCTGTCTGTGAATCAACATGTGCTTGCCGCGGATCAATGCCAGAAATCTGCACAGGGCAAGAAATACAGCCAGAAACTCTAGGCAGTTGATGTGCCAACCCAGCCCAACTGGGAGGCATCCGTAGTAACTATGACGCGTCTGAACACCAGCTGCAGGGGACTCCTGCCTGTAGGAAACAGAGGTCTGTCCAAGGGCTGAATAAGTGATGGCAGGAAGGGGTGAGGGTCACACGGAATGTGCCGTGGCACCGTGCCCATCTCGGGACTCGAGTGTGAAGCATGAACCGAAGAAAGGGTCTGTGATGGGGTAATATTGAGACGTGAAAGTACGCATCCTTCAGGTCTACCGCCGTGGACCAATCTTGAAGCTGGACGCACGTCAGAATACGTTTCTGCATCAGCATCTTGAACGGGAATCTGTGTAAGGCGCGGTTCAGAACTCGCAGGTCCAAGACTGGCCGCAACCCACCGCCTTTCTTGGGTACGATGAAGTGAGAGCTGTAGAAACCCTTCTCCACCTCGGCTGGAGGGACAGGCTCTGTCGCGTCCTTGCGCAGAAGGGTTGCAATCTCCGCACGTAGGGTGCACCGAGCTAATGCGGGCGCCGCTGATACGGGGCTGGAGCCTGGCGAACAGAATCGCGTTGGATGGTCCTGGCCAGCCACCACGATGGGTTGGATAGCGTAAGCCACGCTTCCAAACCGCTTGGTTACTGTTATCCAAATAATTGTCAAAAATGTCTCTGTTCAGGCTGTTAATCAGGTACATAAATGCAAACTTCTGTTTCATAATCTTTACCTTCTACAGTCACTTTCTTATCCAAAAACACACCTTCTCCTACAACAGAAACTACTCCACATTAAAGGGTTTATTCACCCAAAAAGTTTTATTTTTTTTGCATCATTTACTCATCTTCATGCTTGTCCAAATATTTAAAGCATAAAGTGTTCTAGAGCTGCTGAGTGCCAAATAAAGTTACTATTGAAGAAGTCCATATAACTTCTACACTTTATTGCTAGTGAAGCCATACGATTGTTTTGTGCAAGGAACAGAGTGAAATTTAAGTCACCATTCACTGAAAAGCTAGCAATGAAATGTAATTAGCAGCACATTCAAATTTGGCACAGTATAATCAGTTACAAGGCACATAAGAACCAATGTCATTTGCTGTCTGTACTGTATCCTGTGTATACACAGTTTTTTCTGTATCTATTATTTTGTCATTTAAAATGTAACAAGCTTCTTTTTGTTACATGTTCTGCTTGAAAAGTGCTCTTATGTAATTTTTTTGTTTACAATAAATGCAAATTCGTTTTTTAAATGTAAAAGTAATTCATTAATTTATAAGTTCAGCTTAAGTGTCCAAATACTTTGTGGGTATACGTATATATATGAAAATCCAAGGAGATCAGCTGCTACAGAAATACTCAAACCTGCCCATCTGGCATCAACAATCATCCGATTATCTGATCAGCCAATCTTGTGGCAGCAGTACAGTGCATAAAATCATGCAGATATGGTTCAGGAGCTTCAGTTAATGTTCACATCAACCATCGGAATGGGGATTTTTTTTTTATCTCAGTTATTTGGGCGTGACATGATTGTTGTTGCCAGATGGGCTGGTTTGAGTATTTCTGTAACTGCTGATCTCCTGGGATTTTCATGCACAACAGTCTCTAGAATTGACTCAGAATAGTACCAAAAACAAAAAACATCCAATGAGCGGCAGTTCTGTTGATGGAAATGCCTTGTTGATGAGAGAGGTCAACAGAGAATGGACAGACTAGTTCGAACTGACAAAGTATATATATATATATATATATATATATATATATATATATATATATATATATATACACTCACCTAAAGGATTATTAGGAACACCTGTTCAATTTCTCATTAATGCAATTATCTAATCAACCAATCACATGGCAGTTGCTTCAATGCATTTAGGGGTGTGGTCCTGGTCAAGACAATCTCCTGAACTCCAAACTGAATGTCAGTATGGGAAAGAAAGGTGATTTAAGCAATTTTGAGCGTGGCATGGTTGTTGGTGCCAGACGGGCCGGTCTGAGTATTTCACAATCTGCTCAGTTACTGGGATTTTCACGCACAACCATTTCTAGGGTTTACAAAGAATGGTGTGAAAAGGGAAAAACATCCAGTATGCGGCAGTCCTGTGGGCTGAAAATGCCTTGTTGATGCTAGAGGTCAGAGGAGAATGGGCCGACTGATTCAAGCTGATAGAAGAGCAACTTTGCCTGAAATAACCACTCGTTACAACCGAGGTATGCAGCAAAGCATTTGTGAAGCCACAACACGCACAACCTTGAGGCGGATGGGCTACAACAGCAGAAGACCCCACCGGTACCGCTCATCTCCACTACAAATAGGAAAAAGAGGCTACAATTTGCAAGAGCTCACCAAAATTGGACAGTTGAAGACTGGAAAAATGTTGCCTGGTCTGATGAGTCTCGATTTCTGTTGAGACATTCAAATGGTAGAGTCAGAATTTGGCGTAAACAGAATGAGAACATGGATCCATCATGCCTTGTTACCACTGTGCAGGCTGCTGGTGGTGGTGTAATGGTGTGGGGGATGTTTTCTTGGCACACTTTAGGCCCCTTAGTGCCAATTGGGCATCGTTTAAATGCCACGGCCTACCTGAGCATTGTTTCTGACCATGTCCATCCCTTTATGGCCACCATGTACCCATCCTCTGATGGCTACTTCCAGCAGGATAATGCACCATGTCACAAAGCTCGAATCATTTCAAATTGGTTTCTTGAACATGACAATGAGTTCACTGTACTAAAATGGCCCCCACAGTCACCAGATCTCAACCCAATAGAGCATCTTTGGGATGTGGTGGAATGGGAGCTTCGTGCCCTGGATGTGCATCCCAAAAATCTCCATCAACTGCAAGATGCTATCCTATCAATATGGGCCAACATTTTTAAAGAATGCTTTCAGCACCTTGTTGAATCAATGCCACGTAGAATTAAGTCACTTCTGAAGGCGAAAGGGGGTCAAACACAGTATTAGTATGGTGTTCCTAATACTCCTTTAGGTGAGTGTATATATATGCCATATTTATCTACAAATACTGTATATATTGGTGCATACACACATACTTTCTATTTTGTGTCACTTCTTCTGTCTCTTTCTTAATTTTCTTTCTTTTATCATCTTCTTTGTCTCATCTTATCTTTTAGAAATGCTTAACACACACACAGACAGGGTAATCCAGGCCTTGTGTCGACTGCCATTTCACTAGAAACACAATCGCAGCTGACAGTTCTGTGTCATCAGGACAACGGCACGGCGGGGCAGAGATGGCAAATGCACAAATCCAGCCTGCACATTGGTATACACACGAACAGAGATGTCTTCACGGAACTATGCACACACACACATAGAGAGAGAGAGAGAGAGAGAGAGAGAGAGAGAGAGAGAGAGAGAGAGAGAGAGAGAGAGAGAGAGAGAGAGAGAGAGAGAGGTTATTAATATAAGACAAAAAGCTGGCATAATGCCTTAAATGCTATTGACAAAAGGGTTATAAAACCCAGTTCAGCTCTGACTATTTTGGACAGAGGGAAACACTGAATAATCTGGGCTATTGCAAAGAGAAATACATTTACTTTCGTAGACACCAAATTAGCCCATCATAATATGACGGAAAACCTACAAGTAAACCATTATAGGTTAAAATGTTAATACTGTGGCGCTTTTAAAACATTTATGTTTATTCAAATATCTCAACTAGTCTGACATAGCAACATTTGCTTAACCGATGGTGTAAGTTTGGGTTTGGCTATCCTTTTGTTGGCCAATGGAAGATGGCTGAAGTTTTCGGGAAAGTTGTATGAAAAGAGTAGTTCATTTTGCATTCTGTTTGGTAGAGAAGAATTGAAACATAACCTAAAACACATAGATGCATGCATACACACTGCGCCGCATGCGTCTCTCTCTCTCTCGAACAGGTGCTTTCTAGATGATGTTCTAAAATAAAAGCTGAAGTAAAGAATGAAAGAAACAGAGATTGAGTGACCTTGGCATCTAGTCCACATCTACCACAGTGATGGCAACTCTCCTCCATAGTAGGCAACAGGCACCCTAGTCTAACCTCCCTTCCCCTCTCTCCTCAATATGCCTCTTTTTATAGCTGGCCATGTTCATAAATAGAGAAGGTTCCTCCCAGGAGAACAAAGCTCATTACAGAACTGCAGATCCTATGGGTGCTGTCGGGATCCCCTTTTGGGATCTTTCTCCCATCTCAATCTCCACTCTTTCCTTCTTTTTTTTCCTGAGATAAAAAAATTATAAATCCCTTTCGTAATTATGTTTGCTAATGCTAATGATAACCGTCTGCTATGTCACACCTCCACAATTACAGATGCAATGTTCCTTTCATTGCTTCCTGGATGCACAATTGAAGAATTGAAAGGCTCATCTTAGATAGCATTAAGTGTACTGTACAACAGTTGATGATATCGTTGAGTTCCTGAAGCTCAGTTGGTAGAGCACTGCACTGCCAAGGTCATGGATTTTATTCCCAGAGAATACATTAATTTATACAGTCTATCTTCAGGACATGTGCCTTTATTACACTGCATAAACATAAATGTAATCCCTGTACAGCTGTACTGACAAATGTAAATACTATGTCTGTCACTTAGCACTCAGGATTCCTTTCTGGTAAACTGAAATGTGTTACACTCCGAGCTGGTGTTAAATTATTAGCTGTATAATTGGAGCAGGGTCACTGTTAGCACATACACATCTTGAACAGGAATATTGGTGCTATGTACGTTATGCAGTTCTGATTGCTAGTGTGCCATTCTGTTCCTTGTGTGCTTTGTGTGTGTGTTACAGAGCGCTGTGAGGGATTTCTATCATTATCACTGAACAATTATATCCTAAATATAACCATGCACACTGACTCACAAACATATACGCAGTGACCCTCATGCCTACCAAGTGGCTTGCAGTGTATAAAAATGAAGTTTGTAGATAACCCAAAGTCGTCAGCAATGTTTGTGAGGGTGTGGGCCATTGCATATTTCTATCTTATTGTAAACATCTAACATTAAATACTATCCCACACAAATACATCAAGAAATGCTGTTTTCATTAAGTTGTTCATTTGTATCCAATTATTAGTGTTAATGTGTTACATAACTAAAATGGGAGGTTGTGGATTTAGAATATTGGAATAAGTTTATTTTATCCACCTTGTTCATTTCAGATTTCAGACAATGTTATGTAGCAATGAAAATGCCAATTTTTTAAGATTTGTAGACATGTTCTTTAGCTATTGCAGAAATGTAATATATGAAACTTAAAGCTGCACTACATTGCCATTATTGATTGAGTAGCCTACATAAACACTATATAATATTGGGTCGGATTTGGCCCAAAATAACCGTCTAATGTCAATCATCCTTGCGTCATTAGGTCATATCTGTAAACACATGAAAGAAGTACCTGCTGTCTTGTTTTCCAGCTGAGGACACTGTTCAGTTCAGTCCGGGGGGCATATCATATATGGAGTGGTGGTGGCGTAGTGGGCTAAAGCACTGAACTGTTAAGCATAAGGTTGTCGGTTCGATCCCCACAGCCACCACCATTGTGTCCTTGATCAAGGCACTTAACTCCAGGTTGCTCCGGGGGGATTGTCCCTGTAATAAGTGCACTGTAAGTCACTTTGGATAAAAGCATCTGCCAAATGCATAAATGTAATTAATCATCATGCTTAATGATTAATATTGCGGCACCATTCTGTGGTCCGTTCTGCATAACGCGGCGGCTCATTTTTGCTTAGCTCGGCCCATAGGGCACGTTTTGTTCTCTCGATGGACAGTCCGCCCCTGATCGGCCCCAAAGTGCATCGGTCATAGTGCATCAGATTACCAGTCCAGCCCTGGGTGTGGACATTAAAATCCAATTGACAAGAGGAAGATTAATTTTGTCTAACGAGGAGTGATGCTACAGCATTAAAGGAGACCTATTATGCCCCTTTTTACAAGATGTAATATAAGTCTCAGGTGTCCTCAGAATGTGTCTGTGAAATTTCAGGTCAAAATACCCCACGGATCATTTATTATACCATGTTGTAAATGTCAATGTGACAGGGCGGAGGGCAGGCCGGGTGGTGATTCTGCACACCCGGTCCCTTATCAGGCTAATTAAGCCTCCGAGAGGGATAAAGGCCGACTGCAGTGGCCTAATTAGCCTGATAAGGGACAGGGTGTGCAGAATCACCACCCGGCCCCGCCCTCCGACCTGTCACATTCCTCCCTCGTTCTGTCAGGCCATGATGTAAACACCCCCTTTTTTTTCTAGGGGGAGGGTGTGCCCTAAGCCCCGTCTACCGGCAGGTCATCCCTGCCTTTCTGAATCTGGGAGGGGACAGGGGGAGGGAAACAGAAAAAATTAAAATAGGGGGGTACTTCCTATAAGTACACCCCCAAAAAACACTGTAAAATTTAAAAGAGATGGAAAAGGCCAACGCGGAGCGGCAGTTAGAGAAAAAACACTTAATCGCCAATTCTCTGATACGCCATAGCTTGGTCTTCAGCAACTCCTCCACCCTCTAATGGATGACAGCCGCGCCTCCCCGGGTGGATCGGAGGCAGTCCTCCAGCCCCTGGTGGACGGAACGCCCCGCCGCATTCTTGGGGAACCAAAAGGGACTCCTCCACCCCTGGCAGCAGTCCTGACTGCTTCAGGCGGTCGGTTAGGAGCCCCTTCTCCCCTCACAGTTGGCGGCCATTCCTCCGCTTCCAGGCAGCCGAGCTCCTCAGTCCCCCAGCAGACAGTTGTGGTTGACTCGGGCTGTTGCTGCCGCAAGTGCAGCTCCTGCATCACTCCCGGGTCAGGATTACCCATGTGCAACTCTTTCAATGCCTTGGCCTGGTGTACTTGCAGGAGGACTTACAGGCCCTGGACAGGAGTCTCGGCCGATTCCGCTAGGTGGCAGCGTTTTACCACAACCACCTTATCCACCTGAGGAATCTCCATATACCCTCTAGCAGAGGAACCCAGAAGTCAGGTCTGGGCAGTAAAAGGTGTTCGCAAGATTTTGTAAGTTCCTTGTGCACCTCTGGGAAGAATGGAACTGGGGCGTGGCGCGGCCATGAGTGCCGCTCTGAACCCAGGAACCAGTCATCAAGCAGCGAGGGCTCAGGGCAGTGTGCAGGGTTCCACTCCAGCCCAACACTCATGGCAGCCCGGGCAAGTGTGGCAGTCAGCTCCATGTCAGTCTCAGACTGAGTGACCACATCCGAAGGTGCCCATTCATGTCCTCCTCATCCAACTGCGCCAACCCACTCTCCGACGCTGCAATCGAGACCTCATCCTGCTCTCGAGCCCGAACGAGACATTAAACTTGCCCTGAGGCGAGCTGCCTGTCTCATCCCAGAACTTGACCAGGGCAAACGAGCTGGGGAATGGGAGGTCTGGGGGGATCACCTGGCAGAACCACTCCAACCATTGGGGTCCCCAAATCACCCCCAGCACTCGGCAAGACAGGCTGAAGACCGGAACGGATGAGGACGATGAAGATGAAGTGAGAACTCAAGTGCTAGATGAAGAAGCTCTTCTAGAACTTACGTTTGGAAATGCATATAAAAACTGAGCCTAAAATGTTAACACAATTTTTTGCTGTCTTGCAAGCAATGATGTTTCCTTCAGCAAAATGCAAAATGAGTTTACCCGTAAAACCTCAGTCACACATTAAAAATGCAGTCTTTTTGGTTATCTAGCTCACAAGCCATTTTCCACCTAATAGTTGATATAATCTTTTTATCGAGGGCCTCTGGCAGAGATCCTGTAAACATGTAAAAGTACCATGAATCTGTGCACACATACGCATGAAAGCTTCTGGGGGTAGCCGAGAGAAAGAGCAAGAGAGAGGTGGGGTGAGAAAGCTTGCACTGTGCTGCAGGCGATTGCTAAAAACAGGCCTGTTGTTCCATGCTTTTTAGATCAATATGAGAATAGAGTGAGCTATGAAGAACAGAAGATTAAAAGGTGTATATCCAACTGATGGGGCCATCACTCTCTCTTGAGAGAATTAAGTATTGATTTGGATGAAAATATAATTGTTTTTGTGGGCGAGGCCATGTGTGTTTTTTTGTTAGTGCTTTGCAACTTTTGAAAAAAGTAATAAAAGAATGAAATACAGTTGCCATCCTGGATCTTTACGAAAACTATAGGGTTTAATTTACCCAAAACAGATTTGAAACAAAATATTTATAGCTCCTGTGCATAAAAAGTTAATACGCATAATAATCTTGACCAGCAGTTTTCTTTCATATTTTATTCACGCTAGTGCCATCTTTGATTTTTTTATGGGAATGATTCAGATCAGATTCAGATTTCTTTATTATCATTGTAACAAAATTATAACGAAATACTGTATGGCTCAGTCTAGACAGCAGCTTATAAAATACAATGAAAGTAATAAAAATCAATTCAAAATCAATTATTTAAATCCATTGATCAAAGTCAATAAATAAGGTGCACTAAAAGAATACTGATAGCAGCTTGTGTGTGATTTCCAGTGAGGGCAACAGTCCAGACACAATGTGCTGCAACAGTCCAGACACAATGATCCTTTATAAGGACAGTGGAGGCTACAGCTCTTGGAAAGAAACTGTTCCTCAGTCTGTTTGGTGCAGTAGGATAGTATACACTCTATGATGCTATGGTACGGAAACTCAAAGAGGCCATGCGTTATTATTATTTTTCTGTCTCGTTTTCTCGTGATCTCAACATAACTAAGGTTGTTATCTCGTGATCATGACTTAATTTTCTCGTGATCTCGGCATAACAAAAAGTTGTTTTCTCGTGATCTCGACATAATAAAAAGTTGTTTTCTCGTGATCATGACTTAATTTTCGAGATCTCGACGTCTCTCTGTCATTGACAACTTCCAGATTAGTGTCAGACACTTTAGAAGAAGACTATCACGTCTACAACTTTTTCGTAGAAAATACAGTGAACGTTTGGAACGTTTGGTCAATTTCATTGCCAGCCAACTTGAGGGACCGGGACGTCTGCATGACTGCGGTCAAGCCAGCCGCGATTTAGATCCGAGTGCGCACATATTACAGTATTAACGGTACTTTGCGGAAAGCACATAACGTGCTTCTTGACTCCTGTTGAGTGCAGAAGAAAGCGAGTCTTTCTATATTGATGAAAAGCGTTTATTAAGTGTTTGTGACGTGCTGCCTGGTGTTTATTAATATGTTTGATTTAGCCTATGTGAAAGGTGACTGGTTAGAATACTCTTGGATAGGGCAGGTGAATATTTTATAACCAAAGTGTAATGAATTAACATAACTTTACATTTACATATAATAAATTGTACTTTTCTGCCAAAGATCTCTCATTGTCCTTCATACCTTGTAATAAACTTTTAATTGTAAATCCTGTAGCTCAATTAAAAACTGTATAGAAAATTAAAGGCAAAAACAACTTTTTGTTATGTCAAGATCACGAGAAAACAACCGTAGTTATGTCGAGATCACGAGAAAACAACCTTAGTTATGTCGAGATCAAGAGAAAACGAGACAGAAAAATAATAATAAGGCATGGCCTCTTTGAGCTTCCGTACTATGGTAAAAATTCCTGAGTCATTTTTTAGGTAGTTGTGCCTTTTTCAATTTCCATAGGAAGAATAGTCTCTGTTGGGTCTTCTTCAGCAGATAAGATGTGTGCTGTGACCAAGTCAGATCACATGACTCCCAAGAACTTGAAGTGCTCTACTCTTTCCACTTCATCACCATCTATGTAGAGGGCAACATGTTCTGTTTTCTTGAACCTTCTCAAGTCCACAATGATCTCTTTTGTTTTTGTGGTGTTGAGGGTCAAGTTGTTGACCTGCCACCATCGGGCAAGATGGTGAATGACAACGAGGCTGTGAGGGATAGACTTACCATCTCTTCAATGCCACACGTGGTATAAAGCTCCTAAAACACATCTGATTTTCCACAACTCATGTTTTCTGAGTTTAGTTGGGGCATATTGAAGGGTTTGTCCTTTTTTTTTCCAAGGCAGTTGCTATTTGCACCCTGGTGCAAATAATGGTATATTCTATTTACACCCCAGTGCAAATAGTGGCAGATATTATTTGCACCCTGATGCACATTGTGTCAGATGCTACAGTATGTGCACCCTGGTGCAAATAATGATATATGTTATTTACACCCAGTACAAATAGTGGTAAATATTATTTGCACCCCAACCCTGGTGCAAATAGTTTAAGATACTATTTGCACCCATATTTAAATACTAACATACAGTATGTTCATAGTCCCACAGAAAAACTACATTAACCCCTACCCCTAAACCTAACCTTAACCTTACCTTAGAAAAAATAACCTTGGTTTTATGACAGTAAGTGCTTTGAGTGTAGTGTCAGAAAAAAGCATTATAAAAATGTAACATTCATACATTCATTCATTCAGTAACCATGGTTAAAGGTGTCCCTTTAAAGGAAACATTAAGAGTGGAAACAGGAAATTGGATGGGAAAAAGAGTGGGACAAAGCACAGGTTTGAACCGTGGTCGCTAGGACAACAGTACACATTCACACTGTGTTTAAATGTCTTTGAAGCATCACATTAACAACAAAAATAAATGTACAGTAAATTGCACTTAATATACAAGGAGTATTAAGCATATATTGAGGTACAAATTTGTAAATTCAAATTTGTAAATAGGATGTGCTGGACAATGAATGTATTATGAGAGCACTTCAACCATTGTTCTGCAGTGTTTGAGTGCATAAAGCATTTACTCAGCCGTGCGCATAAAAGCCTGTCGTATAAGCTTTTGATGTGTGTGGGGGGAAAGGTAATTCTTCCCATTATTATGGCTGTGTGCCAATAAGCCAAACCAGAAAATGATTCAATTGACGATGAGGAACTTTTTTCACATGCTCATAAAGATCTCTAACTATGACATATTCAAATGGTTTTCCTGTTCTCCCTGGTATCCATTAATGACTGAAACTAATTGCTCTTCACGGTCTCTTCAAACATAATAAATTCTGCCTCTGTTATGTTAGCTGATGATAATAAGCATTGCTGACTAAACCTGGAATTTAAAAATCATCCACAAAATGGCTTGTTTCAAAATCGGTCCTAATCACTTCATTATTCATGGTTGGGATTGTTCATGCATTATGGTTCTTTATGATGAAATCTTTATGATAGGTTTTTTGTGAGGGTTAGAGTGTGTGTGTATGTGTGTGTGTGTTAATACAAAGGTATATGACTTTCAGTCAATCCAAAACAAAACTGAACAATAAGCTTCAATTTGCAACATTCTGTACGTACACAAGTCTGAACTGCTCTCTGACATGATCAGAATGAAAATGAAGAACATTTGTCACTGACTGTAATATAATGTTTACTTTAGAAAGTAAATTTAGGAGAAATTAATGATTCACATATATTTCCCAATCGTTCATGATGGCATAGGCGTGTACAGTATGTGCAAGTCTAAGTTAAATATTAACACAGAGACCAGGTAGTTAGCAGAGTTTATTTGAAAAGTGGAGAGAGGAAAATTATTTACTGACACAAAAATGTTGAGGTCAGTAATCTAATGAAAGACGGCTGAAGTTTAGCCAGAAAGTAGTTATCCATCAATACAAGCATTCAAAAGTTAACACTTAAAGCTATTATGACGTTTACACACAATGAAACCAAAGTTTGGCAATGGATATCATTTCAGACTTTAAAGGTGTAGTGTGTAATTTCTGCACCACTTGCATCAACAAAAAGAATTGCAAAAATAATGACTGTTTTCAAACATTTCCGTAACATTCCCCATGTGTTGCATTGATCAGAAGAACAGATAGTCCCGCCCCAAACTCAGTAACTCACGGCATTTGTTAAGACAATTTTGCTGTGTTGGAGGAACAAACAAAAATAGCTTACTTATAGTTGTCTCTGCACATTAAACTGAGATATAAGAAAGTACTTGAATAGCCACGAAATACTAATTTCACCTTTAACTGGTCTGAAAATCATTAAACTTATCTTGTACATTGTATTTACGGATTTACAGAAGACAGAGAAAAACTTTATATCTACAGGGAGGTGGTGTTAGTATGTATCACCAACCCTGATCAGCTACACCAAGGCCAACAACATATGATTAAAGACCCAACACTGCCAGTTTATTTTTAATCAATAACAAGCTAATAGGGCCGATAGAACAGAGAGATTTAACGTTTTATCGACAGGGCATGCTCTTTTGCTTTATTCAAGCACATTACTCATCCAAAATGTCCTAAACAGGCAGACTGCAGCCTCCACACATTTGACCGATGGATACTATGGTGGAAGTCCTTCATCAAAGCTTGTATCCCTTATTCTGCTGTGCCCTCTCTCTCTCCGTATCAGTGCTTGGTATTTTCGTTGGAAAGACCTGTTCTGTAAGCATGTTCTGACCTTGTCAATACGTCTTTAAAAAGCTGTCATGAGTGTATTGGGTGTTTTAGTCATGAGAGATTAATGTCAGTTCTACTGCAGACAAAATTGATTGAAAAATGGCTCACAGGAACAAATAAAAAAGCATCATTATAATATAATATAATATAATAATAAAAAAACTAATTACAATCAAGGCCTAATTAATCAATGACAAGTTTGCTTTCCTCTAGCATTTGATTAGCTCTTCAGAGGGTCTCTTTACCTTTGTTCTAAAACCTTGTGAGCTGCCAACCTAGACAGTATTTATAAATACTGACAGATATACAAGTACTATTTGTGTGTTAAATGTCTTTTTGTGCTTAAAGAGTAGCTATTAAGTCATTAGCTTAGCCTCATGCTAACACCACGCTTTGGATTCAGACATTATATCACTAAAATGTACCATTTCACCCAATATTCATGTGTGATATATCTTTTTGTATTTAAAGAGTATGAAGCCGTTAGCTTAGAAAAATGCTAATGCCACACTCTGGAACCAGACATTGTATGGCTAAAAAAGTTTAATCTTGTTAAAAAATTTATAATTTCACCCAATATATTTGTGTGTGATATATCTTTTTGCCCTTCAACACTATCAAGTATTTAGCTTAGCAACACGCTAATGCCAAACTATGGAATCAGACATTATATCACTATAAACAGTTCAATCTATGTCCCATTTATCCCAATATTTGTGTGTGATATCTTTTTGTGCTTACGTATCAAGTCATTAACTTAGCAACATGCTAACGCCACACTCTGGAACAGTGATCTTCGCATGAGCGACACTTTATGTATGGCGTGCTTGAATACCATTAAGAGAGTTGATGCCTATGAAGTGCACTTTAAATCAGTCACTCAGCAGTTTCTATATATGGCTATATATGTGGTGTTGTTCCTGTATCTTAAATGGTTAAAAAGCTACATTTATGATTCCAATGTTATCAAATGTATTGTTAATTTGAAATTTGCTTTGATCTTAATCCTGACCAACCGTTTTTGAGGTTTCGGTGTTCCCCCATTCAAGTACATTTGAGCTATACTAGCATGACTGAAAATAGCCTCCCTAGAGTGTTCCAAAGATGGCCGACAGTGAACTGACTTGCTAGAAAGACTTTGATGTAATGAGTTCAATTCCAAAGGAACATCTACATTTTACATTTTACATTTTACATTTATGCATTTGACAGACGCTTTTATCCAAAGCGACTTACAGTGCACTTATTACAGGGACAATCCCCCCGGAGCAACCTGGAGTTAAGTGCCTTGCTCAAGGACACAATGGTGGTGGCTGTGGGGATTGAACCAACAACCTTCTGATTAACAGTTGTGTGCATTAGCCCACTACGCCACCACCACTCCGGAACACATAAATATATACATTTAATGTGTAGTTTATATGCTTCATGAGTTGCTTCAGATAAGAGCATCTGCCAAATGAATGTAAATGTAGAAGGCAGCTGTTTATAGGCATTGAGTCAGTCTATGTCCTTTGCAGGGACATGGGAAAAACATAGGTCCCTTTTAACACCTGTGACTGTATTAACTATGTGGTAACTATGTCAGGCTGTAGATTATTTGTTTTTGGCAGATAATGGTAGTTCAGTATTCCAGCATTAAGAATCTCCTCAGTCGACCCAGTTGTTGAAAAGAAAATGGGTATTTGAATGAACGAGATGATTGAATAATTGTATTCTGTTGGTAAGTGGGACAGACACACAGAATATGGCTGTGCATAGTAATGGAATGAGTAACATTGTTGAGCTCGACATCCCTCGACAGCCCATTGGGAAATATACTATACTGTATGTGTGCATACAAATTAGTATGTTGGTGTATATGTGTTATCCCCAGAGCTGTTGTTAAAATACTTAGTACACACTTGGTTTATGGTTTGACATTTTTTATTAGAATAAAACTCTGTAAATTATGAATTTGTTGCTCATGGTGTTGCTCATGGTTTGGTATGTGTGTGTGTGTGTGTGTGTGTGTGTGTGTGTGTGTGTGTGTGTGTGTAATGGCTATATGGGTAGCAGTTACATACTGTTTTTTTTATCAATATCAAGATTTAAGGTGAAAATGTATGTAAATGTATAAATAGAAGTGTATATTCTTAATAATGTTATTCAACACATTTTAAACCATCTTTTTGCTCTGACTAGTTCATTTTAATTGGTCTTGTGATGTCATAACAAATATATCTAATATATAAATGAAACTCGAAGAAATCAAAATGAGAGTTTTGTGGCTTTTAGTCCCTGTCTGTTAGCTTTAAGGTCATCTATCACAGCTTTTTTTGTTTATTAAAAATGCAAATGTTTCAAATTCTGCTTTAAGATGGCAGGGTGATGGTAAACCTTACAATAAATGTGTTTTTGTTTGTGTATGCGTGCACATCTGTGCTATAGGAATGTAAATACAATGTTGTTGGTCCCTGAGACCAAAAGCAGTGTGTGTGCTTTTCGATTACACTCTTTGAGCATTAATGGGTATCTGTGATTGGGGGGATTTTCCTGAAAATGGGATAATCACACACACATACTCAAATCCATCCATTCACAAACACATTCAAAAGATTGAAATATTTGTATAAACCCTATGTTTCAGGCCCCTAGTGATATGTTCATTTATTAATACGGTTTTGTTCCAATGTCTACCTCTTAGATTTTTCCTTTCTCTGTGCTGTCTGCTTTGATCAACACATTTAAAGAGATGAATAAATGAATGTGAATTACAGAGAGTGAGGATGTCGGGGACAGAAGGATTGAAAATGTGATCTAGAGTCAACGAACCAAAGGAAATGAGAAAAGATGCGGTAGACCAACAGTTCTAAACTGTTAATGAGAGCTGCTTTCTTGTTCCCTTGAGAGAGACACTGCTTAGGTTGCTCCAGTGGGTAAACCGTCCCTTCAGTTATTTAACTGAAGGTTGCTTTGGATGACAAGAATCTGCTAAATGACAAGAAAGAGACGGAAATAGAAATAAGGGCTCAAAATATTAAAATTATTAAAATTCAGTTGAACTCATGTTTTAAAATTAATTAATTTTATCATTAAGAAAACATTATCGTTAAGGATGTCAATTAACATGTTCATATAGTTAAGTAATTATATAAACATTAATAGAATCGTATGCTTTTCATATCAAAGGGCTTTCGTATCATTTGAGCAATACAAGTATGAAGTAAACCTACCCAACAGAACCTGTCGCTATAACTCAATTTTTGCAAACAGACTTTAAGTTGCCTTGTTTTAAAACTTTTCATCACAGTTTCCTGGTGAAATGAACACTTGAGGTGCTATAACAACTGTGCGTTTAATTCACTTTCACACAAATCACGACTAGAATAGCTGATTATGAAATTATTAACACTTTTGTCCCACTGTTACTCACACACTGCTGTGTTATGATCTCGAAAATACTTTAGTTACACAGGTTCTGTGTTAAAAATGCCAGTGTGAACACTAAGCGAACCAGGACTAAATGTATCATTTTCATTTTTGGTCCGGACCAAGAGAACCGAAGTAAATGTGTGAACACACTCTTTAACACTTATTCCAATGCAATTAGCTTCCGTGAGAGCTCACCTGTGTGTTAGACTTTGAATTCAGAAGTCCAGTGTTTGAGCTCAGCCAAGCAAACAAACTCACACGTGAGACAAAAGTGTCATAGAAGCAAATGGCATCGTTGTTTTTCATTTCGCATTTTGATTTTGGACACTATGTATTAGGTTTAGGTGTGGTTTAGGGTAAGGATTTCTGTTATTTTTTTAACACTCATTTGCTTTTAGGACACTTTCGGTTAGGTTTAGGTTAAAGTTTTAGGTTAGGGTGGTAGTTTTACTCATTAAAACCTTCATCTAATATTTACCTTAAAACCTTGCCTGATTAAGACATCATTTCACTCCCTTTTGGTGCCGCCCCGCTGGACATTTCACTAGGAAACTGCAGCGAAAACTTTCATTTTGCAAAAATGTTGCCATGGTCATGTAAAGTTCATGAGATCAAACTGTGTTGTTCATGTAAGTGTAAATAGAGCAGCAATTAAAAAATTGCACAAAAAAACAAGTATGTGCTCTGTGTAAACAGCCCATGACAACTCGATTGCAAAATGGATTGCTATGGACTTAGTTTTCAATAATAGGTTTATGTTCAATGATAGGACTGTGAAATAAAACCAAACAAACAATAGGCCTATACTGATTTCAAAAGTCACTTTTGCAGGCCTAATGCAACCTGGTCTCATGAGAAGTCGGAGCTAATAATAGTTTGAGGTGGTGAGTTGGCTCATACTGAGACGTACGACTGTTAGAGAGAAAAATAATGAACTAGCTGGACTTTCTGTATGATCTACTGCAGCCTCCTGTCTGTGACCCTGAAGTGAGGCTGATGGTTCTTCATTTTTATGCTTAGGAAGACAGCCTGTGGGCAACCAACCAGTGCCTGCTGCACTTCACTTTCCCTATTACCTTGGTTTATTTCTCCCTTTCCCTTACCTCCTTGCTCACTCGCAGAGACTCTCCAGCTCTCATGTTTATGTTTCATTTAATTTCCTCTACTCATTCGCCATTCCTCCTGTCAGTGTTTTCCTCACTGCTAATTCCTGTCATCTCCCGTCATTTTCCTCTCTCGTCCTCCATCCTCCAATCATCTTTCCTATACCTCTTACTCTCCTTTCCTTCTTTTTCTTCTGCCACACACTGTAAAATCAAATTGGTTGACCTTACTTAAAAAGCATGCAAATTGTGTACTTCAACAAACTAATTAAACATAGTGTATCATTTTTTACTTGATCATTCTGAGTTATAAATACTTAAATTCTTAATTTTATACATTTTGATTTCAGAGAACTTTAAAAAACTCATATTTAAAGTAAACAGTTTGAGACATACTTATTTTTCTCAATTAAAATGGACTAAGAATTTTATGTATTTTTCCACCGTAGGTCTACTTATGTCATCAAGTGTGGGCTTTTTCCAATTTACCAACAAGTAAAGCTAACTAACTAGCTGCAAGTTGACTCATATGAAAGGAATTGTAGATGATGGACTGTTGAATTATTGAAAAATACATCATGCATCGGATTGGCCGCTACGTCACGGGTGTGCATTATTTTTCAATAATTCAATGGGCCGTCGTCAATTATTTTGCTAATACCATGGTTCCAACACCTTTAAGGTGCATTCAGTAGTTTGGAGCCAATTTAAAAAGTTTTACTCATTAACGAATGAATTGTGTTTTTGTGAAGTTTGTTCTGAATGGTGTACATTCACATGAGATGAAGACTGTACTAGTTTTCAATAAAAGTGTTAATATTTTACATGGTGCGGGTCACCCCTTCGATGTGTTTTGCCATGTTGAAATCACATGATCTGCGGTGTTTTACTAAATAAAGAGAATCCTTGTGCTCATTGGCTGCCGTCTGTGTAGATACGCTTGACTATACTTAGAAGAGTGTTGTTTGGTGATGCAGAATCAGAATTAGCTTTATTGCCAAGTATGCTTACACACACAAGGCATTTGTTATGGTGACAGAACACAATGAAACATACTTATTTATCATGCTTCAGTAGTGGAGACAACGGGAGATCCAGTAGCTGTACTGCCGAAAAAGCAAAAAAGGTCTGAAGCAAGTTGCTTCAAGCAAGAAGTCAGAAAGAACGGCAAAGGCAAAAAACTAGAGTAATCATTGGTAATGGTAAGGCATCTACATCTTAATTTGTAGTAGCTTGGCACAGCGGTTGTTGTGGATTTTGTGTAAACCATGACGTTGGTTGCTGGAAAAGTGTTTGATTTCTTTTTGGTGGTTCGTAAAAGCTTGCCAGGGCAAACTTTCATGAAACTTCTTACCACCTGCTAAACACCTTCTTACCACTATTGGTTCACGTCATCTGTAAGTGTGACCTGGAGCTCCACCTACATACAGCTAATTCCTGTTCAGGCAATAAAGATCAGTCAAGATGAACACATTGGCTTGGAGAGGTATCCAGACTTGTGTCAGCCGACATGAGAGGTGGGCGCTAACGAGGAGGCAAAAGGCTACAGCCTCCAGCGCCAGTCGCCGATGCACCACTTGAGGCCAGGGGAGTGAGGTTTACATATTCCGCACAGCTCAAATCAAATCAAATCAAATCACTTTATTGTCACACTACCATGTACACAAGTGCAGCAGTAGGTGAAATTCTTGTGTGCAGTTCCGAGCAACATAGCAGTCATGACAGTGACGAGACATATACCAATTACAATAAACAACATACTTACACAAAACAATTTACATATCAAATGTACACATACTTACACAAAACAATTTACAAATCAGATGTACACATACTTACACAACACAATAATTATATACAATGCAGAATATAGAACAGAATATACAATACAATACAATAAGTGGGAGTATATGAAATATATATGTGTATATATATATATATAGCAGTTGTATTGAGGAGAATATGTTGACAGTCCAGTGTGAGATTATAGCTGAATAAAGTGCAGTGCTAATTATTGATCCTGATAGATCAAGTGTTCAAAAGTCTGATTGCTTGGGGGAAAAAGCTATCATGTAGTCGGCTGGTGCGGGTCCTGATGCTGCGATACCGCCTGCCTGATGGTAGCAGTGAGAACAGCCCATGACTTGGGTGACTGGAGTCTCTGATGATCCTCCGAGCTTTTTCACACACCGCCTGGTGTATATGTCCTGGAGGGAGGAAGCTCACCTCCGATGATGTTCCTGGCAGTTCAGCACCACCCTTTGCAGGGCTTTGCAGTTGTGCTGCGGTGCTATTGCCGTACCAGGCGGTGATGCAGCCAGTCAGGATGCTCTCTACAGTACTGGTGTAGAACCGTGTGAGGATGTGGTGGTTCATTCCAAACTTCCTCAGCCGTCTCAGGAAGAAGAGGCTGGTGAGCCTTCTTCTAGCGGCCTCAGTGTGGGCCGGACCATGTGAGTTCCTCAGTAATGTGGACACCGAGGAACTTGAAGCTGCTGACTCTCTCCACGGTGCTCCATTGATGGTGATGGGGCTGTGTTCTCCGTCTTTCTTCCTGAAGTCCACAACAAGCTCCTTGGTTTTACTGGCGTTGAGGAGAGGTTGTGCTCCTGACACCAGCGTGTCAGAGTGTGCACCTCCTCTCTGTAGGCTCTTTCATCATTGTCAGTGATCAGACCTACCACCGTCGTATCGTCAGCAAACTTAATGATGGCATTGGAGCTATGTGTTGCCACACAGTCATGTGTGTACAGGGAATACAGGAGTGGGCTGAGAACACAGCCCTGCGGGGCTCCAGTGTTGAGGGTCAGTGATGAGGAGGTGTTGCTGCCCATTCTAACCACCTGACGTCTGCCTGACAGGAAATCCAGGATCCAGCTGCACAGCGAGCTGTTTAAGCCCAGAGCCGGAGTTTCTCATCAAGCTTGGAGGGCACTATGGTGTTGAATGCTGAGCTGTAGTCTACAAACAGCATTCTCACATATGTGTTCCTTTTTTCCAGGTGGGAGAGAGCAGTGTGTATTGTAGATGCAATGGCATCATCAGTGGAGCGGTTGTTGCGGTAGGCAAACTGCAATGGGTCCAAAGAGGGGGCAGAACAGAGCAGATGTGATCTCTGATTAACCTCTCGAAGCATTTGCTGATGATGGGGGTCAGAGCAACAGGACGCCAGTCATTTAAGCATGTGATTATAGCTTGCTTCGGTACAGGCACAATGGTTGATGTTTTGAAGCATGTGGGGACTACAGACAGGGAGAGGGACAGATTGAAAATGTCCGTAAAAACACCAGCCAGTTGATTCGCGCGCGCTCTGATGACGCGGCCGGAATGCCGTCTGGACCCGCGGCTTTACGGATGTTCACCCGTCGGAATGATCGGGTTACATCCACAACAGAGACGGAGAGTGAATCAACCTCTGTAGCGTCAGCAGCGAGTGCTCTCTCCGCGAGGCGGTGTTACTGTCCTCAAAGCGAGCATAAAATGTATTAAGTTAGGTCCGGGAGAGATGCAGCGGTGTTCATGGCGGAGACTTTATTCCGCTTGTAGTCCGTGATTGTGTTAATTCCCTGCCACATACTTCTGGAGTCAGTGGTGTTGAACTGACTTTCAAGTTTGTGCCTGTACTGGCGTTTAGCTGCACTGATAGTGTTACGGAGGGCATAACTGGCTTGTTTATGCTCCTCCGTGTTAGGAGAATTAAAGCGGAGGTCCGCGCAGTGAGTGCCGCGCGAACATCGCCGTTAACCCATGGTTTCTGGTTGGGGTATATCCGTATAGTTTTGGTCGAACAAGCGTCCTCTACGCACTTCCTGATGAAACACGTTACGCTGTCAGCGTAAACCTCGATGTCGTCATCAGAGGCGGACGGAACATCTCCCAGTCAGCGTGATCAAAACAGTCTTGTAGCGCAGAGTCTGATTGGTCCGACCAGCACTGGATCGTTCTGAGGGTGGGTGCTTCCTGTTTCAGTTTCTGCCTGTAAGCGGGCAGAAGCAGAACGGAAGAATGGTCCGATTTGCCAAATGGGGGCGGGGGAGGATTTGTAGCCTTCCGGAAGGGAGAGTAACAATGATCCAAAACCCGGTCCCCTCGTGTGTTGAACTTTATGTGTTGGTGGTATTTTGGGGCGATTGCTTTGAAGTTGGCTTTGTTAAAGTCCCGGCAACAATGAGCGCAGCCTCAGGGTGCTGCGGTTTCCTGCTCACTTATACACCCATACAGTTCCCTGAGTGCCCGGTCTGTGTCGAACTTGCGGGGGATGTACACAGCTGTGATGATAACAGCTGTGAATTCCCTCGGCAGCCAGAATGGTCGACACAGAAGCATGAGATATTCCAGATCAGGAGAGCAAAAGACTTGATGAAATGTACGTTCCTCTGATCACACCATGATTTGTTGATCATAAAACATACACCACCACCTCTGCTTTTACCAGAGAGGTCTTTCAGCTCTGTCCGCTCGGTGCACGGAAAAGCCCGTGATTTCGATGGCGAGTCTGGAATCTCCGTGAGACAGCCAGGTTTCTGTAAGGCACATAACGCAGCAGTCCCTCGTCTCTCGTTGGAAAGAGATCCGCGCTCTCAGCTCGCAGAGTTTGTTGTCCAGAGACTGAACATTTGCCAGTAGTATACTGGGTAGCGGGAGTCGATTTGCACGACGTCTTACTCTGATGAGAACGCCGGCTCGTTTTCCTCTTTTCCTTCTGCGTTTCAGCGGCCGAGCAGCACAGACAAAGGGCTCCGCCGGCGTGTTTGTAAACAGCGGGTCGGCATTAAGGAATTTGAAGTCCGGTTTTCGATGTGTGATTGTAGAACTAATGTCCAAAAGCGTTTGTTTGTCGTAAACAATAAGGCAGACAACATCCAAGACAAAAAAACAAAGAACTGTAAACAAAACAAACAATAAACCGCAGTGTTGTAACGGAGCTCGCAACGCAGCAGCCATACTCGGCGCCATCTTGAGTCCATGTGGACAGCTATCAGCTGATGCAAACTTACGAAGTGTACATCTGTATGATCGTTTGCGTAGAGACATTTTTCAACACATTGTGTGATTGTTTTTTTAATTAAATTTTAAAGGAATCTAAATTTCTCAAATACTTATAATTGCCCATTCATTCTGCTGTTTGATACGATGTTTCGCTCATGTGCCATCTGCAGCGAAAGCCATTCACACATTTTGAGCATCCTCATAATTAAATGTACCTCTAAACGTCTTCTCCAGCTTTGTGGCAGGTGTCTGAATGTTCGCAAACAGTATTTCGTTGATCAGCTGTTTCAATTTCAATTAATTTCGTTACATAGTCATAATTATTTAGAAAGAAATATATCAATTTCATACAAGGTTTATTTTTATATAGTTTCTACAGTGACAGTAAGGGGAGGACTGGCCATCAGGAGAACCGGGACCTTTCCCAGTTGGCCGGCCGCGAAAAGCTGAAATGGGCCGCCGCGTTATGCCACAACAGGCTGAAGAGAGCTACAAAACAGCATCACGATATGCAAAAAAGGACAGTGACCTCCCCTCCCCCGCACCCCACCAACAACCTTTGGGCTAAATCCTGGGCTGATTTCTCTTCCCAGTCCTCCCTTGGTGACGGTGTAAAGATAGCTTGACTAAAACTAGTAAGAATGGCAAAAAAGTAGGTTTAAGTCAAGTCAACAAATGTGTTTAAATTGAGTTAAAGCATTTACAGTGCAATATGGCAAGACCTTGTTCAAGCTATGAGTTTACACACTTATTCAGAACTAATTTTCTTTTACAACACACCACCCTTTGCCAACTTGAATCAAATTTACAGTCTCTGTCAGGCACTTTTAATAACTGTCTGGTATGGCGGGTTGAAGAGGTGAGGAGGGATGTAAGATTTACTGTTTACCTCAGCACTGTCTTGTCTGGCCATGGCCAGCTCCAATCAGGGCTTGTTGGATAGGGGCAGCAAACTGCCGCTTGATCATAAGAGTGCCACGAAGCCAATGTGCCTGTCTGTCTTTTCTCAAAAAACATTTGAACTAATGGAGAGGCAGTCATACTGTCATAAGTGACTAAAGTGTTGTACATCTTCTGTTCTACTGAACTCTAGTTCTTGGAACTAGAATATTATACTGTCATTTTTAACAATGTAATGGTTTAGCTATACACTGGAGAGGACATCTCAGGACTTGTCTAAATGTTCTCCTAAGGGAAAGTCAGCCAGGAAAGCAGAAGCTGCTAAATGGATGACAGTAAGAGCGAAAGAGGCTCTATCTTGACACATTGTTTTGTCTAAACATTTCCTGAGGGCAAGTAATGACTCAATACCAGCATTGGTAATGCTGAGTAAGACAATACAGTAGCTCTATTCTAAAACCTAGTGAGCTGCCTGATGTTAACTACCTACATAGACAGCTGCCCTTTAAGGCCTCATCCACAATAATATGCTTTCAGAACTTCAGAAAATGCATTGATTTTGCTATTTTTATGGACTGCATTTTCCTCCACCAAAACCAGAGCCTTTCAAAAACACTCTCTAGAGCCACATCCTTAAGAAAACAATGACACTGGGAAATTAGGGATTAGGGTTGTCAACTGTCCCATTATATGTCCCGGACATCTTGTATTTTGGCAAAAATGAAGGTACCCCATACAGGACACCTTTTTTCCTGTAATTTAGCAGCAAAATGCTCAAAAAGCCCCTATTTAAGGCCTCTTGTCCTGTATTGAAGAGGAAAAGTGTTCAAGCAGGACGGTGGACATTGAAACGCTTGAGTTGGGTGCAACATCCTGTATTTAATCGCTTACACTGCTCAAGTATCCTGTATTCTCATGGCAGTAAGTTGGCAACCTAGTATGGATGTGACATGGGACAATATCCTAACTGAAATGGAACTTCAAGTTACTGGTTTGAAATGCCCTACATAGGCAGCAAATTCGTCCAGCTCATGGGCCACACAAAATAGTGCTACTCAAGTTAAGTGCACAAGACATGCAACTCATAATTAATTTCGATAGAGTTCAGCTTTGCATGCTGCTAATGTAACGATTCTGTACTCCAATAACCATACAGTTTCAACAGAAAAACGTATTGGATTGAAATAGATTCAACTTTGAATTTTGCTTTTACATATTGAACATTTTAGATTAAATACAAGTATATTCATAGTCAACATGTCTCTCAAATAATTTCACTTGTTTCAATGTATAGTCTATTATGGGATTGTCTTAATACATGTGATACATAATTTTGCTGCATACCTTTTGGAATAGCCTTTGCTTTGGGTGCGCATCTTAAACTGTTGTATAGGTAGTAGGGTTGCCACCTGTTCTGGGTTAGCTGGGATGTCCGTATTTGGCAAAAATGACAACGTCCCACATGAGATGCCTATAGAGTGCAACAGTGCCTGCCCACTTTTTTAACTGTCTGGGTTGCGGAATAATTTTTCAGTAGGCATTTCATTAAATCTTTCATAAACCAGTTCAAAGCCATGAGCCAAACCAACCAGCTCTGATGTGAATCATAAATATAAAACTATTGATTTAAGTTGCTGATTATAATATAGAAACTATAAATTTTACATTTTCTTGCAAAATGTGCCGATATTTACAAATATATAGGCAGTTTGAGAGTATAGGGAGGCAGAATTGATTGCGTCATTCACAGTGTCATTTGGAGCATTCTTGAGGATTATGGGTAGTGTAGTTCTTCAACTGGAATTACTGAATTAAACGTGATTTCTGAAAAATTAAGATGAAAAAACATGACTGATGGCTCTAACAGAAGCATTTACCTATAATTAGTAACCACAGAACTCATGGTAGGTCAGTGTTAAAAGGTTTAAAGTTCATTAAAAATCTATTCACCTACAGGGAAAACATAATAATTCAATTTTTACTTCCTGAACCAGGCTCCCATATTCAAGTGCTTAAAGGGACCCTCCCATCAGTCAGATGGTAAAATGTTTGAAGGGACCCACATTGAAGGGACCCACGTTGAAGAGTCCTGTATTCCCGTGGTGAAAAGTTGGCAACCCAACTAGGATTTGAAATAAAGCTATGGTCGTAACAACCATAGAATTGAAGGGGGATGTGTCCCCCAATATTCAGAATAGTGGTCAATCAATATGTTTTTCAGTGATTCTTAAACTTTTACTTTTGTTCTCCCCAATCTTTAATATTTGGTTACATCCTTGAAAAGAGCTTATGGTCACTCTTATTTATGATATTTTTTGCTGCTCTGCTGTGATTGGTGCTGACTAAAGACTTTGACACTCTCTCCAGGTCCATGAAACCCCAGTCAGTATCTTCTCTGCAGGCTCGTGTTGAGGAGTTTATCAGCAGTCGGGAGAACAGCGCAGAACACTCCGCAGAGACACTCTGCCTGCCGGACCTGAAGCGACAGACTGTCACCTCTCTAACAGCTACAACCGCAAATGCAGAGAGAGAAAAGATCAAGGAGAGAGATGGAGAACAGGAGATGCAGAGAGACAGACAGAGGGAGGGACATACGGAGGTCGGGGTGTTAATGAGGGACAGAGAAAAAGACAAGGAATGGAAGGTATAACGGGAAAGAGGAATAGATAATGACAGAGAAAATGAGCCAGGAGTAGGTGTCTATCCTCTCCTGTTTCTTTCTCCTCTGAGATGTTAGCTCCTGATGGACATTTAAGAACAGTTTGCACTTTACCAAACATTGCCCAAGCCCTTGTTGAAGCATCAGACACAGAGGACATCCGCTGTTTGAGCGAGAACTCACATCCAAGAGATATTTAAATCTCGAGAATTTCAGAAATAAAAAACATGACCTCATGAATTGGATTGACAAATGCAAATGTCTTTCTGGTTTTTAAGCATTTCCTATTGACCTGTTTCAGTAACGTCACTTTTTCTGCACAGCCGCCACTTTTTTGACCATCAGCGGAAAGGAGCAATTTGACTTTTGATTCATGCCAAGTCCTGGGAAATGTGTATACAGACACTTCCCTCCTCCCCTCGTGGACGGCGGTCTTCCTTTGACCCCTCCGCATTTCTGGGGGATGGCAGGGCTCTCCTCCGCCCCTGACAGCGGCTCCATCGCTCCAGGGGGTCGGGGAGTCCAGTCCCCACTCGCCTCGCGGACGGAGGCTGTTCACTGTGTCCGGGCGGTAGGTCTACTCCCTCCCCCATTGGATGGCAGCGGCACTCCCCTGGGTGGACGGCAGTGTCGAGCACTCCGCGACGGGCATCCCTCCTCCTTCCTGGGTTTCGGCACCAGTGTAACGTAATTTAAAGTAAAGGAGGAGGCGAGAACCAGCTTGTCAATATAAATAATAGTTTTAATGATAAACTTAAAAAGGCACAAACACACACATGACGGACATGTCCATAAACTATCTCCCTCTCCTCACACCACCATGCCTTTATCCCTCTCTGAGGCTTAGTTAAGGGACCAGGTGTGTATTATCACAACCCGGCCCCACCCTCCACCCTGCCACAGTGTATATTTATATACCTCTTTGTTATCATTTTCGCCCAAAAATTACATTATTTTGTTTGTTCTTGTCTAATACCGCTGGTCATTTTGGTAATTTATCAGCCAGTGTGTCATACAATATACGGTCTAGTAAATGTTGTTTTAAAATTAACAATTATTAACTACTACCACAGGTTCTTTCTCATATTTATGTATTAAAAATAAATGTTTTAAAGCTTTTTATTTGATATATGAAACCACATACTGCTAAGTTGTGTAAAGCAGTCTTTGGTCTTATATAAATGACAAGCCAAAGCATATAATTTAAATGGCTTGTATTAGTAACTATTAATGGATCACACATGCTTATAGAATAAAGTTTTTATTTTTTTCTATTATGTTTTATGCAGTGAAACTAAGTAAAAAGAAATTGCTTATATTTCATATTTTACAGCAGTTATGGACGACACAATTTTACAGTTAAACATTTAATTTTACATTTAATGTGCAAAGTACTGAAAATCAAAATGAGTAAAAATGATCATACAATTATTTTCACACAATAAAAACATTATACAACTTTTTTAATTACATATTTTCTACTGCACAATATACTTCCAACAACCAGTAGTGTATTAATAAATTAAAAGATGGGTAAGATTTTCAGTTATTTATTATTTTATGTAGGCTATAAACGTCACCGCTACCAATAACAATCAGTCTTCATGTCTACTTGCACACTAGTCGCCAAACATCCCTATACCCCCCCCAACTGCAAGTGGGGGTATAGGGAGATTGGCTCAGGGCGAGTGACGAAATCACCCCCATCCACTATATAGTGCACTATTTTTTGTGTCGGCCATTTTGTAGTAGTGCCCGAATTCGTTCCCTACATCTCTTCCCTATATTTTCGTTCCCTATATTTGTTAACTTATTCTTACCCACAATGCATCGTGATTTCGAGTACACTCACTGAACTGACGTGCAAGGGGAGAGAGAGAGAGAGAGAAAGAGACGAGCCAGTTAACAGCTTCATTTCTTTTCAGTATTTATTTCACACTGTCTGCAGTGTTTCACTTTTTGACAAATCAAAATGTGATTAAAAATAACAATCAAATATAGCGATCCAAAATCATACAGTTATATTTTATTATTTACGATAATTTATATAGGCTAAATGTTTGATATGGTTATTTATTTATTTGCCATTAAAATGCAAAGTGATTTCTTTCTTCACTAATTTACTGTGATGATATTATTAAGTCAGAAAATTGCAAGCAGAAATTATTCAAATATTAATTTATCACGTTGGTAGATAACTTTAGTACTGTATTATAGTCACATGAGTGTGCTAAGGGCACGTCACCTCTTCTCAGTGTACACAAATGGTGGATGGGAGAGTGTCAAAATGATATAACTTAACAATAATAATAATAATAATCCAATAATGTGCGCTTGTACAAATGTTTTTTATTATTGTAGCCAGTTTTTAGTATTCATATTTGAATCATTATGAAAATATTGAGTTAAACATGACAAACAGAATGAAGATGTATTGTATATGCCATTTTGTAAGAATAACAAGTATTGTAATTGCTGTTATTATGATCCTACAAGTAAGATAAATGTTCATATGTTACTAAGTTGTTTCTGCTTCATCTCCAGCGCTCTCTCCGACGCTCCGTGTTTATGCCAGCGTCCCCATTCACTCACTCCTTGACCTTGCCTGATATAGGACACTCAAAGACATCCCCTATATAGTGAATGAGTGAACAAGTCAGCGATTGCGGACGCGGCCAGTGTAATGAAAAGCGTTCTAGTTTGTCGCGTCGCTAGAAGATGCGGTTTAACCTAAAAACGAAAACTTTATATCTACCAACCACTTTAATATAATACAATCAAACAAGCCATTATTTTAGGTAATGGAAATGTAACTACATAACAGGAGTAAAGTGAGGATTTCGGCAAGCGTTGACTGTTTGAGGAAGTGAGGTGAAGAACTACAAACGTCAACCCTCTGTGTGTGTGTGTGATGGTGTTTCACAACACAATGAATCTCCCATCTGGCTTATTTTTAACAGCAACAGTTCGGTTTTAATTCCAGGTTATACGGTTTCACTTTGTTTCTGAACTAACAACATTACTGTAAATACATATAGCTTGTGAAAGAGTCGTAATATTTATCGTGAGTGTACTGCGAAGTGTTGTCACGAGTTGCAGGGGATGATGGGAGCGCGTGGCGCGTTTGCTCGGCCGATTAAGAGACTGTTTGATCGGCTTAGTTTGACTCAAACCCGCTTGTGCTCATCGTATGGGCCCGGTGCTGATGATTGTCCTGAAGTTCGTCTGAATCCACTTGATGGTGAAGACAACGGTAGGTGCTTGTCACAACCATAACGCGACTATTATCACAAGTCACTTGTTGCTGTGCTGGTGTGACACAAGTATTGAAATCTGAACCAAGAGAAACGCCAATCTTCTAAAGAAGTGGCCTCATGTCACTGTTTTTATTAGCAGTTGTTACAAAACTCTAACATAGATCTTGCAGAGCAATCCTAGTGCTGTTTACTGTATATTTGTGGCATTTGTAGTAAAACCATAGTGACCACAAGTGTTGATCTACTAATAAATTAAAGTAGTGAAGGTACTTAAAAGAAATAAAAAGTGCTTAACTATATTGCAGCTATTTAAAGGAGAAAATTAATTTAGATTTATAAGAATTGGACGATAGTATGTTATCAATAAAATCTTGACAGTTCTACATTTAATTATGAAATTCTCTTTTGAAAATGAGCATAGTTTAACCATGGCATTTGTAGTAAAACCACAGTCCTTGGTTACTACAGTCGTGGTCACTACAATTTTACTACAGTAATGCCATTTAGGTCATTTAACTGTCAGTGATGTGAACATATTACCTGTTCAAAACGGTCAAAAAAATACTCTGTACATTTTTGTAGATGTGCATGTGTGCACAAACCCCATTTGAGATATGCAATTTGTGAGAAGGATGCAGTAGCCATTGGAGAGCTGAAGAACAGTATGGGGCTAGGCTACATTTGAGAGAATTGTTTGGTTCAATTTGACCCAAAGATGTACAAAAAAAATATTTAAGGCTGTATAACATTCAGAAAGTCAGAAGGTGAAATGTTGCAACTTGTTCTTACCAAATGAGTCAAAATTGACCTGTTAAAGGGGTAGTTCACCCAAAAATGAAAATTCTCTCATAATTTACTCACCCTCATGCCATTCCAGATGTGTATGACTTTCTTTCTTCTGAAGACAATCTAAGTATTTCTCAGCTGTGTAGGTCCTCACAATGTAAGTGAATGGGTGCCAAAAATGTTGAAGCTCCAAAATCCACATAAGCGCAAAATAAAAGTACTCAAGATGACTCCAGTGGTTAAATTAATAGGTGTGGGTGAGAAACTGAGCAATATTTAATATTGACGTTTGCTTCCAGAATTTGCTGGTATTTAATTTATTCCGTTCTTTCCTCTACCAGATAAATTTTCTCCTGTGCCACTGGCATCAACACAAGCCCAAAGCATGATCGAGCCACCCCCGTGCTTAACAGTTGGAGAGGTGATCTTTTCATGAATTTCTGCAACCTTTTTTTCACCAAACATACCTTTGCTCATTGTGGCCAAAAAGTCATATTTTAAATTCATCAGTCCACAGGACTTGTTTCTAACATGCATCAGGCTTGTTTAGATGTTCATTTGCAAACTTCTGATGCTGAATTTTGTGGTGAGGATGCAGGAACGGTTTTCTTCTCATGACTCTTCCATGAAGGTCATATTTGTGCAGGTGTCGCTGCACAGTAAGAACAGTGCACCACTACTCCAGGGTCTGCTAAATCTTCCTTAAGGTCTTTTGCAGTCAAATAGTGGTTTTGATTTGTCTTTCAGCAACCATACGAGGAGTTCTCTCTGAAAGTTTTCTTGGTCTTCCAGACCTCAACTTGACCTCCACCATTCCTGTTAACTGCCATTTCTTAATTACATTACGAACTGAGGAAACGGCTACCTGAAAGCACTTTGCTATCTTCTTATAGCCTTCTCTTGCTTTGTGGGCAGCAATTATTTTAATTTTCAGAGTACTAGGCAGCTGCTTAGAGGAGCCCATGGCTGCTCATTGTTGGGACAGGATTTGTAAAGCTTTGAAATTTGCTTCACCTGGCCTTTCCAAATGATGATTCTGAACAAGCCATAGCCCTAACAAGCTAATTGGGTCTGATATCTTGGTAAAAGTTATCTGAGAGCTAAAATCTCTTGGGATGCCCAAACTTTTGCTTGGTGCTCCTTTCTTTTTCTTAATTGTACAAAATAAAAATAATACACTAATATTGCTTAATTTTGAAAAGAATGTTTCATCTTTAACTTTATGGCTTTTGGAGATCGGTTTTCTACTCCGCTATTCACAGCAACAGAAACTTTGACCAGGGGTGCCCAAATTTTGAATGTCACTATATAAATTCTCCTTTCACGTTCTCATTCTCCTTTTTCTGTTTTTGGTGATTCACATCCTTCTTGCATATCACTCCCTAATTGGCAGGGAGGAGAATTTGTGATTTGTGGATTACTTTTATGCACCCTGTGGCAGGGTGGAGGGCATGGCCGAGTTGTGATTCCACACACCCGGCCCCTAATCAGGCTAATCAAGACAGAGACAGAGAGGGAGATTTACGGGCAGCTGTCCGATACCTTTGTGTGTTTGTCTTTTTGTTTCAGTTTTATATTAAAATATGATTTATTTTGTCAAGCCGGTTCTCGAAGCCTCCTATCCATTAATCCCCTTTACACTTGTGCCGAAATCCGGGAAGGAGGAGGGATATGCCATAGCAAAGTCCTCACCACTACCATCCACCCCAACGGAGCAGCCGCGGCAGAGGACGGAGTAGCCCGGCCGTCTGGAAGCGGAGGAACGCCCGCCGACCGCGCGAGGAAGAGGGGCTCCCAACCAACCGCCTGGAGCGGTAACCGCTGCCAGGGTTGGGGGAGACCCTTACCGTCCACCAAAAACACGGCGGGGCGTTCAGTCCGGCAGGGGCCGCAGGTCTGCCTCCGATCCGTCCGGTGAGGTATGGCTGTCATAGGAGGAGTGGCAGAGGACCAAGCTACGGCGTATCGGAAAACCGGCGAGTAAGTGTTTTTTTTTCTCTCTGTCTCCTCTCTCTCTTCTACTGCCGCTCCGTGTTGGCCTTTCCCTCTCATTTTAAAATGTTTTGTTAATTTGGCATGATCACCATTATGGTGTGTAGGTGCCACACTTTTTTTTTTTCCCCTCCCCTTGTCCCCTCCCTCATCCAA
This sequence comes from Xyrauchen texanus, assembly GCF_025860055.1. Lineage (NCBI taxonomy): Eukaryota > Metazoa > Chordata > Actinopteri > Cypriniformes > Catostomidae > Xyrauchen > Xyrauchen texanus. Next base: position 13,537,378 of record NC_068305.1, read on the forward strand.
GTAGACGGGGATGACCTGCTGGCAGATGGTGCGGAAGGCACGCCCCTCCCCAGGGAAAGGGGGGGGTGGGGGGGTGTACGTCATTCTGGTGGGCTCCCCAGCCTGTGAGAATGAGGGAGGAATGTGGAAAGCGGAGGGCGGGGCCGGGTCAGGTCGTTATTCTGCACACCCGGCCCCTAATCAGGCTAATCAAGCCTCAGAGAGGGATAAGGGCCGACTGGAAGCTGCAGTGCGACAGAGAAAGAGATTTATGGACAGCTGTATCTTAATTGGTAAATATCTTAATTTGTGTTTGAAGAAGAAATAAAGTCATATATATCTGGGATGACATGAGGGTGAGTAAATCATGAGAGAATTTTCATTTTTGGGTGAACTATTCCTTTAAGATGATTGAAGGAACAATCATTTTTTCTTTTGTTTGTTTTGATGGACTTGATAGAGTCACACTGTTTGATTCTGCTACCAAAAACGAGGATTTATGACGTATTCTTAACCTGTTCAAGGTAAAAAATGACAGTAAAATAAGAGAAGGGTTAACCGTGACAAGCCCAAAAATGATAATCGTATCCTTTTCTGAATGACTAAATGGTGACTTGACCACAGCTACAACTTCAGTTTGAGATTAACGAAGAGCTTTTGTTAAGTAATATATAAAGGTTGCTTCGGTTGCTCTTTGTGTAAAACCTATGTTGAACCCCAGTTCTCCCCTTCCCTTTTTGTAAATGTTTTATCTGCCTCTTCTTTTCTCTGTCCTTGTCACGCACTCTTTCTTTTTTCTCTGTTTAGGTATAGTGGAGGTGATGATGTGTCGTGAGAGAGCACGGAACTCTCTGGGCCGTGTGTTTGTGGGTCAGGTGAGTCGCCCACCCTGCATGTCTGTGGAAACCACCTGTCCTGCAGGATCAACCTCAAATGTACAAGAAGCAGAAGATCTAGTCAATGAACATGGCTTCCGCTCTCTGTTCTCTTCACTTTCTCTTCCTCTCTTCTCCATTTTTTTGCCATTACCTCAACATTGTTTACATGCACATGAAAATTAATTTAGGTCAGATTTGGATCTGGTATGTGTCATGTAAACTTCCGGTTGACTGATAGTGGATTTTACAGATGAAATACCCAGTAGTAATCGGAATTTTTTTTGATTTGGTGCATTACTTGGCATACGACTTTTCAATATAAACAAGCCTGAAACACACCAAGGATTCAGGATTCATATTTTGAAGGACTCAAGACTTGACTCTGTTACAATGCTCTATATTTAAGTATTAAACCAAATTAAGTTTTTAATAGCCTATAGATTCACCAGGGTTTTGTCTAAATATACTGTATATATTTCACCAGATTCAGTTTAATGAGGAATGCAGTTTAATCGCAAGACACGATGTATGTGCTGACGGGCAGGGGCGTAGATTTCAGGGGGGATGGTGGGAAGGTAACCCCCCATAATCAAAACAAACTTTGTACAACCCCCCAATACTTGAACCATGATCAATGGATACATGGAGATTCTTCAGACAGTAACCCCCATAATTTATACAAAATGATGAAAGATTTAGATGCAGTGAATTCCCAAGAGCATTCAGTTATTGTTTTTATTTCACCTCTAGAGGCCGCTGTTATACTGTAGAAACAAGCTCTTCTTCTTGTATACAAGACTCACACTATCAGCATAGATTTATTGCCGATAACCGATAGTTCTAAAAAGCAACTGTTGGCACTGATTAATCTGTAAAACCGATATATCAGTCTACCTCTAATGTAAACCCATTACAATAATTGCCATAACATGATTAATCCTATATTCCGGGCTCTAGAAATCAAATTAAAGGAATATTCCGGGTTCAACACAAGTTAAGATCAATCTACAACATTTGTGACATAATGTTGATTACCACAAAAATGTATTTTGACCTCTCCTTTTCAAAAAAAAAAAAAAAACTGAAATCTGGGTTACAGTTGAACGTTATGAATGTTAAAATGCTCACCGTTTCAAACGTACAGCCACATGGCATAAACCGTATGCGCGTTAACATGATTTTAGTGTGATAATATCACTTGGTAACCTTTTTTGAAAAGTTATAGACAATTTTACAACTTCCCTCCAAACATGGTCCCCCATTCACTTCCATTGTAAGTGTCTAACTGGAACCTACATTTTTGCTCTTTTTAAAGAAAAGGAGGGACGAGTCGAAATACATTTTTGTGTTAATCAACATTATGCCACAAATGCTGTTGATTGAGCTTAACTTGTATTGACCCTTTGCTAAGTAAAATCCTTAGTTATGGTTGCTCGCTCTGACAAGCTCTGCAGAACTCCCCATTGGAATGAATGGAAGATCGCCATGAATTACGTGGTTTTTGGTTAAATATTCTCATAAACGGAATGGATAATATTTTTACATGGGCTGGTATAAAGAGTGACATTGTAGTGCATATTTATCTGAAGTGTTTTGTGAAAGAAATTGTTAAATTACACAGTAATGTGTTTAAAAATGAGGAGACTGAATCAAAATCAAGGCAAACGATTATTAGTCACTTTAAAAGAGAAAAACTTCATTTATTATCGATTACAGGTATAATAACATTAGCGTAAGTGAACAGAGCGGTTTATAACATCTCATAACACTCATTTTGATGCTGTGAACTGTTATTTACTATTGCTTTTACTATGACTTGAATTAAATGAATTACAGTTCAGTTGTTAGATTTAATTTACCTTGGAACAAATGTAGGTGTTGTTGCAGATGTTAGAAGTTCATTTGGGAATGAGGGCTGACACGGTTTAATCCATAACAAGCTCTTCTCCTGATTTGTTTTAAAGATTATTATTATTATAATTTTTTTTTTAAAGAAAAGAAAGAAAAACACTGCGTGTATCCTCTCTTGGTAACTCATGTCACCATTACACATGACCCGGCCACAACGGGATTTACATGTAATTTTTTTTTTATTATTTACATATTTTTTGTAAAATCCTGCTTTAATGTACTCAAACACACATTTCTCCCATAGGCTCTCATTGGAAAATAGCAAAAGTTTGTCAGAGCAGGGCAACAGTTGCTGAGACAGGATTGGTCAGAAGCACTTAAGGCGTGGCTAAGCGAAGGATAATTGAAGCCGGAATATTCCTTTAAGACAGCTGGCATAAACTTGTATTAATCTGAATTCTGTGCCATGTAAACAACTTATTTGCTATATTGTAGCTCAAATATATTTGCGCATGTCCAAATGCAATAATACGTGTTATGAGTGCTACATTATATGGGCAGTGGTGAAAAGTCAAGCAATTAAAGTAACACCTCTTTAGAGTGAGAAGATGTCTTAAGAGACTGATTCTCTTTAACAAACATTAAAAGAAATGAACATAAATCAGTATACAGGTGGGTGAAAGCACTGTAAGTATCTCATGACCTACATTTTGCAATTCATTGCACTTGTGCTGTTGTCCGGATATGATTGAGGATTAATAAATTGATTAAATTACTGGGCATACTAAAAATTAATTGTAATAAATCGCAAGCATGAGTATTTCCAGTGTTTATCCTTATTCTGATATGTTGATTACATGTAGACAAGATTATTCCAATTGCTGTGAAGCATGTAAACCTGTTTTTAGTAATAAAAGCTTACTAAGTATATGGCCAATGAATTATTCAGTCAGACAGAATGGCATGCCTTTTTATTTAAATTTCATCTATATGATATCTCCCCCATATTTCAAATTCTCATTTGTCTTTAAAGGGATAGTTCACCCAAAGATTGAAATTCCGTCATCATTTGCTCACCACCATTTTTTTTGGGTGAACCTATTTCTGCAACCAATCGCTGAATAGATTTTATATATTATTAACTAAATATACTTCAGTTATGAATGTTCCATTTCCTTATATTCTCTCAGTCTCCTTTTTTTCTGTTTCCACTAAGTGAGAAGAATGTATTTTAAAGTTTGTATTTGATGGCTTTATCTAAAGGATGTCTGGTGAAATGTGTGCTAGGCCATAAATAAATACTGTAGAGAACAAAGAAGAAAATAAATCTGGCATTTCTTTGTCGTCTTTCTCTCTCCAATCAATATTCCAACTTTTTTTCTGTCTTTCTCTCTCTATGCATCTATATTTGTCTCTCTCTTTATAGATGAGAGAGTTGGTTTCATCGTTACAGCATGACACAGCAGTTCGTGTGGTGGTCTTTAGAAGTTTGGTCCCCGGAGTGTTTTGTGCAGGTCAGTGTGAGAATCTGTCACACAAAACCAAAGACAGTTTAGCTTACCTTACTAAAAGAATAGTTCACCTAAAATGTACTCAACCTCATGCTATCAGATGTGTTTGACTTTATTTCTTCTGCAGAACACAAATGAAGATTTTTTTTAGGAGAATATATCAGCTCTGTAGGTCCTCACAATGCAAGTGAATGGTGACCAGAAAAGTAATTAATTAGACTCCAGTGATTTAATCCATGTCTTCAGAAGAAATATGATAGGTGTGGGTAAACCTTTAAAGAAAGTTATTTTTTTACTATAAACGTCCTGCTTTGACCAGCCCCGACCAGTAGTGGTAATGTGCACAGAGATTGCGAATCACAAAGAAACAAAAGAAGAATGTGGAAGTAAAAATGAAAGTGGAGATTTATAGTAAACAATACTTCTAATTACCTGTTTCTAACCCACACCTTTCATATCTCTTCTAAAGACATGAACTAAACCACTGTCATAGTCATATGGATTACTTTTATGCTGCCTTTGTGATTTTTGGAGCTGCAAAGTTCTGGTTACAATTCATTTGCATTGTATGGACCTTCAGAGCTGAGATATTCTTCCAAAAAATCTTCCTTTGTGTTTTGCAGAAGACAAAAAAAAAAAAAATCACACATCAGGAATGGCCTGAGGGAGAGTAAATTATATGCATATTCATTTTCGGGTGAACTATTCCTTTAAAGCTGGTATGTGTAACATATCAATGTTTAAAATAATTTCTCCAAATCCTATCCCAGTTTAATGTGCAGACTGAGAGAACAATAAGTAAGTCATTCATAGGTTGATTTACCTCAAAAGTGTAAACTGTGCTCTGTTGTGCTATTAAATCTGCTCTATTTGTTTGAGACTAAGAGGTCTACAATACCTCGTTAACTTTCCCCTCCAATTCGGTTTGGTGATGCTGTAGTGGCACAGAAATCACACAATTCACCTTTTAATGAGTAAGACAGCATGCTCATGTTCTACTGTTCAGGAAATATCAGTGTGTTGCACCCAATAAAGGAGTGCTCAAACATTCAGATATTTACATATAACATAATGTGTTTTTGCAAAGACTGTAAAGCTCTGTTTGTGTGTTAACAGGGGCTGATCTTAAGGAGAGAGCGCAGATGAGTAACCCTGAGGCAGAGCTTTTTGTGCATGGCCTACGATCATTAATGAATGACATCGGTGAGACATGAGGATGATGATAGTCATGAATATTGTGTATTGACTGTGATCTTCCAAATAAAGTTAATGCTACTGTTTTGATTAAGAATTTTAGACATACTTTAAAAAGGTGCAACACTCAATAAAACTTGCTTGACGTTTCGGCCTCCCTCAGGGCCTTCCTCAATGTTAAGTTCTGACATTTTCATATTGAAAAGGGGATTGTTTCTTAGCTGTATATCTGATTTTGACTAGAAGCAAGGATGAATGAATATGCATAAACTGACTCACTGTGAATTTTCTACTCTGGGTGTGAAGTACTTAACTAGTTGTACTTAATTATTATTTGGGGGAATTTATACTTTTACTGAAGTATTGATGAAACTGAATACTTAAGCTTTTACTCAAATAGAACTACATTTCTAAAGACCAGTCTTTTTACGCCTTTCATTTTCATAGAGACCTTCAAAGTACAAATTACACATTTCAATTGTCATCATGACACACCGATCAGCCACAACATTAAAATCACCTGCCTAATATTGTGTAGGTCCCCCTCGTGCAGCCAAAACGGCACCAATCTCAAAATATCATTCAGGATTGGTGCTCACCACAATTGTACAGACCTTGTTGAGGTCACCTTGTTGAGGAGAGAGCTCAACAGAGAATGACCAGACTGGTTTGAACTGACAAAATCTACAGTAACACAGATAACTGCTCTGTACTTAGGCAGGTGGTTTTAATGTTGTGGCTGATCAGTGTAAATCCATTCACATATTTGTTCTAGTCTTATTGAACTAACAAGTCAAAGCACATACTTATAAGCATTGTTGAAGATGAACTTTGACTCAAGAGTCAGTGATGGTGTACTCTGTCATTTTTTCCCCATTTAAAACGTTTTACTCTCAAAGAAATTAATTGTAATTTTGAATCATGTAAAATATCATCACTACTCACATGAGTCATATCAGTAACCTTATGAAAGCTGTTTTATTCTACGTGGGGCATGGGTGCCCTTATGGGGGCTGCCATTTTAGAATCACATGACCATAGCTCATAAAGTACACACTTTAAATACAATTTCTCAATACTTTACACCCCCGTTTTCTCTGAATACTCTAATTGCTAAATTATGCAAATAACATGCTATTAAACATTTTATGAAAATAATCCTGTTTTTATAATCCAGAAAGAATCCGTGTGCATTTTCCTGACAAGCACGGTTAATTTAATCAAAAGCACAGAAAATGAATGTCTATATGTCCTAATAATATTCTGTGTGTTAGCATTGAAAGCCTTCAGTTGAGTGTTTCAGGAGAGTTCCAGCTGTTTAAAGCCTTCTCTGTTAATGTGATCTATGACCTGTCTGATCCCTTTCTGTGCCAGCTGTGCTGCCCATGCCAACCATTGCAGCGGTGGATGGTGTTGCTCTGGGGGGCGGTTTAGAGTTGGCACTAGCATGTGACCTTCGCACAACGGGTGAGTGTGTATGCTCTGACCTTGTGGGGATGGATCACAACAGGTGTTTCATGGCTGTGGGTTTGGGTGATTTTTAGTCATTCTGCCAGGACATCATAGAGTCGGGAATCTCATAGCATGTGGAGGCAGTGCCCTTCAGCTGACCTTTCTCTCTCTCTCTCTCTCTCTGTGTGCGTGTGTGTTTTGCAGCTCACTCTGCGCAGATGGGCCTGATTGAAACAACACGAGGATTACTTCCAGGCGCTGGTGAGGAAAATAAAATGAGAAGATAGAGTGACTGAGAATGACAAATAGTGAGAAAGACCGGTAGATGGAAGTTTGGTTACAGAAGAGTTATATAAAGACATAAACAGACAGGTTAACAGAAAGACCGACTTAATTGGATGAGAGAAGCTAAATAAAGTGCCTTGCAAACATTTCTGATAAATTCTAGTTCTTATACTGAATTATCAGTGACATTTATATTATTAAAGGGATAGGAAAGGACATTTTTCCAAATTTGGAATGGCCAAATCCCAATGTGCTCAAAAATCTCGTGGTGGCGTAGTGACTCGTCTCAATCCGGATGGTGGAGGATGAATTTCAGTTGCCTCCGCGTTTGAGACCGTCAATTTGCACATCTTATCACGTGGCTTGTTGAGTGCGTTACCGCTGAGATATAGCGCATGTGAAGACTTCACTCAATCCAACACGGCATCCACGCACAACTCACCACGTGCCCCCACCGAGAGCGAACCACATTATAGCGATCATGAGGAGGTTACCCCATGTGACTCTACCCTCCCTAGCAACTGGGCCAATTTGTTGCTTAGGAGACCTGGCTGGAGTCACTCAGCACACCCTGGGATTCGAACTAGCGAACCAGGGGTGGTAGTCAGCGTCTTTACCACTGAGCTACCCAGACACCCATTGTTTTTAATTATGTAATTCACAATGCATAATGGGATTGTAGTTCATCCCTTCATGAAAGACGTGAAATACACAGTCTTGTACCTTTTGTCTTTTTGTCCAATTTTCAAATAATTTTTGCCTCAAATCAAAGTTTGTAATGTTGTGATTCACCTCAGTGCTTATTGGTTTGGTTCATGGCTTAGAACTCTTTTATGAAGGTTTTCATGAAATCCCCACGACATAACACTGACATTTTTGAAAGGGTGGCACCAACGAGTCTGGAGTTTGCCTAGAAGTATTATGATGATCTGGAAAATGAGTTTTTTTCACGATATTTACAGGTGCACTCAATACAATTCCTGTTTATGTTCGCCAGTGGCGTAGCCAAGGGTAGACTGAGATGGGCCTGGGCCCACCCAAATAAGACCCAGACCCACCCAGAAAATTAGAGTTCATTCTTTGACTTCAACTATATTTATAATATTTATATATATATATATATATATATATTTATATATATATATATATATTTATATACGCGTGTTGCTAAAAACACTAGCAGTTTGGCTTTCTTGTCATATGTTTCCACTGGCACGTGCTGAGCGAATGTGAGCGGGCGCTTTAAATTCCTTCCTATGGAAGCCGAGCGACAAGCTCGCGAGGTGGATTGTAAAATTGACAGAAGTGTGGGGCAAGCGGTTCCCTAGCATTGGGAGTGGCTTTGTGCGAATTTCTTCCGCGTCAGTGGAAACGCAGCCTCAGACTGTGTGAAGTTGCTATTTCCCCCGCTACGCAGGTCACAGCATTCCGGATATTGATTTCATCTTGACTGCAAGATATCATGAATATTTTTCTATAGCACTGAAACACGCTTCACTGATGCCCTGTTCCGGTCCACATCCTCTTTTCCCCAGATGTGAGTAGACATGAGGTGTGTGTTTCCAGAGCGCCTTTAGACCATAGCGTTTTTTTCTTTCTAAATTTAGTTTTATTAATCAGCATGTTCCAAGCCTTTAATAATAAACAAATAGATTTCTAATTTTGTGAAATTATTCAGATGTCATCATCTCTGACAAGGATGAAAGACAAAACAATTACTAGTTTGTAGCCTATTCTTTCTCACTTTAATGAAAATAGAAAAATGGTCCATTCAGACAAAGTTTCTCTCTGGAGATACCCCTGAACCCCCATACAGTGTCATTCCACAGTCACAAGGGCTTCTATGTAAAGAAATATGAAAATAATTTTAATGTAAAAAAAAAAATAATAATTATATATATATATATATATAAATATACATACACTCACCTAAAGGATTATTAGGAACACCTGTTCAATTTTTCATTAATGCAATTATCTAATCAACCAATCACATGGCAGTTGCTTCAATGCATTTAGGGGTGTGGTCCTGATCAAGACAATCTCCTGAACTCCAAACTGAATGTCAGAATGGGAAAGAAAGGTGATTTAAGCAATTTTGAGCGTGGCATGGTTGTTGGTGCCAGACGGGCCGGTCTGAGTATTTCACAATCTGCTCAGTTACTGGGATTTTCACGCACAACCATTTCTAGGGTTTACAAAGAATGGTGTGAAAAGGAAAAACATCCAGTATGCGGCAGTCCTGTGGGCTGAAAATGCCTTGTTGATGCTAGAGGTCAGAGGAGAATGGGCCGACTGATTCAAGCTGATAGAAGAGCAACTTTGCCTGAAATAACCACTCGTTACAACCGAGGTATGCAGCAAAGCATTTGTGAAGCCACAACACGCACAACCTTGAGGCGGATGGGCTACAACAGCAGAAGACCCCACCGGGTACCACTCATCTCCACTACAAATAGGAAAAAGAGGCTACAATTTGCAAGAGCTCACCAAAATTGGACAGTTGAAGACTGGAAAAATGTTGCCTGGTCTGATGAGTCTCGATTTCTGTTGAGACATTCAGATGGTAGAGTCAGAATTTGGCGTAAATAGAATGAGAACATGGATCCATCATGCCTTGTTACCACTGTGCAGGCTGGTGGTGGTGGTGTAATGATGTGGGGGATGTTTTCTTGGCACACTTTAGGCCCCTTAGTGCCAATTGGGCATCGCTTAAATGCCACGGCCTACCTGAGCATTGTTTCTGACCATGTCCATCCCTTTATGGCCACCATGTACCCATCCTCTGATGGCTACTTCCAGCAGGATAATGCACCATGTCACAAAGCTCGAATCATTTCAAATTGGTTTCTTGAACATGACAATGAGTTCACTGTACTAAAATGGCCCCCACAGTCACCAGATCTCAACCCAATAGAGCATCTTTGGGATGTGGTGGAACGGGAGCTTCATGCCCTGGATGTGCATCCCACAAATCTCCATCAAAAAAATGTGCAAATGTGATTAAATATCGATATCGAATGATAAGAAAAGAATATAGTGATAATATTTTTTGGCTTATCTCCCAGTCCTAGTTTCAAAAATGCATAAATTCTGATTTCTGAAAGTGTGAAAAAACTGTTTGAATTTACTGCTTCTCTGTTGTTAAGGAAAATTTGGTTAAAAAATGTTTAGAGAAAACTTGGCCCATCCATTTTTATAGAGGTCCATCCAAAAGTGATTTCCTTGCTACATCCTTGATGTTCTTTGACACCTGGTAGCAGTAATATTTGTCTGGTCATATAATCTCAACATGGCAATGCTAATGAAAGTGCGCCCAAAACTATATGTAGAATACAGCAGGTTTTTCTCCAGACTGATCATTTGAGTCTTAAACATAATTTTAAACATGTTAACAATTACATTACAATACAATTCTTCTATTACTATTTTTTCTGTTTAAAAGTTTCATAATTAGCAAAAAAACTACCCAGTACACCTTTAAAGTGATATGTGTGGAGCAACTCTAACGTTGCCTAGTACATCTCATAAACGCCTTACTTGCAATGGTGGCAGTATTATCATGCAGTGGGACTTTACATCAACAGGGACTGGCGTCTTGTTAAAAAAAGGGAGGGGAGGGGATAAAAAAGTAGCATAAACCTTTAAGAGGCTTGACTCACCCCAAAAGACACACACAAGCTGGAAAAAAAGTTGCTCTTCGTACGTTTGTTAATATTTGTTAGTCATATTTTCTACCATAATGTAGATTTGAGCTTCAGTGCTTTCAAATAAAAATATCACAGCAAACTAAATTTCTCTGTAGTATATGTTAAGTAAAAATGAAATTTAGCATCCCATAACTTTAGCAAGCTACTGTAAGTGTAATATCATTGTTCTGTCTCTCTGTGTGTATCAGGAGGCAGTCAGAGGTTGCCCAGGACTGTCGGCTTTGCTATGGCAAAGGAGCTGATTTTTACAGGCCGGCGTTTGGGGGGTGAGCAGGCTCTGGAGCTGGGACTGGTCAACCGCTCCGTGCCACAGAACCAGACAGGAGACGCGGCTCATAAAGAGGCGCTTAGTCTAGCACGAGAGATCCTGCCTCAGGTGTGTCTGGAGGACTTCTCCATCCACATATCCTTCCTCTATGTCTCGGACACTTTCTTATCAGTGTCTCTGTTAGTCTCATTGAATTATACTCACTTCTGTCATGTTGAGCACTCTCCAAGAGTTTATGTGAAAGCGAATGCAAATGTAATTTTTACAGGGCGTGAAGGTCCGCTCTCAATAAAAGTCAAGAGTCTTTTATTGTTAAATATTAAAGGGACATTTTCAGTATGCAGACGTTCTCTTATTTTTGTGATAGTTCTTCGACCTTGGGACCTGATCTCGCAGTGACAATGTTTGTTTGAGTATAAATGTAATTTTGACATGTACACTTGTGTCCAAAAGTCACCATTTGTGAAAATGATTCTATTTAGCATTTTTGTGTTCAAATACATTCTCCTATACCAGCTTAATAATATGCAGTCAGTTAAAAGTCATTAGAGGTTGATTTCCCTGAAAAATGTAAACACTGGGTCTGTGACACTTTCGTTTAGTTTGTTTGAGCATCCCGAGTTTTGGGCGGGACTATCCGTTTGGCTGACCAATGGAGTGTTCATGAAACCTGTCATTATTAGTTTTTGTGCCACTTCTTCCACATGAATTAACACTTGGTTTTAATAATAATAATAATAATACAAAAAAATCATTAAATTAGTAATCACTAAAATCACTAAATAAATCAAATAATGTCCCTTGCATTTAATTTCAGCACTAATTTTCGTCCATTTTCATTTTGGAATTATCTTCAGGTTGATAATGATTTCTTTCCATTCAAACACAAGCTTTGTGTTATTTCATTTTAATTGTCAGTGTTACAGTTATCAGCATGTCACTTGGTACAATAGGAGATTTCTTGTTAACTCTTGTAGATCAAGTTTCCAACCAAATGCTTTTTTTTTTAATGATAAATCAATGGAGGGCCAAATTCCAAAACTCAAAATTAAATAATTAAATCAATTATTTTTTATTTTATTATCTTTTGAAATAGACAATACAATAACAAAAACTTAAATCACTAAATAAATCTTAATTATTTTAGACATTTATTGATATATTTAGTAATTTAATGATTAACCTAATGAGTTTTGTTATGTATTTAATTTTTTTTATATTTATTTCATTTTAAGAAATTTGTCCCTTCATAAAAATCAGCCCAAAGATAATGAAAATTACACAAACTAGTGTAAAAATGGATACAAATGACTTTAATTTATTGATTTTAAAAAACATTGTTTTCTTAAAATGATTTATTATATATTATAATATTTCTTCATTTTACATCATGGCTTTTCTTTTTTTTTATGTGTCAAAATTCTTATTGTGTTTAATTCTAGGTTTAAATGAAAAGATAGATAATAAAATAATAATTTCAGTGTGGTCCCAGAGTTTTGAGCACACCGCGTGTTTATCTTTGTTTCCAACAACTTGAAGTCGTTCTCATACCACTTTGGGTACTTGTAATTAAATCCCATTTGCATCATCTGACACTGTGCTGTCACAGAGAGCCTTTCCCATCATGACTCAAGATGTCAGGCTGGCCAAGAATATGTATGGCCACCAGACAGACCTGTCTTAAATGTGCAGTCACAATCTTTCCTCAGGCCCTATAGTGTCCAGAGTGCACAAACAACGTCAAAGGGCAAAAGATGTGTGCGTAACTGAGCTTGTGACATTTTAACAGGTTAGTTTAAAAGATTGTAGGAGTGAATGCCAAAATATTTAACAAATCATCGTCATTATGACTGCATGTACTGGGTTGTGGAACCTGAATCATCCGTTACTGGCAACTGTACTAAACTCACTCGTGAGCCCAAGATCATCCTGCTTTTCCAGTTTTCACAGTGATTGCGGTTATAAAATTAGATTTAAGTGAAGTATGCTTATTTAGGTCAGTGTGAACAGGTATTATAACTTCTGTCAGCACTTCAACCCACATGACTTATCACTCATGACTATGTGACTGTGTCTTAGATAAAGTGGCAATTTTACAGATGCAGTGATGGATAACAATAGTAAATAGAGGCCTGTACTAAGGTCAAACTGAAGCTCCATTAAAATATCCTGATTATTGCTGGTGCTTGCTTAATCAAACAAAACTCTCTATTGCTCATACTTTGGGTTAGGGATTTGAACCTCTAACAGTAAGTAATAAACCTTGCAGCGTAACTTGTCCTGCACCGTTTGTGCTACAGACATGAATGATACCTCCAGAGCTGTGCCGTTTTTGTTTTTTAAATCAATTACATTTATGATTTCAAAATGATTACTATAATCTGAAGACGAATTAGTTTATTTTCCTCCCTCCTGCAGGCCCCGATTGCCGTTCGGATGGCTAAAGTAGCCATGAATCGAGGCGCTGAGGTGGACATCTCTTCGGGAATGGCTATTGAGGGAATGTGTTATGCCAGGGTAAGCTTGTCGTTCTATATGTGATGTAGTATGTCTCATATTGTTGTTTTTAAACAGGACAGACACAGACAGTAGAGTGATAAATCTAAGATGTTGTGTGCAGAAATTCATCAGTATCTGTACAATTTCAGTGTTTTGATCTTATGGTTTCTTGGTTTGATTTTAAATGTGCTTTATGTATTTCAGCTCATTCCAACAAGGGACAGACAAGAGGGCATGGCTGCGTTTATAGAGAAGAGGTCTCCAAGATATATCGGCGAGTGAATGCACTAGTATAGTACTTGCATCTCTTAAATGTTTTAACCTGTTTGACATGTTTCAAGCCAGCACATTCTGTACCGTGACGTCAACAAAATATTGGGTATCATTTTCCTCTGAATTTGGAGCTTTAGTTGTAGTGGTGTCATAAAAGCAACTGCCTAAAATAAGTAAATTGTTATTCACATTTCGTGTTACAAGAACGTTTTTTGTCTTGCGTTTCTGAATGAGAAATCACAATGAATAATGAATTTAAGACAATTTTCTTCAAATTGAGAAAATAAATGAATAAAATATTTTGAAATGAGAATTTTTTTCAAGCTATCAATTTAACAAATATTACAACACTTACATTTGAAATATATTTTAAAGAAATATTCCGGGTTCAATACAAGTTAAGCTCAATCGACAGCATTTGCGGCATAATGTTGATTACCACAAAAATAAATTCTGACTCGTCCTTTTCTTAAAGGTTTTTTTAAATTAAAATCAAGGTTACAGTGAGACACTTACCAAGTGGCCGAGGACGATAAATCGGCAGATATAATGAATTTTTTAATTATCGCATTGGCCAATACATTTTTGAGGGCACCGAGAATCGCTTGCTTGCATGTGAAGCGACAGACATGTAAACGACTAGTCACAGTTGTTACGTGCCATCGTGTTACTCTAATAGGCCGGTGCTTTGAGCTTATAATGTTAGAGTTTCATTCTTCATCTCCTTTTGATAAAAAGGCAAATATCAATAAAAGTAACATCATATACATCTGCAAATATGCGTACATCTCTTTTAAACAGATGTAATAAACCAACCTCACAAAACTTCAGCAGATCCAGCACCCTGTGGAGAGCTCATTTATTTACCTCTAAAGCACATATTCTAACAGTCTCTCCTCAACAGTTCCCAGTAACTTTTATAATGATAAAAAGCAAATATCATCAATAATTATAGTATATACCATCTACGTCATCATGGCAACAGAGTTGTTAAATTGGATATAACTTTAAACAGAAAAGGTTGGCAAGTGATTTTATCACACTTAAATCATGTCAACACACTTATTTTTTATGTCTTGTGAGTATTTTAATGTTTAAGGAATGGCCCCATTCACTTCTATTTGTAAGTGACTCACTGGAACCAAGATTTTTGAAAAAGAGTAACAAGTCAAATATCTTTTGCTGAAATCAACATTATGCCAAACGTGCAGTCGATTGAGTCGAACCCAGAATATTCCTTTAAAGGTGAAGCATGCAATTGCTTTGACTCTACCATCAAACACTAAATTAATGACTGTTTTCAAACAGGTTTCCTTAATCCTCTCCTTACAGTGGTCGAAGAAACAGATAGCTCCTCTACCAAACATTGATTGCACCAATGTTGCGACGTCGGGATGTTCATACAAACAGAAATTTTGGGAAATCATCCTATGAATGGTTTACTTAATGATGTCTCTGCGTATTAAGCGAATAAAAAGTAAAGTATTTTAACATCGCAAAAGGGACACACTTCACCATTAAAATTACTGTGTTAATAAAGGTGGACACCAGACTGAACAGATGGGGTTTACATTCTTTATTCCTCAAAGATTTTGCATAAATTGGAATATGAGCAGCAGTATGACACTGTAGCTTAATCTGGTTTTGCTGCTCATTCCACAATCTGAGTGAGAATGATAATTGGTACTCCACAGAACAAAAATACATATTTACAGACAGCCATGTACATGAAAGTTTGGTGAACCTGGAGTCATTTGGTCTGTTTAAACAAGTGGCAGATTAATAATTGACGTCTAGTTTAACGTTAAATCTTAATCCAATAAGGCAGTGTTGTTATGCATAGCAGTGCATAAAACTCCCTAAAGTTGCCAATTTCTCCTAGTGCGTTGGCAAGAAAATGAGGATTTCTTTCCAAATTAAAACGTCTAGACATAGATAAGGCCTTCTGGAACAAAGCACACGTGTTTCGGGTATCTCATCGTAATACCAGACCCAGTTATGAAAACAAAACCAAATCCATGCAGTGAAAAGCATACACATACACAGAAATAAAATTATATTTAGATAAGCTTCAATAGTTTACTGGCATACAAATGGAACAATGTTTCATTTTTAAAATTGCAACTTTTTTTGTCAAGCTGAAACAAGTTGAACGTGTTCGTTTACAGTTGATTGGTGTTAAATAAAGAACAATTTTTTTAACTGTATTGTGTGTGTATATATATATATATATATATATATATATATATATTAGCTAGAAGGCAATTCCCATGACTTGAACAGGGCAAATCACCAGCACACCAATTCTTCTTTACTTTTTACCAAGGTGCTGTTTGTCTGCATTGTTTTATGCCTTCAGTCACGGTTTGATTTATGACTTAAGGCAACAATCCATATATAGACAAGTTCCTGCTTTGCCTCAACGGAGCTGTCCAATAAAGAAAGTCTGAAGGCAAAAGCTTACATTTTATTAATCTCATTAATTAACCATTTCATGGATAATTTCAGCTTCTGAAAAGCTCAGGGTTGTTGAGGAATCTTCAAATAATTCATCCAAACTTTGAGTTGTCTATTTTGTACTGTTTTGAAACAAACAATCGTAATTGTTTGCGCGCAACACAACGCACGGACCATTATAACACTGTCATCTTCCGCAGTCGATAAAAAAATACATCATCCCAAAAGCTCAGACCATCTTATCAATGCATTGACAAGTAGTATACAAAAATGATAAGACGTTATCTCTCGTGCACACACCCAGATCACATGATTTGTATCCCTTTCTCTCCCTCTCTCTCTCTCTCTCACACACACACACACGTTTAACATACTCCACATTGAACGTCACTAAGACAGACCTTAATATATGCTCAAGTATTTGTTCAATACATGTATTGCCTTTTATGTCCAATGGGACAGAAATCTGTCATATATACTTTTTTATATGCATCCAAACAAATCTACTGTAAATAGGCTTACAAAGCAACCTGATGCACATGCTCTTTGCACACATACTCCAAGTCTCTTATTTTAACAAACACACAGTCTTAGCTGCTGTCCATCTATATAAAAATTTTCTCAAGTCACAGAGACAGATATATTTCTTATTCTTATGTCAAATAAATAATGGATTCTGGCATGTGCAAACAGATGCAAAGTGACTCATCCACATAATCCTTGGATGTACAGGAAGGGAAGCAGTGTGTCATTTTTATACAGATGGGCATGAGTAAACATATGCACATTCAAAAAGCTTCCAGTTTTATTTGCTGCATCCTTTTCAGAGACCAGAAGAGAGCGAGTTGTGTCATGGAAAATTTTTCTCTAGAAAAGAGAGAAATGTTGAATAATTAATTAAGCAAGATCGAAAACTTCTCACTTAAAACTCTCACTGAAGATTTAAATGGCTAAATGTATTTATTTTTAAGCATTGAAATTTAAAAACGAATAAAATGAAGCATTTAAAAATGTAAAATGTATAGTCAACATGAAATCAATCAAAACTGTTACTGATGATTTAAATTGCAAATTTACAAAATATATTAAAAGCCTTTATATTTCGAAATTAAAAACTGAAGTCCACATGAAATAAATTAAAACATTCACTGAAGATTTAAATACATTAAAAAAAAATGTTTACATTTGAATAAGCATTTACATTTAAAAATATAAAAGCCTTAAAAATATAAAATTAAAGTCAACATTAAATCAATAAAGCAAAACCATTACTGAAGATTTAAATAGCAAAATGCCAATTTCAAGACTTCATTTAAAGCATTTACATTTAAAAATATAAAAGTCAAAATGTAAATTTATCAAAACTGTCACTGTAAGTTTTGACATTCTACATTTTTAAATTGAAATCTTCAACGACTTTAAATCTTGAAATTTAGTCAGTATGAAATCAACATTAGCCATATTTAAAAGGTGCTATGAGTGATTTTAGCTGTTCTGGAACTTCCACCAGACTAGCCATTGAATTTGCCACGCCCCCCTTTTTCCAAAAACCCTAACTCCAAAGTCATGCTGACACACACAAACACACTAGAGACCGTTGTGTTGGAGCAGATGGAGAGGGGAGGGTCTCCCTGAGCATTTGGCCACAACCACGCTAACGATCGGCCACTTTTCACGATCAAACCAATTCCCGATAGATTAAATCAAGTCCTGCTCTACATATTTTTCCTCGCTGAATATCCGGTTTTACTCTGATAAACTTTACTCAAGAACTACATTTAACATTGACTTAAAACCTTTTTATTTCCGACAGAAACGTTTCATGTCTGTAAAACTTTACTAGTGCTTCCATTTATGTGTGTAAGACATATACCTATATGTGTTTCCTTTGTGGGTGGCCCTGTATATCCTGTGCATGTCCTATGATGATGTAAACTGTCTAGGATGCTGTCAGCCAATCTGCGTACATCGCCGTGGGTTTCAGGATGAAACCTCACGGCATCAAGCTGCTGCAGTCCTCCCTCCTCCAGTAGCATACTGCAGTACCGCCCGGCTAGATTCACAAAGGTACAATGGAAAAATAAAATTAGTAGAAGACACAAAATGCCTCTCGGCTTAGAAGTATTCTGTTTATAGTGCTGATCTCACCGTTTTTACTGCAGACATGCTGCATGGCCCATGCAGCCCATAACTGAACTCCTGGGGTCTGGAAGCACTTCAGTAATGGGAAAAAAGGGTTGAATGACCTGAAAAACACATGCACACACGTCTTTCAAAAGAGCACTGATTTAATAAACATATCACAAAGACAAATAAATTATCATTTGTATAAAGATACTGTATGTTTACTCGTTATAATACTATAGTGTAAAACATTATCACGGTTCTGCAAGTGATTCAGATGTTAATTCAGTAAGTTACGGCTCTGATGTGAAAGATTCGTCGGACTGTTTCCAACAAGTCTATTAAATTGTATTTTTTTTCTCCCCTATTTTGCATGCCCAATTCCTAATGCATGTGAAGGTGGCGGAGGACGAATCTCAATTGCCTCCATGTCTGAGACCGTCAGTCCTCACATCTTGTCATGTGGCTTGTTGAGTGTGTTCAGCGAAGACGTATCATGTGTGGAGGCTTCACGCTATTCTTTGCGGCATCCACGCACAAATCACCACGTGCCCCACCGAGAGCGAGAACCACATTATAGCGACCACAAGAAGGTTACCCCATGTGACTCTACCCACCCTAGCAACCGGGCCAATTGGTTGCTTAGGAAGCCTGACTGGAGTCACTCAGCAGGCCCTGGATTTGAACTTGTGATACCAGGGGTGGTAGTCAGCGTCTTTACTTGGTGAGCTACCCAGGCCCCCCAAGTCTACTAATTTGAAATAACCCGGTTTTAAGAGTCATTCATCCATGAATCGGACTACAAGTTGTACTGTATTTGTTTTTGAGGACAGCCAGTGAACACAATGCAACAAAGACACGCTGCATTTCTTTTGCTGTGGCACAGTAAATTCCACCACCGAATAACAGTGCAGAATACACTGGTTTGTTGGGCTCAGGACAGGTTGTGTAACAGACCTCTTGTACTTTTAATACTTGTAATACTCTAGTATGCCATCACGTTTAGTAAAGCATGTTTTTGCGATGTAATTTCTCACCTGTACGCTACCATCTCACATTCTGGCGTTGGCCACTTCAGAATCGTTGATTGCTGCAAGAGGCCGATAAAAAAAGAACAAACTATTTTAGCCAGACCTAGCTGACAAAATACGCAAGTAAATTTTACTTCCATTTGCACAAGCACAAACCAGTTGCTCCAGTAGAGTGGTTCTGAGGGTCAGATCAAGAGTCCACACTTTTTCTCCCCGTGAGGCGAGGTGGGCCAGGATGCCTGCGGCGAAATAACTGACCTCCACCTCCGAACTGTTCAGCAGAGAGCGGATATGATCCAGAAAACTTTGCACCATCAGCTCCCCGTGCAGCTCCCTCACCTCAGCGATATTATTCTACATAGACAAAACACAAACAAAACAATCAGAACTAGACAAAACAATCAGAACTAGACAAAACAATCAGAACTAGACAAAACAGACAAAAGTACAAAAGCACAGACAGGGGAATGCTACTATAGAGCGAAACAGTGACTGCCTACTTTTTCATTGCTTTGATTCGGAAGTATTTTTCCCCATTCATTTTCACCATAGGTGTACATGGACACAAAAAAAGTACAATTCTTCAATAAAGAGTTCTAAACCATTAAACAAAACAACCAGATCCAAGATTAAAGGGATGATCCAGATTACAAGTTACAACATTACACATTACAAGTGGAGCTCAATCAACAGCATCTGTGGCATAATGTTGATTATCACAAAAATGTATTTCGCCTCGTTCCTCATTTTCTTAAAAGGAAGCAAAT
Organism: Xyrauchen texanus; assembly: GCF_025860055.1. Lineage (NCBI taxonomy): Eukaryota > Metazoa > Chordata > Actinopteri > Cypriniformes > Catostomidae > Xyrauchen > Xyrauchen texanus. The sequence goes on from NC_068305.1 coordinate 13,557,657, forward strand.
ATTATGGTTACAGTGAGGCACTTAAAATAGAAGTCAATTAGAATTTTTATGTTTAAATACTGTTTGAAATGTATAGCCACATGACTATATATTTTTTTTGTGGTAATCAACATTGTGGCACACAAGTTGTAGAGTGAGCTTAACTTGTATTGAACCCGGAATATTCCTGTAACGGGCATGAGCGGTCACTATTGAGCTCTTTTGCCACAAACTCCTCTTCACGATAAATGCGACTTCTCTGGGTGGTGGATTTCTCTTGAGGATTATGGGTTGTGTTGTTCTTTACTGACCTTGAATTTTATCACTTGAATTTTTTTTTTAATTAAGCTGAAATCACACCGACTTGTGGCTTTTATAGAAGCATATCGCTTAACCATGGAGCTCATGGTAGGCTTGTCTAGAAAAGTTTATATGCTATCATTAAAAATACATTTCTCCATGGACAAAATGAATGAATATTTATTTCCTGAACCTTACTGTTTCGCTCTATAAGTCAACTGAATGCAAAGTAAAAAAAAAGTCTGAGGCCTCATTATACTTTCTAACTAAGGGAAGATATTAGCATAATCCCTCAGCAATGCTTCCTCTGACACAGTAAGGCATATTATCAGTGCTGCCCACAGCTTCACAATAACTCGCCTCAATTCAGTTTCATCACAGCACAACACTGTAATATCAATGCATTTGCCTCTCCAGTGCATATCAATCATTGCATTATTACAGCCTTCATATATACAGTACACACAAGTTTGTGAATGATTCTCACCATTAAACCCAGGACCTTCTGTTGAATGGACGAATCTGATGGAAAGGACTGGAAAAACAGACATTTAAAAATTAGCACCTCCTGACTCGAGTTTCTCTATTTAAAGATTACAGTTAAATTCATCCATGAATTAGCCAAATAACCCTCAAATACTGGATTTTAAAATTTTCCAAAGAAAGTGTGAGTGGTGTGAAACAGGTTGTTCTGGGTGGTTGTTGCTTTGTGCTTGTTATTTATTTAGGGTGTTCTCTATGGTGTTCTGGCTGTTTGCATGACTGAACAAGTATTGTAATGAAATCAATGCCTCGAAGGTCGAAACATACTCTATGCAAGTACTTGACACAGATTAAAGAGCTCGGCCACCCGCATTGCCAACGTGAGGTCTGGTTGAACATGGTTAACTTTGCTGTGTTCTTGCGTTACCATGTCGGGAGAAAACCTCAGTACTCAAGGGAGCGTTAGAGTAACCTTCAAATGTCTTTGCCATTAAACTGGATGTGTTATTTTTCAGGTAAGTTGCTACAATATATTGACTGTAACTTACTTGCTCAGCAATATTCTCTTCAAACTGTAGCTCCACCATGACAGTAGTTGAGTTGAAAGAGAAAACACCGTAGAAAGGACAGTTCACACTAATCTCGCTATAGTGTCCCTTGCGGTAGCGTTAAGAAGGCAATGCATACTTGATTTGTGTTATGAATTGCTGTTCGTCACATTTCAGAAAGGAATGACACATGAAATCCAACTAGCGTTGCAAGATGCACCTGCATTCACATACATACTTGCATAGAGTATGTTTCGGCCCTTAAGGTAGAAGGATCTATATATACATTTTAAGGTATTATCTGAAAATAACAAAAAGTAACCCATGATCTTTGCTTTTGTGCTATATAAGCCAGCTGGTTATTTCTTTAGGAGACCTAAATTGTTGTATCTCTCGCATAGTTCTCAATTCTTGAGATTCTCAAGTCATGATATTATTATCAGACAGCATCTGCGATGACTGATCTGCTCATTAACAAAAGAGAATTGATGCATGTATTTACCTCCAGTACTTTGATGAAGAGCTCCAGTCCCTGATTCTCTATGAAGTGTCTGCAGGTGGTGGGAGACTCATCCGTGAGGTTCCACAGAGCACTGAGTGTGAACTTTAATGTGGCATCAATCGCCACCTGACACGTCTTCTGCCGCACAATGTGAAGAAGTTGCTACCGAATGAAGAGTGAGAGGAAAGAAAATAAGTAAACAACTTTTTTTTCCCCATTTGCATGTTATAAGCATTAACTGTAACACTTTACAATAACGTAAAAATAGTTAGCACGAACAATACTTTTAGACCATTTATTAATCTGGTTAATATTAATTTATAAATACACCAATACATTTTTTGCATTAAAAGTTAATGTCTTCATTAAAAATTATATGCTGATATACATTAATACATTACAAACTATCAATGCACAATAGTATATTTATACATTTACATTAGCCAAGATTAATAAATGATTGTTCATTGTTTGTTCATGATACCTAATGCATCATGGAAATATATTTGTATAGAATCTCATTGTAAAGTCTTAACAATTTAACTATTAAATCTAAAACAAAATACAACAACATACCTTTACGATAAAGAGCTCTGCTCCCAATTGTGCGGTTTGCTCAGTGGACAACTATTAAAGAAATACATGTACAAAGAGTAATGTTAAAGGTGATATTTTCAACACTTTTGTAGCATTTAATTTAGAGTTTGACCAATAGAGGATTTTGCCATAACCGACTACTGGATGATACAGTGGTCTGGAAGATGCTGGGAAAAGGCAGATAACCGAATAATCGGCCTATAATTTAAGAAATGTATTTATTGAATGAAAACAAATTTCTTAGTCTTTGCTTTCTGTGGCGGGCAAGGACATAGATGATACAAGAGTACAAAACAGTGGCGGCTGCTGGTCTTTCAAAGAGGGGAAGCTCATTTTCGTCCTACATTATAAACTTATTTACCCTATTTTTTGCACTAAATCAATCTTAGGTGTTGATCTGCCCTGCTGTTTAATTCTAATATTTTCCTCGTAATGAAGACTTTCAAATGGCTTCGCCAAAATCAGGTCGACAATATTAGCACCGTCTGCCATCGTGCGCAGTTTCACCCGTACGACGCTAGCCTAGCCTACTGTATGAATGAATGAATGAATGAACGAACGAACGAACGAACATATATTAAACTTGGTAAAACTGAAACAAGGAATGTGGTGTATAATTGTGTGAAATGTATTATGCAAATTGACTAGCAATTTCGCCAAACAAATATAAAGAAATAGGTTGCAGCAGTTTGTCTTTCGACTACACTTGAGAAATCCGCTATGGGACTGAGCGCGAAATAGCTTCAGTGACTTCTTATAGTACAGATTCGCTGTCAATCAAAAGGAGATGCAGTCTTTCGACAGATCCTCCAATCATCACGCGGAAGCCCGGAGTCCGGGCCAGCCCACTCCTCATTCACCCCCAGAGACGCTGAGCGTCCGTGGGCGGACATAATCGCAGCATTTATCCAATGACCGTCTATTTTCGAGCACTGAAAAAACTGTTCAGAGCAGCCCCGTTGAAGTCAATGGACGCTCGGCTTCAACAGGGAAATGCACTGACGCTACGGGAATGTATGAGAAGTAAATCGAGTCAGCCGACCTGCTATATGTAATGTAGCTGATTCTGAACGAACTCGTCTTCGAGATGAACGTGTTCTAACGCATTTTTAGTCAATAAATTGTTTACACAATAGTACATATTTGACCATTATTTTTTTGACATTATAGGGGAAGCTGAGCTTCCCTTGCAGTCTTAAAGAAATCCCCACTGGTACAAAATGAATAAAGTCCCATTTGCAGTTTATTGTGCAACCAGAATCCCAATAATAATCAGACAAAAATAAAGATGTGCATAATGTGGAACTTTTATCTATTAACAAGCCTGAAACACTCAAGGGACTCTTATATTTAACTGGCCGTTACAATGCTCTTTATTACTGCATTTACAAAGTTAAGCTTTTTATAGCTTATATATTTCACCAGAAGAGTTTAATGAATGGTTTATTATTATATATTCACAAGATATGCAGTTGGCGACACGATGCAAAAAAACAATAGATTTTTGCCGATAACCCATATTCCCAAAAGGTAATTATCGTCACCAATTTATCTGTAAAACCGATATATCAGTCTACCCCTAATTACATTTTGTTTTCATCTGAGGCCCTTGTGTAGTTCAGTAGTTCACTTTTCCATTAACAATTTCAAAGATATTTTTGCTACTGTACCTAAATGACCTCTCTTATAATTGGCTAATATACAACAATAGTGTGTAGCATCTTGACCAATCAGACACACAATTATTCATTATTTAATGAATAAGCCAACAGATGTCACAAGACTGTAACAAGCAAAGGTCCAAGTAGGCCTAAGCCGACTCCGTTAAGTCTGCTCCCCCACTGATCATTATCAAGCATTTACACTGTATTTACTGCCTCTGTACCAGCAAATAGTCGACCCCCAGTCACATTCCAAGCAGGGGGATTTTAGATGCATGCTATAGCAAAGAATGCAGAAAGATTGATTCACTCCTTTCCCCCATAAGAAATGGACTCAAAGCCAAGAACAACAGGCTTTTTTTCATTAAATTATAGACAAACTGTCTATAATTTCACATGTATATCCCCAGGACATCGTGTCTAGGATCATTACTGTCCTGTAAATTGTTTGCATAAAAAAATGCAGCTAATGTAAATGTAAAATGATTTACTATCAAATGAATCCTTGTGTGACACACTGCACAAGTGGTATATATATATATATATATATATATATATATATATATATATATATATATAATTCTGACAGCATGCATTGTATGCTTGCTATATTAATCAGAGCATAAAGGGGCTTAAACTTACCCCAATCATTCAAATGAGTCAGCTTCCAAACAAACGAACATTTCCCGCTTGGAAATTGCACCTTTCTCATTGGTCAAGCCAGACTTGAGAGGAGGGACCTCCAGCAGAATTTAAAAGACACATCCCACCTTTTACTCTCTCTCTTTCCCCTGACCCTCTGCTGCTGGTCGGGCTGACCATGAGGTTGCAGGCCGGCAAGCCTCAACACCTTAAGCCATGTGCATCTACCTCAACAATATTCAATGAACACCACAGTTCATCCTAATTTCTTCATTCAACATGGAAGAAATTGGTGGCAACCTCCACACCATCGACCCAAGGAACCATCAAGCCTTTCTCCTGCGACTGCATCCGGGGGCTCTCTTAACTGCCAAGGCAATTACAAGTATCGTACCAGTAACTAACTGACCGTAGTTTTAGTGTAAGCTGAAAACCCCTTTGCAACAAATGTGGTCTTAAGAAACTAATGGATTCCTCAGATGGTTAAGATGACTATTTCCATAACTGTTCCAGATTCATTTTATTTTCACTTTTCCCTTTCCCATTTATGAGTGTTTTGTGTGTATATTTTTGTCTAGATTATTTATGTGTTCATATTTTAGTTAAATAAACTTTTGTGTACATTCTTGCGGGTTGATTTTGGTTTGCTTGTAAATCAATGTCAATGTAACGATTCGATCTCAGCTCCATGCTAAGACAGAGATATTTTTGTGTGGCCATGAAAAATATCCTTACTGAGAATTGATAGACGATCAATACTGAGTGTTCACTGGACGATCAGATAAATTGATTGTAATATTAATTCTATTAACTGATCCAAATGTTCATAATTAATTATAACGAGTTATGATTAATTATTCATATTTTCCTTTTAAGACACTGACTGTGGTATATTTTGATAAATAATCTCATCCCTGTTTCTAAAAGATTTAGCTTCAAAGCTATACCTATATGTGTAATATTATTGTCAATAAGCCATGAGAATAATATTACTCCAATAAGAGAATTAATCATAATTCTCTTATTAAAGCTAATTCCCTACAGTAGAAATTGTGAGGGGATATAACAAGATGTTGTATTATGATTTTAATGGAGAATTTTATTCAGACAAATAATCTAGTTATTTGTCATTTATCTAAATTATAACGGTTGTCAAACGTGACTGATTCCATTATAAATGTCCTTATAAAATAGGACAGTTTACGGGTTTCCTTACAAATAAAGGTAATGTACATGACACTTTAACCCGTGCAGTGAACATTTATCATACCAAATTCGCTACATATATTAATGTGATAATCTGGGCACTTTAACTGATTACTGTTTGTTTGTGCACTGTGGAACGCGCTGATGTTCATATGCATCGATGAAACTGTTTTCATTAGTATTGACCCAGATCACCAAGTTCACAGGAAGTCCTAAAGAGACCCTTCCGGGGCAAGTTACTGCGTATGCGCAACCTGCCAACGGCATATTTTAAACACAGTACACCTAAGCTAATAGCATAACACAACACCGCTAAACTAACCAGTTAGCAAACTTTCATTGAAACCCCTAAATACGCTTTAAGTGTTATAGTGAATTGAATAATCATTGAGACATAAATGTGGACAATCATACGTTAATGTGCTCACGGAACTGACACCATTAGCATTTTCTCAATAACTATTTTTACAGCTTAATTTCCATAAAGTGTTAGACTGGACTGGGGAGGGAGCTTGACATTGTGAATGCCATCCATTTTTGAGTGAACTAGTCCTTTAAGCTTAATTGAAAATGAAGCCTGTAATAATGAACTCAAACCATCTGCACTCTGGCAGGTGTGGTGTTAAACACTTATGACCTCACTGTAGACATCAGCAGTCTGAACTGAAGTAAATTTTCCTTTATATGGTTAAATCTGTTCTCACCCTCAGTCTGTGCCCGCTCACCTTAGCAGCAAGGATGGATATAATAGCTACAGCCATCCGCTGCATGTTCTGGTCTTCATGATTACACAGCCACTGCATTACCAGCTTGGCAGCTTCAAACCTGAAACCAACAAACATCATTAGAATGAATCCAGATACAGTGTTTGAGGTTTTAATCTGTTTACTACTTTTCCAATGCATGGTACGACTCGACTCCGTTTTGGGGTTTTCCATTGTGGACAGTAACACCTCGGTGGAGGTTCCAAGCGAGCCGAGCCGATACTAAATGTGACGTGAAAATCCTGCAGATCACTGATTGGTCAAAGAGAAACATTTTTACATGGTTTAAAATCACCATGCAACAATTGCTTTATACAGCACAATGAGCTAGTAGCTAACAGCTAGCGGTGGTGTTATTGTTTAGTGTCGTGTTTAAGATGGTCATGGCAGTAGAGGCGATCAGCCTATAATCCCACCCATGTTGAGGCGGCACTAAACAGCAGTAGAAAAACAAACTCAGAAAAGGGAGTAGAGTCGAACAGTAACTTGCAGTGGAAAAGTGCCAACAGTGTTTCAGAATTGTTCAACTCTTCTTCCTTTCAATTCTGAACTGTTAGAAAAACATTCCAAAGGTGTTAAATAGTTTTCTATGATTACAGAGCTATGAAGTAGTTTCAGGTTTGTTGACCACATTATGGTCAAAATACAGTTAAAAAACAATGTTGTTTGCTTATGATTTAAAGTCAGACATTTAGCCAGCTTCCATTGCTATAGTGATTAAAAACCTATAGAAGGTTTTTAAAATCTATTTTTGATAAACTGACTTCGAAAATCTTTTCAAAAGGTTCCACTGAATAAAACAAATTCCTCAAGGAATTAAAACCACCAAAATTCAATAAAATATGCATAAACAAATAAAGCAAATTGGAAAAACTGAAAAACTATATTTATTTGTCTGAAATTTATTTCAATGGATGCACAGAATGTTTTTTAATTCTGCATCCTATATAGGATAAATAGTATGCAAATTCTAAATCAGGTGACATCTAGGCATCATGCATATTTCTTCTTGAGTCCTAGGCATTACAAATATTGGAAACCCCTGAATTATGTTGCATTTACACTGCAAGGCCTAATGTAGATTAGAGCATTTGAATGTAGAAGCTTGTCAGTGTGACAGCACACGAGTAATAAACTGAGTCGGCACTAGGTACTACGTATACTGCAGAAAACTATACATGGCATCTTGTTTAATTTTGTATCAACAGTACTTTTGACATCCATGTGTGTGTTGAAGAGTTTCTGTATTGTTGGAAAGTGTATCCAAGATTGCTCACCTGTTAAATGGAACCTCCTGCAGGATTCGATCACTACAGAGAGAGAGCAGGCAGTTCTTCTGCAACTGTACAGTGCAAAAACAAAAAAATAAAAAAACAAAATGGCCGTTAAACGGAAATATAGCACTCATAGTTGCCACCTGTAGATTTCACTCATGTCATTTCCTTATTCTCAGGATGTTTTATGGCTATGGTATCATGTACACCATTAAAATAAAAAAACTGTCTCAGAATGAACAAACACTCTTTATGTGAAGTATTTTTCCTGTGGAAAATCCCCAAAGTGTTTCTAAGTTTCAAGTTTCAAAGTGAAAATAAACTGATTATCATTACACTGAATTCATAAATCAGCCATGGGCACCAATTATAAACTTTCTGTATCACTCTTTTCACCTGATAGGCCCTATGTACAACTAAATTAAACTTTATACATCCATGATCTATGAGCCCTTTTTCACCTGCATTGAAAACCATTAAAATCGCAAATTCATAATTAGGCTACAATGGGGCTGGTACATGGCGATGGCATTAGAACATGGCGACTCACGATTGTCAATTTACCAATGCCAAGGTAATTTATAGTGCTTTAAGTTGTTTCTAACTTGCCAAGTTCGCTAGTATTTGGGTACATTTAATAAATAAATTATAGTGAATGCTTAGTATACTTTCATTATTTTATGATGAAGGTTTAAGTAGTATTGTAGATTATTTATTTCTCTACATGCCTTTTTCATCAGGGAAGTAGTTTACTAGCTCATTAAAAAGCTAAATATATCAATATATTCTAATATTCCATTTTCATATAATACTTACAGTATATAATAATTTGTCAATAAATGTCCTTTTTAACTAGTCTGGGAACTCTAACCTTTCTGTGCTTTAGCAGAGTAAAAAGCAGTCCAAAAAATTTGACCATAGCTCACTAGCTCCAATGTTTACCTCTCACGCCATCACCGACAGACAGATCTGTTACATACAGTCACCTGATTTCTCCGCGCCACAGTGGACAAAGAAACCATAACCTTGGCATATTGTCGAGATCGGCATGGAACAGCACGGTTTTGCGACGACAACTCTCCAACCCCTATGGTGGAAAAGGACCTATACTCTACCGGTACTGGGTCAAAACTGACCCCAAGTCAATGGAAGGGTTAGGTGATTTCATTGATGTTTTTACCATACCTGCTGGTGGTTGGGGAAGGTCTTCATGGCTTCTAGTAAGAGCTGCGTGACTTTACCCAAAAGTCGCACAGGGATTCCAAAGGCCAGATCCTGTTTGGTGAGGTTAAACACACAGGCACTTGCTGCCAGCTGAACATTCAAAGTGGCTGGATGATTCTTCATCCCCAATGCTACAAACTGCAGACCAGGTGAAAAATAAAAGAGAAGGCACATGAGCGTTGGTATGTAGAAATGCAGTGACCGTAGATGCATCAATATGTCCTTTGTGTGTGTTTACCTTCAGGATGTCAGGTCGTGGTTTCTCTATGGCATGAGTGAGGCTGAACAGGTGGAATAGTGCCTCTCTGACAAACCCCTCTCTCTCACTGTACCTCCTCAATGCCTCGCAGATCTGCATTTCATTGGCCTCCCCGGTCACCTGAAAAAAGAAAGAAAAATAAAAATGCCTTATCATCACCAAGAGTTCCCGAGCACAATCAATAAACCTGTAAAAATTAAACAAGCTGCATAAAACCTAAAACTTGTACCCTTGTTTACTACAAAATCCAAACTCATTAACAAAACAAATGGATATTTATGGAGTATGAAGCTAAATTCAGGTATATAGAACAATATTTAGGATATATATAATAAACTATTCCTGTAATTTGTCCGTTTACCTACCGTTAAGCTGCCCACTCCAGACAAGAATTCAGAGAAACCGGCATCAGTGGCCAGCAGACCAACAAATGTCATGCTCGGTCTCGCCTCCACGAAAGCCCTGACAGTTGCATCAGTCACCTGCTTGCGGCCCGATACATCCAGAGACACCAACTGGGGCAGAATGCCAGGAGTCTCCAGCAGCTGCCGTGCCACGTCAGATGTGAACTGCTTATCGTCCGAGATATCAAGGTGCTGTAATCCCTCCAGCTGCATCAACACAAGAATGAAACTATGTAGAGATGGTATAAATGTCTTACAAGCTTTAATGAACTGGTCAGAAAGACTCATGAGTCAGTCTCAAACTCATGAGTTATCCATTTGGATTGGTCTAATGACTCACTCACTGAAATGGTCAGAGCGGTTCTTGACTTATTTACTGAACCGCAAGTCATTACTTTCATCATGTCCAGCTGGACGTGGATTTTTGACTTACCTGGCTCAGCACAGCTAGCAGTTGAGCTGTGGTCATCTCCAGCCTCTTGAGCTGGTGCATTGTGAGGTAGCGTAGCCTGTTCCTTAACCCCAGGAGTGGGGTCAGATTTGTCACTGATGTGTTGGAGATATCCAAACTCTCCAGACGAGGCAGCGCACACACGTCCACCAAGCTGGAGTCGTAGAAGTCTACGTTGGACACGCAGAGTGCCCGAAGACCCTGCATGGCACTGAAGCAATGTCGGCTGGGTTCCTCCAGAGAGTACATGGTCAGGCCGTTAAGGACAAGCTGCTGCAGGCTGTCCTGCAGGATTTTACTGGACGAGAGGCCCCGAAGGATGTCGGCAATGGTGAGATCAGCATTGACCTGAGAGGCGTCCAGCTCCACGAGGCGGTGGGAGCAGAGGGCGCGATGGAAAGCCTCTGCAGAGATGCGGGCGGTGCGGATGCAGGCATGTCGCAACCGAAACTGCTGGCAGCTTCGGAAGATTCCCACCGTACTGTCGTTAAGTAGCCCTGTGAGAAGGTCATTAAGTTTAGTGTTTATAATCTGTTACATTTGCTTCATTAAAAAAGAAAAATTAACGATTTACGATTTTAGTTGTGTAAACATTTCCTGAACGTTAACATTCTTGCATCTTTAAAGTTGCACCGTCCAACAAACATAAAGAGCATGCAGTGTTTTCTGATTCACAATCGAATGATTTATGAGTCAAAAAGATTTCTTGAACAAAACAATTATCTGTTTAAATCTGTCTAACAACTTACTCACTGAATCAGTCGGAGTGTTTCTTAACTTGTTCATTGAACTTTTGTCATGTCCTACCTTTAAAGGAACCGAGAACGATTACTGTGTACTTCAAGCCCAAAGTATACTTCGGTCAGATGCGAACATTAGGCGTCTGCGTACAGGACACACAAAGCAAATTTCGTCATCAGCAGAGAGCTCGAGCACAGAGCGCGTGCAGCCCAATTTTTCTAACCGTGTGTACTCTGAAGAAGAGGTAGACCAATATATCGGTTTTACGATTAATCTGTACCATTAGTTTCTTTTTGGAACTATTGGTTATCGTAAATAAATATATACCTATGGTTGCCGATATTTTGTTTGAATTTTTTCCCTAATTTTTTTTTTATTCCTCATCAATAATCCTCATCTGTTAAAGTATATACATATAAAACTCTTCATCTGGTGAATCGATAAGCTACAAAAAACTTCAATAGGTAAATACACTACCTGGTCAAACAAAAAGTTGCATCCTCTAATATTTCCCCTTAAGCTTTGATACGGTGCACATTCGGCGTAGCATTGTTTTGACAACCTTATGCAACGTCACATTTATTTTCCATCCAGAGTTGCATACATTTTTCTTGTACTTATGATGGGAGAGTCAAACCACTCTGTTAAGTGTTCTTCAGCACATCCTAAAGACTTTCAAAGGTGTGAAGGTCAGGACTCTGTGGTGGCCAATTCATGTGTGAAAATGGTTCCTCATGCTCCCTGAACCACTCTTTCACAATTTGAGCCCGATGAATATTGGCATTCTCATCCTGGAATATGCCCGTGCCATTAGGGAAGAAAAAAAAAACATTGATGGGATAACCTGGCCATTCAGTACATTCGGGTAGCCAGCTGACTTCATTTTATTGCCGCATAACGTTGCTGAGCCTAGACTTGACGAATTGAAGCACTATGCATGACAGGTGCATCGCTTCATGCCTTTACCTTCTTACCCTGACACGCCCATCACTTTGAAATAGGGTAGATTTGGACTCGTAAGACCACATTACTTTTTTCCATTGCTCCATAGTCCAATCTTTATGCTCCCTAGCAAATTTAAGTAGTTTTTTCCAGTTAGTCTCACTAACAAGTGGCTTTCTTGTGGTGTCACATCTGTTTAGTTCCAATCCTGTAAGTCCTTGTTGCATTGTGCATGTGGAAATGCTCTTTCACTATTAAACATAGCTGTGAGTTCTACTGTCAATATTTTACGATGTGACTTCAAGAGTTTTAGTGATCTCCGATCACTATCATTCAAGGTTTTTTTCCGACCACATTTCTTCCGTGAATCTGACAGTTCACCACTATCCATCCAGGTTTTAATAATGCATTGGGCGGTTCTTAACCCAATTCCATTGATTTCAGCAATCTCCTATGTTGTTTTCTTTGCTTGATGCAGGCCAATTATTTGTCCTTTCTGAAACACGGTAAAATCTTTTCCATGACCACAGGATATGTCTTCCTACATGGTTGTTTAAGAAATGAGAAGCTACATACTGCATCAGTTAGGGTTAAAATAATTGTTGCTAGTTGAAACAATCACTGCAACAATGATCCAATCATAGGCTCTTAGGTATCTGCTTATTTAAATCCTTATTTAAAGATTATAAATCTGCCTTTTCCGCCACCTTAGTTATCGTATCGGCAATATCAACTATCCGTCGACCTCTACTAATTAGTGGATCCACAAGGCGGCAACACTCACGATTAAACAGTCGCTTTCACAAAGCAGTGCTAGAAGATGTAATCAAAGCTAATTAACAAAAGACGAAGTTAGAAACAACAACAGTGTATGTGCACATAAAGAGAAGATACCTGCATGTATATAACTCCAGTCTAAAGGACTATAAAGACATGTTTATGGGAGGAAATAGTCCAGATACGAAATAGTCCAGTATCTCATAGCAGTATTGGCACACATTCGGCAATCGCCAATGTATTGTACACAGTCAAATGAAGTATACTTTGAAAGGCTAGCACTTGACTGTGTTCAGAAGCAAAGTGTTTGCTTCAAAACCGAAGTATACTTTGGGCTTAAGGTTTATTAAATCAGTATAATATTAAAAACAACTAATTGTTCATATGATGTAATGTAGTTAAATATGCACATTCACAATGGAGTTTTGCTGTAATAACTAGCACTTTGATTTAAATAAGGTTCCTCAAAAGTACTAAAAGATTTGTTATGGAATCATTACAAAACCATAATCATTGAGTGGAATTAGAGTTGGGATTGAAATAATTAAATATGACTCTCAATTATAGTGAAAATGTTAAAGCTTGGGCAGAAGGCAAGATTTTCAGTGAACCGCAACAATTTTGGTCTGTTCCTTATACAACACTATTGTAAATTGCATAGATTCATAAGGAATACTTTTATGGTGCTTTTTCTCCTTATTGGAGCTTGACACATGACAGTCTGAATTAGAAATATATGAGTGCGAGTAAGGAATTTTCATTTCTTTTCACACCAACTTTGGAAGTTGCATTTTTCAGTAGTAATACACATTTAAATGTTGTTTTGATTCTTTTGTCCTTCTATTGATGAAAAATGTAAGCTTTAAATGCTACTTTGAGCACAAGTTACGCATTTTGTTCTCTGTGTTCTATGTGCAAGAATGTTATTTAATATCCCACTGATGTGAAAACGGAGGACAGCTCAGTGAATCTCATCCTCACCCTCAGTTGCCATCTTGCAAAGCAGTCGGTCGGCCAGCTCCTGCGGGAACACCAGAAGCTCTCGGAAGGACAGAGAGCCATCATCACGCTTCTCACAGAAAAGCTCCAGCCTGGAGCTCACCAAAGTCACGCACAGATCGGTCAGAGATGGCGGCGATGCCTCATCCTGCAACAACAAAACAACTCAGATCTCACCATCAAAGCAGGCACATGCCAGAGATCGTATTATTCAACAGCGTGATACAGCCTATTATTGGACACTTTTACTCATGGATAAAATTAATCATGGCTGACTGTGAATTAGAGAGAAAAAAAAAATCAATGTTAAAGTATTGTGATACTTGTTCCCAAAATTTCGCAATAGTCAGAGACTATTCAAAATCTGCCTTCCTCTTTCAAATCCAGAGTTGGGCAGCATTAGATTTGTAATTAGGCCTGTCGCGATTATTAAATAATCATCTGATAGCGGTTATATTTGATCTAACGGTTCCAAATCAACAGCATTAATGCAAACCTGACCAAAACTAATGTTGACCAAAAAATAGAAACATTTTAAGTTTTTAGAAATATTTTTATATTTAAACATTATGTTTCATGCCATTCATATGTTTCAAATGTAAAGCCTTAAAAGGAAATCGTATATCACTATTTTATTATTTGATTTATATCCTTGAAGTTAAATAGGAAATATGACAATTTATATGACTGTTAATCATGAAAGCCCTAAAACAGATAATTAATCATCATAACCGCAATTATTTGACATTTGGCTGACAATTAATCGCCAGCCAAATTTCATCGTGACAGCCCTATTTGTCCTGCATTAAAAAGTTATATTCATCTCGCATTTAACGATTTACATTCACTAAATGTGCACTGTGAGCCATCACAGATCCACTTGCATGATGGACCTGCTCTGCTGATTTATAGGTTTTTCAAATTACACATCATCACACTTACTAAAATGTATCATGAATTTACAGCAGTAATAGTAACTGTAAATCAATTCGTTGGAATCTATTAGACTTAGAATTAGATTTTTTGGAAAGACTTGTCACTAATGTAACAATTTTGGTCAATACCAAACCACAGAAAAAAGGAGCCATTCATGGTCTTAACAATGCTTACAGATTTGTACTGCACATAAAAGGGCAAGAACATAAAGGGTTTTATGGATACATAATGGACAAAGTTTCTGACTGTGTCAAATATGTTATTTTAGAATGGTATTATATATCAGAGAACAAACTGTCCTTATTGTCCTCAGATATTCCTAAAGATTACTTGAATCATTAAGGGATGGTTTATACAAAGAGCAGCCTTCTGAGAGGTGAACAGTGTTTTTCAAATTCACTTAATATATATATAAGTGAATTTATAGTAATATCAAGTACTTGCAACTCAAAATCAACTTTAATAAATCTAAACTGAAAGTACATAAATAAAGAATTCTGTAACAATAAAGAAAACTAAAAGTGTATATTGTGCTGTTTTTTGGATCTTTATAACATATTTGGACATAAAAGTCACAACAGGGTCGAAAATGGTCTTTGGTGGTGGATGACGAATACGGCCATAGGGTTGATCGAAGACGGTTTATTGCATAATTGCATTTGATTCATATATAATTGACACTGTTAAAGGCATTTCATGTTTACATTGGATATAAGATATTTTTCATTAACCAAGTAAATGGAACCTTTTGAATTCCACAGATATTTTAACTTTAAGGTGCTTTGTGAAATCAAACGAAACTAGCACCTTATTTGATTTAATTAATAACTTAAAAACCATTTGTTTCCTACACCATTACAGATAATGTTTTCCCTTCATCAGGCTCTTAAAGTAGCAAGGACTGCAGGACTTAATATTTGAAATGTTCACTTCTCAGAAGGCTGTTTTTTTGTTCAAAAGGTCAATCGTAAAAAGTCTTATTTCAAGGGTCAGTTTGTTTATGTTTACAAATAAATGGTTACATACAAATTATTTCAGGCACTTTTATATTAATTTAACAATGCATTTGGTGATTTGGTAACAGTTCTCTGAAGTCCTTTGCAGAATAATCAGAAACAGAGAGAGTTAATTGTCACAATATATTGCAGTTTTGAATTGCAATACACCAAAAAGTAAAGAATCACAATAATATTGTATCATGACCTAGATGTGTCGATATAATATCTTATCGCCAGTTACCTTGTGATTCCCACCCCTACTGTGAAAAATGTAAAGTATTTCTACAATGGCAATGCCAACTGAAAACTATTGCATTTGAATGATGCCGCTTCCTCGACCCTATGTGTCCATGTAAGTACAAGATAACAAACACAAAAATTACTGTGCACCTTTTAGCAAATTACAGTAAACTTCTTACTTCTTGCTCAAGGGCCCAATGTGATCATGATCAGTCCTTGGAGGGTTTGAATGTACAACCTTTTGGTACCTAAAACTAGAGGTCGAACCGATAGTGGACTTTGCCGATACCGATAACTAAGGTGGTTGAAAAAGGCAGATATCTGATTAATTGGCTGATAGTTTTTTATTTTATTTTAATCCATCTATATAATAATAACACAAAATAAATTTTTATTTCCTTACTATGAGGGGCATAGACATTGAGGCTGCAAAATGAATAAAATCCCAAAAGCAGTTTATTGTGCAAACATAATCCCAGTAATAATCAGATAAATGAACATTTGGTGCGTAACGCAGTACTTTTTACTTTAAACAACCCCAAAATACGACGAGGACTTTTATTTTGAAATGACAGAGATTTTTATAGCCTATAGATTTACTAGATTAAAGGTTTTGCATGTATATATTTCACCGATTAGGAATAAAAAAAACAATCGGGGGGAAAACATTTACGGTAAATAAAATATCAACATCTATCGGTTAGACCAAAAAGCAACTACCGGTACAATTAAGCAGTAAAACCGATATAGCGGTCAACCTCAACCTAGAACTTTTTGACTACCACAGATCTTATCTTATCTCTGACACAATCAAACCTTACTGGAAGACAATAAGTGAAGACCAATCTCAGAATTTAACAAAAAGCGTGATCTACTTTAACATCACTGTTTGCATATCACCCAACATTAATTCTCCAACATGGACGAGTCTTATAAAATTATTTTACCATCAACTAATCTATCCATTTCTCAACTAATTAGTGATTTAGATATTATTTTATTATACATGCATACTGTATATTAGTGTGTTAATCAAGGACACAGAGGTAACAGCTCATGGAACACTCCATGCAGGATGTGAACCTACAACATTATGGTTCTCAGTCCAGAACTTTAACCACCAACTCATTTGTAAAATCAATCAATGAATCAATCAATCAATCAATACGTGGAGAGCAGCTGACCACCAAAATAATCAAGTTAGTACAAAACTTTAACATCAAACACAAGATAGGTCAGATTTGATTTTAATTAATAACCTGGTTCATGTTTTCTACATTGAGTGCTGTCTCTAAGTGTAAATCTTACCATAGTCTCAATAAGGTGGATCATAAAGGGCAGGAAATGCAAGAAACACTCGTATTATGTTGATGATCTCAGGTGAGTTGACATGTAGATCAAACGCACAATCCGCTTGAAATGCTCTTATCTTCGTATTAGCATGTTAGCCTGCAATAATCTGCCTTCAAATACTTGCAGATGCTACTTGTTGGTATTAAGCAGGAAATCCACTGTGTGTTCTTTTTCTCACTGTCGTTCGGTGGATCTTTGGGACTGACACTGTCCGCGCGCATGTCGCGATGTCAAAGAGCATTTTGACGTCAGCGATGTCTTGAAAAGTAAACAACGTCATCAAACAGGAAACGGATATCTTCCATCAGAAGGTGCGGGGCTGTATGGCAAGCCCTTTTAACATTTAAAAGCTAGATTGGATAGGTGTTGCAGATATCTGTAATTCAGTTTTGCCTAGTCAAAAAGAACATTTCAGATATCCGAAACTACATTCTTCCTATCCATAATTGTCATTTCAGATATCCACAAAGACATTCTTCCTAGGACAAATGACGTCACTTTTGCCATTCATTTGTATGGGGTTTATCATTACAGATATCTACAATTCATTTGCAGATATCCACTATGTGAATTATGGATATCTGCAACTGAGTTGTAGATATCTGTAATTCCAGTTTGTGATATCTACAATTTGATTCTGACTAGTCATAAACTCCAGTTCAAGATATCTTTAATTCACCTCAATTCAAGATATCTACATGTTCCTTTTCAGATATCTTAAATTAAGTTTTGACTAGGCGAAATTATGTTGTAGATATCTGTAACTGGAATTATGACTAGTCAAAATAACGTTGTAGATATCTCAAACTGGAGTTAGGGATAGTCATAATTTAATTGTAGATATCTATTATCAATTTATAGATATCTTGAAATGAATTTTGATTAGAGATATCTAAAATTTGAGATATCTGTAACTTTCATTCTGCCTAGTCAAAATGTAATTACAGATATCTCTATCTGTAGATTCGACTGGTCACAGTTACGTTACAGATATCTTGAATGACAATTCCAACTATCCAAAATGTAATTACGACTAGTCAGAAAGACGTTGTTGATATCTACAATGTTAATTCCGGATAGTCAAACTTTGCTTTTAAATGTTAAAAGGGCTTGCCATAGGGGGGGCTGCGGGGGTGGCCTATTGAAGATAGTTTTTATATCTGTATTTGCATCAGTAGAAAATATATAGTATTATGTACAGTCAGCAGTATTTATTTGAGAATATATGTAAGAATAGCAATTCTACTTAAAATATAGGAATCAGAAATAGGTTATTTAAAGTGAGTCACTTACAATGGAAGTGAATGGGAGCCAATCCGTAAACGCTCAAATACACACTGTTTCAACGGTTTAGCCTCAAGACGTAAACAATATGAGTGTTCACGTGATTTTAGTGTTATTAGATCGCTTACCAACCTTTTCTGCGTAATGTTATATTTATTATTACAACTTCATTACCATGACAACGTAACAATGTAAACCCTGTAATACCACAATAACAACAATTTAAACAATTGTATAGCTCAAACAATACACAAGTTTTTACAGATCAGTTAATTAATTTATGTTTTAAATTATTATAAGTTTCACATTTCTGTGTTTAAACACTCCAAAAATTGGCCCATTGACTTCCAATGTAAGTGCCTCACTGTAACTCAGATTTTTGCTTCTATTTTTTTCTTTTTCTTTTTTTTTTTAGAGAAAAAGACTGATGAGTTTTTGTGGTAGTCAGCTTTATGCCACAAATGCTGTCGATTGAGCTGAACTTGTATTGAACCCAGAATATTTCCTTAAGGAGTTTTGTTAAGGCTTAAATTTGTGTAATTTTGAAAGAGGTTCTATTTAAGTTTTTAGGTCAGTATTTTAAAATACAGCATATAATGTTTTAATGCTATTCTTTTTTTTGTAAATGCAATATTTGGCACACCTGTCCAGTGGCGGTTCTGGCTTACTTGGTGCCCAAGATCCGACCCCCCCCCCCCAAATATATATATATATATTTGTGTGTGTATGTGTATGTGTACTGTATATACATGTATAATATAATACCGTGCCGCCCCAGAGAGTGTTGCCACCCTAGGTGTCTACCTATATCGCCTATGCCAGGGTCCGTTACTGCGTCTGTTATGTACCTCGCATTTTATGATGATAGGTATGGAGTTTTGAGACAGAGCAAGACGGATCTACGTAGATTTTGTTTCATTTTGTCATTTAAAAAATTATTTATATTTAATATTTATATTTATTATTCTATATCCACAAATGCAGTTTTATGAAGTACCTTAAGTGTTAAAAAAAAAACAAATCATTGTTCACTTTATCTTTGTTTTCTTTCTCCCCGTCTGTTTCCTTATTATTATTAACCCTAACCCTAACTATTTGAAAAAAGTAATTTTTGATCATATCTAGACAGGCCCCATTTCCAGCAGCCATCACTCCAACACCTTATCCTTGAGTAATCATGATAAATTGCTAATTTTGTAATAGCACAATCACTTGCCATTATATCAAACACAGCTGAAAGCTATTTGGTTCATTTAATGAAGCATAACATTGTTTTTGTGTTTTTTTTTGAGTTGCCACAATATGCAATAAACCGGCGTGTCTCAAGGATAAGGTCAAAAATGCCACAAAAGAAACAACTTTCTCTAGAAACTCGTCAGTCAATCATTGTTTTGAGGAATGAAGGCTATACAATGCTTGAAGATTTCATACAAAGATGTACTACTAAACAAGAGGATAAGTACATCAGAGCCTCTAGTTTGAGAAATAGACGCCTCACATGTCCTCAGCTGACAGCTTCATTGAATTCTACCCGCTCAACACCAGTTTCATGAACAACAGTAAAGAGAAGATTCAGGGGTTCAGGCCTTATGGGAAGAATTGCAAAGAAAAAGACACTTTTGAAACAGAAAAACAAAAATAAATGTTTAGAGTGGGGAAGAAACACAGACATTGGTCAACAGATATTTGGAAAAGAGTGTTATGGATCTTAACCCCATTGAGCTTTTGTGGGATCAGCTAGACTGTAAGGTGTGTGAGAAGTGCCCGACAAGACAGTCACATCTATGACAAGTGCAACAGGAAGTGTGGGGTGAAATGTAACCTGTGTATCTGGACAATCTGACAGCTGGAATGTCAAGGATCTGCAAAGGTGTCATTGCAGCACGTGGAGGATTTTTTGATGAGAACTCTTTGAAATAGTTTAAGTAATTTTTCACGTTATTAATGTCCTGATTGATACATTGTGATCAGTTGAATGCCACTGTGGTGTATAAGTTCAAGTTTCTATCCATAAGTGCTAAATCTGTACATTATTCCAAAATGTTGGTGTGTATGCACACAAAAGGTGATTTTCAATAAGGGGGCAATTGACATAAGCTTAAATACTATGGATATTGTTTCCACTATCTTCTGGGGAGTAACAGATTAACTAGAGTGTGAGAGTTATTACTGGAGATTAATCATATAACTCTACAATACTCGTTTGGTCTGAATAGACCTTTTTCAAGATAGCGCCATTTTGTTTTTTAATGGGAATGACAACGAGGCGGCGAGGGATAGACTAGCCATCTCTTCAATGGCATGGACGGTATGAAGCTGTAAAATGCTCCTAGATCACATCTGATTTTCCACAACTCATGTTGTCTGGAGGTCTTTGTATGGTGAATGTACCTGGACAGATATTGTATCAATGTTTTGTCCGCGTAATGACCTAGAAACACTTTAAACGGCAGTACAGCCCACTGAAGATACTGTTTACCCCTCACAGCCTCGTTGTCATTCCCATTAAAATCAAAGAAGCCGCTAGCGTGAATAAGATCTATTAGAATGTGATTAACCACGTGCAGTACACAATAATGGCCACTAGAGGGAAGCATAATCAAACTTAAATAAGAACATGTAGACAGGACATGAGGGGGTTTCTTGCAACAGGTTGTCTATGTTAGTGATTGAGTACTAATTCTGCTTCTTGCCGACCCAACACAGTAGCATAATTGTATTTTCTTTTACTCTGCATAGTTCTGTTCATGGTTTTCAAAGGCGTCACATTATCTGTCCATGTTGCCATCTGCCTATGCACAACCTTCAGAGGTGTTTTCTCATCCCTTTTAATCTTGATAAACCTACTTATTTTGATATCCTTACCATGCATAGTAATTAGGTTGTTTGTATTTTATTAGTTGCATTTAGCATTGTTTTTCCATGCTGTCTGTGACCCTTTCAGAAAAGAACTATGGGTCCTACAAGTGCTAAACACTAGTTAAGAATGGCGGGTCTTCATGACTTCAAAGGAATAGTTCAGCCCAAAATTTAAATTCTCTCATCATTTACTCACCTTCATGTCATCCCAGATGTGTACGACTTTCTGTCTTCTGCAGAACACAAAGATTTTTAGAAGCTTGGTAGTTTCATACAATGCAAGAGATTGGTGATCACAATTTTGAAGCTCCAAAAAGAACATAAAGGAAGCATAAACTTATTCCATAAAACTCCTGTTGTTTAATCTGTCTTTAGAAGAGATATGATAGGTGTGGTAGAGAAACAGATAAAAATACAAGTCCTTTTTTTTTTTATATATAAATTCTCCTCCTTGCCCAGTAGGTGCTGATAAGCACAAATGATGCAAATCACCAAAAATATAAAATGAAGAATGTGAACGTGAAAGTGGAGATTTAAAGTAAAAAAGGACTTAAATATCAATCTGTTTCTCACCCACACCTATCATATCGCTTCTGAAGACATTAACTTTAACAACTAGAGCCATATGGATTACTTTTATGCTGCCTTTATGTGCTTTTTGGTGCTTCAAAGATTTGGCCACCATTCGGAGAACATTCCCTTCAATAGACTTTAGAACATTAAGAAACATTACTGCCTTCAATGGCACATCATAGTGTTAGATATATAATCCTAATATCTGAACATGTTATAGCTGTATTAGATATTATACTCTATATTATAGATCAGTGCTGTCTACTCTGGTCATGTCTTTATTATGCCATATTTATTCCATAGTTTTATCTCAATCAAAATTTATAAATTCAATTTTTTTTAGATGCTTTCGTTTATTATAAGTAGAAACAGGTCCATAACACCAAATACCTGACCTGCATGATCCTACTGTGAAGAGGTCACGATGCCCAGGCTGTCCACACCTCCAATGACACTGCTGCAGCAGCTGATTGAGTCCCTTGCCCCGCCTACTCTCAGCTCTCCTCCAATAACACTGCAGCAATAGCAGCAGACTGTGCCCGTAGCCCCGCCCTCTCTCGGTTCAACAGACACACTCATCGCTTCTGCTGGAATAGTCCATTTAAGGCGCGCGGCTGCTGTTATTGTTTTGGTTTGTTTTATTTTATATCGGTTTACTGGACCGTCGCGTGCAGAACGGAGTAACACTCACCGCATCACTACGCAGGAGCTCAGCGCTGGTCGTGAACCGGTGAGTTTTAACGGTGTTTGGGATGCGCAGATCTGCTGTTATGAGCGGCATGTTAGCTAACAGGCTAGAGCAGCACGCATAAATGAACAAATTAACAGCGACCAGAGCCGCTCTGACCGGCGGAGTGTGTCGGAGGGAATCGACTTGCATGTGTGTGTTTAGCACAGGTGGTGTAGTTGGAGGACTTTTGCATGATCAGTGCTCTTTTCTGCTGATAATAGGTTACCAGAATTGTTGCGACCGGTTTGTGTACGTACGTACGTGTGTGTTTGTAATCTGCAGGATTAAGTTTATTCTCAGTTACGGTTGATGGAGGTGCATCACTGCAGGATAACTGTTGTTTGTCAGGAGGGGGTTTCACGTGCACCCCACCCTGAATCGGGGTGTGTCACACTCTCACTCACTCACTCCAAAAGGATGGTTAATTTCACTCTCTTGCTAAGGAACAAACACATTTCTAACACAATTTACCAAAGATAACTCCTTTATTACAATAATACCATAGTTACTTGCCACATTTACTTATGCGAAAGTGTGGTAACCTTTCTGATCATTTACACCCCCTCATGCCATCCCAGATGAGTATGACTTTTCTTCTGCAGAACACAAATTAAGATTTTTAGAAGAATATTTCAGCTCTGTAGGTCCACATAATGAAAACAGACCTTTTCTATGTGGATTGTAAACCAATTTTGCACCGATATGACTTATGCAAAGGTACTCAGAAGGCTGCTTTCTTAAATACTTTTTATCAAAGAATATTTTACATTACTATTATATATTGTTAACAAATTCTAGAAATGAACCCTGAGAAAATAAAGAATAAAATATAAATAAAATAAATGGTTAAATAAACACCAGTAGTACAGTTTACTATCAGTGAAATGCTGAATATTTAAATTCTCCCAGTCAATTATTGGCAGGTTGTAAAACAAGAAGCATTTACACCTGCCGAGTCAAGAGATAAACAGCGGCAGCGGTGTGACACTGTATTCTGCTATACAAGTTCAGGGGAAACATTCAACGGTGGAAAACCAGACTTTTAAATATTACTATTTATAAATGCAATGACTGGAATTGTTCAGTTGAAGAAGGTACCAAACTGTGAATCCTGAACAAAACAGTTCGGTGAATACATGTTTATACACATTAGCTTCTACTGCGCTGACAAGGGATGAAAGTACGTGACCTTTAGCTATTGGCT
This sequence comes from Xyrauchen texanus, assembly GCF_025860055.1. Lineage (NCBI taxonomy): Eukaryota > Metazoa > Chordata > Actinopteri > Cypriniformes > Catostomidae > Xyrauchen > Xyrauchen texanus. The sequence continues at coordinate 13,581,587 of NC_068305.1, forward strand.
CATTGTCACGGAGAGTAATGCCTCCTACACACTACACGACTTTCAAAGAGGTCGGATCATGGTACCATTCTTATTACACAACTGTCTCTCTTGTCATGGAAGTCATAGCCTTTTCAAATTACATGACGAATCGGCGACAGGGGTGAACACATTACAAAACGTTTCACTATTGACGAATCCCCGACGACTCTGCCTGGACTCCAAATTACTCTTCTTCTCTTTCTTTACCCGGTTGTGCTACAGTGGAGATGAAACCTCAAATAGGCACTGATGCTCCTGCCAATGTTCCACTAATTTTTCCTCCATTTGTTCGGTCCAATGAGACTTTCTTGATACCGCAGCCATGTTAGTTGATGTTCTGTTGCAGGTACATCAGGACTCCTCCCTCTGAAAATTCCCGTGCCCCGTTTCTTGCTCTCTCATTGGCTGTAGGTCAATGCTGCCATTGCATTCAGTCAAAACATATTTCACATTGCACGATTTGGAATCCCAGATGGGTCCAGATATTTAACATTCTAGATATCTCACTGACATTGCGTCTGCAATGAATCTGTCAGATCGCATCTTTGATCATTCATGCATTGCGATCGTCATTCATGGGTGTGAGCTCCGATTTGCCTGTGATTTCGTGCTTTTGTCGCCGATCTCCACAAAACTGTTGCAGATCGAAAATCGGGCTTAAAATCATGTAGTGTAAACTCGGCATAATGTTTGGTCAACTATCAGGGGGCAGCCCTAAATAATATATAATAATTGTCCACCCGGTCTCTGGTCCGCTCTCTGAAACACTTGGTTTTAAGCTATCTGGCCCTTTAAGACTTCAATGTAAATGCCCTCGGTTTTGATTGGCTAACTTCGTGCAGCCCCTCAAAAACAGCTGTATTTAAAACGCAATCTGAAGAAAATGAACAAGCTTCACATGATAATTTATAAAACTGCATTGTAGGGTTAACGCATAACGTACACCCAACACATTTAATCTGAATGTCTCAAAATGTTCACTCAAGCACAGCAACTACCAAACAGTCATGACTGTTTTTGAGTGAACATTTGTAAGTGAAACTGGTTACTCATTGTTCTTGTAGTGTTTATCTGACATCTCTTTCATTAAAGTTCCCTTGCAAAGCTTGAATCATATTGTGACTGGTTCACAAGTAATCCTCGCTGATATGAGCCGAAAACATGTACAATCCACTGAAATGTTGTGAATACTCAAACGTTCACCGTGTATACCGTGTACAATACATGGTGATTTTGTTTGCTTCAACAGGCCAAAGCAGAGACGCTGGATGCTTGATGATGCAAGAGCGACATCTCGCATCTTCCGTGTTTGTTTACACAGAATGTGTTTCTCCCAGTAAGTGGCAGCAGCATAATGAGAGTCATTTTTAAAAGTTGCGGAAAACGCGTCAAAATTATCGAAGACGTCCACATTGTGGATTTTTACAAAAGATCAACAATAAAATATAGCACAGATGGGTGAAAAATGGGCCAGAAGGCCTCACTAGTTCCACAAATTCCAAATTAGCCATTTCTCGAGCCTGGTTTAATTAAATGCTCTTTTGCTATTAAGGAGGATGTTTTCCGTTCTGAAATGTACAATATGTTTTTATAGTACAATGAACTCTTCTTATATGTCAAAAAATGAAAATTTGATTCCTTATGTCATGACCCCTTTAAAGTGTCGTAGGTGTGGATGCGAGACCCATCTGACCTTGTGCCCTCTGATCGACAAAGAAATTTGATTATTCACACACAGATTACATTTGTGAAATGGGACCCCCCTTTTCTCTGTTTGTGCACATGTGTTTGAGGATCATAGGGGCTGTTCTGGTTTGTTTCCCTACATGGATGACAAGGGGGTTTCTGAAATACAAAATGAGCCCTGCAGGACGGGCATGCTCCCTTGAATGAGGCCTTATGTTTACATTAGGGATGTGCGAGACTAGTCGACTAAACTGTTCTGATGCTGCTAGTCAACACTGGAATTACTAGTTGGTAAATACCCCCCCCATTAAACTGATGATAATTTTTACAATGTTTTCTGGAGGTTGGTTTCTTTTTAGACTTGTTAAGTTAAAATTTCCCATTTAAACGTCATTGAAATGAGTCGTTAAGAACATCTCTATCTTACATTTAATCTGTGATTCTGTAATGTGCGTAAATTGCGTGCCTTTTCGTGTGTCATGTTCTGACTCCATATAATGCTGTGTATTTTAAGCTACAGGGTCATTTGAAGCCTTTTTCCTGGCATCTGTTGTTGGGCCATGCATTAGTGTTTAAATTCTTCCATGCGCCTGTCTGGCTATTTTTGTGTGTGCTCTCGGACATGTAGGCCTGTGAGGTTTAGCAGGGAACTCTTTAATTAGGCTAATGATCTGGGTGTCTCTCGGAATATGTAGCGGCAGCTGTTTCCAAGTTCCGTCAAGTCCTAGACTCTCTGTATCTAAAGAATTGACCAACTTAAGAATTGATCATGGGACGATATTTTTCACATAACTGTGATGATTAAAAAGTTGTACACAAACTGGTTCTGTTTCCATTTTTGTCTGTCATTCAAATTGGCATTTGTGTGCTACATTTAAACTGTGTAATTAAGACTGTTGCTCACTCCGATTGTCCGAACCTTTTAGTTATGTTACAGTCAGGCTAACGTTGTGTTCTCTTTGCTGAGATTAGAGAAGTTTTCAGGTTGGTGCTTTTTACAAACTTTTCAAAGGAAACATTGGGCATGTTTTGAACAGCATACTGCTTGTAATATTTCTGCAGTATATATTATGTATGCATACTCTACACATTTTCTAAATGCATGAGATACTACTTTTGCGAAAATTCAGTATACTGTTGAGCACACTTCTATATCCCACAATATCATGCACTTGACTTGACTTTTCATGTCTAGGTTGCCGACATGACCTGAAACAATATCAACCAGAATAAACATATTTTTCTTGACTCATTCAATTTTTCTGCCAAAAGTTTGTAAAATTTTTGGCCAAATTTTTTGAGCTTGACAGTACTAAACATGAGTAACACACAGTATCAGATTTGGATCGGGCTCATCAGACCGATACCCGATCAGTCTAAAAGCTTCAGTATCGGAGCTGATTCCGATCAAAGGTATACTTGATTGGCAGAAATATACTGCCCTGTATGCAGTACATGGGCTATTCCGTTCTGAACTGATCCATGGCTTCATCTTTAAAATGGAAGTAAAAGTTGTTCGGCAGCTAATGACTGCTTGTTTTATAAAATCTCTTTTTTGTAACAACTCTGTTAAACATGCAGGCTTTCACTCTTGTACTTGTTTGACAGTCTGTAAGTAGTTTCTAGGGTAATTTGAGTGCCAGTCATGCTGTTGGCTCGCAGAGGAAGTGAGAGGTGATGTGCACTATCAAAAGTGTCTTGTCTATCTGCCACAGCATCATGTAGGCCTCTTGTCTCAACTGATGGCTAGAATGACAAAACACTTTCACACCAATCTAAGAGCTCCTTTGTATAATGATTGTCAAAGTGTTCATAAATATATATTTTTTTAAATCGTTCACCTAAAGTACAATGCAACTAGCCTAAATAACATGAAATTAGTCTATAAAATATTCACATTCATTTTGCACCAAAACCTTCTGCGAAAGATGAAATCTTAAAGGTGCAGTATGTAAGAATTTTCATGTAATATTCACAATTTTGTTTGTCAATGTGTAAACTGCTTGTAATGCAACTTAAAAAATGAGCCCTTCCCGGACATCCTAGATTGCCTATTAAAGCTTGTAGACTGATTTTCATGTGAAGGGAGCGTGTCGGTTTTGCTGGGAAAATCCAAAGGATGTGATGTTTATGTGTGCTCCCGAGAGCTATTCAACAGCGACAAACAAACTGCAGCACTAGATAACGTTATCTTAGAGATCGAATCCAGCAAACGTCCGGCTCCCAGCACAACACCGACTCCTACACAAACTCAGATTAAGCCAAAAAAAACAATAAAAAAACAACAACAACATTTATCTATTGAATCCTGTCTGGCTAAGCATGAACGTGATTGGTTGAGTGAAAACTAGAGTGAACATCGGCAGGTCATTTGATTCCTGGAGGGCGCTTCGTTTGGTTTTGGGGATCAAACAGACCCTGAATTGGCGTTCTTCTTATTGGACAGGTAAGCTTGTATAACTGTAACGCATGTGAAATATAGTGCCATAAGGATTGATCTGTGAAATTTTAGGTAACTTGACGCGGACGAATTGCAAGCTACCTTACTTTGTAACTTTCAAATAATTTACAGGATTAATTTAAGCAAATACGCTGGTTTCTTGATCGTAGTACAACATATGACATACAAAACATACAATAGTGCTACATTGCAGTGCAACAGTAAACTGTCTGGTATAGTTCAGTAGTATGTAGCTGTATGCGTATATCAGTATGCTATGTTAGCTGATATGTAGTTTTAGTTTAGTCTCAAAGTTTGTTGTTAAACAATCATAACGGTGTAATTTTAATTATGCTACCTCATCTGTCAGCATGATTCCGATGGATCAGGTTCAGTCACTTTTGTACATTGTCATTGTTTTGGTCTATGGAGTGTGCACACCAGTGCGAGCGCGAGCAACTAGCTGCAGTTCACTTAACGGCCACAAGTGTCATTAATAGCAAGGATTTCTGAATCCTACATACTGCACCTTTAACTCTTTCCCCGCCAAACACGGAATTTTCCGTGTTTTATGAAAAAACGCTTCCCCGCCAAACACAGAATTTTCCGTGTTATACGGTAAGGAAGACCCCTGCGCATGTTTTGAAATTGTACGCAACTCTTTGATCAAAGAAACAGATTGCGATCATCTCAAACATGAAGAAGTGGAGTATGAGAAGCTCAAAATATCAGACATAAACATGCCTTTTTCTCAGCTTTTTGTCTGAAATGTTGTTTTTTGACAAAACCTACCTCTGTTCAAGTCGCAATAAAAAAAGAACAAATGAAGATAAAATAAAATCGTCTTTTTTTTGCCTAAAAGCAGAGGCCCAGATCTTTATTTTGATATATAGCATCTTCATATATTCATGGAAGAAAATATTCTGCGGGCCATTAAAATTTAGCGAAAATCGTCAAAAACCCTGGCGGTGGCTGGCAACTTTTTTTTAAAAATGCTGGCGGGGAAAGAGTTAATGAAAGTAAACTTTTTTTTCCTTTTCTTTTTTCCCCATTCGTACTGGGTAAAATGTTTCTTTTGCATTGTGACTTTTTCAGGGCACTTAAGCAAGTTTTACCCCCTGAATCTCATTTTTTTGTCCCCCTTGTTTTTTAATGATGATTGTCAAAAAAAATTATTGTTTATAATTATATGTATTATGTACTTTTCAGTATTACATAAAAAGAAAAAAAAAGATGCTTGATATACAATGATTTAAAATGAGCAAAAATTAAAGGCAGTACCACAGTATCAAATGTAAATACTTAAATACAATTACATACTTAAGTACAGACAAAAGAGGTCTTTTAGATTTGAGTAAAAAAGGACCTCAATGTTTTCTTGGTTTTAACCTTATGAACTTCAGTTTTACAAATGTGAGGCTTGTTTTGGTCTACAAATAAGCTTTCTCCAAATTCAGAACATCAGTTTGATTTGACCGATTTCGTATGAAAGTTTCTGGACTGAAAGTGTGAGACTCATTATCCAGTGTGGTTTTGTAATATGCTGTTCTACGGCAGTCAGACCACGTTTACATGCACTTAAGAACATGTTTTTTATTCCAAGGTTTTTGCAGAAAGCGGCAGTCTGAAACGTCATGTAAACAATAGGGATGCTCCGATTGATCATCCATCAGTACCATCCGATATTCACATCCTATGACTTGATTGGTAGTTTGGTCGATCGGTCATGTCGCAAAAGAAGTGCGGCTCCTTTAAGACTTCAGCAGCAATGTCATGGCATTATGGACTCTGAGTGTGGCGGAATAGTGTTGTAACTTGTAAGATAACAAACTTGATTCCGCAGTTAAGAACGATGCAGTGGGAGAGGTATGGCGAATATTTTTTTTCAGTACTGTTATGTGGCATTTCACATGTGACAAGACAAAGGTAAAACGGCACAAGATGTGAAACGGTCCTTATTATCATTCATGAAGGCAGGTTCTTGGTCTCTGTCAGGCATAGGCGTCTCAGTAATAACACGAGTTACAAAATGTGTAATTCAAACGTCTTTATTAAATATCACCAGTAGGGCTGGGATAAACGATTATTTTTTAAACGATTAATCTAGCGATTATTTTTTCGATGCATCGATTAATCTAACGATTCATTTTTTCAGTCCGATTCGATTTCGATTCGATTAATCGACTTGTGACAACACCGGTAATACCTGTTTCATCGGGGTGGGGTGTATAAAATAAAAAAAAAAAACATTTGCCGGGAGTTTGATTGACTGGCGATCTGATCAATCAATCATAATACGCCATTTTTGTCCGACAAAGTAGTCAGGAGAGAGAAGATTAACGTCGGTGGATTTGAATTTGAATAATGGATTGTAGGCTACTGTACTGACATCTTTCCGCGGTTAAAACAACAGTCCTTCTGATGTAGGCTACATTCATGTTTAGCCTATTTGATGCTATAAATTAACAAGGAAAAGATGATCGGATCACGAGCAGCTTTAACTGAGGCAATCTGTCACGACACATTAAAGAGCCACAAAATAGTAGGCCTATTTATGGTTTAATTTTCTTTGAATGACCAAATTTGAAAGTTGAGACTATAATGTTACCTGCTTGGTCCTGTCTGTCAGCGCGTTGTCAGTGTCCTCAATGTATTTTTCACGACATTCATAGCTATAAGCGCATTATTAATAGCTATAAGCGCATTATTAATAGCTATAAGCGAAAATGTTACGTGTCGACAACGTATTATAGCCTACTCCAACATCGAGTGCAAAGTGGGGAGTTGAAAAAAAAATTACGGCGCTCTGTCATCTGCGGCTGCTCCCGGGTGGCGCTAGAATGGAAGGCCATCTCCATTTTGCAAAGATGACATATCACGGAATATTTTCCTTTAAAATTAAATAGTTCCCACACTTATGCCGCCTTGCACTTCTGATAGTCTGAGGAGCCACTCGTGTTGGCGCCGGCGTCGCCATCTTTGTTTTGGGTCTGACAATTCGACGTGCATATTTTGCGTCGACGTATTTTTTGCGTCAACGTCATCCCAGCCCTAGTGCTGGTGCATTGCCGTGGTGCTAGAATGGAAAGCCATCTCCATTTTGCAAAGACGACATATCACATAATTTTTTCCTTTTAAATTAAAGAATTCCCACACTTTAGATGAACGAGTGCGTGCCGCCTTGCACTTCTGGTAGTCTGAGGAGCCACTCGTTTTGCTTCTACTCTCCGGCGCCGCCATCTTTGTTTTGGTCTGACGAATCGACGCGCATATTTTGCGTCAACGTATTTTTTGCGTCGACGTCATCGATTACGTCGACACGTCGTCCCAGCCCTAATCACCAAATGGCATTAACAATAGTAGCACCTGTATCTACATTTATGCATTTGGCAGACGCTTTTATCCAAAGCTACTTACAGAGCCGTTATTACAGGGAAAATCCCCCCGGAGCAACCTGGAGTTAAGTGCCTTGCTCAAGGACACAATGGTGGTGGCTGTGGGGATCGAACCAGCCACCTTCTGATTACCAGTTTACCAGTTATGTGCTTTAGACCACTACACCACCACCACTTGTACGAGAGAGCGCGTGTTCCCTTCATTGAAGTTCAAGTAGCAACAAGTAAAAAATAAACTATTAATACAACCATCCAACAAAATAAAAAGGAATTTATAAATATAATAATTCTTTAAACGGTATTAAGATACCATAATAATGTATTAAATATAATGCAAATATATTTAATACAACTCTAACCCTAATCAACCTACAAATGGCTAGGGCTGAAACGATTAGTCAACGTTATCGACAATGCTGCCAATTAAAAATTGTCCATAATTTTTGTGTTGAATAGTCGTTTGATCTCATTTAACATAACACGAGATCATGTGAAACTCTAATGATGACTCACGAGAGCAGCACTGCAGTCCAGATGCACTCCAAACTTTCCAAACAGCTTCAGGTGTTGTAGATTGCAAAGAATGAGGGAATTATACAAAATAAGTAAATACAGAACCACTCTCGTTGAGGAATAAGCGAGGCTGATCCAAAACTTGCGTATCGAGCATCTTTAAAGGAAACACCCTTCCTTTATAAAGGCATCTTTAATGCAGTTATATTTCACGAGTTATAGCTTTATTAAAGGTAAAATAATAAGGAAGCAGGTCATGTAAATAACTACAAACCCTGAAACTAGCATTTCTCTGTGTGGTCAGTGCCTCGTCTATGAGTTGCGCAAAGTGTCGCAATCGAAGGGGGAGAGATTGAAACTGCACCCGGCTGAGGCACACACTGTGAGAGAGAGCTCTTAAAATGGCATGTGTGGGTGCAATTTATCTACAACTTTCATCTAGTTTTTGGTCACCTTGTATGGTCAGTGTGCATGTGTGAGAGAGGAAGAGATGAAGAGCCCGTACTCCTGGTCCTTGTTTGGTTATGTTTGATATCGTCAAGAAGGGTTTCATACAATTGATGTTTCGTGGTGTGTTTGAGAGTGAGAAGACTCTGAAATGCTTGTGATGTTGGAGGCTGTCAGCTGGAGAGGGTGTTTGTGTGTAGATGTTGTCTGACACCTTGTTGGATGCCAACAGCGTTGTGTGTTTGTGGAACGGGGTTATGCTGACCTATATTTTAAAAAAAATATATAATAATTGGGTGGGTGATGGACAAAGAGATTTCTGCTGTCTGTATCAGGATGCTCATTTATATTTATATTCTTATCATCTCATTCTCTTCTCATCTAATTCTCTTATTGTTTTCTCGTCTCGTCAATTCTAGTCTCTTTTCCTCTCATCTTGTCTCATCTTCTCGTGTCATACTTTTCTCTCTTGTCTCCTCTTCTCAACTTGTCTCTTTCTTTTATCACATTCTATTCTCATTCTTTTGTCCTTTGTCTATTGTCTTCTCATCTCATTCTCTTTGCATTTTTTCTTCTCATTCTCTTCTCTTCCTCTTATTCTGTTGTCTTCTTGACGTATTCTCTTGTCTCATCTTTGTAATCTTTTCTTGTAGTTTCTTTGTAGTCTCTTCTTGTATAATATTACCTTTCTTTCTTTTCTCATTCTTACTCTACACATTTCTTCTAGTCTCTTCTCCTCTTGTCTTTCTCATTCTTTTCTCATCTTGTCTCTTCTAGACTAAGTTATTCTCATTGTCTTTTCTCTTTTTTTGTGCGTAGCTGAATTCGGTAATATAGGTCAAGGCTACCAAAACTGACTTGTTTACTGCAGCGTAGAGGTCAACCGATAGTCGGTTTTGCCGATACCGATAACTGAAGTCGGGAAGCGGGCCGATAGCCGATTAATCGACTGTTAGTTATTACAATTTATAATATGAATAACAACTTTCAGCTCTGTGTAAAATATTGCTGAACTTTAGTAGGTATTTCTTTACATGGCAATACTTTTAATACATTTCTCCCACACTGGTACCTCCTTCAAAGCCTTTGACATCTGAAATTAATAAAGATATTACAGGTCAAATGTGTTTGTAAGGCAATGTTTTATGTTACTGCTGAACAACAAAGCCAAAAAGTGACTTTATGCTTCATCACTACTGACAATATTTGTTATTTTATTTTCATATCAAATATATGAATGATGTACAAGAAGGGAGAGAGAAAAAGGCTTAGAAAAAAGTAATCTCTGACCAAGCAGTTCAGACTGTAGAAACCTCCAGCGCCGGTCAAGGAGAAATGAAATAAAAACTAATGCAACTATCGGCCTCGATTAATCTGTAAATCTGATATATCGGTTGACCTCTATTGCGGAGACTGTGTCTGAGTTGTTGACAGTCACGGTAAACAACAACATCAACGTGGAAGTTTCTCTTTCAGGAACTCTGAAACATGATGTTTTCAGAAGAGATCACATGATTTTACACTTGAACACAAACCATGTCACAGTTGAGCAAGCCTGAGAAAGCTAGCTTCCCCTCGCTCACCGCACACTTGCTCACAGCTGTGTGGGGTATGTGTTTTGGCGTGCACTTCAGAGGAATGGGAGTGCATGACACAGGAGGGTTGTTCTAGCATTTATTTTGTACACCTGCATACATGGAGACTCATAAACTTTGTCTCTCTCTTGCCTGTCCTACATGAAAACAAGCACACTTTTTATCTAGTATTTGATACAGATAAAGACAGACTGCAGCTGAGTGTTATAAGCTTATTTGCAGATGTGTTCAATATAAGTAGGTCTTCTGTAGTGTACATAATGCTATGGTTGGTCTCAAATGGCATGTCCACAGACTGCACACGGATCGATCACAAACAGTTTGAAGCGGTCGTGTCTAGAAGGGAACTGGCAGGCAGGGGAAAGTCTCACAAGAGTCATGCGACATTCAGTTGTTTGTTTATTTGGAATCTCGCAGAAACCCTAACCCAAACCATAACCATAAAAACAGCAAATGTGACTCTCGTGAGACTTTCCCAGCAAGACAGCTCCCTTCTATATGTGACTGATGCATATAGCGCACAAAAATGGCAAGTTTATCTGGTAAGTCTTTATGGAATTTCTGAAGAGAAGTTTTCTTATTGTGTGCGTGGATAAAAGGTTTGGCAATTTCCTGTGTAATTTACGGAAATTATTCAAATCTTGCGCAATACTCAAAATCCCGGGCAATTTTTAGGCCCTGGATAGGCAACCGAGAAGTGTGTTTGCAAATAGCTAACTGCCTTGAGCACAATTGTAATCTCTGTCCAATTTTACTTCCAAAACTTCATGTTAGGGCTGCACAATTAATCGAAAAACGAATCGCGATTTACGATTACAACTGTAACGATTATGCAATCTTGAAAACTGATGATTACAGCATTCAATTTAAGTCTACTCTTGTTGCGTTAATGGTTTCTATTTAGAATGTGTTTTTGCAGCAGTTGAGTTTCTAACCAACTCCAGATGTGTGTTGAGCAATGAAATGGCAATGGCCAATCAGAGACGCAGTGAGTCTACAGTACAGTCCTATCAGTAATGACAACCAATCTTTATGCGCAAGTTTTGAATATTCTCACATCCAGATACTTGCTTTAAAGTATATTTAATCTCGGTTTGCAATGGCACACAAAAATCAGTGCTAAAGAAACATCACATGACACTCGAAAAGAAGCTATAGAATAAAGGTGAGCAATTTTGAATTGGTTTCAATTTGTTAAATGTCGCACCGTTTTATTTATCATAGGTAAACAAGCCACAAAACAGCAACATGACAACTAAAACAACCCCAACCGTTATAATCAAGGGACAGACTTTTCTCATTGCCTGTATACAGTGAGGAAAATAAGTATTTGAACACCCTGCCATTTTGCAAGTTCTCCCACTTCGAAATCATGGAGGGGTCTGAAATTGTCATCGTAGGTGCATGTCCACTGTGAGAGACATAATCTAAAAAAAAAAATCCAGAAATCACAATATATGATTTTTTAACTATTTATTTGTATGATACAGCTGCAAATAAGTATTTGAACACCTGAGAAAATCAATGTTAATATTTGGTACAGTAGCCTTTGTTTGCAATTACAGAGGTCAAACGTTTCCTGTAGTTTTTCACCAGGTTTGCACACACTGCAGGAGGGATTTTGGCCCACTCCTCCACACAGATCTTCTCTAGATCAGTCAGGTTTCTGGACTGTCGCTGAGAAACACGGAGTTTGAGCTCCCTCCAAAGATTCTCTACTGGGTTTAGGTCTGGAGACTGGCTAGGCCACGCCAGAACCTTGATATGCTTCTTACAGAGCCACTCCTTGGTTATCCTGGCTGTCTGCTTCGGGTCATTGTCATGTTGGAAGACCCAGCCTCGACCCATCTTCAATGCTCTAACTGAGGGAAGGAGGTTGTTCCCCAAAATCTCGCAATACATGGCCCCGGTCATCCTCTCCTTAATACAGTGCAGTCGCCCTGTCCCATGTGCAGAAAAACACCCCCAAAGCATGATGCTACCACCCCCATGCTTCACAGTAGGGATGGTGTTCTTGGGATGGTACTCATCATTCTTCTTCCTCCAAACACGGTTAGTGGAATTATGACCAAAAATTTCTATTTTGGTCTCATCTGACCACATGACTTTCTCCCATGACTCCTCTGGATCATCCAAATGGTCATTGGCAAACTTAAGACGGGCCTTGACATGTGCTGGTTTAAGCAGGGGAACCTTCCGTGCCATGCATGATTTCAAACCATGACGTCTTAGTGTATTACCAACAGTAACCTTGGAAACGGTGGTCCCAGCTCTTTTCAGGTCATTGACCAGCTCCTCCCGTGTAGTTCTGGGCTGATTTCTCACCTTTCTTAGGATCATTGAGACCCCACGAGGTGAGATCTTGCATGGAGCCCCAGTCCGAGGGAGATTGACAGTCATGTTTAGCTTCTTCCATTTTCTAATGATTTCTCCAACAGTGGACCTTTTTTCACCAAGCTGCTTGGCAATTTCCCCGTAGCCCTTTCCAGCCTTGTGGAGGTGTGCAATTTTGTCTCTAGTGTCTTTGGACAGCTCTTTGGTCTTGGCCATGTTAGTAGTTGGATTCTTACTGATTATATGGGGTGGACAGGTGTCTTTATGCAGCTAACGACCTCAAACAGGTGCATCTAATTTAGGATAATAAATGGAGTGGAGGTGGACATTTTAAAGGCAGACTAACAGGTCTTTGAGGGTCAGAATTCTAGCTGATAGACAGGTGTTCAAATACTTATTTGCAGCTGTATCATACAAATAAATAGTAAAAATCATACATTGTGATTTCTGGATTTTTTTTTTAGATTATGTCTCTCACAGTGGACATGCACCTACGATGACAATTTCAGACCCCTCCATGATTTCCAAGTGGGAGAACTTGCAAAATAGCAGGGTGTTCAAATACTTATTTTCCTCACTGTAGGTCAGATGCAACCTGGGTCATGAATAAACTTATCCATTTTAGGGAAATATTTGATTTCCAGGTGCATTTTTTACCTTTTACAGTGGTAATCTTTTTTCTATTCTAACCTTATAAAATGACCGTAATCTTTTTGTTATAATTTAAGTAATTCATTCATTTTGAAAAATGGCACGTTTCAGTAATTACGAAGTTGCATGATCTGTACATTGCATGCTTTATTACTGAATAAATCAATGCACCTAGCTGACTTTTGAAGTCCGATAGTTTTGGACATAGAAAAAGTCTTGAACTTCAAATTTCACAGACCATTGTCATTGTATCGTGTCAATGCAGATAAATCACAAACAGGCTGATCTTTCAGAAATGCAACCGCTGTGACAGATTTGAGGCCATATATGATCTAACGATCATCTTATGCGGTCAGGATCACAATACAGGATTTTTTTTAACTATTTTTATTTTCTCCCCAGTTTGGAATGCCCAATTCCCAATGTGCTCTAATTCCTCGTGGTGGTGTAGTGACTCTCCTTAATGCGGGTGGTGGAGGACGGATCTCTGTTGCCTCTGCATCTGAGATGTCAATCTGCATCTTATCACGTGGCTTGTTGAGCACGTTACAAAAAAGACATTGCGCATGTGGAGAATTCACGCTTTTCTCCGCGGCAACTCCCCACGAGCCCCTTCGAGAGCGAGAACCACATTATAGTGACCACGAAGAGGTTACTTGTGTGACTACCCTCCCTAGCAACTAGCTTGCTGTGTGTGTGTGTGATTGTCTTCTCTGTGTTGGGTTCTTCACACTTTACCAGCAGAGAAGTGTGCAGTTCATTAGGCCACTTCAGTTTTTTTGCCAGAGCCTCAGTCACGCAATGTGGATGGACTGTTCTTCATAACATTTGCATCTTCTCTACAGAGCTCAGGCTAGTACAGCAGTTTTGTATTAGGATATTGGCTGTTTTGCAATTTGCCTAATACATCATAAATTTGCAGTTGCCTCCGCATCTGAGACCGTCAATCTGCATCTTATCACGTGGCTTGTTGAGCACGTTACCACGAAGACATAGCGCATGTGGAGACTTCACGCTATTATCCGCGGCATCCACGCACAACACCCCACGAGCCCCCTCGAGAGCGAGAACCACATTATAGTAACCACGAGGAGGTTACCTGTGTGACTCCACCCTCCCTAGCAACCGGGCCAATTTGGTTGCATAGGAGACCTGGCTGGAGTTATTCAGCACATCCTGGATTCAAACTCAAGACTCCAGGGGTGGTAGCCAGCGTTTTTACTCACTGAGTTACCCGGGCCCCATCCCAAATTCCGGGATTTTAAATGCATTAAGGCAGTTCACGCTGTTCAATTTGACTATTGAATGTCAAATATTTTATTTACTGTATGTGGACCAATAATTTAAGCAGTGAAGACACGCATTACATGTCTGATGATTTAAAAAATAAACATTATTTGAAATTTTTCAGACTTTGAATGTGTGTTAAATGTGAGAGGAAGTGTATACCCCAACCTGTTACATGGCACTCAGGCACATTGACTGACGTTAAAACCGGGTTTGTCAATAGTTCAGAAAGAAGCTACATAAATTCCTTCACTGTAATTCATAGATATGCCTTTAATAATGTTTGTTAATGTTACTAAAGATTATTATTATTATTATTATAAAGTATGTGATGCTTAAAATAATCTGCAGCCCATAACCACCTGCTGTTTTGAAGAACCCGGAAGCGCGGTTCCTGCTTAGTGACGTTACAGTAGTTTTTATCTGTTAATCGTCATTAATAAGCGCGATTACAATATCAAGGGCAATAATTGACAATTATGATTTTTGTCATAAACTTGCTGCCCTGCATCATGTACAAAACAATCTCTTGGTCACGTTTGTCAGTCCAGTAAGGCAGTTCTTTGCCAGAATAAGCTGCCATATGGACCCGACTTTGTGCCAACAGTCCACAGTCTGGCTAGACGAGACTGTACAGTAAAGACAGCATCATGCTTGCTATAGGTGCTCATAATGGAGCTGAATGTCACTTATAACTGCTCTACATGCAGACAGAGCTGGCAAACTCTTTTTTTTATTATTTATTTATTTATTTTTTTTTACCAATAACATGTCAATCTTGTTGAATGATCTGTAGGTGTTTGGGCGCCAGAACACATTTACATTTGGACGTCTACAAGGTATGCAGTATAACACTGAACAGTGCAGTGACTCTGCACTGTGGCTAAGTCACAGGTCTCTCACATGAGCCTCTCTGTTGTCTGCAATATTGAGATTATAAACTTGGACTGTCCTTGTGCTCTCGTTTCTTCGTTCCTCTATCATTTTTCCTATCTTTGTCTTCTGCTTTCTTTTTTTCTGATAGTTGCATCACTCATCTTCAATCTTCTTTGAGTACTTCTGTTTTTTATTGTTGTATGATTTTGCCTATACACATGTACTTAAGTTTTCTCTATATATTTCCCTCTCTCCTTGGTAGATTATCCTCCAATCTGTTCACCTGTGTCCAGTCCACTGCACATAATACACTCAACAGCTTGCTGTGTGTGTGATTGTCTTCTCTGTGTTGGGTTCTTCACACTTTAACATCAGAGAAGTGTGCAGTTCATTAGGCCACTTCAGTTTTTTGCCAGAGCCTCAGTATGTGTACACCCACAGATTTGTAGGTCACGCAATGTGGATGGACTTCAGAATGTTCTTAACATTTGCATCCTCTACAGAGCTCAAGCTACTACATCAGTTTTGTATTATGATATTGTCTTTTTCAATTAGCCTACATCATAAAATTGTGTGTTGTTACCACAGATGCCCGTGTCTCATAGTGAGTGCATTTGCAGGCAATTATTGGCATCTAACTAAATGCAATAGTTGCATCTGAAATCACACACTTCTATGCTATTCTACAATACATGATTTTGTAGTGTGAGTGGTGTTTTCACACTGAAAATGTACTATGCGAATACAGATTATAGACTTCTTCAACCGAAAACAGAGTTTGGAATGTTGGACATTTCATTCACTCAGCGTGTGCAGCTTGCCCAGAACGTGCTACTTACAGGGTTCGTACGGGTGCTTGAAATCCTTGAAAATGCTTGAATTTTGATGTTGTGTTTTCAAGGTTTGAAAAGTGCTTACATTTTGGATAAAATGCTTGAAAATGCTTGAAATTGTATTTTTTCCCCACAACAAATACCTATGTGACTGAATAGTCTGTTTATTAAATGGAGAAATAAAATGTTAGAGAGCCTAAAATGAAAACTGCAGTGCGCGCGCATGTGTGACTGGCACTGCGATCTGCCGCGACGTGTGACTCCGCCGTCCGCCCCCATGATGAAACCACTACTGCAACATGCCGGAGGTTGTCGTTTCAATGAACGTTGGCTGGAAGATGCGAAATTCAAATCATGGATTAAACGGGGACAAACCCCACGAAGTTGCCTCGTGTAAAGTCTGCAAAAAGACGTGCAGCTTTTCACAATGGGCGAGTCTGCTCTCTCGAGTCACATGAAAGGTAAGTCATAAACTTTTCAATTAAGTCAACTGAAGTAGCCTACTGTACACATTAGTGCCTATTTGTTTACGCTAGTAACTGCTAACTTAGCTAGGAATTTGCATTTTGTGACAGAGTATTTGGTGTGATGATGTAATGTTAGTATTGCATGTCCGTTACACGTTCATTTGTGAACATAGCCAAAGTTACAGCACAGTAAATGTAACGTTAACTACCCGCAAATTAAAACCTGCAAACGTTAGTCCAGTGCATAACAACAATCGTTGATTGCTGAACAGAAATCGTGTCAGATGGAGTGTCATACATGCAATATTTACACTGCTCTATTCCAGTAGATAAATGTATATGTTTTGGCAATGAAATAATTAAACTTGTTGAGTGATTTTTGTTTGGGGTAATTGTTTTTACATTGATTCAGGCAGGTTGGATAGTAAGCAAAGTCTACTTAGACACTGCTACATTTTGAAAAATAAAACTTGTGATTTGCTTAAATATCTGATACTTCTGCTGCTATTACAAAACACAATTTTGGCTGTTTATAGCATTTAATGCGATTAAAAACACTAAATATTAATTTTGACTATGTATTGGTATGTAATTAACGGTGGTGTAAGGTGCTGTTAAAAGCTGTAAAATGGACCTTGAAAGTGCTTGAAAAGTGCTTGAATTTGATCTTGGAAAAGGTGTACAAACCCTGTACTTAATATATACCCTGAAATGTTTTTTTGATTTACTTAACCCTTAAACATACTTGAGTGGAAAATTATTAGCAATTGTATTGTTTATTATTATTAAGGTACGGTTGAAGTCAGAAGTTTACATGCACCTTAGTCAAATACATTTAAGCTCAATTACTGACATTTAATAGTAGAAAACATTACCTGTCTTGGGTCAGTTAGGATCACTACTTTATTTTAAGGATGTGAAATGTCAGAATAATATTGGAGAGAATGATTTAGTTCAGCTTTGATTTCTTTCATCACATTCCCAGTGGGTCAGAAGTTTTCATACACTTCGTTAGTATTTGGAAGCATTGCCTTTATATTATTTAATTTGGGTCAAATGTTTTTGGTAGCCTTCCACAACCTTCTCACAAAAAGTTTCTGGAATTTTGGCCCATTCCTCCAGACAGAACTGGTGTAACTGAGTCAGGTTTGTAGGCCTCCTTGCTCACACACGTCTTTTCAGTTCTGCCCACAAATCTTCTATCGGATTGAGATCAGGGGTTTGTGATGGCCACTCCAATACCTTGACTTTGTTGTCTTCAAGCCATTTTCCCACATCTTTGGAGTGTTTGGGGGTCATTGTCCATTAGGAAGACCATTTGCGACTGAGCTTTAACTTCCTGTCTGATGTCTTGAGATGTTGCTTCAATATGTCCACATAATTGTCCTTCCTCATGATACCATCTATTTTGTGAAGTGCACATGTCCGTCCTGCAGCAAAGCACCTCCACAACATGATGCTGCCACATACATGCTTCACTGTTGGGATGGCGTTCATCTGCTTCTAAACCTCACTCTTTTTCTTCCAAACATATTTATGGTCATTATGGCCGAACAGTTTGATTTTTGTTTCATTAGGCAAGAGGACATTTCTCCAAAAGGTAAAATCTTTGTCCCCATTTGCACTTGCAAACTGTAGTCTGTTTTTTTTATGGTGGTTTTGGAGCTGTGGATTCTTCCTTGCTGAGCAACTTTTCAGGTTATGTTGATATAGGACTCGTTTTACTGTGGATATAGATACTGGTCTACCTGTTTTCTCCAGCATCATCACAAGGTCCTTTGCTGTTGTTCTGGGATTGATATGCAGTTTTTGTACCAAACTACGTTCATCTCTAGGAGACAGAATGCATCTCCTTCCGGAGAGGTATAATGGCTGCATGGTCCCATGATGTTTATACTTGCATACTATTGTTTGTACAGATGAACGTGGTATCTTCAGGCATTTGGAAATTGCTCCCAGGGATGAATCAGACTTGTGGAGTCTGATGAAACTATAGTTTGCTACTATGAAATCTGTGGAGTGGTTAAAAATGAGTTTTAATGACTTCAACCTAAGAGTATGTAAAGTTCTGACTTCAACTGTACAAAAAAGTCAGTCGTAAATATTTCTGTTTTATTTGATGCAAAAAGTGATGAGTTTCTGACTTTTAAAACATATCGTGTGTGTGTGTGTGTGTGTGTGTGTGTGTGTGTGAGTGATTGAGACGAGTTTAGCTTTAAGGTTGCACGTATGACATTTAAGTGTAATAAATGTTTGTGTAATATTGTGGATTTACCCTTTTTCTTCAATCAATCTGGCAACTGATCTCAAGGGATACGCCCATTTCAAAATGTGCCTGAACCACAAAATACTTAATTTTCTTCCGCTTAAGACAATGTTCACAATTATTATTATTAGCAGTATTATTGTTTTCTATTTTCTAAATGAAAGACTAATAATATAATTAATTATCACAAGTCAGCTTGTCCTGCACCATGTTGGTTTTTGACAGAACATTTGAACCAAGTCATTTGACCCATACGCCCTATAATAAGAAACTAAAGCGTATGTATCTTGAGGTGCACATTGCCTGTTTAATATGAAATATATATGTAGCGTTTTTGCATCATGCTTTTTGAAGTAAATTTAACTTCTAATCTTTTTATTTCAGCACAACTAGAAAGACTTAGTTAGATATACACAAATATATCAGTTCATTCAACTTTATTTACTTAAATGTCACACGAATGGGATTTAGCATAACAAATATTAGCAAGTTGTTTGAAATTAACATTTATATCACTGTTTCTACTAAGTTTTGTACTCTAAAGATAATAATGACAGAGGTCCGTTATTACACTTGGTTCCCGAAAAAAAACGCTTTAGTACATGTGTGCATTCACATGCACAAGGAAATATTACATGGATTTAACAGGATCCCATTTCACAGAATTTTACACCTTTGATGATGTAATGTCAACAAACCTTCAATCCAAAAATGACAATTTAAACAACTTTACAGCTCAAAATATTATTTTTACAAGAATTATAACGATATTAATATTATAACTAAGTGCTTATACACTTCACATTTTACCTACATTTTGCATTTTTTTTTAAAGAAAATTAGGGATGAGCCAAAAATTTTACTTTTTAGGGTAGGTTTAAAAGTGTGTTGTACACATTAATGGAAATTGAGTAAATAGATTTAACACAGAAATGTAAATAGTTTGACCCAACAATTTTTTTTATTTTTCATGAAGTGTACTCTTAACATTGGGGATGCAAATTTAGGCTACGTCTACATTAATCCGGATACATTTGAAAACGGCGTTTTCGTTTCAAAACGCTCTCCGTCCACACTAACGCTTTCAAGCGTTTGGCAAAAGTTGCTCGTCCACATCGAAACGCAAGCGGAAAATCCCCGCTGCATGTATGGTCTGAAACGCAATTGCCCTCGTGTTCCGTCACCGGACACCAGTTCCGAGTAAACTTCCCTTCGCTTTTGAAGGAATGCAATGTGAAGGTTGTACAAAGTGACATTTATTTTTTAACAATGCTATCAAAGTGAGTATCAGGCACAACAGTGTTGCTATAACACAGGCCGCCATCTTGATTGTTTTCGTTGGATAGATCACATGACAAATATGTCATCGTTTTCCAAAGCATCCTTTTCACAGTCCACACTACAATTCGAAAACGCCGTTTTCAAAAAATGCCTTCTCAGTGTGGACGGAAGGCCAAAACTTAGAGAAAAAGATGCGTTTTCAAACAAGAAAGTATTAGTGTTGACTAGGTCTTCGACAACACCTGTTTTCTTTTTCCCTCAGTGTTAAATTGAAGCAGAGGAGCCAGAGAGGACATAAAGGGCCTCACACAGACACACACGTGACTGGTTTGTCCTCGTGAGAAGACATGTATTTTGGAGAGAAATACAAAATAACCTACCTTATTTATCTCTCTTTGTCCCTTATAATTTAAATTATTTTGCGTGTATAGAGTTGTTTTGTGAACAACTTAACGTCCTGCATGGGTCATTTGCATTAAGCGTTGAAGCTTTGGAAGGATAGTAAATGTCTTGTATCCATCTCTGTGTTTATTTTTTATGTTCCTTACTTCATAATGACCTTTAAGTGCGCTGTCTTTTTCAGTCAGGCATTTTGTGGTTGTGCCTCTGGGGCCTTTAGTTAATCTCTGCTTGGACACATTGCTCAAAGCCTCAGACGTTCTTCCAAACAAGTCTCACACACACACACACACACACACACCACACACACACACACACACACACACACACACACACACACAGAGTTATCTGTCCTGCAGAGAGATTCAGATGCTGAGAGCAAATCCTTGTCCTATGTGAGGAGGAATAGGCAGGCTGTGAACACAGGTGGAGAACAATGTGTTTTTTTATATTTAGTCGGTTCAATTCAATGTTTTGAGGCGATTACAAATCCTTTCTGAACCACTAACTAGGTTTCTGTGTGACTCTGCACTTGTGAAGATCTGCTGTCTGTTGTTTAAAGTATTCTGTTATAGATTAAAGCCAAGCGCACAATATGCGCTCTGTGACTCGCAGTCTTGTTTTTCGTCATCCTGGCACGCACACTACCCTACTAGGGATGGGACGATATATATTGAATTTTCATTCCTGTCAATTGAGCTAAATTTGTTTTGATCTTGGAATATTGCTTTAAAGTTTTAGCACTTGTTATATAAATGAATGTAAATGGTGAATGAGGTGGTCAGTCCCTAACATTCTGTCTTTGATGTTATTTTATGTTAACATCTTTTATGTTCCACAGAATAGGCCTACAGGTCAAACGGGTTTGGAAATATGGCTCAGTTGGTAGAGCGGGTCGGCCGCTAATTGCAGGATTGGTGGTACGAATCCTGTCCCACACGGCTCCTCATGCCGATGTGTCCTTTTGCAAGACCCTGAACCCCAAGGGGGGTGTGTGTGTGTGTGTGTGTGTGTGCGTGTGTGCGTGTGTGCGTGTGTGCGTGTGGCGTGTATTTATCACTTTGTGGGGACCAAATGTCCCCATAAGGATAGTAAAACCTGAAATTTTTGACCTTGTGGGGACATTTTGTCGGTCCCCATGAGGAAAACAGCTTATAAATCATACTAAATTATGTTTTTTGAAAATGTAAAAATGCAGAAAGTTTTCTGTGAGGGTTAGGTTTAGGGGTAGGGTTAGGTTTAGGGGATAGAATATAAAGTTTGTACAGTATAAAAACCATTATGTCTATGGAAAGTCCCCATAAAACATGGAAACACAACGTGTGTGTGTGTGTGTGTGTGTGTGTGTGTGTGTGTGTGTGTGTGTGTGTGTGTGTGTGTGTGTGTGTGTGTGTGTGTGTGTCACAGTGTAAAGCACTTTGAATACCCTTAAGGTTAAAAAGGCGCTATATAAGTGCAGACCATTTACTTGTTCTAATAATAAAATAATTATAATATTTTTATTTGATTAAAACTGTATGTATCAATTTGATAAACTCAATTTGATCATAACGTTTAATTAAAACATTTAACATGGAATCCAGAAAAATTCAAACTTAAAACACATCATTTTTTATCTGTCATTTTATGTGTAATTCCATCAAAGATCTTAGGCTTTTTATTTGTTGATTTTAGTATTGATACCGAGGTACCAGGGCTGGTATCGATCTGGGACAGTGTCGTGTACAGTACTCTTTAGGCGTAAGAAGTCTTTAGGGGTGGTACTATGACAAGGCAGAAGACAACTACTGAGGAGGGCCGTGGGTTTCAGATGTGATGCAGCTGTTTGTTTTGACGCAGCTGATGCTTCTCTTCACACAAACAGGCAGACAATGAAACATTGTTCTGAGACTGTCAGGTTGAGAGACAAAACAAAACAGATAGTGAATTCATAATGGTTGCTATCAGGAAGGGAGTACAACAATGCTGTTTTTTTTTTGTACTTTTTCCCTCCTTTCTGGATCTGACATCTAAAATGAAAAAAGAAAAAAAGCATTAAAGTAGTCCATGTGACTTGTGTGCTGTCTTCTGAAATCATATGATAGTTTTGTGTGAGGAACAGGCCAGAAATATAATATATTTACCTTCGCCGAAGCTCACATGAAGCCCATTTCTGTGTCCAGACACAACAAAAGCACATCATAATTATTGATACAAAAATTGCATGGTTTTTGTCTGTGGTAACTGAGCGTGACGCACCATTTTTGAATTCTGAATACTTTCGTACATTTCTAGATAAATTCTGTCAAACTTACTGTTAGCAATTTTGCTGTGATTATGCATGGGTCGTGTGTGAGAACTATGGTAGTTTTTATGGCAGGGTATCGATACTAGGGTTGCTCTGGTTAGGGATGTGCTGAACGAATAATTTCACTGACGTTTAAACCTTACATTTTCAGAAAAAAGAATGTGACTAGTTAGTTTTATTCCCATTAATGCTGGATAATCCTGTTGCGACTCTCGAGCTGAAGTCTCTTTTAAGTCGTTAAAGTGTTAACAGCCGTTTATGCTGTAAAGGGGGTGTGTGTGTGTGTGTGTGTGTGTGTGTGTGTGTGTGTGTGTGTGTGTGTGTGTGTGTGTGTGTGTGTGTGTGTGTGTGTGTGTGTGTGTGTGTGTGTGTGTGTGTCAGGTGTGCCAGGTGTGCCAGGTGTGCCAGTAGTGTGTGAAGCCGATGACGGAACAGAGCAGCACCTCTGGTTCATTCTGTAGCATGCAGCGCAGACGCCAACGTGTGGTCCTGATGTACATTCATTACGCTCAGTGTACTCTGTCCACTTCTATACCATCTGTTATTCCAAACATATAATTTCCACAGATTTATTGAACACAGCATAAAAACTAGCAGGGGCTGTTTGGGACATCCATTTCTCTTGGAAAACTCATTCAGACAAGGTAGCAACTGGTCACTTATGAAAATATTGAGATTTTCACATTCCAAGTATTGATAACTTTCTTAACCTAAAATGCAGAATCATTGTTGTATTTCAGTGCATACCATCCTTCAACTCTTTCTGTCACTGTCTCTCTATCTGGGAATTGTTACTTTGATTGTGTGAGAGTGTTTGCTGTTTCTTTGTGTCTGTACCTGCCCTCTCTCAGGCTTTAGCATGTCTCTCAGTCTCTCCCTAAAACCCCTGGGGGCCAACTGGAATTGTCTTGAGAGATATAGGTAGAAACCAAGTCAAAGAACAAATGAAAGCTTTTGGAGCAAATAAAAGCCGAAGTGCTGGATTCATACACGTGCAGTGTGCCGTTTGGTCTCATGTTTGCCCCAGCTGAGAGACGTCATCCTGTGACTGAGGGATTATGAATAGAGGTGTGGAATGCAAATGTGAAGATGACTCACGCAATAGGTTGATAAAAAGCGCTGTTCGGTTCTGTGTTGAGGGAGTGCCAATAAGACACACGCATTTTGACCAGGATCAAATATATAACCGAGGAGATAGTGAGGCTCAATTTCAAAGCAATGGTTCAGCTTACAAATGTAAGTCACACATTTATGTACATCTTGGTGTTCTCATGTGTCACTCTCCCAGCGACTTCAGATCTACTTGGGTCATTGTGAAAATGAATCCTTGTCTGTTTTACAGCATTTGATCATGGGTTTCACGCGATCAGTGATTGGTTGGGCGTCTTCATGACATTCCAAGAAGGATTGTTGTAGTTTGGGTTCCAGACATCGTGAAAGATCTGTGGCCTGCCTAAACCTGTGAATGTGCCGTCCTGTTGCCGACTCGAATCAGTTCCATTTTCCACACCTAATCATGCCAGTGTAATATAAGCTACGAACCTGGAGTCAAAATGTGCCATAGGGTAGCTTGACTTCTGCTAGTGTTTGTAAAGAAGTTGTTCACATTTGAATGAACTCAATTAAGGATGATATTTGTTAGAGTATGGTGCATGGAAAGAATATAAGCACTACTAGATTTTTACAGTTAGAGTACTTTTTGCAGCTGTTGGGAGGCTACTTGGTGGCCCAAGGCTAAATGGTGTAAGTAAAGTCTTATTTAAGTCTGATTGCTTTTAAAAGTAATAGCACACCTCTCCTCAACAAGTTGCATGGTTTTGACATATCATTCATAACAGACAAACAAACAGTTTTGTAAGAGTTACGCACCAAAATGTATTGTTTAGGTTTTTGTCCAAATCCCTACGCTAAAGGGGCCTTTCACCTGTCTCCGACATTTGTAAATGTCTTTCGCATTTCTCCACCTAGTGCCAGTTGTGATGAACTGTCCATTTGCTCCCAATGGATTGTATTGTTGCAAGGGAGAAGGCACTTTTTTAAGGTATGCTTCAAACCCCCGAATGGCATAACTTTTTGTTATTTTTTTTAAACAGATGGACAAAGTAAATGTATGATTAGCCTAATACTCAGTATTGCATTATTACTACAGCTGCTAGGCTACTTTTATTATTACAGTTTTGATAATAACAATAGCAACAACAACAGTAATAATAATAATTCAGCAAAAATAGGAAATACAAATTCACGTATATGATTTAAATATTATGTTTTTACATGTGCAGAAATTAATGATGCATGTACACATTTAATCACACATTCAATTACACATGCCTCTTGTGATATATTTGCAGTGTTTCAATTTGGCTTGATGTTGCAGAGTTGTTTGTCAGAAAATGGGGCCATGTTCAGCACAACATACTGATTTCCTTCTAATCATACCCAGCTAGAAGTTGGCTTTAGAGAACTACAACAAAATGCCAGTGTGTTGGAAAGAAGTCCATTTTGTGGTCATAACAACCCTATATTTTTGATTGGTTTTTAAAGATTCAGGCTGAAGGTTTGAAAAAGAGGCTGTTCAAAGAGATGGTATATTTCACAATGTATGTTACCTCTAAACTCTAACCCTTAGCCTAATGTCTATGATCGACATTCTGCCATGGCAATCTTGTCTTAAAAGCTTAACTTGAAATCAGTGGATCAATACTCGATAATGCATTCATAGTAGTTTGAAGGGTCAGGGCTTCCTTTCACACACCCTAGTATTGATTTTCTTTTAAAAACACTTTACTTTTCATTTTGTGGCTCAAATACTTCTAGTCCTGAGAGTGGCATGTTTAAATAAGTGCATAATTTGGATGTGCCCCAGTGGTCGACTGCTACTGACAGAATTCTCAAATTAATTGAGAGAAGCAACTTTTTAGAGCATTTTTGCGTGACCATACAGGACTCCAGACTGCGGCCAAATGGTTGCATTTTGCGACCTTTTTTCCTGTCGGTGCAACCAAATTTACCAGTTTTTAAATTTCAGGTGCGTTTACTTGTGAATCAGTCTCGAGCTCTCTCTGAAACATTTCAGTTCGGCACAGAATTCATTTTTGCAAACTTCTATGGAAACACTTGTTGTGTAAACTAGTTACATTAAATGTGACATTCTAAACAACATTTAAAAGGTGAACAAAAGAAAACCTTGATGTGAACAGACATAAATAAGTAGACTTTTCCCACATCACCACCCTTAAAAAAATAACCATTAAAGTACTAAAGTCATACATTAACAATAGTATTTTAGACAAAAATATATTCATAATTATACATTAGGGGAGTTAGAGAATATCATTCATTTTTTGTTACAAATATGGCAGTTTGTAAATGTTTATATTTTGTATTTATAGTTTTTAAGGTACTGTTAATAATTACAATAAATACCATAGTCATGTTGCATCTAACCATGGTAGTGAAGATCCATGCTTGGTTTTACCTGAGACTACCATGGTCTCGTTACAAAAAACACTGTTAAAACTTAAAAAGTAAATATAAAATCTTTAAAGCATACCAACTCCAAATCAAAGCCTTACCATCGAATGAGATTTTCGATTGGGCTAAATATTCAATTTTATTGGTATTTGCACTTATTTTTGGTAATTAAATGTAGAAGCACTTTTATTATTAGTTTCTGTCTTTACATTTTTAATTTTCTTAGGCCCTACATCCCGTGGTACCACATGAGGTGCTGTTGCAACCTCATTTTGCTGGTGGCACCATTCTCAAATTTTAGTCTAGAGACCTGTTATAGCTTACTGTGTGTACAAGTAAATAATAGTCAGCACAGTATGCGTTACACAGTGCATTAGGTGGGCTATGTCCATTTATTTACTGCTCTATCAGCCATCAAAGTGGCGAATCAACAATATATTACAAAATGATCATTGCCATTGTCACTTAGTCATGTTTTTGTGCTTTTATGTTGGAATTCTTGTTTAGTTCCCACTTTCTTCCTGTTGGTTTTGTAGTCCTTTTGTAGTTTTATTTAACGATTGAATAAAAAGAAATGCAGTAAAAGCGGTTTAAACTGCTTTATGTCATGAACTATGTGTACCGAATCATTATTTTGCAGTTCTGCACTTTTGAATGCACCGCAAAGATTACCCTGAGACTCAAGTGCTCTGATTACATTGAAGCGCATCATTCTGTGTTCAGGATAAGCATCAGTGGTTTTGTGCCGCTCTGTATTGAAGCCTTTCTTATTTATTTTCTTCCTTTGCTATTTTTGTGCAATAAGTTATGTTGTTTGGCCTGTATTTTTGTTGATTATCCGTTAATTACTATTAGGGTTGTAAACTGCAAGTTTTCCCATGATAGGATCTTATATCGATTCAATGTTTGCAGATAACTCAAAATATGCTGCAATTTCGATTCAGGGGCCTGCGATCCATATTCCGATATTATGTGCCTATTTTACACAATCTTTTACATTTATTATCAAAAAAATGCAACCAAAAAAGTGCAAATCCAGTATCCACACTTGGACATCCACAACAAAATAAGGTACTTTACATGTTGAAAAATATTATACAGATAAATTCATATAAAAAAAAGTCACAGAAGTGATCTATCATTTGATGACAGCTCATTGCCTTGTGGAATGAGGGAACACTACAGTGACAGTTTGTCATATCTTCAGTAGTCAAGCAAGTCTTCCAATCCAAAATCCTTACATACCCTCAACTTGTTTCCGGCAGGAGAGTATGTGCTATCTTTTTTTTTTTGTGTGTGTTTTTTTTGGCCACAAGTTCCACAGTTGTATTTAAAAATTATATTACAGTTTACTGTTATAAATGTTAGCAGTTTAAATTTTTTACTGCATTTTTTGTAATTGCTGCTGGTGCAAGGCAGGAGTTTAAAAAAAATGACATATGTAAACACATTAGATCGATGATATCATCTCGTTGGTTATTTGATCAATGCATTGATCCAGATCGATGGATCATTTCACCCCTAGTTAGCATATTGAAGTGCTGAGCTTAGCATCTGCATATCCCTCTGAAAAGTGTCTGATATGAGTCATGTGAACAAAACAGAGCTTAATTTTAGATTATTATCCAAGTAGTACAAACAACTGACCGACTAGTCGAATATGAAAATTGGTGGTTTTGCAAATCCTTAGTGCACTCATCTTTCAGAAGAGCGTGGTCACTTGTGTTGGTGAATCTTCTTTGAAGCTGTAGTTTGCCAAGCTACTCATTATTTAAAGTGGTTGAAGAAGCTACAGTCAATCTACCCTTTTGAAGTTGTAGCTAGCTCCACTACAAGATACTAACAAAAATAAACGAAGAAGAAAGAATCTTAGAAGAATACGATTTTTGTCACATGACTGAAAAACGTAG
The DNA here is from genome assembly GCF_025860055.1 of Xyrauchen texanus. Classification (NCBI taxonomy): domain Eukaryota; kingdom Metazoa; phylum Chordata; class Actinopteri; order Cypriniformes; family Catostomidae; genus Xyrauchen; species Xyrauchen texanus. The sequence continues at coordinate 13,609,749 of NC_068305.1, forward strand.
TTATAACAGTAAATTCATTACTTTTTGATAGTTACTCCCCCTGCACTTGTGGGCATGGGGGAGTAACTATCAAATATTTTTTTGGTTTAATAATGTTGGTTCATTAATGCCCACAAATCTTCTGCTATCTGATCTCCTTCACTCATAAAACCACAACTATAACTCCCGAGATAGTAAGATAACATGCTAATTTCCTCTGCTGTGGCCTCATGTTTATATAAGAACATGTATGTTTCTGACTTTGTCTGCCATGATGGTTTGTCAGTCACTATGATGATAACCCTTTTCCTATTGCTGCCGGTCAGCACGGTTGTTGCCTCTTCCTCTCAGAATTCCTTGTTTCCTGTCGAGTTTCCTGTTGGCTTCTGAATTCGGCCTGTAGAGAATAGGGCTTATGGTTGAGTAATATACACATGTACTACAAATAATTGATCAGGTTTTTAATTTGCAATAATAGGCCTAACTATATGTAACTCCATGAAAGCTATAAAGTAATATGGATGTTTCATCAATTTGGGGCACTTTTCTAGAAAGTTTTGTAAAAAAAAAAAAAAAAAAAATCACAATTACTGTAAAAATAAACAAAAGTGGTGGCCCAGTGTCCTTTTGTGGAGGAAGACATAGCGGAGCACAGAGGCTTAACCGCTGGTATGGGGTTGGGTATTGCCGGCGGCGGTGGAGGGGGGGTTGGTGTCTGTGCCCGGGGGGGTTGGGGGGTCTGTTGGATGTGCTCGCTGGCAGTAGTGTTGCGGCTCCCAGACCTAGAGAGTTTTGTATATTGTCTAAAATTTGGGTGTGTGTGAGTGAGTGAGAGAGACAATGCAGTTACGCTATAGAGACAATGCAGTTATTGTGCACTATGTTGTCAACTAGTAAAATTAATACAGCAATCTTGCCTTCTGATCAAAATATTACTCCTCGATATTTATATTACAGCATAAAAACAATTCCACATAGTGGCAATGATAAGCAAGATGGAATTATACAGCCATAAATGTCTTCCTCTGTGATCAAACTGAGCATGCTCAAAAGCCTGTACGCTCTACTTTCAAGACCAAACTTGACATTGTATGTTCTCGCTGTTTCAAAGTTGACATGAAAGTTGTCTGAAGTTAATCATACTGAATGGCATAACAGGTAAGTTTATTTTATTTTTAAAACAAAATTTTTTTTTTTTAAATAATCTGAACTTTTTCAACATTTTGATTTTTGAATCAAATTTTTAAGTGGAAACAAAATGGAAGTGTGTGTTTTTTTTTTTTTTTTTTTTTTTTTTTTTTTGTACAGTTTAGTTAGATGGCAAGGAGAGAGCAGATCAGTCAGTTGGCAGAGAGCCAATCATATCTGTGTTCATTTACTGTCAAGTCTTAAAGGAGAAACAGCACCAAAACTGAGCGTTTCTGACAGAGGGTTTTTATGTATTACAAATATATGATTGTTTTTTGTTCAAAAGAATTTTGTAATATTAAAAGGGACCCTCGAAGAACATTTTAAATAATTTAATTAAAGGCTTGTCATGAGCCTTTTAAGATAAGTGGGCTGCTTCACTGCTCAAGACAAACCAGGGACTCCTGCACATAAAAAAATAAATAAATAAGACGCAAACAATCATTGATAATCAAGCAAGCAATATCATATTCAGAACCAAGGGGATGTAAACTTTTCAAAAGGGTAATTGATGTAGAATCAGTTATTATTTTGTCTTTTGGAAGATATGTAAATATCTGTTATATCAAATAGCCTCATTGGGGCTGTACTAAATAAAGACAAAATGTAATTTTAATGAGCCATCTAATTTTTGTGGAATGATAAACAACTTTCTGATTCTTCAAGGGGGATTCAAAATTGAGCACTTAGCTGTTTTGTCAATTTGTCATTTTTATTTTCTGAAATTCATAAAAATTCCCACCACAGTGTCATTTCCACCTCATCTCAAATTCTGTATTGTCTTTTATATACATAAAGGCACTCACTGGTGGTGTGTAAACGTATAAATATGGCACACAGAAACTTTAAGACTGCAAAGTGAATGAAATCCCAGATGCAGTTTATTGTGCTACTGTAGTCCCAATCAATAATAACTAAGGCTGGGCGATATGGCAAAAAATATTATCACAGTATTGTTTTTCATATAATTTGATATAGATATTTTTCACGATATTCAATCACATTTGCAAAAATGTTTCAATTTCCCAAAAAAGATGAGAAAACAAAATCCTATACAGTCTAAATAGTCTTTACAAAACTGTTTTGGGGGCCCAGACACAACCAATGCAGTGGTGTCTGAGGGATCTTCTATGAAAATATTACAATATTTTATACTTTATTAATTGAGTGCAGTTGGATATGAATGTAATAAGATGATCTGTTATTGTAATATAACATTACAATTATTTTCATGTTTCTTTACATAACATACAGATATCCAATTATGGGGGCATAGAAGCCCTTGTGACTGTGGAATGACACTGTATGGGGGTTCAGGGGTATCTCCAGAGAGAAACTTTGTCTGAATGGACCATTTTTCTATTTTCATTAAAGTGAGAAAGAATAGGCTACAAACTAGTAATTGTTTTGTCTTTCAGAGATGATGAAATCTGAATAATTTCACACAATTAGAAATCTATTTGTTTATTATTGAAGGCTTGGAACATGCTGATTAATAAAACTAAATTTAGAAAGAAAAAAACGTTATTGTCTAAAGGCACTCTGGAAACACGCAACACATTTACTCACATGTGGGGAAAAGAGGAAGCGGTGTGGACCGGGACAGGGCATCAGTGATGCGTGTTTCAGTGCTAGAGAAAAATATTCAAGAATACAGCGCAGAAAGATCTGATATGATGTAACCGGCACTGTTGTTTTGTCGCGCTGCTCCGAGACTATGAGAGGGCTTAACCATCGTCATGATGTCTTGCAGTCAAGATGAAATCAATCTGTGGTCCGGATCTGAAACGCGGTGACCTGCGTAGCAGGGGCAATAGCAACTTCACACAGTCTGAGGCTGCATTTCCACTGATGCTAAAGAAATCCGCACAAAGCCACTCCCTACGCTAGGGAACCTCTTGCCCCGCACTTATGTCAATTTTACAATCCACCTCGCGAGCTTGACGCTCGGCTTCCGGAATTGAAATGCGGAATGCTCACATTCGCTCAGCACGTGCCAGTGGAAATATACGATAAGAAAGCCAAACTGCTAGTGTTTTTAGCAACACGCATGTCTAGATGTAGAACACAAAAGTTTATCATCAATATCATGGAGTTTATTTATTGTGATAAATAGTGATGTCGTTTTATTGCCCAGCCCTAATAATAACCATAAAAAATACAAGATTTTGTACATGATGTTGGACCTTTAATTATAAAGATGCCCAAAATATGCCTGGGAATCTTATTTTGAAATGCCTGCGATCCCAGTTGTAAAGTAATTGACTCCTGATTCGCTGAGAAAGTGACTCTGATTCAAACAGCAAACCTGAGCTCCTGAGTTCAAAACCTGAGTTTTTTACGGCTGCTGCATTGAAAAGACCCGGTTAAAAAATGGATTGGTCTGGTCGGACATCATTGTTGGTTTCATGGCGTGAGCTCATCTAAAAAGTAAAGGATGAAAAAAAAAAGCTGCGCAAGACACACTCTTATACATATCTGACGAAACTGCATATACATACACACAACCTGACCCCCATTTTAGTCTCAGTCTGGATTCCTGTGTAATAGATTTACATGGTTTAATATAGAAAGTCTGGGACAAGGCTAAAACGGTAAAATCCATTCATATAAAGCATATGTTAAGTACCAAAAATAAATGATAAAAGTTTACAGTTCAGTTTTAATGAAACCTTTAGGGCCTAAAATCTGTTTGTTTTAATAAAAAATAAACACCTGGGTTATGAAAGTGTTTGAAGTTGAAGAAACCACCATACACTTTGGCTAGAAAATGATGGCATACATTTTAAAACACGACTGATCTGATCTGTACAAGACCATCTCAAATCATTGTTGTAATTTTGGCAAAACCTCATCTACTGTATGCCAACCAGCTGGATATAGTTACTTCAGTGACATATTTAATTTAGCAGAATTCACAGCAACAATGTTCAATAATTGCCCTACATCACAGAAAGACTGACGTTTACAAAGCATGTGTAATGATGTGTACATGCAAGTGTACCTGATTTAACAAATGTAAAATGTAGAGACAACACAGCAATTGTCAGACTGGGCAAGTTACATTTATGTCAACTAACCCGAAACTCTCCCTAGCCCATTGTACAAGATCATATAAAGAACGTAAAGTAAACCTGAAGGCATTCTACATGAGGGAGTGGACAAAGAAAGAAAATATGAGGCGGTGCAGGAAGCAGATCTGGGTTAAGGCCAGCTGCTCTGGTCCCATGAGTGTCTTCAATCAGCATACACATGCACATTCACACCGCCTGCTGCTGCCCACTTACCGGACTGCTGACACTGCCAACCTTGAGCACACACACACTTATTGATTCCTGCTGAATTTTACATGTAACTTTGCACTTTGGTCTCTCCCATTCTGAAGTCAAACCGCATTATGCTGCATGGAAAGAGTGTTCGGGTGTTCAAGGACAGCATGAAAGCATGACTGACATCGTGATGCTCTTCTATAGTGATGTCCATCTGAGACTGAGCTTGTATGCTTTTTTAGCTGAGTGAGTTCATTAAAGTAGAACACTCACCATGGTTAAAGAGCTTTACAGTAATAGTGATTTAAAGAAAATATCTACCCAAAAATGAAAATTCTACCTTACCTTAGATTTTGAATTTTTGGGTGAACTATTTGTGAATGCAGGAACTTTGAATTAGCACTATTCACCTGGTGAGAGATGCACCCACACATATACATTTGAGTCTCTGATTCTGCAGTGAAATTGTAAATGAAGCTAAGATAAAAATTGGCTGAAAAATAACCTGGCAATTGAGATGATAGACTTACTGTTGTCTCGTTTGACCTTTCCTTGCCGCTAACTATGTTTCCATCCAGGGGTTCAAAATGTTTACCGATACAGCTGATGGAAGCATAAATTATCGCTAAAATTTCACAAGTGTCGACATAATATTTTTCTGTTTAAATCTAGTGCATAAACTCTTTGTCGATGCTTCAAATGTCGCGAAAAAACTGGTTTGGAAACACTTTGTCGAGAAAATTGGCATTAACGCAAAAATATAGTGTCACATAACAGAATTTGCCCCAATCGTTAGCCTGTGTTAATCATGATGAAGCATGAAGCACCGTTATGGATTGGTCTAAATGGCATACCTGCACCGATCCGATGCTGCAAACACATCCGCATCATGATGACACTTCCAGGAGTGCTAACACAAATATCTCTCATACACCTGTCTTCGACAATTGCACGAAGAACAAATGAATGGCCACTATTTATGATTAATTTAATCATGGTAGCCATCCGTTATTTATTTATTAAAGTTTCTTTTCCACACCATTCAAAATAACAGATGTCAGTCATGGAATTATCCCACAATACAAACACATATAATTTCTGTGCTCAAAGAGGTTTTTAATTAAAAATAAATACACAATACTAGGTGAAAAGCTTCAGTATGATTTTTTGGAACACTAACATAAAGCCCAATTCAATAAAATTATTGTTTATCTTACTTTTGAAAAAAAGCTGGCAAAATTCCCTGTATTAAATAAAATAAATTACCAAACTATTAAAGCATTAAATTAAATTTTAAAAATAAATACAACCCCAATTCCAAAAAGGTTGGGACACTGTTTAAAATGTAAATAAAAACAGAATGCAATGATTTGCAAATCTCATAAACCCATATGTTATTCACAATAGAACATAGAAAACATATCAAAAGTTTAACCTGAGGAAATGTACCATTTTAAGGAAAAATAAGGTAATTTTGAATTTGATGGCCGCAACACATCTCAAAAAAGTTGGGACGGGGCAACAAAAGGCTGGGAATAGTAAGTATTACTAAAAAGAAACAGCTGGAGGAACCTTTAACAAACAAACAGGTTAAATGGCAACAGGTCAGAAACATGATTGGGTATAAAAGAGTATCTTGGAGAGGCAGAGTCTCTCAGAAGTAAAGATGGGCAGAGGTTCTCCAAGCTGCGAAAAACTGCATCGACAAATTGTGGGACAATTTCAGAATAATGTTCCTCAACGTAAAATTGTCTTATACAGTACATCTTATCATCAAAAGATTCAGAGAATCTGGAGAAATCACTGTGTGCAAGGAACAAGGGTGAAAATCTGTCCTGTGATCTTCTGTCACTCAGGCGTCAAAGCATTAAAAACAGGCGTGATTCTGTAATGGAAATCACTGCATGGGCTCAGAAACACCTCCAGGACTCATGGTCTCTGAACACAGTTCACCGTGCCATCTACAAACGCTATTGTGCAAAGAAGAAGCCATATGTGAACATGATCCAGAAATGCTGCCGTCTTCTGTGGGCCAAAGCTCATTTAAAATGGTCAGACGAATCAAAATTTGAGATTCTTTTTGGAAACCATGGACGCCGTGTCCTCCAGACTAAAAGAGTGGAGGGACCAAACTATAAACTCTTTTTGAACTATTTAGAACTATTTGAAACTATCTATTTGTCCAACGCTGAGTTCACTTTCAAATAATGAGCTCTTGAACATTTTATAACTTTTAAATATTTTAAATCTAACCCTCTTTACGGATCGCATTTGCTGAGCGTCTTCAGAAAATGTACATTTGCATTATGATGCAATTATTAATTTTAGATGACAATCAAGTTGGACGTTAAAGGTTGCTGGACAAATATGCGGGACATAATGAAGTTTTGATGGCAATGTTTTAATTTAGTTATCCAAGTTACCCAAGGAATGTTGAATTCAACTTTTAGTGGCAAAGAGGCAGTTTTAACAAGAGTTGAATATTGTTTTATAATTTCTCTCCACACTGAACACCACACCAACACTTTGAAGTCACATAGATATCCACAACACACTGGCACACTGGCACAGGCTTTATACAGACTATGAATAACAAACTCTTTATATGCCACACCAGCATGCATTAACCACTCTTATTCAACCATACTCAACCTGATGGCCTGTAAACACATGCATACACCGAGCAAGACTATCATTAGTGTTACAGTTAATAACATTTGTCAAATTCCTTTGCTTCTGATCAGCACTCTGACAGAGCTTATGTGCTGTGACCTTGGCTTTTTTAGGGACTCTATCCCTCTCTGTCTCTCTCTCTTTTGATGATAATTAGAGTGCTGGCAGACTTGTTGTTTCTCACATCCTTCTCATGTACATATGCACACAGACAAAAGATGCTGTTTATAGCAATATTTGACAAAAAAAAAAAAAAGTACATTCTGTCTTCATTTACTGGCCCTCATGTTATTCAAAATAGAAATGTATTTCTTTGATGTAAACATTTTGAAGAATCTTCACACATGACTTTTTCATAGATCATAGTGAGTGACCACATCAGACAAGCACCATGAAAGTATCATTTTTTAAATGGTCTGTATGACTTGTGTGCTATATTTTAAGTCTTATGAAGCCATTCAATAGCTTTGTGTGAAGAACAGACTGCAAGACTATTATTTTCTCGTGTGTTGTAATCGAAGACAGGTGTGCCAGTTCAAATATGTCTAATCAAAAATGTGATTTTGAAATTTTAACTTAAAGGGGTCATGGCATGCCTTTTTAAAATTACTTTAATATGTTCCTTGAGGTTCACTTCTATTATTAGTAAAGTTTTTTTTTTTTTTTTTTGTACAAAAATCAGTCAGTTATTTGTAATACATGATCATTTTCCACCCTCGTACTGACCCTCTGTCAGAATCTTTTGGTTTTGGTGCTTCTCCTTTAAGACTTGACAGTAAATGCTCACTGATTGGCTCTGCTCTTGACTGATCTGCCATCTCCCTGCTCACTGCTGCTGGGCTGGTCTGCGGAAGTGATAAATTAAAGATGTGTTGTTGTGGAGGCGGTCACAAAAACGAACTGAACATATTTCTAAAGAAAGCATAAAATGTCTACTTTTAAATAAAACAATTCAAATTTAAAACAAATATTCTCCTGCAATGCAATCTGTTTAAAACCAAGCGATGTACAGTTTTTACCTGTCCATCTCATTATCTGTAATGTGATCACTCCCAACATCAGAGCGCGCCATTCATACGCTAATGTGCTGAGACGATCAAGGCAAATGGTAAACTCCCCCGACAGTGTTCAGAGGTTTGATGTAAACAATTCATTAATTTGACCGTGAGATATACACAGGCTAGAAAGCTCCAGAATATTAAGGAAGAGTTTACATTTTCCTCAGAAAAAGAGTGGGACTCCGATGAACATTTGTATTTTGAAGAGAGACTTGAACAAGCTGAGGATACAATTTCAGACGAGTAAGTCATTGAGTTTTCATTAGTTGACATGTTATTTTATATAAACATGTGCATATTTTACTAGTGGGACTGTTTCCAGACTTGCCAGCCAGGATTCAGAGTATTGACATTTGAAATTTGTCCTAATAAGCAAGATTTAGTTACATGTAACTGTTGTTTCGGCTAAAGCAGGTATTTAAATTGTATGCTGTTTAATATAAATATGATTTGTAATATGATATAAAAATAATATAAATGTTTAGATTATATATCTAGTGTTTATAATGCTTCATTCATCAATTCAACAACATTATTATCATCAACAAAGCTTGTGCTTGCAAATATGTGTTAGGGTTAAATTAGTAAAATGCACTTTAAATATGCCCATATTAGAAAATCAGCATTATTTCTGAAGGATCATGTTACACTGAAGACTGCAGTAATGATGCTGAAAATTCAGCTTTGATCACAAATTACATTTTACAATATATTTAAATAGACAACTAGTTCTTTTAAATTGTAAAAAGTGTTCAGAATATCAATGTTATTTCTGTATTTTGGATCAAATAAATGCAGTCTTGCTGAGCAGAAGAGACTTCTTTTAATGGTAGTGTAGGTTTAAAATTAACTTAAGTCTTTATGTAAAGAAAATGTATAGTCAGATTACTTCTTTTTTACTTAACTTGATTTGGATCATTAAGTCTCCTCACATTAATTCTCTATCCGTCATTGATAGGCCCAGGGGAGGCGTCTTTTGTCTCGTCAGGTGTAAATTACCTCAATAGTCATGATCGTTCACGCCTCCTCGCATATTACCTTTCAACACTAAAATTGTCTTACAAAAGTTCAATTCTATATTGTTTTGTATGAATGAGTTATCAGGATGGTTTTCACATCATTTACTCTAGGCTACAAGATCCAGTTGTCAGAAGTCTTGTGGACAAATGTTTAGTTTCTGTTATATGGCCTTATTTCAGTGACTTGCAAAAACCATGCATAAACGTTATTTTCTCAAAAATACAAACCTACATATTGCTCACATATTATTGTAGCCCAGTTTGTGCTGAATACAGTGTTATCAGACCTTAGCCAATTATATGTTTTTAAGCAACTGAAAAAAGCACAAATGTCAAGGCATGTCAAAACTTCTCATGGGCCCAAAATACCCTCAGACCCCAGAGGGTTAAGCACACCTTTTTCTCTGGGACAAGCATCAACTTCCTTTTCCTACAAATTTGAGGGAAGGATTGTTTCATGTATTGTAGCTCCTAGATATGTCTCTCTGTCTCTGTAGATTTCCTGCTCTGTCTCCTAACATCCTTAAAGTCCCTGTGTCATGGCTGAAATTCTCAGACACCGTTTGCTTTTCATCAAACACATTTACATTTAACACTCATACATTCCCATGCAAACAGTTTAGATTGTCCGCTCCGTGTAGCGGCTGATGGAAATATGATCTGTGAGATGCTTCAGGCTCAGATCAGTGCTGCATGAGTTTTATTACACATGCACGAATGCACGTGCACACACAGTTTTTAAAACCTGAATAATTCTTATTTACTTTCACTTCAATGCTCATGCAGGCGCAGTGCATCTTTTCACTGTCCTTCCAAATTAAGACACACTCAGTCACTCACGAGTGGATGACATTTAAGCAAAAAGAGTGATTGGGAAAGAAAATCTTGGCAAAGACATGTAAAACATTCAACTGTATTGCGGCTACTTCGAAATGTATAGTGATCCCAAAAGTTGCCTAGAGCAATGTTAGCCATAGACTGACGCATATGTTGCTAAATAAGGTGTACTACTACCAAAAGGGTGTGATTATATGTGCTTGATGATTGGAAAGACACTGTATTCCAGTTAATACAGTTTGCTACTTTTTATCTGTGTAATATTCCCTTGACACAAGTTACGTCAACCACCTACACACTACCATACATTTGGAAACTGGCTTTTGTATAAATGCTGTTAAGCCTGCTTGTTGATCATTTGTTCAATTTAGTTTCTAGTGTTTGTTATATTGACCTGTTTATGTGACGTCAATATATGACCGTGTCGCCAAGGCCGATAAATCGGCCAATATTCTGACTTTTTGCAGATAACCGGGAGTAAGCCTCTGTTCTCCGTTCATAGTTCGGGCGAAAAAAGCTACGCCCAATCCAGCTAAAGATGACTAACTTAGATGAAATCGGTGTCTTTTACTTGAAACTTTGTTAGGTCCACAATAATAAAACATTTACCTTTTAAGAAAGCTACAAAAGTAAAACCTACCTCTGTGAAATGTCCTGCTCAAGTTGTGCTTGGGAAGGTGGTTCGGGTCGATCAGCTTGTTCTTCCAAACTTGAATTATTGGACTCGTGCCACAGCTGGTATGGGAAAAACCGACGCCACTGTTATCATGGTTACAATAGTTTTTACAGCTGTTAAGGAACTAAGTCTGAAACTCAGTTATGGTAAGGGGTGTTACATTTCTGACATGCGGTTGACCAATCATAACAGACTGGGCCAGCTGACCACTGTGTGTGTGACCGCTACACCTCTGATCGGGGCATTTTCCTGACAATACACCTTTATAAAACTTGTGAAGTTAGTGGTTAGTAAGCCATTTACAGGCCTTATTGATCTAAAAGTGACGGTCACATGCAGAGAAAGTGAAAACGGTTGAAGTGACCACCAACAGAGTAACAGGGCTTTATTTTGAGAGCGTGAGTGTGAGAGTCTTGGAGAGAGCGAGTCATTGAATTGTGTAATATTTCAGAGCGCTGATCAATAGGAAGTGAGGTAAGTTGAGCACTTCAGGGCGGAGAGGAGTAAGATCAGATCAGTTCTTTTTAACAGTGGATTTCCATGAACTTGAAATGTATACTGCACTGGGTAGGGTAGGCTGTTGTCATATGATAATTATTTTAAGTTTGGTAGTCAGATAAAAGAAAGCCTTCATCACCGTCATTTTCAGCAGGTGTGCTCACACTTCTATGGAATATGTACTTTTTAGGGGTTTAAGGCCTAAATAGGGCTGAAACCCTATTGTAATTGTAAGGATTTTTATAATTTTTCTGCCCTAAAACTGATCGTGCTGACCAAACCGTAAGTCGTAGAGAGCTGAAACTTTGAGGGAAGGTAGTCCCCCAAAGTACTACAGCGTATCAAAGTTTCGGCCTGATCGGCCTAAAGGTGGCATGATCACAATTCAACCGTTTTTGGCCCATAACTCCTAAACCGTTTGTATTACATAATTGGATTCCTTGGATCAAGACGAACCAAATTTATATCTCCAATTTAATTTCTGTCATGAAAATGTTTGTGCTAATCTGCATAATTCTAAAAAACAAATTTTTCTAACTCCTCCTAGGCTGTATGTCTAATTCGCACAAAAATTGTGGTGTCTACCCTCCTGACAAAAAGTTGTCAAACAAATTTTGAATCGTCCAAGCTTTGCGAAGATAGATAGAAGCCAACAAATCAAGGCGTCATCCATTTTGCACGTATTGACCAATATCTACCAAATGAAAAGGCCAAATGTTACGAAACTTGATACACCTAGACAACAGGACATTCTGAGGATGCATGCAAAGTCACGTAAAATTTCGCCTATAGGAGGCACTACAACAACAAAAAACGCTCATAACTCCGCAACCCTATAATCAATGAAGTTGAAAATTGGTATGCATCTTGTAGGGGCCAAAGGGTAAAACATACTACAATACAAGTCGGACAAATAAAAAAACATGGCTGCCAGCAGCCAATCAAATTTCAGCAGCTAATAACATCAAATCTGAATGGCCGACCGTTACGAAACTTGCGATTTTTGTAGACTGTGTCAGAATGAGGCTGTGCACCAAGTTTTATCAAAATTGGTTACAAGCTGGTGCTATAACAAGGACATTTATGTTTTCACCAATAACTCCACAACTTGGTTGAATTATCTCAAAATTCTATTTTCCTCTAATTCCTTGCACCAACATAATGTATATCTTAATTTTTATTACATTTGATCAAATGTTTCCGCTATACTAAATAAAAAACTAAAAAAAAAAAACTACTTTTTTGACCTCCTTCTAGGCCATATATCCGATTCTTACAAAAATTGGTGTGTCTATATGAACCCTCCTGACAAAAAGTTATCAAAGGAATTTTGATTCGTCGAAGCGTTGCGAAGATATAAGCCAATGAATTGGTCAGGCGTCTTCCATTTTGTACGTATTGACCAATATCTACCAAACGAAAAGGTCAAATGTTACGAAACTTGATACATATAAACAACGGCACATTTTGAGTCTGCATCAAAAATTGCGGCGCTACATCTAAAAAATGCTCATAACTCTGCAACTGTATGATCTGATTATGATGATGATTATGGATGAAGTTGAAAATTGGTATGCTTCTTGTAGGGGCCAAATGCTAACATATTCTACAACATGACTCGGACAAATAAAAAAACATGACCGCCAGCAGCCAATCAAATTTCAGCAAAATGGCTGTATATATGGTGTTTAAATTATTGTATATTATCCAATGTTACCTGCTATTGTGAACTGCATCTAGGACTCCCTAGGTCAATAATTATAAAAAAAAAAGTTGAACTTTAGTTATTTAGGGGTTGCATTTATCACATGGGTTTGACCAAATGTATCCAAAAGCCTATAATTCCTAAAATAAATATTCAAAGTTCTATAACCTTTTTGGAGATTGGGGCTTTGTGGCTTTATAAAAGTAAAAAAAAAAATGACCACCATAACAATTATCCTGTTTCAGGGTCGTTGAACACAAAACATAAGTCATATTTAACACTAGTTTGCAAATTCAGCATCTTAAAAAGTGCATATACAAATACATACCTTTTTGCATACCTTGAAAGTTCTTAAAGGGTAACTAAACCCCTGCTCAGAGTCTGACTCCACCCACTAGCAATATTTGAAAAATGCTCAAAGTGGGCAGACCCCAGCGGGGATAGAGGGGACGAACCGAGGGCGGGGATGAGCGGGGGGGCGTGCACCTGAGACCCGTAGTGACAGATTAATTGACAGCTGCTGTCAGACTCTAAAATGGAGAGTGACTGGAGTAATGCAAGTAGCTTTGCCACGGAGCGGTCCTTTGAAGTCGAGGACCTTTCTCCCCCACCTTCACCATATCAATTTGAGCCGCTGGCTCAAACTGCGGTTTTAACTCCCTGTTGAGCATCCGAGTGCGCATTCTGTGGACACAGGGCCGGAGCCATATCAATTCGAGCCGCTGGCTCAAACTGCGGTTTTAACTCCCTGTTGAGCATCCGAGTGCGCATTCACCTTCACTCGCGTGCAGGAAAAACAAACGAAACGCTGTTCAGTAATGTTTATCCTTTTAGCAGGATTTTTATTTAGCAAGCTTCACTTGAACATAACATCAGTTAGCTGTTCTCTCAACTTAGAAGAATGTGACGTAAAGCGTAACGTCATCATGTACAAAAACATATACCTCCAAATAAAACTATACAGGCAATACCGTAATACAATGTATAAGGGTGCAATACGTTTAACACTCCCGCATCGCGAATGCGCGTTTGTCGGCCCCAGAGGATTAACTTTTGCCTAACCATAAATTGTGATTCAAATATATATGATCACTCACCTCAAGACGCCGCTGAGGTGGTGGAGTCCATGCAGGAGGAGCAGCGTTTGGCACTGCGTCAGCTTTCAGCTGAGCTGTTTGGAGAAGCCCATTTCCACCTCCATTGCGTTGGAGAAGCAATCCCGCGTAAAATGCAGTTTGCACACTCCTACAGCTCTAGGCGGGAACTCGCGGTCTTCCAGAACAAGGACGTGCAACCCCTGGCACCTAATTTCCAAGTCTATATGGAAAGCAATACAGTCAACCAGCAACATTACACCTACGTACCATCCTGACCACTGTACTAAATACAGATAATCTACGCTAACTTGAAGCTATCCTAACTGACGCAATACTATGCTAATAACTATGCTTCTAACAATACTACACTAACAAATATGCTAATTAACTACCTAGGCTACACTAAATAATCTAAATAACTATATAAATGCTATGCTAAATAGATGCTAAAATACTCTATCCTGATCGTTTTCAATACTCGCAATTCCAACTCCTGACTCGCTACAGTGGTTTTGACGAAACGAGATGGTTTTTATACTGCCATGGGCATGGTAGCTCGTACCAAGGGCCTGGTGAGCTGGAACCTGCTTACGCCAGCTGTCACCGCTACATCACGAGCACCGCAAACAGCCAATAGGAAAATTCAACTGCAGTAGCCACCGCTCAACCTGAAGAGGGCAGCACTCAGATGTTTTTACACCATATATTGTAGAATTAAAACACTTTATACACAAATGTCAAAAAAATTACTTGAATCAATGACCAGTACTAATAAAGCCCCATTCTTACAGATCATTAACTAAAAAAAGTTGGTTTAGGGTTTAGTTACCCTTTAAAAGGCTTGAACCCTGACAATTGCTACTTGCAGCTATATTTCATCATGTTATTGCAGCTAGATCTACCATGTACAATAAATGCATTACATTATCACAATACCCAAATTTGTCTATTCTCAATACCAGCTTCTATACCACAGCAAATAATAACAATAACTAATTTGTTAATTATGGAAGAATGCTTTCAAGTTCTCAAGTAATTATTAAAGACTAATAAACAGTCAGTAATAAAATAACATTAAAAAACAGCAATGAATAGAAATAGATTAAATATAATAGAACAAATTAAGAAAATTCAGTGCTTTTTAACAGCTGTAGGCTATCAAGCATTCAAGTAAACATTCAAAATGACATGCAACATAAAACTACTACTGATCTTCACTGTATTGTAATGCATTAATACTTTGTAAAGCTACTAAAGTTACCCAGTCAAAAGCAGTGAAAGATTTTCTCGTTTCCTTGTTATGGTTGTTTGATTATTATAATGACACAGTAGACAGCAGCAGGTCTATTAGCTGACATTTATACATACAAGTCTGAGATTTGAATAAAAATCCACTGTTTGCATTCTCATTAGACATCACTCTTTGGGTTTACATGAATAACTCACCAAGACGGGCATTTTGGTGGAATTTTGAAATGTATTTGACCATTCAGGCGCACATTAGTGTGAGCATTTTCGGAATACATGCGCATGCTCAGCACACACACATACGCCGCCTGTCAATCAAACAGGGTGCAGCCGTTACTAGATCACTAGTGAATTATAAAATGACATGCTTTGGATCACTTTCAACAGCAGAATAAGAATATGAACTTTCTAATAAGTGACACAGACCTAGCCTATCACAAATATAGCCGGTTATTTTTTCATTATTGACGTTTTAATCAGTCTTTGTCTGGTCATGCAAGTGAAATTCTCTTTCACTTGCCCCTTCAAAAATCCACTTGTCCCACACAAGCGTGAATGTCGAGCCCTGATTAAATATTGTATTCTAAATTCTCAGATAAAATTATTTTCCTCTGCAGTATAGATCCTAAAGTAATTGTATGTTGTTTAAAATAAGTTTTGGATATTATTTTGCAAAACAAGACAAAAAAGACTTATAATGAACCTGTATATCCAGTGTATAATGTGCTAAGACTACACTCACCTTTTTATATTCACTTTGATCCATCTTTAACTCAAAAAAAACAAACTTTCTCTTCTTAATAGAGCTGCATATCGCCCATTTTCTTCATGATAAGCTACACACAACGAACGTGACATACACCACCGGTCAAACATTTTGAAACACCTGACTGATGTGTTTCTCATGATCGTAAAATCTTTTGATCTGAAGGCGTATGCTTAATTGCTTGAAATTAATTTTGTTGACAAAAATAAATTTGTGCAAACATATTAATTTATTTCATTTTAAAACTAAAATTTAATTAAAAAAATAAGTTTTTGAAATTGATGACTTGGACCAAATAATGAAGAAAAGCAGCCAATAAGTGCTCAACATAGATGGGAACTCCTTCAATACCGTTAAAAAAAGCATCCTGGTGTGATACTTCAAGAAGTGGGTTGAGAAAATGTCAAGAGTACATGTCTGCAAATTGTAGGCAAAGGGTGACTACTTGTCACGAACCCCTCTCCTCTGCCCCATCCCTCGCTTCCTCGAGGCTCACGCTTGCCACTCCGATGGCGTGCTCACTTCCCGCTCCCTCGCTCCACCCCCTTGAGCTCGTGACGCTCTTTTTCCACCCTCGAGCACTCACGCTCTTTATGCAATTACGAGCTCTCGCCAGTAACTCTCTCCCCTCTGACTCATGTTCAGCATGCACGCTCCGGTGGCCAGAACATTATGACCACCGGCACTTTCTCAATCACCCCTACATTATGACCACCTACACTCACGCAGCATCCTATCCCCACACATTAGATTCACCTGCACTCGCCTCAGTCACCTTCATTGTTCACACCTGCACCTTCCCCTATATATATCACAACCCTTTCGCTTCACTCGGGTTGGTTATTGTATGTATTTAGATTCCCGTGTTTATGCCCCTGCTAGTCTCGTCTAGTTTTGCCCCTGCTAGTCTCGGTCTAGTTTTGACCTCCCCACTGTTTGATTACCTGTTTAGCTTGCCAACTCTCTCGTTCCCTGTCTTTGTTCCCGCTAGTCTCGTCTTGTCCTTCAGCCTCTAGTTGTTAACTGTTTTCCCCGCTTATCGTTCACCTCCCTCATTAGATCTGCCCCTTGTTTATATCGTTGTTTCCCGGCTTCCGACCTTACGCTCCCCTCGACTACTCTCACTGGATTTCCCTTGTTTTGTACTTTTGCCTGCACTGCTTTTAATAAACATTAAAAGCAGTTTCATCCAACATTGTGACTGTCTCATCTTGTGTGTGTGTGATCGGGTTACACTACTTTGAAGATGCTAAAATATAACAGTTCTGATTTATTTTGGATTTTGTTTAGTCACAACATAATTGACATAGTTGCATTTATGATATTTCATACTTCTAAAATGTGAAAGAAAATGTAATAAATTATAATAAAAATGAGAAAATGTTTCAAAACTTTAACTGATAGTGTATATTATGATTCAATATGTCACGAGCCATCATGTTATAATCTAGCTGCAGCAAATGCATGCGCAAGTGACGAGTGTCCCCACGCCAGATTCACTGGAAGATTCTGTTCCCCGGTCATTTCACTCATCTAATAGACTATCACTGATAGCACTGACCGCACAGAGATATGTCCGTTTTGGAGTTTATATTCATGATCCCGCTTCCTTATTCATTTAACTTTAATAAAGGATGCTTTAAAGATATAATGTTGGGCTGTTTAATTGCAAAAAGGAATGCAGCACAATAATTATTTTCTGGATTATCTTGTTTTCATAATTGTTGGA
Source organism: Xyrauchen texanus (assembly GCF_025860055.1). Taxonomy (NCBI): domain Eukaryota; kingdom Metazoa; phylum Chordata; class Actinopteri; order Cypriniformes; family Catostomidae; genus Xyrauchen; species Xyrauchen texanus. Next base: position 13,627,491 of record NC_068305.1, read on the forward strand.
AGACAAAATCGTAATTGAAAATTAAATTATTTGAATTGCCCAGCCTTCCTCCCACCATCCAAAAGACATGCAGGCTAGGTTAATTGGTGTCTCCAAAAATTGCCCTAGGTGTGGATGTGGAGGTGAGTGTATGTCTGTCTATGTGTGGCCCTGCGATGGACTGGCGACCTGTCCAGGGTGTCCCCTGCCTTTCGCCCAATGTTAGCTGGGATAGGCTCCAGCCCCCCGCGACCCTGTACACAGGATAAGCGGTTGACGATGGATGGATGGATGGAATTGCCCAGCCTTACTACATGCTAATGAATCCTGCTGTTCACTCTGACAATGATTTAAATAGCTGGAGGGTGTTGTCTCTCTTGTGCTGTTGGTCGATGGTAAACATTCCTACTCGACTGCTGAATCCAATTCTAACAGTCAGGGAATCTGCCTAGTCAATTACAAAAATTGCTTGTTTTGCACAGCCCTTATACAGTTTAACAGCAGCAAATCAAGTATACAAAAGCTCTGAAGTGAAACGAACCCCTCTTTTATACAATATTTACTTTAATTTGCTTAAGCTTGAACAACGAAACCTTGAAAATAGAAATTTGATATCCACTGACATATTTTGGTAGATTTTTATAAGTGACACAATAGAAAGTTAACACTTCTGTTTATCGGCCAATTGAGCACTGTTTTTGGCCAATACGATAATTACAAAATGGAGAAATATTGGCTGAATAATCTGCCTAGCCTATATATCGGTCTATCACTAGCATACATTTGAAACTTTTTTGTATACAGATATGTAACCGGTTTCCAAGGCCACATGTTTGTTGGGTAACGTGTTGTATTTAAAGCTGAAGGGTGTAATTTTGCACTACTAGAGATGCAATTGGAACTGCAAAAGTAATCACAGAATCAACAGATTCATCGCATCGAGATGTTCCACAACTGGCGTTTGCAGTGAAGACTTCTTTTTTTATTATTTGAAAGGTCTAGTTTGTAGGCACTCTGTCAGACAGAAATAGTTTGTTTATATTTTTTTGTCACTGTATGTTTATGTCCCTGTCTTTCTTTGGAGCGTCCATTGTTCTCTAATGGAGACAGTAGACGTGCATGCATGCACACATATGTGGACATGTTGTTATTAAAGTGAAATAGAGACAGTACAGGAACATACTTGCTCCTTTTATTCATCCTTAATTGCTAAATCACAAAATATAATATTTTAAATTTTAGCGGTTGCCTCTTATCGCTTCCCCTAGGGCAAATTCCATCGGGTGTGCTTTATTTCTCCTTCACTGAAGGTCAAATTAAATATGGATGAACAATGCTCAGTGGGGCCCCAGAGAAAAATGTCTCTGTGTGCATTCATGAAAAATAATTGGAAAAAGAGGGTTAACCAGCTTTCTCTGCAAACACACACTTTGTAAAACAGTACGATTGTACAGGAAGTCATAGCCTGTAGGCCTGTGCTCCATTCCAAAACCTAGTGAGCTGCCTCCATAGGCAGAATTTTAAGGTGTTGTACTGACTTGGAAAAACAAAGCAGGAAAGAAGAGACAGCAAAAGTTATAGGGAGAAGAAAGATGGATGAGCATGTTTTATGGGACACCTCGGTTAAGGGCAAACGAAGGCGGGGAAAATGGTGTTGTTCAACCACTTGTTCATTCCTTCAGGCTTAGTGTCTCTTTTCTCTGTTACACTGTTTCCTCGACAGGCTGCAATAAGACAACAGTGACACCTCCTACGCTCTTTCTCATCCGGAGCTCCATTCCATTTACATTTATGCATTTGGCAGACGCTTTTATCCAAAGCGACTTACAGTGCACTTATTACAGGGACAATCCTCCCGGAGAAACCTGGAGTCAAGTGCCTTGCTCAAGGACACAATGGTGGTGGCTGTGGGGATCGAACCGACAACCTTCTGGTTAACAGTTTAGTGCTTTAGCCCACTACACCACCACCACTCCATTCCACCTTTCATTCAGCAATCTTCGTGATTCCAAGATCTCACAGATTAATCATTCCTGTCACAGTTGCCATGCAAATTCAAAATTACCTCACAAGATGCACATGTGAAAAGAATTTCTGTGTCACCTTTTCGATCTATAGAAGGTGCACAATCGGAACCATCAGTCAACCATGGAACCACATGTCTGTCTGTGCAGAACTGTGTGACATGTTCTAATCCAGTAGTTTGCCTGATCAGCACACTGGTCACCAGTTACACACAATCAAGGTGCGAGTTTTATAAGAAAGTTTTTTGTTCCGTTTTAAGCCATTTTTCTGTAGAATCATCCTTTTATTGCCATGGTAACATTATTGATGCAGAACTTACTTTTGTAAAAAAATAAACATCCGGATTCTAAAGGTACAAAATGTGGAATGGATTTAAATGTTTATTATCATTTTAAAGTGAAATAAGAATGAATAAATGTTACATTTATATTGCACTTTTCAGACACTATACTCTTAAGTACTTTACATAGTGAACAAGGAACTCTCGTCAGCCGCAACCAATGTGCAGCATCCACCTGGATGATGTGACTGCAGCCATAGTGTGCAAGTACGCTCACCATACGCCAGCTATTAGTGGAGAGGAGGGAGTAGAGTGATGCAGCCAATTAATGGATGGGGATTATTTGAAGGTCATGATTGAAAAGGGCCAATGGGGGCAATTTGGCCAGGACACCAGGGCTATACCCCTACTCTTATTGGGAAGTGCCCTGGGACATTTAATGACCAGAGTCAGGACCTCAGTTTAATGTCTCATCCAAAGGACGGTGCCTTTTTACAGTATAGTGTCCCCGTCACTATATTGGGGCGTTAGGACCTACACAGACCACAGGGTGAGCACCCCCTGCTGGCCTCACTAACACTTCTTCAAGCAGGAACCTTAGTTTCCCCTGGAGGTCTTCCATCCATGTACTGACCAGGCTCAACCCTGCTTAGGTTCAGTGAGTAACCAGACGAGAGCTGAAGGGTGATATGTCTGCCAGCCAAAGTGCTGCACTCATTGGGAGCTGAAAGTTTTATCAACAACCTAAAATATACAATTTGTTAAAAAAAAAAAAGTATTACAACTTTTAAACTCTTTAAAAACCACAGTTTAATTTTTAATTTATAGTTATTATAAATTAATAAATTATACCAATGTAATTTGAAATAAATAATATTGATTGGATGGGTGCTTCAACTTCAGGAACTTTTAGCACTGTGGAATTCTAGAAAGTAAAGTCTCGTTAAAATATTTTTCACCTTTTTTTTATTTTTTTATAGCCCTATTCGGGCAGGGCTGGTTTTCCCTGTGGAAAGTTGTTTCACAAAGATGTACTTTGTGATTTTTATTTGTCCGAATCTGAAAAGTCGTTTTTTCTCACTCAACCTCTGTAAGGTTGTTAAGGGTAATTCTTACCCTTAACAAACACCTAACCCTAACCGATAATGTTTTAAATTCCCAAATTGACATGAAAAGCACATTTCCTGAAGCAACAACATCATTTTGTGTCGCTTCTATGGTACTTTCACTTTTGTGTGTCTTTGGCTGGACTCGAACCGAGGTCGACAAGTTCAAAGTCCAACACTCAATCAAGTGAGCTATAAGCAAGCTATTTATATTGGAATAAGTGTAAGATGGGTCTGTTATACAAGCGTTTAATTAAAACATTTATTCTTTAATATGTATTGCATGATTTGCAATCTTGTTGACAAATAACAGAGCATGTTTACATTTTTACAATTTTCGCAGTAAGTCAGGTGTTATGATTTGAGTTGCTTAAACTCTTTAAACACTTAAAGGGATAGTTCACCCAAAAAATTCATCATCATGACTTTTTTCTTCTGCAGAACACAAATTAAGACGTTTAGAAGAATATTTCAGCTCTGTTGGTCCATACAATGCAAGTAAATGGGTGCCAACATTTTTAAACTCCAAAATCCAAATAAAGGGAGCATTAAAGTAATCCATTCAACTCCAGTGGTTAAATCCATGTGTTCAGACATGATATTATAGGTGTGGGTGAGAAACAGACTAATATTTAAGTAATTGTTTGTCAAAAATTCTCCTCCATACCCATTAGGGGTTGATATGCGCGAAGGATGTAAAATTACCAAAAACAGAAGAAAACTATGTGAAAGTTGACGTGGAGATTGAGCAGGGAGAAAAATGTATAGTAAAAATAGAGTTGAATAGTTAACTAACTATTTAAAAGTTTCTCACCCACATCTATCAAATTGCTTCAGAAGATATGGATTTAACCACTGGAGTCGTCTGGAGTACTTTTATCTTGCCCGTATGTGGATTTTGGAGCTTCAAAGCTTTAGTCACTATTCACTTGCATTGTATGGACCAAAATTCTTCTAAAAATCTTCAAATGTGTTCAGCAGAAGAGAGAAAGTCATACACATCTGGGATGGCATGAGGGTGAGGAAATGATGAGATAATTTTCAATTGTGTTAAATATATGCATTTATTTTTTTGACATACTGGAGCAAATGGTTTCAGTTCAGCCTGCAGTCTGTATAGAATGAGGAAGATTGTTCTCCTTAATTTGCTAAAATGTTATGCTGATCTAAAGACATGTGATGTTTTTAAGGTTTATTTGTATGCATGTGAGGTAAAAAAGCATGATGTTCTGCTTTGAATCAGGCCGTAAGTCTGACCCACAATGCAATGCTTTGAGTGGCATCTGGTCTCTATAGCCGTGTCCTTTACAGTCCTCTCTAAATTATCTGACACTGAACTCTCTGAAAGTTCAGCCACAACCTGCTTCCACAAACACACAGCTGCTGATGTTTAAAGGCCCTCTATGAATGAATTCTCTTTGCTGTGTATATACAGCTCCACCTAGTGGCTTGTCCATTGAAACACAAAGTATGCCAGTCCTCTGGATGTGATAAAAGATACATTTGGCCAAGTAACACATGTTCTCATTCTCTCTCTCTCTCTCTCTCTCTCTCTCTCTCTCTCTCTCTCTCTCTCTCTCTCTCTCTCTCTCTCTTTGCAACAGAATTTTTGTAGCAGAGGATTCAGAGTGAAAAAAGAGTGAAGGGGAGGACACAACCGTCACTATGCTCATTTGACATACGCCAAGTAAGATGTTTTTGTGCATGTGTTGGTTTTGTTGTACAATTTGTAAAATAGTTGTGCAGTTTGGAAGCATGAAGTCTTAACTCCACAACACTTGCTACTACAAACTCTAAACCTCACATACGCAGATACGAATGCTTCAATAACACCTGTTCACTCTTGAAACACACATTGCTTCTTGGGCCCATAACAGTATGAACACCTGCTCATTTTGTTTCACATGTAGTCAAATGTTAAAGGCAGCATTTTGATAGTGAGGCCAGAAGTCATGTGTGTATTGTCGATGCAGAGTATGTGGTCCTCTGGTGGTGTAGGGTTACATTGATTCACAATAACACATCCTAGGGCTCAATTATAATCATGACCTGGGGCCAGTGTGACAGTTTCAACCCAGTTGACAGAACGGTCACACTGAGCACATTCTTCCATTCATTCATTGATCATGTACATGTGTTTTTATGCCTTGCATACTTAAAGGAATAGTTCACCCAAAAATGAAAATGTTCTTATCATTTACTAACCCTCTTGCCATCCCAGATGTGTATGACTTTCTTCTGCTGAACACAAATGAAGATTTTGGTCTGTAGGTCCATACAATGCATGTCAACAGGGTCAAATACTTTGAAGTAGGGATGTTAGAGATAGACGAGGCTTATACGTGTGTTTCAGGTCTATCCAAAATATCCAAGATGTGATCAAATAAGCACACATATTGTTACACTTTAAACCCCTTCCCCATATATTCTCAACTCACACAATATTGATCAGCTCCATACAGGTGTTCAGCAGAGTAAAATTAATTAAATGAAAATCAAGTGGGTTTTGCCATTTACAAACTTTGACTGTAGACATTTAAGGACATGTTTATGAATCAGGCTTCCGGCCAAAACGGCATACTGAGGTTTTCTGGAAAAGATTTACCGATGCTGGAAAGCATTGCTAAAACATTGCGAAAGACTTTTTAAAGCCTCTATAAATCCACAGTCAGGAACATAATGTACAAATAAAGGAAATATATTGGTACTCTTCCCTGGAAAGGTTGTCCAACTAATATCCCTGCAGTAGAAAGGCATATAATACATAGTTTTCAACCTGAGCAGACCTCTGGACCCCCAATGTAAGAGGTTAGATTTTCATTGCAACACTTTATAATATAATTAAAGAGATACAGTAATGTGCAAAAGGCTGGTTATTTTACTGCCACTTTAGTATGTCAATAGAAATAGAAATGTATATAGATTTTATACTCCCAAACTCCCATTACATTTGCAAATACAATAGAATAGAAGAACAGATAGCCCTACAACAGATTGCATGGCCCTCACAGAACCCCCCATTGGACATCGGGTCAGTCTGGGATTACACGAAGAGACAGAAGTAATTGAAATAAACGAACTGGCGAATTCTCCAAGAAACAACCTACAGTGGGTACGGAAAGTATTCAGACCCCTTACAATTTTTCACTCTTCGTTATATTGCAGCCATTTGCTAAAATCATTTAAGTTCATTTTTTTTCCTCATTATTGTACACACAGCACCCCATATTGACAGAAAAACACAGAATTGTTGACATTTTTTCACATTTATTAAAAAAGAAAAACTGAAATATCACATGGTCCTAAGTATTCAGACCCTTTGCTGTGACACTCATATATTTAACTCAGGTGCTGTCCATTTCTTCTGATCATCCTTGAGATGGTGCTACACCTTCTATTGACATATTTGTTTTTTGTGTAAGAAATCCTCACTTTGAAAGTTTTTCACAATTGCCCAAAACTTTTGCACAGTACTGTATTTTGCCCAAAAATAATACTCCTGTCATCATTTACACACCCCCTTGTTGTAACCTGTATTCATTTTTTCATCAGTGGAATATAAAGGCATCAGTCTCCTTTCACTTTCATTTTATCAAGATGCCAAGAAAGTCAATGGTGACTAAGGCTATCTGAGCTAAATAAATTAGATTTGACTGAAGTTGTGAGTTAGAAATCTGAAAGCAGTGTGATGAGACATAGACTAGGTAGAACCGTAAAATAATACAATAAATGGATAAACATGTCAACCTGTTACATAAATAGTCAGTGTTGCTTGATTTAAAAAAAAAAAAAAAAAAAGAAAAAAGATGAATGATATATGGTAATTTATTTTAATGAATCGTTTAAAAATTATTGACATTAACAAGTGAGTCAGTCCAATCCATTTTGTGCTAAATCGGTCAGAACAGTTACTGACAGAGTAAGATCTGACTCTGATCTGATGAAATCACAGATATCGGGTGATAAAAATTGTTACTCAAACGTAGTTTATAAAGCTAATCCTGTATAGGGATTTAGCCTGCTTCTATTCCAGCCCAAGTATACGTTTTTTGTGTGCAGGGGGCCATACAGGCGAGTTGATGAAGAATTCAATGATGAGTGAGCTCTTCCCATAGTGCCTGATGGTTTGGGAATGATGAATGTCCCCAATGGCCAGCCCAGCATCTCCCCCTTCATGGCCCCGGCATCGGAGGTCAGCATACGTGCACAAACATCATTCCCAATGGAAAAATTACTGTTTGCCTACTTCACCTTGTCCTGTATGGTTTGTAAGGAAACTTTCATTCATTTGTAGATCTTTCATCACCTCTTTCTTTCTATCTATCCTGTCTTTTGTTCCATCTCTCCAGAGGAGCAGCAGTTCTGAGTCCCTCAGTGAGAAGGGCCCATCAGAACTGAAGAGTTTTGATGCTGTGGTCTTTGATGTCCTGAAGGTGACGCCAGAGGAATATGCAGTAAGTCAAACTTTCCTCTTCCCTGCTGGTGGGGGGAGACAAAACAAAAACGGTTTGCTGATCTTAGTTGCTGTAAAGGTGAATAAGTAACTGTTGTATGGTGCTAGCTGGTCTGGCCATCTGCAAGTGCCCCAAACCTCACTAAAACCATCAAAACAGACCAGCCTAAGCATCTTGGCTGGGGAGAACGGTTAACAACTTTAGGCTTGTTAATGCATCACGTTTTTTGCACACTTTTCAGTTTCAGTCCCCTAAATTTTATTCAAAGAAATGGAAGAAAAACACCTGGAAACTGGGACAGAGAGAAAGCGAATGAAAAGATGAAGGGCAGGAGCAGAAATGAGCACTGATGGCGAGTAGTAAATACTTCAGCACGGCTCAAGTAATAATTAATGAACTGCTGGCAGTCAGACATGTTGGCCGCGATCCTCTAGAGTTTAAATTAAACATACCAGAATCCGAGAAGTGCTATCACACTCTTCTCTACCGGTAATTAACTCTTTCCCCGCCAGCGTTTTTAAAAAACAGTTGCCAGCCACCGCCAGGGTTTTTGACGATTTTCGCTAAATTTTAATGGCCCGCAGAATATTTTCTTCCATGAATATATGAAGATGCTATATATCACAATAAAGATCTGAGCCTCTGCTTTTAGGCAAAAAAAAACGATTTTATTTTATCTTCATTTCTTCTTTTTTTATTGCGACTTGAACAGAGGTAGGTTTTGTCAAAAAACAACATTTCAGACAAAAAGCTGAGAAAAAGGCATTTTTATGTCTGATATTTTGAGCTTCTCATACTCCACTTCTTCATGTTTGAGACGATCGCAGTCTGTTTCTTTGATCAAAGAGTTGCGTACTCTTTCAAAACATGCGCAGGGGTCTTCCTTACCGTATAACACCTAAAACACGGAAACCCGGAAAATTCCGTGTTTGGCGGGGAAAGGGTTAAGGACTCTTTCAAACAGAAATCTCCTCTGAACTTGAGGTACAGATACACAGGAGCCTGATGGTGTATTCTTATTTTAAGTCAAGTAATGGCAATCTGGTGTGATTCACTTGGACTTAAATGACGTTTCGAGAACCTGGTTCTGAGCTGAGCATGCAGAGAAAGAACTGTTGTTAGATATGCTGATCCCAGGGCTGAAATACTGGTCACAAAAAACCTCTAGGGGACATACAGTACTGTGCAAAAGTCTTAAGCTCATTATATGTTTCACAAAAACATTGGTCTTAAAACGGTTTTATATATTCTGCTTTTAGTGTATTAGTAGGAAATATCAATTTTAGATTTGAACATTCCCTTTAGAATTGAAAAGAAGAAGAGCGTGGAGCCCTACAAGAGATGGCATGGCCCCACAGAGCCGGGACCTCAACATCTTTGAGTCTGTCTGGGATTACATGAAGATACAGAAGCAATTGAGACAGCCTAAATAGATAGAAGAACTGTGCTGAATTCTCCAAGAATCTTGGAACATCCTGTCTGCCAACAACCAAGAAAATCTGTGTCCAGGTGGACCTAGGAGAATTGGTGCTGTTATGAAGGCAAAGGTTGTCAAACCAAATACTGATTTACCTTTTTATGTTTATTGGACTTTGTATGACGTTCATTTATAAATGAAAACTAATTTTTGCTCTTTTTTTTTTTTTTTTTAAGACATCCTCATTATGCAAAATTCTTTCATGAGTGCCTAAAACTTTTATACAGTACTGTATTTCATTTTTCCCTTAAGTTCACTTAAATAATGTTACTCAAATATCTTGCAAACTGCTTGTCACTTAGAATTAAATTAATACACTTTTGCTACTACGACTTCTATAGTAAGACTTGCGTATGTAAATTACCTCTGCATCCATTGAAAAAAGTAAATTAAAGAAAGAATTTGTGTGTTTAAGAACCCATCATCAGATTGTTCAAATGACGATTATGATTCATCGAAAAATCATAATACATTTTTACTTGGGTTGTCAATCTTTGAATTTTGAATTTTTGTACGAATTGCCTCCTCAAAGGTATTGGTTCACCCAAAAAAATTTATTCTCTCATCATTTCCTCACCCTCATTTCATCCCAGATGTGCATGACTTTCTTTCATCTGCTGAACACAAAAGAAGATTTTTAGGTGAATATCTCAACTCTATAGGTCCATACAATGTACTTGCATTGTATGGACCTATAGAGCTGAGATATTGGTCTAAAATTCTTCTTTTGTGCTCAGCAGGAGAAAGTCATACACATCTGAGATGACATGAGGGCGAGTATACAATGAGAACATTTTCATTTTTGGGTTGTCAATCCATGAAACGTTTTAATCAAAGTAATTACACAATGTGCCTATTAATGAATCAATATGTATCGATATTTACTGAAAAAGGCCCACAAGTAAAGATGATTTTGTGTAAAAAAAAAAAAAAAAACTTACTAAAATAATTAGAAATAACATAAATAATCAATATTATAAAATAAAATAATTCAAATACATTACATAATTTACATATATTGTGGCAGCGGACAACTTAAGTATTTTCAAGACAAAAAGTGACTTTTAAGCCAAAATATTGTTTGTTTTATTTCCATTTCATTGAACATAACCATATTGTCGGCCTACTTCCCTCTGCGCTATTTTTAATTGTTGGTCTATGTGCTCACGCGTCAAATGGACGTTCACTTTGGTTGCGTCGTGCTTCACCAGTTTCAGTGTCTTCAGTCATAAATGATGTGTCAAGTTAAACGTAGTTTAAAATGCTGTGCTAAAAGTTGCTCTCGCATGGTGTGTGCCTGGCTCAGCTGGAGTTGTGCTGACTGCCCCCTAAAGCTACATCAAGGTGGTACATCAAGCATAAATTGGTCCAACGGTATGATCATTCCTTATTATATAAGAAAACAGTGCCTTTTAAAAACAAAAAAAATGAACGCAACTAATCCTGCCCCCGATCCATATGTAAGTTCTGTAAAAAGGAATGTTCATACCTTTGAACCAATTTAAGCTTGATTTAATGCATTAAATTGACAGCCCTGATCACTGAAAATGTGTTGTACTGAAAATGTGTTGATTTAAAAATGGGCGATATAATATACGGAGTTCTGGCATTTTGACCATGACAAGTTCAAAAGACACACTTTTGTAGCCTAGTTTGTGATGTACACACCAAGTACATCAAATATGTTTTTTTTTCAAAAGAGCAAGAATGATCCTGTTTTCCAGGAAATTTCTCTTTTAATAATTGTACATATGCATACAAGCATTTCAGGTTTAGAATGGAGTTTATGTTGTTCTTCCACTTCTATTTTGTGATCTTGTTGCAAAGCTCTGAATCTTACTGTTCAATTTTAACATTTTATGTGTGTGTGGTAACCATGGAAACAATCTTCGCCACTACAATAGGGCAAACTGGATCCTACGGTGTGTTTTTTTTTTTTTTTTTACCTGCATGGAGGTATTGTTTTATTTATAAAAGCAGACAGTGTGTCTCTGTGGGCAAATTGCGAGACAGAATGTCCAAAAATCAAGCAGCAGCTTTTTTGGCTTACAGAAACACTCTTGCTCCTGTAGCTCAACTTGTAGTGCATTGTGCTAGCAAAGTCAAAGTAATGGATTCAAGTAGAAAAAGTATACCATGAATGCTTTTGGATAAAAGCAGCTGCCTAATGCATAAATGTATATATAAAGAGTGTAACAAATACCAGTGATGTTTCCCATAGTGTCACAAGGGGGTGCTCTCTGTGTTCTTCTGACCTCTAGTAGGCCTTATCTAGACTTCCTGACCCGATTCTGTACACGCCTGTCTGAACGGATCTTTATCTGGGGTACCAAGTTTCTTTCTGGGCTTTATTTATTTATGGCCCAACCTATTAACCTATATACAGTACATCATGCCACACTGAGATGAGCAGCCTCCTCGAAAGTTCATTTTATTTATGCACACACATACTTCACAGTGACCCCACACACATGAAATCATGCATGCATAGAACATGTCCTGTGAATGATAGTTGAGCAGTGGACAAAACATAATTTATTATTCATGTGACTAAGACACCGTGTAGAACCAAAGAAGTCGTTTTACGTTAACTGGCGCCCACATACTTTCTCGATCACGCTTGCACACATACACTTCCCATTGATTTCTGTTGCTGTTAAATTAAGCGAAGCATAATTTAAAGAATAGTTACCTTCTCAATCAATCTTATTCACAGTAGCGGCATCTTTGACTTTTGGTGGGAATGACAACGAGGCGAAGGCTGTGTCTCCTCAATGGGCTCTGTACTGTAACTGAACGTTTTAAAATTTTTTATCTTTCCGCTGACAAAAGAGTGATATCTTTGGAACAAAGCTGTATAAAGCTAATATTAGCTTTATACAGCTTTGTTCCATGCGTGTCATTGAAGAGATATTAAGTCTATCCCTCACAGTCTCGTTTTCATGTTAAAAATCAAAGATGGCGCTACCGCTAATAAGATCTTATACAATGGTAGTGGATAGTGCCTCACTTTAAAAAAAGAAAACAAAACAAAAGTATAATAAAATTAGTCCATGTAACTCGTGTGTCATATTCCAAGTCTTCTGAAGGCATATGATCGGTTTAGGCGAAAAAAGATTTGGTCTATTTTCAGTGAAAATAATGAGAAGCTCATTTCACAGTCGCTCGTTTGTTCAAGCAAGAGCTTTCGCTATGCTACATACCTGTAAACTTACCCCAAAAAGAAACCTTTCATTGTCTATAGACTTTTAGAAATGTAGTCCTGATTTGAAGCTATTTACATTGTGGAGACCTTGCAAAGTCTTCATTTGAACACATGGGTTCATCTAGCGGCCAACTTGATATCCCCTCTGAACAGCAATTTTGTAGATTATCATCAGTACAGCTGCTATCTACTTCAATAGGGATAGACGAAATCTCCAAAACTGTTTCCCAAGATTATGTTTCAGTAACAGTAACCCTGACAACAATGGTATTCAAAATTATGCTGCTTTAGCCAAAAAAAAATTAGGCTGCACCTGCACATTGTGGAGTAAAAAGGCCAGGTGATATCTTTCAGTAAAAAGAGCCATCTGCCCTTTTTTTAAAGGCAGAACTTCATTCCTACAGCTCCCATTAAGCATTGTGATTTATTTCATGCATTTATTTACGAATTGCTCCTCAAAAGGATAGTTCACCCAAAAATGACAATTCTCTCATGATTTACTCACCCACATGCCATTCAAAATGTGTTTGAATTTTTTCTTCAACAGAACACAAACAAAGATTCTTAGAAGAGTATCTCGGCTTTGTAGGTCCATACAATGCAATTGAATGGTGACCAGACCACTGTAGCTCCAAAAAGCACAGAATGTAAACATAAAAGTAATCCATATGACTCCAGATGTTAAATATATATCTTCTGAAGCAATATAATAGGTGTGGGTGAGAGAGATTACATTTTAAGTCCTTTTTTAACCCTAAATCTCCACTTTCACTTTTTCACTTTCACATTTGAAAGTGAAGGTTAAAGTGGAGATTTAGATAAAAAAAAAAATTACTGAAATATTTTCTGTTTCTCACTCACACCTATTATATCGCTTATGAAGATATGGACGTAAACACTGGAGTCATATGGATTACATTTATGCTTCCTTTTTTGTGATTTTTGGAGCTACAGAGTCCTGATCACCATTCACCATGGCATTGTGAGGACCTACAGAGCTGAGATATTTCTAAATAAAATCTTTGAGTTCTGCTGAAAAAAGAAAGTCATACACATTTTGGATAGCATGAGGGTGAGTAAATGATAAGATCATTTGTGTGTACTTCCCTTTAAACTGTCTCTGGTTAAGTGGTTCTTTGTTGTGAAAATTTTTAAAAGGTAATATTTTTTTTTTTATGTCATGTCTTCATCTACAGGGTCAGATCACTCTTATGGATGCTCCAGTGTTCAAAGCTATCCAACCCGAGGTAAACACACACACACACACACACACACACTTCTTTTTCAGCACTGACTTTATCTCGATCATTAGTGCTCTTGCAGTTCCAAAGTTTCCCAGCAGAAGGCAGTGAGTTCACAGTGAAAGGTTTCTGCCCACTACTACACTGAGAATATACTTTAAAAGGCAACACCCACAAACACCAGCTCTTAAGATCACGTATATATTGTGTTCAAGGTCCCAATCAGTTCAGTCTAAATCAGTCCAGTGCTTTATTAAAGTACAGTATTCTTACAGTTTTGCTGAACTTCACATTAAGAAAGCATTTAAAGCCGAGTGTGTCATCTCTGCACCACTAGCATCACTAAACTGAATTTCAAAGTGGATGTTTTCAGACAACTTTCCCGAATCTTCACCCTCCATCAACCATTGGTCAAGTAAAACTCACACCATTGGTAGATACAGTGTTTTGCAATGTTTTGATAGTGCACCAGTGTTTATACTTTTCAGGGATATCAACCTACAAATCGTTTACTTGACTGGTAGTTGTCTCTGTATTAAGCAGGGATTGGAGCAAGTATTTTAAGATTTAAGAAATGAAAAACTTAAGCTTTAAAAAGTACTGACAGGCCGATTAATTGGAAGATATTTTACATTTTTGCGATTTAGAACCATGTTTGATTGGCTGATTAACAAGAGTGTTAACTTTAACGTGCATCAGTTCCAAGATCTACCAATAGATTTGTCAATGTATTGTCAACATAGTGCTTTTTTTTTATGTTTTGGCAAATTTGAGTAAATATTGCATGAAATGCATAAAATTGTGTACATCTGATTTGCTGTTAAACTGTATTATGTATATCAGCATTCTTATCTGCATACCTGCTCAAATATCAGTATCTGTGTCAGCCATTGAAAAACCTATATCAGTTCACTACTATAAATAAGAACCATGTTAATATTTTGCAAACTTTAAAACAAAGAAAAGTTTTTATAATGTGTTATGAACAACAATTATTTAATGGAATATTCCAGCATTTGTGCCACAATATTGATCACCACAAAAAATTATTTTACCTTGCCTCTCCTTTTATTTAAAAAAATAAATAAATCTGGGTTACTTACTAAGGCACTTACAATGGAAGTAAATGGAGACCAATCGTTACATACTCACAAAGGTATAGCCACAAAACTATATGTGAACATGATTTTAGTGTGATAAAATCATTTTCTAAAGTTTTCTGTATAAAGTTATAGGCAATTCTACAAATTTGTTGCCATAATGATGTAATGTCAACATTAAAAACCTTAAAATGACTGTTGGAATTCCAGTTTAAACAACTTTACAGCTCAAAAAAATATTGAGTTTTAACAGAAGAATTAAAATGTGCTTTTATAAATTTAGTAGCTTCACATTTCTTTTACACACTCCTTTTATATGTATAGAAAATGTGATTCTCGTCAGAATTTGGATGCTGACACACACACAGATTTTACTCTTATGGAAAGAAATTGGTACATTTATTCATCAAAATGGCATTCAACTGACCACAAAATATGGTCAGGACATTAATAATGTGAAAAACTACCATTTACAATTTGAAAAAAAAAAGAAAAGATTTTCAGAAATTCTTAAACTACAAAGTTCTCATAATCCTCCACATGCAGCAATGACAGCTTTGCAGATTCTTGGCATTCCAGCGGTCAGCTTGTGCAGATACTCGGGTGACATTTCACCCCACACTTCCTGTTGCACTTGCCATAGATGTGTCTGTCTTGTCAGGCACTTCTCACGCACCTTACATTCTAGCTGATCCCACAAAAGCTCAATGGGGTTAAGATCCATGTTGACCAATGTCTGTGTTTCTTCCCCACTCTAAACATTTCTTTTTGTTTTGCGGTTTCAAAAGTGTCTTTTTCTTTGCAATTCTTCCCATAAGGCCTGAACCCCTGAATCTTCTCTTTACTGTTGTACATGAAACTGGTGTTGAGCGGGTAGAATTCAATGAAGCTGTCAGCTGAGGACATGTGAGGCATCTATTTCTCAAACTAGAGACTCTGATGTACTTATCTTGTTGTTTAGTTAAGCTTAATTTAACATATCAAATAGCTTTCAGCAGTGTTTGATATAATTGCAAGTGATTTACTAGTATCAAATGATCAATTTAGCATGATTACTCAAGGATAAGGTGTTGGAGTGATGGCTGCTGTCTAGATTTGATCAAAAATGACTTTTTTCAAATTGTGATGGTGCTGTTGTTTTACATCAGTAATGTCCCGACTGTAATTTGATCAGTTGAATGCCACTTTGGTGAATTAAATACCAATTTCCTTCAGAAATGGCTAAATTTGTACATTATTCGCGCGCGCGCGTGCGTGCGTGCGTGCGCGTGCGTGCGTGTGTGTGTGTCCTTCAAATTTGTTTACCGATTCATTCAGATAACCATATCTGTAAATCACACTTAGGTGGCAGCAAATCAACATCTTTCATGTGTTTTGAGTTATTAAACCATTGATAAAGCTCAGAAGCTGAAACCAGTCTAATTATACTTTATTCAAACCAGTATGTATACAGTACTAAGAGACTTTATCAGTGTTTAAATATCAACATAAGATTTTTACCTGCAAATGACAACAAAGCCTATAATTTTTGAACTGCTGTGCATGACCATCAAGAAATATACAAAAAAGACAACATTGCCTGAAAGTAATTACAGGTTTTAATTACGTCCTGATGTCATTAGTCACCTTTACTCTTAATTAATCCAGCTCCTTTCTTTCCTTGTTAAACGGGATTACTGAACGAAACGAGCGTGTCAATCGGTCATAATAAGATATATCATTGCTCATTCATATGTTGAATGAGGAAATGGGGCGTATTAGTTCAGTGGCTCAAACCAGTGATATGCTCCTTCACAGCCCACACTCAATGCTATTGGCTACAGTCAGTCTTTACATGTGCGAAAAGCAACCAAAGTGCCTCACGATTCAAACAAGCTGTTTAGAACATTTGCATGCTGATTGCACAGTTACATAATTTTAGGGGGGGCTGGAGCCCTCATAAAAAAGGCCTAATAACACTGATGGTTGCTGCCAAGGCACTTGGAAATAAGTGAGGACAGTTCTAAAAGAGTGCTCTCTGTGATTGCATGCTCGTGCGCTCACGAGACTGTTCCTCACCGATTCCAGGAATATTATGCACTCGCGCGTCATTGCAAGCTAAATATAATCACGCTTTCTCATCTCCGAGTGCTCTGTTAGAAGACTCCATGTATGTTTTGTGCTCTCTCGCTCATTGTCTGCTAACGCTAACAGTATAAATGCAGCACTGGCCCTATCGGGCAAGTGACAAATCTAGCAACTGGCCCGAACATCTATCACACTGGCCCCGGGTCATCAGCAGTCGTTATTGTCTAGCCCTGTACCACATTCATCTGTTCAAACAATAGTATTCAAGTATAAACATCATGGGACCATGCAGCCATCCTACTGTTCAGACTCCTAGAGATTAATGTAGTTTGGTGCAAATCCCAGAACAACAGCAAAGGACCTTGTGAAGATGCTGGAGGAAACCGGAAGACAACAGATGGAAAAATAACTCTGCTACAACTCTGATCATCAGGGACATAATTTGATGTTAAATTATATTTTTAACGGTATTACCACCTGCTGGTGGAGTCTCCAAACTGCAAATGCAGAAACTGAGTTTATACTGGGCAGCGAGTTAAGATGTGGTTTTCAGACATCTTAGCGCGACAACCTATTTGTCAGCAAAATGGCAAATAGAGCGCAACAGTGCACCACCCACTTATTCAGTGTCTTTTTTCCAGAAGTATTTTTACCATTCATTACTTCCATAGACTTTCCTTAAAACCCTCCTTTAAAGGGTTGTATAGCATGAACCTTTTACATTTTAGGATGTTGATTATAAGTGTAGGAACAATAAAGTTTGTTTATTGCGAGATATTCCTTTATACACAAATATATAAGTCGTTTGCGTCATTTGAGAGTGGGTCATTGAAGTGGGTGGACGCTTCCGGCCTTATTTCGCGTGCTTTCTTGGCTGTGGTTCTCTGATTGGTGGATCTTTCACTGCTGTACGACAGGTACTGTAGTTGTTGACCAGAAATTCTGCTAATTAATGTGATTTTTAACAATGAAGTTGAAATAATGCAGATAGATGGCTTCAACAGAAACATATACCAAGGACTAACAACCTCGGAGCTGACAGTAGGTCGGTCTTTAAAGGTTTAAAAGATATTGTTAAAAATCAATTAATCTATGGAAAAAAATATTGGGATTTTTACTTCCAGAACCCAAATGTTGCACTCTTTTGAACTTCATTTATATATAATACACCCACAGTTTGTGCGCATACACCACAATAGCGCAAACAATCCCAGTACCGCCCACTTGCGCTTTGCACTGGCTCGAAAATTGTACTTAGAATTGGCACTCTCACGAAAATTGGATAAGACATGAAAAGAGCATAAACGGCTCTATTTTCATGCGCACTCATGAAAATAGAACCCTGTACCGCATATGCTATCGATAGAGCTTAACTTATATTGAACCCGGAATATTCCTTTAATATTCTGCACCATTTCTTTTCTATTGACATTTACACATTTATGCATTTGGCAGACATTTACATTTATGCATTTGGCAGACGCTTTTATCCAAAGCGACTTACAGTGCAATTATTACAGGGATAATCGCCCCAGAGCAACCTGGAGTTAAGTGCCTTGCTCAAGGACACAATGGTGGTGGCCGTGGGGTTAGAACCAGCGACCATCTGATTAACAGCCCAGTGCTTTAGCCACTACGCCACCACCACTCCACTCCATTTACACAATTTTGACACTGGCTATGTTAATGCCATCTTACGAAAGGTCAGATGTCTTTCCATTGATTCTCAAATTCACATTCAATAATCAATTTTTTTTTTCTCCCAAATTGTTATATTGATGATATAAATTGTAATCAAGAAAAAAAGCTTGAAAAATGCTCAATAGAAGCTTTTTCACAAGTGGCCTTTTGAAGCCCAATGTACCTCAATGATAACATAGTACTAGAAGTGCAGCACCATTCACAATCCACGAACACACTAACTGATGATTGGCCGTCTATGATAGACTGTCCTCAGACCTTTGAAACATTATGCTTGTCCATGCTGCTGCTGCTCACTCAGTAGAAACAGCTTTATGAATCACAAAAGAAATAACTGGCTATTTTGCTTATTGACATTTGGGCCTTGCTCCCCGTTCACCGTCGTCCGTGTTGTCTGCTATCTTTCTGTCTCACTCTTGCTCTCTCACTCTTGCTCTCTCTCCTCTTTGAAGGTTTTATAACAGGCATGTTGTATCCACTGTCTGTAAGTTTTGGCTTTCAGCCACACAAACCGTGATTTATAAGGCATTTAATGAGGCTACCACACAGTGAATGCTAATGTAGCATTTGGAGCTTTTTCTAAAGGCAAGAGTCAAAATCAAGGAGACTGCGGGGGGACTAAATGTTACACAGTTTGTTAAATGTGCTTGGGGAAAATTATTACGGTTGGCGTAACATTTTATTGCCATAATTTATGGTAATTACAGTCATTTGCGTAATTAGGTCTTCTGTTTTCTGTCATTTGATGGTTTGATTGATTATACAGCCTTGTTTGTATCTGATTGTCTTGGCAGCTGTGTTACGGATGGAATTCGCCCAACAATGCTTGCATACATGGAGAGGAGAGAGGAAAATTGCTTGTCCTTTCTTTGAGAAAATGAGTATCTGGGTCTCTGGAAGATGTTACAGAACTAACCTCTGATTTTTATATCTCTAGGATTGATTTAGCCAACATGAGTAGCAGTTTGTGTGGCGAGCAGGGTGGGGCCGAGCGATGTCTGGGCAGAGCAAATCCGGGAAGATAAGTGGTTAAAGAGGGGACTGAGGAAAACAGTCATCCGCCTGGGAGGAGCAGCTGTCGTCTGGCAGAGGGCAGAGGAGATACCTGTAAGAGGTGGTGGGAGTATTTAAGGAGAGGAGACAGTGGCAGATGGGGAGAGAGAGATGCATGAAGGTGTGTGTTGTGTGTTGTGTGTGTCTGCTGAAAGCAGAGTGTGTGTTGGGGACAGCTGAAAAGTAAACCCTTTGTGTGTGTGACACTGAAAAGTGTTTTGTATTCAATAAATATCTACATGTGTTGTCAAGCCGGTCCCATCCTCCTACTCCCCAAGCATTCCTTGAACCCCATTACAGTTGGGTACAGATGTTGGTTTCTTGATGGACTTTTTGAAAGAGATCTGGCCTCTATCTTAGTTTGAGCATATCTGGATGTTGAAAGTTGTAGCGTTCTGTAGAAGTGATCTGTTCAAGAACTGTGGACAAAAGGTTCCATTTGTTAACATTATTTAACAACATTACTGTAGTTAACATGAACTAATTAATTTAATGTTAGTTACAGCATATACTATTACATTTTTAAGTTAACATTAGTTAATGCACTATGAACTAACAATGTACACTTGTATTTTTGTGAACTAGCATTACAATTAATAAAGGCTGTAAAAATACACTGTTCATTATTTGTTCACGATACCTAATGCATTAACTAATGTTAATGAATGGAACCTTTTTAGAATGTTACCAAAATTACATGAATTGTGAATTGATAACATTTATTTATTTAGTTTTGAAACAGTTTTGAATAGTTTAGTTGTTATTATACTGGCAACCAGTAAAAACCATGAGAGCACCACACACAGCAGAGGTACATTAAAAAATAAGAAAAATATATCCATTACAAGCTCTAAAACTGCTCCAGTGAGAAATCATTTATATCTATGATTTCTTTACTGTCTTTGGCAATTTGCTGTAACACAAATAACTAATTAAGCAAATACATGGTGCTGTTATGGTTAAAATTTAATTGCTGTGATTAGTGGTAAAGTGACCATCATTAATATGATTTAATTTGGGATTCTCACAGAATAGCGCGGAGATGAGTGACTAATGAAATTGAGAGCACCTAGAGAGAGTGCGCGTGTTTGATTAACACCGTGAGTGAGCATATTGAAGAGAGTGAAGCTGAACAGTCTCTATCGCTCCACAGTGTATGTTTGTCACGTATACTCAGATTTGTATATGCATGTTTATTTGTTTATTTAATACATTTTTATACCTGTTTGCAGTCTCCATCATTTCCGTGCTCACAGTGCAGCAAGTTAGAATTACTACTGTAATAACTCTACTTTTTTTTCATACATTTGTAATTCTTATACATTTTTAAAAACAAACATGCAGATTCATCTGAATTACAGCATGTCTGAAAGTTTACATTTGTGAATACTTAGATTTGCGAACAATTCACCCTCCAGAGGCCACTCTGTCATGCATCAAGGGCTGAGAAAGCATATGTGTGATTCCCTGTGTGCTGCAAAAAACATCGGCCCTGTTTCTTGGCACGATCGGCCTATCACAGGCTTAAGAAGATCGGACGATTTTGATCGGTGGCTGATCGATTGGTGCACCCCTATATCAAAGTATACTCTCTTGACCACAATCTTGTACAATGTATTCAATGCTGCACACTTTGACTGCTTTGTGAAATTCTTTAGTAGTCAACTAACTGTGCATACTTTTGTTTTGTCACTTTGCATGTCATTTGGCCAATGTCTTCCTCTCAAAGTGGAATATTTTTGGCAAGATTGTGCCAGAAAGTGGACCAGACTTTATGCTGATAGTCAAAAGTGCGTCTCTGAGAGACTTACACACTGAAGCCTAAAGTGTACTTCGATTTTGATGTGAACACTTAGTGTCTGCGTACAGACAAACACTAGTGTTTCAAAGTATACTTAATTTGACTGTGCGCGCATACACATGCGGTTGGTGCATGTGCACTTTGACTGCTATGAGATACAGGACTATTTCTCTGCAGGAGTTTTGACCCATAAAGTCTTTATATTACTTCATACTCAAGTTATAAACATGCAGGAATCTCCTGACCTCCTCACAGTCTCATTCTTGTGCACATCAACCGTTGTTATTTCCAACCTCATCTCCTGTTGTTTTCAGTGATTACATCATGTTTTGCTGACAGCAATGTGTTGCCACCCTTGTCCTGAATGCAGACGCCTAGCGTTCATGTCTAAACGAAGTATACTTTGGGCTTACTAAGACCCCCAAACTGGAGATGTCACTATGATTCAGCCTTATTAACTCAAACACAAACTCAACCTTACCTTTTAACCCTTGATCAGATCCTGTGTTTACAGCAGCCCCCAATCCATACGCAATATGTTCCTGTATGTAAGCGTGAGCTCATATATCTGATGCAGCCCAGATGCTTTAATACATGCACACTCATTAAACTTTATGAAAATCTCATTGAGTGATGTGCTGAATCAGTGCCAACCTTTTATCGTCACTTTTTCCAATCTGAATGCTTCCAAACATGTTCGCTGTACCACCCCATTACCCTTTTTACAGAACCCTATAATCACGCTCATAGCCTGTGTAGAATGAAAGGTTTGTCTGATTGAGCCATTGACTGCTGATTGGCTTTTATTGATGCTTTAATTGATGCCTGTTTTTATCAGCTCGGCAGATGATGTTACATATATTTTTATGAAGTAGCTATAAAAAAATAAAACATTGTGTTTCAGTAGAGGGTTGTTAAATGCATCGTAACAGAAGACTTTTTTGTCTGGGTTTGACTGCAGTTCATTGATTTTGTTTATTTGGGTGTGGGTGGGTTTTGGTGGTTTACAAGGACATTTTATTAGGTTACAAACTGGTAATTACAAAGGTGTTATGCTATAAATGTGGTTTGAGGACATTTCTAGTGTCCCCATAATTCAAATCGCTTAAACATATTAAACAATGTTTTTTTTTTTTTTTTATGTAAAATTGCAGAAAGTCAGGTTTAGGGGTAGGGTTAGTCTATCTATAGCTCCAAAGTGGAAAATGAAAAGAGATTATAAAAAAAACATGAGTGTGAGATACATGCTGAGCAAGGAATTGGATTTATTAAAGGAATCACTTTCCCATTTGTTTTTGTTTTTTTGTTTTTTTGTTTTTTTACATGTGTCTGTAACAGGTTCTTTAATTCACTTGGTAAAATGAGGAAGCGGGAGCCAGACAAATTTCCACCTTTCTCTCGTCTTTATTTAATAAGTCACTTTTCAGTATCCCAAATAGTGCCCGACCACTATGGGATTTTTGAGTCCGATATCAATTTGAGAGGGGGAACATTCACCGATATGGTGGCCAATATAGCTAGCTTTTCTGGAGCTGGAATGAAAAAAATTCCTTTTCTATGTGGATTGTTCACTGATTTTGCACCGATATGACTTATGCAAAGGTACTCAGAAGGCTGCTCCCTTAAATAATTTTATCAAAGAATATTTGACATTATTATTATATATTGTTAACAAATTCTAGAAATGAACACTGATAAAATAAAGGATAAATAAAAATACAATAAATGGCTAAATAAACATCAGTACTGTATTTTAAGGATCAGTAAATTGCTGACCATTTAAATAAAGAATAAATAAAAATATAATAAATAGCTAAATAAACATCAGTACTGTTTAATATCAGTCAAATACTGACTACATTAATACTGCCAGTCAATTATTGGCAGGTTGTAAATCAAGAAGCATTTACACCTTCGGAGTCAAGAGATAAACAGCGGCAGCGGTGTGACACTGTATTCTGCTATACAAGTTCAGGGGAAACTTTCAACGGTGGAAAACCAGACTTCTAAATATTACTTTTTATAAATGCAATGACTGGAATTGTTCAGTTGAAGGAGGTACCAAACTGTGAATCCTGAACAAAACAGTTTGGTGAACACATTAGCTTCCACTCAGCTGACAGTCAATGAAAGTAGCTACATGGTTAGCTAGTTAGCTATAACCTCATTGTCACGGAGAGTAAAAGATGGAATTCATTTTCTTTCCTGCTTTGCCTCTCACCAACTAGGCTACCAACATGGCATGAAATCAACACTCAACAGGCACAATCCACCACTGCACTACTGAGCTGAAAAAGATGCTCTGATGCTTACCTTTCAATCTGCTACATTACTGACTGCACTGACAATCTATAGCTGGCACAGCAAACAGATGTTATATACATGTTTGACAAGGTTGTCAGGGACAGGGTTAACGTTATATTAGTTATATTGAAAAGGGAAAATGATGGGGTCTTTATTTATTAACTTTTTCCAATATGTATTTCACTATTTAGCAACTTACTGTGAAGACACCGCTCAACTCCGCACCGCTTAACACTGCACTGTCTGCAGAGCCACCATCATCTCTGAGTCAGCTCTATAAAAGCACTCTGCTGGACAAACTATATGACACCAATTCTAAAGCATTGTTTTCTGCATTGTGTTCTCAAAACAAGTTTTCATATTGCGCATATCTGTAAACATATACGCCGATACCGATACATCTGTGAAATGCTAATATCCTGTCTTCATTCCAGAATCCATGTGACAGCTTTGTGTGAGGAACAGAACAATATTTAGGCTCCAAGTCGTTATCTGCTGAAAATGCTCCCTTTCGCCGCAGCCCTCAATTACGGTATTATTTGTGCTTGCACATATTTAATCTTGGCAAACTATTTATTTTAATTATATGTGGTGGAGCTGCTAGTTTAGTTTGAAGGGTAACCCCTTTATTTGGTTGCACAGAACCACATGAATAGTGCGCATGCATGTTAATATGTAAATTCTGTCCCTGTTTTTAATACTGTAATGCATTAGTGTTGATTTTTTTTTAGGCCTTAATGGCTATGACGCACAAAATGTTTCAGTCTAGCCATTTTTGACTGTGTTGGAGCAAAATGTTGCATACGTACGGTCTTGAAGAATGCTGATAGGCACTCAGAAAAAGAGCACCGCAGACACATGAGAGCCAGTTAAGATGTTCACAGAACATGTGGCAGCCAGCCCAGCGTATGGACGATACATAACATGAGTGTCTTAAAACCAGCACTGTCTTCATGTTCTGCTATACCGGACACACTAACAGTAAACCTGACACCAAAAACCATCAATGGTTTTGTCATTACATAACCAAGCGATGGAAACTTGTCTGTGATATGATACATGTTTTCATGTACCTTTTTGCTGTGTTGGGAAAGTTGCTTTGAAATTGTAGTTTCACAAGCTACTCATAATTTAAAAGTAGTTAAAATATAGTCAAGCTACCTAAAAAGAAGTTGACAACACTGCAGGCTACTACCAACAAGAAACTTTTTAAGGGGACAAAATATTTTTAAATATATAAATATCAGACAATAAAACAAAAACAA
This sequence comes from Xyrauchen texanus, assembly GCF_025860055.1. NCBI lineage: Eukaryota > Metazoa > Chordata > Actinopteri > Cypriniformes > Catostomidae > Xyrauchen > Xyrauchen texanus. Next base: position 13,652,549 of record NC_068305.1, read on the forward strand.
TTAGGGTCCATTACACCTTGTCTACACTAGATGCAAGCAACACAAAAGCAATAGAACGCATTATAATCGATGCTGTCTACACCGAAAGCAACCGTTGCGGCACATCGTGTCTCACTGCCGGTCCGTGTTGGCCTTTTCCCTCTTGTTTAAATTTTACAGTGTTTTTTGGGGGGGTACTACACTGTTACAGGAAGTACCCCTATTTTTAATATTTCTGTTTCTCTCCCCTTGTCCCCTCCCTCATCCAGGTAGACGGGGATGACCTGCTGGCAGACGGGGCTTAGGGCACGCCCTCCCCCAGGGAAAGAGGGGGGTAACGTCTTGCCGGAGGCTTCCCTGCCTGAGAGTACAAGGGAGGAATGTGACGGGGCGAAGGACGGGGCTGGGTCGTGATTATACACATTATATACCTCCGAGAGGGATAAAGGCCGATTGCGGACGGTGGTGCGATGATAGAGAGATCGTTTACTGACATTTCCGTCTTATGTGTGTTTGTCTTTTGTTTAAGTTAATCATTAAAATATTGTTTATATCGCCAGGCCGGTTCTTGCCTCCTCCTTTCCATTGAACTGCTTTACAGCACCCTAATGTATATACTGTAACTGAGTGCCAAATATAATTTAACTAAATATTTCTCTATAAAATAAGATGATGTAAAATGCTGCATAGGGAGGGACTGATGAGTTGATGAATCAGGTTTTTTTGGACCAGTTCATTTACATTTTCCATCTGAATGAACTGACTAAAATGAGTCTTTCCCTTGCTCCAAGAGTTTGTGCTACAGTTCGACCTTTGTTCGCATACAATAGGACTTAAAAAACAGTTACACTGCTATGCTATGTGTTTTGAAAACTGAGCTACTGTCAAGTTACTGAAATATAAATTAATAAATAGTTATCTTGGTGTCACTTCTTTTAGTTGGTTACGCCCCAACAATACATTGCATTAGATATTTAGTTTGTATGTTTGGTTGTGTATATCTGTTTCTATAGACACTTTTCCACCATCGGGCTGAACAGTTCTCATTGTAAAACCATACCGTTCCATGTCTATCCCGGCCAGCTGGCTCTGTTAAGCGAATGCAGCACGCTGTGGAGGATGATCGCATATTCCAGTTTTAGGACTGCTTTTTTCCCTGGTTTTACTCTGCTAACAAACAGCAAAAACACGGACCATGTCGTAAAAAGGGAAATAAAGAGAAAAAGTGAGAGGTTTACCATCATTTGCTTAGAGCTTGTAATTGCCACCAGACACAAACATGCTAGTGCTGGGTGATGTCAAATTTTTTATCGATAATCACCTTATTGTGATATCCGATAACATTGTCAACCCCTCTGCTGAGGGTTGAATATTTTTGCATTATTGATTTTGCTTTAAAAGTTCAATTCACTTATTGAAACATGAAAAACTAAAAGACATTAAAATAACAAAGTGATAAAAAAAATCATATTAACCACCAATGTTAAATAATGTTAAAAACAACCGCCAATGACAAAAGGTGGAAAATGACTAATAGCCTACAAATTAAGAACTAAAGACAATTATATATTTAAAGATAAAAACAATCATAATAAATAAGCCTAAAAAATTCCATTGTGTTCCCAATATAATGCTGCCAAATGAGTGTTCTTATCAAATTTGTTTTTGTATTGCATTTTAAATAAATGAGGATGCTGGGGCCGTCTTGACAAAACACTTAGACATTTTAAGAGTTAAGACACTTGACGTGCATCTGTTCCAAAACAGTGACACAGACATAGGCATTGACTACTTTTCTTTTGTCTAAAATTTTTTATAAAGTGTGTTCTTCAAGCATGTGTCCTTGTGTCTTCCAGCATTTCTTGTCATGAGTAACTCAGAGACATCTTACAAGGTCACCCGCCTGTTTGGTAGATGAGCAAAATTACCCGAGCATTAAATTCCTGCATTTGGATGAGGAACTTGCTAACTGGAGTCAGCCTTGTCGCATTTGGCAGGTGCTAGTTTCACACCCTGGGCTACTGTTTAGGCTCATACATTATATAACTGAGCATACAATATTATAGCTATACTGCTTATTATATAACTTCCCAGATCATTTCCTGATATTGTTGATAAACTTCTGTCAATTAGTGTCACAATCAGCATCGTCATATTTGTATGATATCGTCGATATTCAATTACATCGTCCTATTGCCCAGCCCTAGTGCATGCAGAAAGGTAAAAGTTCCCAGACTAGCTACAAATATATTTATCGACAAAATATTATATAAGAATTATATGGAAATAGTTAGAGAATATATTGATGTATTTTGAGTTTAAATGAGCTAGTAATCTACTTCCCTGACAAAAAGTAGAAAAAAAACAATTAAGCTACAATACTACTAAAAACATTTAAAAATCACGATGATACAGTAAACGAGTCAGCACGTACTAAAGCCATTCTACCAGCATGCTTGAGAACAGTTGAGTGTGAGAATTCTGTGCCAAGAGCGGTTTGTAATCATGCCATGCTGAACCGTACTCAAGTGGAAAAGCTACTGTAACTTTTCCATACCGTGCTCTGAGCCGTTCGTCCCGATGGTGGAAAAGCGGCTTAATATGCAATGCACAGACAATTTGGACTCAAGATCTCTTCCCCAGCGCCCCCTCTTTCCCCATTCTGGATACATTCATGTGATTTGTGTAGTAGTATTTTCTTGGCAGTATGAGGCTGATGCAGACTCTATAGAGAGATTCAGATTAATGGACGGTACATATGGCATGTACACTTTCCCTCTTGTACTATTTTTCTGCAGAAACCTCTTCTGCAGGAGAGAGATCTCTGGTCACAATTTCTGGGAAAATTGTTTTGTTAGATTTATAATGTTCCGGTGAGGGTCAGTTTCAAGCACACACATCCAGTTTAGTAGCGGCCTGTCATAAGCTTGTAGGATTTGTGGTGTCAGTCAGCTTGAACAACATTGGAAGTTTTGTTACGTAATGAAAACATTTGTTTTGTGGCTTTTTGTTGTTGTGTCTTAGTTTTTAGGCCATCTAAATATGTGTGTGGTACTCCTGCAAATCCTGTATATTAGAGTCTGTATATTACTGGATGGAAACAGTCCACAGCTCATCAGCAATTCCCAGCTCCAGGTTTCCAGACACTGTACTGATATTAATGTTTGGTAATGTGAATTAGGAGTATTGTCATATCATGGAATAGAGACAATGTAAGCATCTGACATCAGACTAAACAAAATCATTATCACTCCCTCATTACTAATCAACGCCTATTATCTTACCCATGATTCCCTGCTGGCTGATCTGTTTCCACGGATACTTCCAGACACTGATGCCATGTTTTGGTTCTAAATCTGGAGAAATTAAGTGATTTTGAATATGACACGGCTTAACAATAAGGACTGCCTTATGGCCCGGGACTAGTGTGAGAGAGAGATTCAGGCCAGTTGCTAGAACTGTCATTTGCTGGATAATGCGGTTGCACTTTATTTTACAATAGTTGCACTTTCAGTATAAGAGGACAGAGAAATATAAGGTAACACATGTACTTAATATTGATTAAGGTTAGGGAGTGGTTAGGTTTGTGGTTAGTACCTAGTAATTTAGTTGTTGTAAATATACAGTATGTAAATGTAGAACAGGACTGTAAAATAAAGTGCTACCGATCAGGCCAATGCTGCAATTATTACGCAAGTGCAAGCAGACAACAAGCAAGTGAGCACAAATATTACCCAGATCGAACACAGTCTTACAACCGTGCACGCAGAGATGTGTGAGTGCAAATGTTTGGAGCACGCAGAGACAAGTGTCCACAAAATATACTGGTCATGCCAAGGCACCGTTGCGTGAGCGCACAATAGCATGCAGATACTGCGGAACCATCTTGCCCTCGATAATTTACAGGAAAAGAAATACATTTTACATATATATATATACACTCACCTAAAGGATTATTAGGAACACCATACTAATACTGTGTTTGACCCAATTTCGCCTTCAGAACTGCCTTAATTCTACGTGGCATTGATTCAACAAGGTGCTGAAAGCATTCTTTAGAAATGTTGGCCCATATTGATAGGATAGCATCTTGCAGTTGATGGAGATTTGTGGGATGCATATCCAGGGCCCGTAGCTCCCGTTCCACCACATCCCAAAGATGCTCTATTGGGTTGAGATCTGGTGACTGTGGGGGCCATTTTAGTACAGTGAACTCATTGTCATGTTCAAGAAACCAATTTTAAATGATTCGAGCTTTGTGACATGGTGCATTATCCTGCTGGAAGTAGCCATCAGAGGATGGGTACATGGTGGCCGTAAAGGGATGGACATGGTCAGAAACAATGCTCAGGTAGGCCGTGGCATTTAAACGATGCCCAATTGGCACTAAGGGGCCTAAAGTGTGCCAAGAAAACATCCCCCACACCATTACACCACCACCACCAGCCTGCACAGTGGTAACAATGTGATGGATCCATGTTCTCATTCTGTTTACGCCAAATTCTGACTCTACCTGTTGAATGTTTCTCAACAGAAATCGAGACTCATCAGACCAGGCAACATTTTTCCAGTCTTCAACTGTCCAATTTTGGTGAGCTCTAGCAAATTGTAGCCTCTTTTTCTTATTTGTAGTGGAGATGAGTGGTACCCGGTGGGGTCTTCTGCTGTTGTAGCCCATCCACCTCAATGTTGTGCGTGTTGTGGCTTCACAAATGCTTTGCTGCATACCTCGGTTGTAACGAGTGGTTATTTCAGGCAAAGTTGCTCTTCTATCAGCTTGAATCAGTCGGCCCATTCTCCTCTGACCTCTAGCATCAACAAGGCATTTTCGCCCACAGGACTGCTGCATACTGGATGTTTTTCCCTTTTCACACCATTCTTTGTAAACCCTAGAAATGGTTGTGTGTGAAAATCCCAGTAACTGAGCAGATTGTGAAATACTCAGACCGGCCCGTCTGGCACCAACAACCATGCCACGCTCAAAAGTGCTTAAATCACCTTTCTTTCCCATTCTGACATTCAGTTTGGAGTTCAGGAGATTGTCTTGACCAGGACCACACCCCTAAATGCATTGAAGCAACTGCCATGTGATTGGTTGATTAGATAATTGCATTAATGAGAACTTGAACAGGTGTTCCTAATAATCCTTTAGGTGAGTGTGTATGTATATATATATATATATATATGCACACACACACACACACACACACACACACACACTCTGGCAGCCAAAAGTTTGGAATAATGTACAGATTTGGCTGTTTCTGGAAGAAATTGATACTTTAATTCACCAAAGTGGCATTCAACTGATCACAAATTATAGTCAGGACATTACTAATGTAAAAATAAAAGCACCATCGCTATTTGAAAAAAGTCATTTTTGAATAAGTCTAGACAGGCCCTATTTCCACCAGCCATCACTCCACACCTTATCCTCGTAATCATGGTAAATTCCTAATTTGTTACTAAAAAATCACTTGCCATTATATCAAACACAGTTTGGATTGATTAGTGTGGCCTGAGGCTGAGACTAAATCTTCTTGTAGTGTTCAAACCTCCATCTTTTTGGTTACCTGCCTAGATTTTGTACCAGTAGGCTGCACCACATCCATTTGGAGGCTATGGCCATCTTGCAACTGTTTGAAAAACCCAGTGTTATCATTGAAGGCCTGCCAGCTGAACCAGTTGAATATGATTACATTTAATATATGCCATTGTTTATTTCAGCGCTACCTTAGAGTTGCGTTACATCACATGGAGAGACTGAGAAAGGAAATCAGTCATTTTAAACCTTATTTTGCTCTGTGGAGTGGGTAGCGATTCATTTTACTGATCCTTAATAGTGTTGTCAAAAATACCGGTACCCCGGTACCAAGTTGGTACTCAAACAAAAAATTATTTACGATACCAGAATTTCGGAAGGTTCCGGGGTACAGAATACCGGGTCTAAGCGGTACCCATGCAGAGGCTTTCGAACGCTCACAACAAGCAAAAGATGACGACAAGCAAAGCTGCTGCGGAGCCTCAACTGAATCATGTCGAAATGAAAAGCTGAAAAAGCCAGGTAATTTGAGGCTGATGAAAAGGGAAACATCACAGTTTTTCTTGTCGAATAGTCGTTTGATCACATTAAACTGTAACGATATCACGTGAGCGCAGCAGTTCACCCCTGATGGAGGACGAATTACACAGATCAGTCCAGATGCACTCGAAACTTTCACAGTTTATTTTATGTAGATCCCAAAGTATATAAAAAAAAAGTACATTCAGAAGCATGTACCGTTGTGGAATAAGCGGAGGCGGAGCTCTTTAAAGGAAACATCCTGGCGTTACATCTTAAATGCAGTAAAATTGCTTTATTAAAGTTTAAATAATACAGAAGCAGCTCATGTTAATAACTATAAACTCAGAAACTGGCATTTCTCTGTGTGGTCAGTGCCTCTTCTATAAGTTGCGCGAATGTCCCGATCTCAGGGGGAGAGATTGAAACTGTACCCGGCTGAGAGAGACTCTACCTCGGTCGCTCCTCCCTCGAGCGTGCACGCTAAATGCAGCTAGATTAGAATGCGGTTGCTCGCGACTTAAATCATAATATCACAATGTCACTATGCATTTCTTATCATGAAGAAAATTTGCAATATGCAGCTTTATTAATAAGAGAGCACTTTGCACATTAGTTTGGAAATTGTTTTTTATTCATTCTATTGTATGCTTGTTTATTTAGGTTTTGTTTTTTAGTACTTGGTAAAAACTTAAAGTAAAAGTTGAAGCAAATCTTATATAAGTGTTCAAAAATACTTGAAGCATACATTGTTCAGTTTTGTTATAATTAAAAAACTATATATTTAAATTAAAGTGTTGCTCAATGGCATATTTCTGTTCCTAGTTCTGCTGCTAATGTTTTGTAGACTTTGTTAATAAAAGAGTGTTTTTTAGTAACCTGTTTTTACTTTGGTACCGAAAATGGTATCGAGTACCGTGAAATTTCACTGGTATTGGTACCGACTACTGACATTTTGGTACCGTGACAACACTAATTCTTAGTAGGTTATTTTTCTCTTCATCTGTTTCTTCTGTGGATTGCAGATTTGTTTCATGTGTAGAAATTAATTCCACATGAGTGATCTCATTGGACACAATGCAGTAAGGTCAACACACATATAAATATATATATTTGTGTATGTTGGCCCATCAAGTCACATCTGTGTTTGTGTATGTTGCTAAGCTCCTGCCTCTGTACTCCACAAATAACTAACTCATTAAGTCGCTCTTTGTGATGTTTTGGCCTCAGGAGAACTTGTGGTTATTTGGGTGCTACGTTTAAGGTATGTTCCTAATGGACCAAATCATTCATACTTTGCGTATTCATTAATATGCTTATGTCAAACCTGTTCAACATTTTATAATCACTTATTTCATCACAGTTTTCAACTGTGGGGTGGGTCTTGAAGTCCCATCAGGGAACAATCTCAACTTGCTTCCCATTGCTTATAGCTGATGGGAATCAAATCTCGCTCTGTGTGGTTAAATGCAAATTGTGGTTTGTTTTTTCTTTTAATGTCACTTGTTTTAAATGGATTCTCAGCTGGAAAATGTCTGAGCGCTTAATGTAATTACATAACATTCTCGATTGCATAATTATGGTCTGGAGTTTACCCAATGTGAATCTTCAAACATGGCTGATATGCCGTATATCAGTGCATCACGGCAGCTGTAACTTTGCATCTAACAGATCATTAGACAACAGAACAGTCAAAGTTTTCATGTCCTAGCCTTTGAGATTAGCATAATTAATGCTTATACACTGGTAGTGTTTCCAACTACTGTTACATATTGTTAAACAAAATTTGAATGCTTTCCTATTTAGTCAATCAGTGCTAGCAAGACAGAAGTTCAACATGATAGGCAAGCAACTCCAGTAAACAAGTGAGAGAGTGACAGACCGAGAAGCTTGTCAGAAGCCCATCTGTGGGACTCTGGTATTGTGAGTCGATTTGCTTGGGCAATTGATGTGCAAATATACCGTTTTTCAAAAAAAGCTAGCAAGTGGGTTGCCTGATTGAGTAGTCGACTAATCTGTCTTAAAGAAGCTCTGTATGATTAAGCTGGTTTTGGGTTCACTTGAATGGGGTGTTTACCTAAGACATGTCCGTGTTCAAAAACAACTTTCAGAGGGTAACTCGACGAGTTAAGTTGGACAATTAGTGTGAACCTGTTGCCATCTTCTGTTAGTCCAGTTATGGTTCATTTGATTGTTTCTGTCCAGTATTTTGTATCACAAACTAGTTGGTCTTCACTCATGTTGTCACTAACATTTATTCACTTTTTCATGTGACACTTTTCTTTACATTTTTTTTTTATAGGAGCTCTCTAGTTGTGGCTGGAATAAGAAGGAGAAGCACAGTTCAGCACCAAATGCTGTGGCCTTCACACGACGGTTCAATCAGGTAAAACGCAGACAAAGTAATGTTTTGGCCATTTTTACTGAAATGAGCAATAGAAGGGGAAACAAGTCATAAGCTGTATTAAGTGCATCTCCCACATGAGCACCACAGCTTTGTGTCTGAACCACATGCAGTATCTGCTGCTCCATTGCTCCGACCTCACCTTTGCTCTTATCCAATGCATGTGAAAGCCAATCAGACCCCCTAGGAGATTAGAGGGCCAATGCAAACTTTCTTAAGCCCATGGCTCAAAACATACTCTACAAAATTAGGTCAGCACAAGCAATTCTAGATATGCAAACTGTGTCTTAATTCAGTTATCAACAAAACACAAATATTGCATTGTCAGCGCTGCCACAAGGGGCTATATAGCAAACATTTGTTTGAACTAAGGGTGCTCAATCAGGATTTTTGGGGCCGATCGCTGGAAGCAGTATCGGCCGATACTGATCAAAGGGTCTATTTGAATTATTCTATTTATCATGTAGCATTATTTATTTATTTATTTAACTATTCTTAACAACAATGTATATTAAGAATTAAAATTAAGAGATGATAAAGTATCATGAACTGACAACTGTTTATTTCTTGGCAGGAAACATGTGCAACATATTCCACTCCCACTCTTAGAGACACAACTTAAACCATAGCTGCCTGTGCTTGGTTATTGAGAACAGCTTAGAGCTTAACAAATATAGCTTTCCTGTGGAATAAATTACAAAAACAGAACAGAGTCTTTATTAATTTACTTCAACAAAGGCTATATCCAAAATATTGTTTCAAGTCAGTCAGCCCTCAATTTATCTCTGCATTTAGGAGATAAAGGATCATGGGCAATAAAGTGCACAGCAAGAAAAAACAACAATCTTGTACCTCCATATCTGTATCTATCTATGTCACTTTATCTCACTTCTTAGGGCAGGCCTAACAAGCCAGGCCCATTGTAAGTTCACATCTCTTGGGATGTCAAGAAACGCAGCTGACTCTAACAGAACCACAGCTGCATTTTCATGATGTCTTTTGCATCATGAGTCACTGATAAACTCTGGAGTAGCCACTCTTTGTTCTGGAAAGCTCAGGCAGTTTTTTGGGCTTTTAGAGAAGAGTAGAGAGATGGTGAGTGGGGTAGAGAAAGAGAGGGGGTGGTAGAGATTAGTAGATTCAGATCTCCCAAAGGTTAATTCTTAAGAGTCAATGGCAGGTTTTTCTTTATAAATATAAGCATCTCCGCATTTTTGGCAGACATTTACATTTACATTTACATTTATGCATTTGGCAGACGCTTTTATCCAAAGCGACTTACAGTGCAATTATTACAGGGACAATCCCCCCGGAACAACCTGGAGTTAAGTGCCTTGCTCAAGGACACAATGGTGGTGGCCGTGAGGTTAGAACCTGTGACCTTCTGATTAACAGCCCTGTGCTTTAGCCACGACGCCACCACCACAAGGCAGACAGCTTGTTCCTCTTCTCATCTACAATATTCCCTGCTGTGCTAAAAAGGCTTTTATTGTCCTGCCAAAATACTAGTGGCTGTTCGCTCTGTGGCATAACTGGCTCCAATAGGTAGAGGTTCATCTGCAATGGTTTTGAGCTGCTGATGTCACCGCCACTATGTTCCCCATCTTCATCCAACAGCTCCGCATACATGGCATGCAAGGAGCCAGCTTGTGGTACTTTCTCTGGTGGCTCGGAGCCACTCGCTGCCAGACTCGTCTCACCATTCTGCTGCTCAAGTCCAGTGGCCAGGACATCAGAAAGCAGCCCACGTATTTGGGGCTTGAGTGCGTCAAGGAAATATCTGCATTTCTACCTTTTTATTAACAAGAAAAACAAAACATTAATGAATTTATTTATTTTAAAAAAACCTTAAATACTTTATTGATCCCTGATGGGAAATTGTGTTAAGTTACAGTTGCTCCATTCTAGAAATGAAATATGTAATCGCTTAGAGAAATTATAAGAAAAATAGAAAATAGATTATATGAAATGTTCTATTATTTAATGCTTTTCGTAGGTTATGCTTGGCTCTTGTTGTTATTAGTCAAAGTCTTGGCCTAATAGCATACTCCAAATTTGCATTTTTATTCTGTAGTCTTATTATTAACTGTTCCAAAGGCTTATTTTTACAGAACCTTTAGCTGAATTTGAAGGAAATGCCAGACAGCCTACTGCCTACACAAAAGAATAGCACAACACCACCGTATTCATTTCAGCAAAAGCTCCTTTTATCAATCATTTAGGCTAAGCTAGATATTCTTGCAATATGAATTGGGGAGCCATTCTAGAGTTGTCAAAATATAGATTTTTCAATTTATATAGATTCTGAATTTTCAATACTCATTTGCCTTCTTTCTTTCTCACCTGCTCTTTAATTCGCTCTGACAGCGACACAGCTGGACACACACATGCAAAGGAATGTGTGAATTAAGTTTTCTCACCTTGGATCAAGCACTGTAGCTATGGTATACAGGCGCTCAGATTCAATGTCACTGAATCTTTTCTGGACCGCTTCCAACACCGTGGCTTTCGAAGTTTTTACACCATGGTCAGTCTCTGCTGTTTTCTCAAGAAGGCGAGTTAAAGCTCTGATGGATGGTATAACATCTGCAGCCGATGTGGTTGATGAGCTGAACTGTTGCGTAAGCTCTTCAAATGGGGCGAGTAGAGAAATCATATTTTCCACCAATTCCACTGGCTGCCGGTGAACATGGAAGCCAAATCATAGTGAGCTCCATAAGCACACAGGGCACGTTTCTGTTCCAGCAGACTCTGTAGCATATATACATTACTGTTCCACCTGGTAGGTACATCTTGTTGTAGCCTCTTGATAGGCTGGCCAAGTTGTTTCTGAATACTTTGAAGTCGGGAGTAGGTCAGCTGGGAGTGTTTGAAATGACAGACGATGCGTTTTCCAGAGGCGATGCTGCGTTGTGACAAAACACCATCTGCCAAGGCGAGCTGGAGTATATGAGCCATGCACGGCAGACTGGGTAGGTCCGCATCCCTCATGGTCTTTACCATGTTCTTGGCATTATCCCTTAGAATAACGTGCACTTTTTCCTTCGGGATTCCCCATGCTCGAAACATGTTGCTGAATGCGGCAGCAAGAGCCTCCACGGTGTGTGACCCTGAAAACTCTTGAGGATGAAGAACAACTTTTCGTAGTTTGAAGTTTTGATTAATAAACTGCGCAGTTAGGCTCAACATGGACATGGGACATACACTCGAACTCCAAATGTCACTTGTGAAACTGATTGATGTGATGTTGTCCTTCATAAGGCTGTCGACATTTGTAAACACTTTTTGGTATAACTGCGGTAGACATACATCAGTGAAATATTTGTGCCCTGGCAGAGTGTAGCGTGTATCCAAGTACGACATGAGTCACCGTAAACCTTCATCTTTCACAATAGACAGCGGCTGGTGATCAAGGCATATGAATTCCATTATTTTGGCTGATATTTATTTTTGTTTCTTGCTGTCATTGCGGTTGGGTTAATGTCTTTGCAATGTGTCTTACAGACAGCTGTGAGTGGCACCTGAGCTGCTAAATGCTCCTGCTCTCTCTCTGCCATAGTGCTAGCTAGCTTTGACAACTGATCATATTCCTTTATGTGACTAACCTTCAAATGTCTGATGAGGTTGGTGGTGTTGAAATGTTTTTGGTGCTCTCCACCTCGCTGGATTTCCTTGGCAGGCACGTTGCAAATTGCAAATGTATTGTCTTATTCAGACACCTGGTAGAACTGCCAGACCGATGAATATAGTGAAGCCATTTTAGCTGCACGTAGATTTTAGCTGTGCGTCATTTGAAAGGCTATTCTGATTGGCCTTTATAGAGACCTCCGATCAAACTATTTAAAACGATTCAACGGTCAATTGATCGGAGTACCCTTAGTTTGAACTGTCTTCTATAGTCCCTTTTCTTTTTTCTGGTTAACTGCTGTCTTAGTGAAGCAGCAGTTGGAAGAAAAACTCACTGAGCAAAGTGGTTAACAAAGTAGTTAAACTGTCAGCATGTGAATAACTAGCTACCTTTGATTAACACATCTATAACCACTAATGGCAGAGACATTTGAATGAACTCTGTCACATTTTTGAATTCTTGGATCTGTAACTCCAGCAGTAATGCAACAGTTCACAGTAAGTTTGTACAATGGAATTACATGCTTTCAAATTGCGTTAGCCAAACATTTCCGCCTGTGTTTGTGTACTTGCATAGAGTAAGTTTTTGGCCTAAATCACTTTTATTGGCTTGGATTGGCTTGATTGGAAAATTATGTCACTTTCAAGCTTCTTGTTCAGGGAATTTGGACTCTCCATGCTAATACAGCAAACCTTGTGTATAAACCTGATTGTATGTCAGAGTCACTTAAGTTCATTGGGACATTACATTGCAAGTGGGAAACCATGAACTAGAACTGACTTTTTGGAATGTATTGAGAGCAGGAAATGCAGATGTTTAAAGAGCTTAGCACTGCAGCGAGGTCTGGGTGAGGATCTCCGCAGAGCTGTTGGAGAGCATTGGGGTTGGGAAATTCTGATTTCATTTATTTGGCCTTTTTTAAGAAATGTGTTGCCCCCTTTGAGTGTATAAATTTGTGTGTGCAATAAATAGGCCTATTTTATAATTGGCAGAAGCTGAGTGTTTAATCAAAAGGGAACGATCATTGGATACCTGAAGAAATGCTTACGTTTTCTGTACCTTGATAAGCCCCCACATTAAGACTGAAGCGCACACACACACACACACAAAAACACAGACACCCTTGATAATATGGCCAGAGCTCTGTAATAAATATGAGAAAATCAGTATGGAATTTGTGTTCTGTGGAAACTTTTGTCAATATACATCCTCAAAACGGCTCAAACGGCTGTTCTGGAACCATCACACACTTGCCTGCCAACACAAATGTACTCTGAATGATGATGCTTGAAAAGGCATGAACAAAAAGTTCTGAACAGACCTTTAACATTAGCTGGATCAAGAAATCTCATTCTGCACCTTTTATTGTCATTAAAAATTGACTCTGCCAGAAAGGGAGTCATCCTGTCCACACCAGCAGCCAACGATTGTGTATTTGTGTGTCGGTTCTTGTATCATTACTAGTTTTGTCATCATTCAGTAGTTAGCTGATCATTTGTAGTGTTGTCATCATTCAGTAGTTAACTGATCATCAATTGTGTTGTCATCGTTCAGTAGTAAACTGATCATTATAGTGTTTGCATCATTCAGTAGTGAGCTGATAATTAGTGGTGTTGTCATCGTTCAGAATTATCTGATCATCAGTAGTGTTGTCATTGTCCAATTGTTATAATAGCTGATTCTAATTACTGTTGTCATCATTAAGCAGTTAGTTGATAATCGGTAGCATTATCATTGTCCATTTGTTAGCTGATTATCAGTAGTGTTGTCATCATTCAGTAGTTAGATGATCATCAGTAGTGTTGTCATCATTCAGTACATTTACATTTATGCATTTGGCAGATGCTTTTATCCAAAGCGACTTACAGAGCCCTTATTACTGGGACAATCCCCCTGGAGCAGCCTGGAGTTAAGTGCCTTGCTCAAGGACACAATGGTGGTGGCTGTGGGGATTGAACCAGCAACCTTCTGATTACCAGTTATGTGCTTTAGCCCACTACACCACCACCACTCCAGTAGTTAGCCGATCATCAGTAGTGTTGTCATCGTTCAGTAGTTAGCTGATCATCAGTAATGTTGTCATTGTTCAGTAGTTAGATGATCATCAGTAGTGTTGTCATTGTTCAGTTGTGAGCTGATCATCAGTATTGTTGTCACTGTTCAGTAGTTAGATGATCATCAGTAGTGTTGTCATTTGTTCAGTAGTTAGATGATCATCAGTAGTGTTGTCATTGTTCAATATTTAGCTGATCATCAGTAGTGTTGTCATTGTTCAGTAGTGAGCTGATCATCAGTAGTGCTGTCATTGTTCAGTAGTGAGCTGATCATCAGTAGTGTTGTCATTGTTCAGTAGTTAGATGATCATCAGTAGTGTTGTCATTGTTCAGTAGTTAGCTGATCATCAGTAGTGTTGTCATTGTTCAGTAGTGAGCTGATCATCAGTAGTGATGTCATTGTTCAGTAGTGAGCTGATCATCAGTAGTGTTGTCATTGTTCAGTAGTGAGCTGATCATCAGTAGTGTTGTCAATGTTCAGTAGTTAGCTGATCATCAGTAGTGTTGTCACTGTTCAGTAGTTAGATGATCATCAGTAATGTTGTCATTTGTTCAGTAGTTAGATGATCATCAGTAGTGTTGTCATTGTTCAGTAGTTAGCTGATCATCAGTAGCGTTGTCATTGTTCAGTAGTTAGCTGATCATCAGTAGTGTTTTCATTGTTCAGTAGTTAGCTGATCATCAGTAGTGTTGTCATTGTTCAGTAGTTAGCTGATCATCAGTAGTGTTGTCATTGTTCAGTAGTTAGCTGATCATCAGTAGTGTTGTCATTGTTCAGTAGTTAGAGGATCATCAGTAGTGTTGTCATTGTTCAGTAGTTAGCTGATCATCAGTAGTGTTGTCATTGTTCAGTAGTTAGCTGATCATCAGTAGTGTTGTCATTGTTCAGTAGTTAGAGGATCATCAGTAGTGTTGTCATTGTTCAGTAGTTAGAGGATCATCAGTAGTGTTGTCATCGTTCAGTAGTTAGATGATCATCAGTAGTGTTGTCATTGTTCAGTAGTTAGCTGATCATCAGTAGTGTTGTCATTGTTCAGTAGTTAGCTGATCATCAGTAGTGTTTTCATTGTTCAGTAGTTAGCTGATCATCAGTAGTGTTTTCATTGTTCAGTAGTTAGATGATCATCAGTAGTGTTGTCATTGTTCAGTAGTTAGCTGATCATCAGTAGTGTTGTCATTGTTCAGTATTTAGATGATCATCAGTAGTGTTGTCATTTTTCAGTATTTAGAGGATCATCGTAATGTTGTCATCGTTCAGTAGTTAGCTGATCATCAGTAGTATTGTCATTTTTCAGTATTTAGAGGATCATCGTAATGTTGTCATCGTTCAGTAGTTAGCTGATCATCAGTAATGTTGTCATCATTCAGTAGTTAGATGATTATCAGTAATGTTGTCATTGTTCAGTAGTTTATATATTTCATTCTCTGTATTTTAATAAGAAAGAATATTATTTGCTGTGTATCTGGAACATTGATACAACTATAAACACAGTGTTAAAGAGCTCTCAGATATGTGGCCTGCTCTCCATGAAAACACATAATTTTGTACTTTTTCTCTCTGAACGGCTCTCCAACATTTCCCATTTCAATAACACGCGCACACACACACACGCACAATATATGTCATGCACAATTATGGAGTGTATTACAGTATAGTTTACTCGCATACTTGTATACTCAATGCAGGGTAATACAAAAAGAAGCTAACTCTGTTGTGAAAACACACTTATGCATATACTCACACAAGCCCTATGGATTACCCACTAACAGCTGTTAGAAATAAGGCACACGTGGCTATCTTTTACCAGGGGATATATGCATAAGGTTTTTTGGCAGATATTTTTAAGTCCAACTTCTCCCGTTTTCCCTTTTTCTATAATTTTCTCTTCTTTTTTGTTGAAATGAGAGCAGAAACACTGAAATGTAATATATTTTTAAAATTTATATTACATTTAATTGGCTTCTTGTTTGAAGTGCAGATGTGTTGTGTCTGAAAGATAATGTGTGTGTAATACAGCCTCTGGTATGAATGTGTACCCATGCATAAGATGGAGTTTTTTGTTGTGGATGTGTTTTGGTTTGAATCTCTGGGGTACTCTGCACCAATTTATCTCTTCATTAGTCATCAAAATTAAATCCTGTCCACTGGTTAGAGGCATTCCATCTTGAAAAGAGACCCTATGATCCAATCTCACAACTAACACAGGAAAACACAGCGGGAGAGTCACAAAACAATGACCTCACTGTGAATGCGTGTCCCACTAACAAACATGTGGAGAGAAATGGAGAAAGAGGAAAGGAAGAGTCTGGAAAAACAACTAGAAGGGCGGGATGCTGAGGTTGGCAAGGGTTTCAGGAGGTTGATGGTTATACAGATGAAGAGTGATGTTTCAAAGATCCATGTCTGCGATTTATACAACCTCATCTCTTCTCTGCAATTTGTAATCATACATGTGACAGTGATGGATTTGAGATTTTACTGTTTTTATGGCATTGAGTTAGTTATTAGTCATACTTTCTTGTGTGTGTGTGTGTGTGTGTGTGTGTGTGTGTGTGTGTGTGTGTGTGTGTGTGTTTTTGTGATTTACGAGGACAATGTTGTAAGTTACAAATTAGTAATTACAAGGGTATTATGCTATAAATGTGATTTATGAGGACATTTCTAGTGTCCCCATAATTAAAATCGCTTAAAAATCATACTAAACAATGTTTTATTGAAAAAGTAAAAATGCAGAAGGTTTTCTGTGAGGGTTAGGTTTAGGGGTTGTGTTAGGTTTAGAGGATAGAATCTATAGTTTGTACAGTATAAAAGTCATTATGTCTATGGAAAGTCCTCATAATGATAGGTAGACCAACATATGTGTGTGTGTGTGTGTGTGTGTGTGTAGGTGAGTTTCTGGGTGGTGAGGGAGATTCTTCATGCTCAGACGCTGAAGATCAGAGCAGAAGTGTTGAGTCTGTACATCAGAACAGCAAAGGTATAAGCACGCCATACAGCACATGTGAGATTGTAGTTATATGATTGTTTCTGATCTTCTCCTTCTGTTCCTGCAGAAACTGTGTGACATAAATAATCTCCATGCGGTGATGGCAGTGGTGTCTGCATTGCAAAGCGCACCAATTTTCAGACTAACTAAGACCTGGGCTGTGAGTTTTTAATACACTCTTTATTTTCATCCTTATACATAGCTATAAAACTTCTGATGCAATATTCAAGTGTTTCCAAAACATTTTAGGGTGTGTTCACACTTGTAGTTCGGTTCTCTTGGTCCGGACCAACAATGAAAATGATACATTTAGTCCTGGTGCGTTTAGCGTTCACACTGGAATTTTTAACACCGAACCTAATGATACAAAACCAAAGGCATCAGGGAAAAGTCTTGACCTGCTTTTATGATGTTTTTTTTTTTTTGACGGAACGTACCGAACATCCAAAAAAATGCTGGTGAAATGCGCTTGTTGGATGTATATATGTTTACAGTATATGGTGGTATTTTTACGAGCTGAGAACAAACAGAGTTAATAAAATGTGTAAAGGAGTAAAAAAAAACGCCAGAAATTCCTCCGTGGTACACACAAACGAAGATATGCTGCAAGGACGGCTGACGGCCGGTTCCGACGCCAGCACTGACGCCAGTACCGAACTGTAATGGGAAACATAGCTCCTATGATGAGAAGAACCATGTATGCTTGAGGTCTGTATTAGGCAAATTACTTCCTGTTTTTGGTCCGTTTAGACGTCTTCGATCCATGTTGCATTCATATATTAATCAAACCGTGCCAGAGTTTGTTTGGAAGCGGACCAAGACCCACTTTTCAGGGAGTCGCGGTTCTCTTGTTTAGTGCGCACCAAGGTTCGGGTGACCGCTTTCACACTTGTTCAAATGAACCGCACTTACAGAGCAAGTTTGTTTGAATCTAACCAAACCTGCCAAGTGTGAACACACCCTTAGAGTATGTCAAGCCCCCAGATTACTATATCTCACCTAAATATGATAATCGCATTTTTAAAAAAAAACAACATTCATATGTGTTCCAAACACGATACTTTTTTCCTTCAATGGAACACAAAAAGATGTTAGGACAGACATCCTCAGTCACCATTCACTTCCACTGAATTGGATTCAGTTTCAAGACCTGTACTAACTCTAAAGCTAATGCTGAGGTTTTCCCAAACACTTTCAATCAAGTCTGTTTCTACTATTCAATGGAGAGACTATCAAAAAAATGGACACCTGTTCTTCAGGGCTTTTTATTACTTCACAGAGTGCCTGATCACAAATCAATCTGTAGATGTGCATCTGTGCTGCACATTCATGGACATCCTGGGGGTTTTATAAATCAAAATGTTCAGGTGTGACCATTTACACTGAAACTTCTCATGGGATTTCATAAGCATATTGTAGATGTTAATTTTAAAGGGATAGTTAACCCAAAAATTGTTCTCTCATCATTTACTCACCCTTATGACAATCTTCTTCTTTTGTTTTTGGCCATTTTCATTCTTCGTGCATATTGCCCCCTACTGGGTAGGGAGGAGAATTTGTTAAGGGAGTAATTATAGACTGGTAAAGAACTTGATGCTTTGCTCTCTCTCTCTCTCTCTCTCTCTCTCTCTCGTGCTCCTCAGCTGTTGAATCGGAAGGACAAAGCCACATTTGAGAAGTTGGAGTATCTGATGTCTAAAGAAGACAACTATAAACGCTTGAGAGATTACATCAGCAGCCAGAGCATGACATCTTGCATCCCATATCTGGGTATTGTTTCCCTTGCTTTCTCACAAACATATATACACACACCCTTGTGTGATGTTTTCGTATCTATTGTTCTTAATATACATTAAGATAATTGTTGGGTTATCAAAACATGCACATACTCATACACATCTCCATTACATGCATTTCTGTTGCAAAGGGTCATTCATATAAAACTCTTATATAGGACTGGTATGTTTGTTAGCTCTTGTGCCCTGTATGTTTGTGTCTGAGTTACATCATCATTTGAACGCTGCCCCAGTCCTGTTTAATTCAGGGCTTTAAGAGCGCAGACAGGCAAAAGTTATTGATTTATGAGTCCTCCCTCTCTTAGCCAATGGGAGAAGAGATCCTGAGCCATTGGCTGCAAAAATGCATTGGTTAAAGTGAAATCCTTTTTTCCTTCACTTTTTTTTTAACTGGCAGCACAAACGGTGTTGAGAGAATTTATTTTGAGTAGTGAAAAAAATATACCAATTTGACACTGTTTTACTTTATTTATTTGACATTCATAAACTCAAGCTTCACTATTATAAAGAGTTTTTTCTTTCTCTGAACAAGTGTCCGCTTTCTCATCTCCCTCTTGCTTCATTCTCTTTTATGTGTTTATGTTCCTACGATTGATTTATTTAGAGCATTTTTTGGCAGAGTGCAAAAAGTTCTATGGAAGAATCTTTCTCCCATCCTCACTATCTTTTTGTCTTTCTCTCTCTCTTCTACTTTTTTACTTAGTGATAGGATGAATATTCTCTCATCATTTACTCCCCCTCATGCCATCCCATATGTGCATGACTTACTTTCTTCTGCTGAACACAAGATTTTTAGAAGAATATTTCAGCTCTGTAGGTCCTCAAAATGCAAGTGAATGGTGACCAGAATTTGTAAGGTCCAAAAATCAAATAATTGCAGCATAAAAGTCATCCATACAACTGCAGTGGTTAAATCCATGTCTTCAGAAGTGATATGATAGGTGTGCGTGTGAAAAGTTTTACTATTCATCTCCACCTTTGACCAGCCCTGACCAGTAGGTGGCGATATGCACAAAGAATGTGAACCACTAAAAGGAAAGTACTTAAATATCAATCTGTTCCTTACCCACACCTATCATATTGCTTCTGAAGACATGGATTTAACCACTGTAGTTGTATGGATGACTTTAATACTGCATTTATGTGATTTTTGGAGCGTCACAGGTCTGGTCACAATTCACTTGCATTGTATGGACCTACAGAGAGGAGATATTCAGAAGAAAGACACATCTGGGATGGCATGAGGGTGAGTAAATAAGAGAATTAAAATTTTTGGGTGAACTAACTTCAAGAGCCTTGGAATTCCATTCAAAAGGACGATAAGGTTTAAATAAACAGAAACCAATCATTCGGGAGAAGCGTGTCATTACGCACACCGTTGCGGTAGATGTCTTTCCTCATATCTCTGTTTTTAAGAGACAGATAAGTGTTTGCGGAAGGCTGAGTTCAGGTTTTGTTTTTCAAGTGAAAATCAGAATTGTAATTTTGTGGCTTTTAGTCCACGTTTTGAGCTTTGAGGTCATCTGTATGCCGGTGTACTCCTAAAATGTGACTTTAAACAGATATGCGCATTTAAAATTTACAGTCTTACGCTTAGAAAATGGACCAAAAATATTGATGACTAATTTAGCATCCATGGGCATGTCCAAATTTATGTCCAATCAAATTATCTGGAATGAGAATGTCCCCTCCCCTTAATACCACCTACATGTGTCTAACAATAGCAAGTATCAAATCTTGATTTTGCTTGGCTGCAGTGGAAACTGAAGGGTATTGGCTGTTTGAAAATAAAGAACAAGACCTTCGAGATGTCCCATCCCAACTTCCAGTTTCAATAGGAAATACATCCACACAGGATATAAATCTCACTCGGCAGTCAATTTCATGTTAGGCTTTAAGGGTACGCCATTCTTTTAAATGTACTGGATGTGTGTGCGTGCAACATACTGTGTTTGATATGCTGCTGGAGGACTTCCAGGTTCCTTGGAAGGCAGATAGGAAAATACTGCTCTCTTGTACAACATGAAGTCTGAAAACCATTAAAGAACTGCCAATCACTCTTCTTGACAATTTGAGAGCAAAAGAGAGAGGAGGAGGAATGTGAGGCAAAGAACTGGAGGATCTGATGTTCTCTGACTTGGCCGTAATACTCAAAGTCTAAGAGATGCTTTTTGACCTGCTGGATGTTCTTTCACCATTGTCTGTCTCTCTTCCTGTTTTTCCCACTTAGATGCCTGCAGAACCAATGTTTCACCTGTCATTTTTATGTTTTCTTTTTTTTAATAATTATTATTTATAATTATTTGTTGTTGCACATTTTAGGGTTAGGATTTTGTCAACTCTTAGCTCCAATTATTAAAAATGTCCTACACTGTTTGTGCTATGAATATGTATCATGCAGCATGTTGAGGAGGGGTGTGATATAACATCAGACCAGATCAGGGTGAAAAAAATCTATGCTTTGAGAGAGATTTTTTGGTTTGGGTAAGTCAGAAACAACCCAGAACACTCTAGCAACACTAGCATGTGTATATCATTGCACTTAAAGCCACTCAGAACTTCAACATTGTCCAATTTTAGAAAGGACCTCACTGGGGTTATGATATTTCCAGCTGCACTAAATATTCTCTCATTCAACAAAATTACCAGTACTGACATAATGTATTGGGTTATTTAAATTTTTTATTCCGATGTAAAAGACGAGATGGAAAATAATACGCATTGTACGGCTAATTAAACAATTCTACTTAAAACGTACTGTTGACGAATATATGACGTGAAATATATAACACTGCAAGATATTACCAATGCACTAACAATGTTTTATTTAGAAGAAGAAAAACCTTGTTGGAAAAAAAACTTCATAATACTTTGAGAATTGCATCATCTGAGCTGCCGGAGTTAAAAGGCTGAACAATAATAAACTGAAACTAATCAGCTATATCAACAACATAAATATAATATTTATAATATCTTCAAAGAAAATGAAGCGAAGGCACAGCTGAACTTAAACAAGTTGGCAGCTAAATGCCTAACTTGCGCTGTGAATAGGCCGGTGCTGTAACAATGCGCTATGTGGCGCAAAATCCTAAAATAAATACGTTTAAATATTTAAAAAAAAATGAAAATTAATAAATCTCTAGCATTAAGAGTCTAAAACACAGTAACTAAGCATCCAAGACTTACTCACAGTTCAGTTCACAATCCTTAAAACTAAGCCTGAATCAAGAAAAGTTAGGATTTTTATTATTATTGTACATTTTTCAAGAAATATGCAAAATTGTGCCTTTCCTTTAAAATGAAGCTAAAATGACTGTACTTAAATGTGCTAAATGATCCATCATAGAAATACTGGGACTAAAAATCATCCCAGAACAGGAAAGTGGTGACATTAAATGGAAATATTAGCTTATAATTCTGCTTACTGGAAATACATTATGTTAGATACATATGCCGCTAACACACTGTCACTGATAACTTGCATTTAAAATATTTTTATTAAAATTGTATTTTTCGAACATTAAAAATATTGTCTCTGATTACATCTAAATGTTCTTGATGTTACTGTATTCAATAATAGCATATCTTTAGTCAGGATAAAAAGACAGGGGTTATGTAACCACACAGAAAATATACTGTTTGGTTTGGTTTGGTTTGGTTTTATTTGACTATAAAATGTTAATGAATCACAACTCATTTGTCACATATTTCCATTGTAGTCCTTGATGTTACATAACATAGATGACATTCCTGGCGATAAGTACACTGTCATTGATAGTAGAGGTCGACCGATAACCAAGTTGGGCAGTATATGCCGATAGTTGATTTAATCAACCGATGGTTTTTAAAATTGATACTGAATGAAAAAATAACACAAAGTAAAATAGTGCTGAACTTTATATGTATTGTACTTTTTTAAATGAAATAAATATATAAATACTAATATATATGAACTAATATTCTAATTTTAATGTCAGGTGATTTTTAAATTGACGTTGTTTCCTTAGTCCACAAGAGGGCGCAATAAATACATAAACCAATCAATGCCTTTATATTATTGCATAGAACATTCCTATCCTGACTTTTAAGAAAAAGAGCATTTCATTTCCAACTAATGTGCATAATCTAAATAATTACAAGTTTTAGTCAGTCCATATTCTCAAATGTTAAGTTAAAAGTAAAATGAGGAGAGAAACGCTTCAGACTCTTCAAACGCAACAGACTGGATCCGAATGAGAGGATCTCGAGACACACATTTCCAATTTGAACATCTTTCCTGACAAAGCATTCAACAACTCATTGCTTAATGTGAGAAACAATTATAAGAGAGCAAGACGCAATGGCCAAAGATCTCCACCAACTGTAAGGGGCTGTTCACATCGAACACTTATGCAACCATCCCCTTGAAAAATAAGTACTAAAATAAACTGGAGCTCTTTTGTTGATTATTCTATGTACCATATTAAGTCTAAGGTGTACTGCTCTACATTCATCTGGCAACCAACCAAGATGTTCAAAATGGGTTTCATCCACACGAGTGAAAGGCTGAATCCCCAAAAATTTTGGTCATCGCATTAACCTTGCGAAGAACTTTCATGGCCATTCTTACTCCAATTAAGCTTTTATCAAGAACACAACCAAGATAATTGACTGAGGTTCTATTTGAAATTACATAGTCGCCGACCATTACAGCCTGCTCAGTGGCCTTATGCAGTTTATATTTAGAGCCAAATAATATTTATTCCGTTTTGCCTAAATGCAGTAAAGGTTTATTTTCTGAAAGCCAATCTCTTACCTTAAGTTCCTCATCTAGTTTCTCCTATATCTTACAAGCATCCTTATCTGAAACCAATATTGCAGAATCATCAGCATATAAAAACAAATGACAATCACAAGCAGCTTGCATAACATTTATATATATATATATATATCACAAAAACAAAAGAGGACCTAGTACACTTCCCTGGGGAACTCCATTATTTACAGGTTTTGCCTCTGAAAGAATCCCACCAACTTGTACCCTCTGAGCCCTCCCAGTGAGATAAGAAATCAACCATGCAATCACTGTAATCGAAAACCAATAACACTTTTATATAAAAGTATTGAGTGGTTTACGGTTTCAAAGGCTTTTTGAAGGTCCAAGTGAGAGATTAACAGTATATGTAATAGTTTGCGCAATAGTATCTGCAGCATATCTTTAAAACCTAGCTGGAATGCTCTCTTCCAGTTGCTTCAGTCACTTCTTTTTAACATTCTAGTAATCTCGTCTACTGTAACTTTGATGAAAGTTAACGTAAATAGAAGCTCTTAACAAAATCATTCCCATCAATTCCCTTACTTGGAAGAAGCCTATCTACTAATCAGCAATGGATGAGATGTTAGCAACTTTGCTTTTATCAAATTCTATCTTTCCATCAATATAGCTATTTTTGATCAACTAGATTTCAATTTACCATCTAATTAATCTTATCAATATTCTACACAATGATTTTGTATCCTCCTTGTTTACTTTTAATTGTTCAGTGATAAAGATACTCTTTGCTTCCCTTACACTTTTCTGTACTAAATTTCTGAGTGCTTTAAATTGATCATAATCCACTAAATTCTTAGTTCTCCTATAAATCGATAGGGCCTTAATTCTATAGTTTCCTAGTGAGTTTGTAACTATTTGAGTCAGATTGACTAAAGTTGGTATGCACTTAGTATGCAGCATTTCAGCGCAAAACCCTGCAACTTATTCACATAACACCTGCAGTCCAACTGAATCATATCCACTGGTATAGCGCTGCACAGTGTACATTTAAATTTAGTCATTGTCATTCTTTTCGCTGAAAACATGCCTCCTGTCTAAGCAAATGAAGCCCATTATATGGTCCTGGCGCACAAATGTGATCAATGTTTGACTGACACAATTAATGTGGCATTATTATCACTCATGGAAATTCATTTCAGTAATCACTGCAGCAGTAATGTACCAAATGATATTCAAATAATGCAGAAGAGTTTTGGAACCTGGGCCAATATCCAGATGTGTGGGGTAGTCGAGTGCACTTTTAGTATTTTAAAGGGGACATGACATGCCTTTTTGTTTATTTGAATATGTTATTGAGGCTCACTTATATTATTAGTAAAGTTTGTTGCACAAAAAACAAGTCATATATTTGTAAAAACATTTCAACCCTCAGTCTGACCCTTTGTCAGAAACGCTCAGTTTTGGTGCTGCTTTTCCTTTAAGACTTTAAAGTAAACACCCACTGTTATGATTGTCTCTCTGCTCTTGACTGATCTGCCATCTCACTGCTTACCGCTGCTGGGTGGGACTTCGGAAGTAATAAGGAAAAGTAGGCATAGATGTGTTGTTGTGGAGGCGGCCAGATGCAAATATCTAACACAGTGTGACATCACAATGTGGAGGAAGTAGGGAACGGGTCGTTTTGGCAGCTTGGTTTCAGAAATGCTCTTTTTGCTTTGAGGAGGAAGTTTTGAGTTCTGAAACTTGCAGTATGTTTCTATAGTACAATGACTGACCTCTTTCACATAAAAAGATTTATTCTTCATGTAATGACCCCTTTAAAGTACAATTCAGGTGCCAGGATCACAATGGTTGAGCAATGCTGTACAGTTTCAGTAAAGATTGCCAGATCGTTGAAGTCTGCTGCATCCTTCACAATTAAGCACTCAGAACTGGTTCACAAGCTGGGCAATTGCCCCATGCGAATTTAGATCAGCACTAATTTAGTGGGTGTTTGAGCTGTTATTTGATATGGATAATTATTTTAATGACTATTAAAATAATTTAAAAAAATGCAGACAACATGTGCAAATAAAAAAAGCTTAATTAATTATCAGATAAGGCCTGCCTTTTGTCTTTTCATTGCTGCCGTAGCGATCAGAGATACTGATTTGTAGTTTATGAAAAAGCCTAGGCGGGGTTACGCTCTGAGCAGATCCAGACAGTTTCATCAGAGTTTGAATGTGAAAAACAGACTGTAAGGATATTGAGAGGAAGGAGGAGGATCGGGTCAGGTCCAAATAGTTTGTGTGTTTCGTAGAAACAGGATTTCCCCACTGAAGGCTTAACTGGAGCAGAATGTGCTGAGGTGGCAGAGAATCAGATGCAAGCTTCCAGCTGGACATACGCAGGTGTGTGGGGGTGTATGAGTGAGTGAACACGCTCATGGGACGGAGTGATTTTGTGTGTGTAACCTGACTTTCCCTGGCTAAACTGCTGTAATGTATTGGCATTCCACTGGAGTGGATGTTGACAGGTGCTTGATTCTCCCTCCAGCCATCCGACAAACACAAAACACACACACATTTGCACTACTAGCACCCCCTGCAAAGGCAAGCTCTGGAACTTGGAACTCTCATCAATTTACACACACGTACATAAGCACACATGTAAAAGTCACACAGTGTCAGGTAATACTGTTGTAGTCCGGTGTTCCCCAAACATTTATTTTTCTCATGTAACCCCACATCCCCATCAGTAAGACTCAAGGACAACTTCATCAACACCAGGCATAAAATACGCTCCTTATTGACTCAACATAATACTTAAGCTAAATATGTTAATTGCGATTATTTTAGGCAGATATTATTTGCACCCCAACCATGGTGCAAATGATGGTAGATATTAATTGCACCCTGGTGCAAATTGTGTCAGATACTATTTTCACCCATTTTTAAATACTAACATACAGTAAATGGGCATCACTGCAGTGTATTTGTTTATTTAGAGTATCACAGATACACTACATTAACCCCTAAACCTAACCTTAACCTTCCCTTAGAAAAAATTATTTTGGTTTTACTGTAACCATGGTATTTTTTTTTTTTTTTACATTTACAGGAACCTCAGAATTAACCATGGTTACTATATAACCACCATATTGGTTAATTGCATTAAAACTATGGTTTCTGACAAAGAAAAAATATGGTTACAATAATATTTCTATAGTAATACAGTGATCGAGCACAAGACGCGGGAATGAGTGCGATTGACGGACCACGCCTCTGGATCAAACCCTTCTCTGCACTCCTCAACATTCACTGTGATGAAATCAACCTTTCTATTCATTTTTATATATTATTTTAAGTAGTATTAACAAAAATATTTTGTGGAAACAGGAAATCGGATGGGAAAAATAGTGGGACAGAACGCAGATTCGGACTGCGGTCGCTAGGACAACACTACACATTATCACTCCGTCTTTACACCCCACACCACTGCAGCGACATCTATTGTTCAGTTTGTTGTATATTTCTATGGTTCCACCAGACTATTGGGGTGCCAATAGCTGCACTGTGTGGCAGATGCTATTTACACGGGGTGCAAATAAACACTCTATTTTAACATTTGACAGCCCTATTTGAATTTTATGTCACAGTTTCTGTTTTATAGGTTTAACAAAGCAAAATCTAAATCTATCCCTAGTAGCACTGGGAAGACTGTTGATTAGTAATGGTAAAAAAAATCCATCATCGATGGATTTTAATGCATCGATCGAACAATGAAATTTAATGCATCGATTAAGAAATTTAACAATCGCTTATAAGTACTATAGCAATACCCGATGTGTTACGAATACATTTATTATCCAAAATACAGTATTGTTCCTGAAATATTTTTAGTTGTCAAATTACGAATCATACCAAAATCATCTAATCAAACCGCAGTTGCGACTAGTGTTAATTTTCACACATTGTTGTCTTGTGAATAAAATGTCCTTAACATTTGGTGTGCTATCATGTCACATTCATTAATGTTAGTCCATTTTACTCATACCTCAAACTGTAAAAGACCAAACTTTAAATATTAAAATACTATTTTTCTTATCTTTTCGTCATCATCATGATGCATCTCTTTGTCCTTCGTCAACCAAGATTTGCGGCAGTAATTTGTTAGCGAAATTAACAGTGGTTGCGACCAAATTTGACATTTCTGGACGCATTGCATCATTTTGTGAAAAATAATCATCAAATATAATTTTTGTCGGTGCAAAAATTCTGTCATCATTGCTGTTATCACCTAGAAGGATGTTGCATTCTGGGACACATGAACAGTCTTGCCTTGACATTTTAGAAGTTAGGCATCCACTGACCTGTTGTTTTTCGCGTCTCATTAGTATAAATGTTAACATTGATTACATTTTTGATGCTCTCACTGCTTGCTTTGTTCCACCCATGTCAATCCATCCCACAATCCCCACTGCGAGTCTACTGCTCAGTTCCGATAGAGAATGAATCGAAAAAGCCTACTCGCTCTGCACCAGTGGACATGTGCGTTAACAGTGCATGAAGCTACAAAACTTTTACCACTTTCACGGCCTAGGGTTTTAATGCTTGTCACTCTCTGTCCAACTAAAGCTAAAAGCGTTTACAGCTTGATTGTGACTGCATGCACTTTTGTTGTCTGTGTTGATCAGTGTCCTGGGGAAAGATGCATGCTGGAGAAGGAACGGCATGCTCTTTAGAACGTGTGCAGGCCATTCTCAGGAGTGTGTGTGTGTGTGTGTGTGTGTGTGTGTGTGTGTGTGTGTGTGTGTGTGTGTGTGTGTGTGTGTGTGTTTGTCCTCTCAATAGAATTGAATGCTTGGCTGTGAGTGATTGACGACATTCTGAAAGATAGTCCCACTGGGCGATCCGGGAACAGGCATAACTTTTGTGAAATGCTTTTTTGTGGAGATGTAACCAAAGAACTTTATATGGAAAGAGTGTCTTTCTCTCTCTCTCTCTCTTACCGCCATTCATGACTGGACAGCAGAAATGTGGTTTTCATTGTCTCTATGTGCTGTATCCCATCGCAGTCCTCACTTTCATATGTCTGCATACTTTTAACATGAAATCTATTTCTCTCTCTCTCTCACAAACACACACACCTCTCTCTCACACTCACACACACTGCTCATATTGCAGAAAAAGCTGTTGTGTAATTGAACGTACAGCTGTGACTTCATATAAGATGTGTGAAAAATTGGTCCTGATGTTCAGTCAGACTTTAAGACGCTATCTGAGCATTGCTATGAGTGGAGAGCATTTTAAACAAAATTTCATTTTGTTAGTACCTAAATTACTTTTACCATGAGTGGGCAAGTCTATTAACTCCTATGTCAGTGGAGTACATCAGCATTTACAGAGGGGAATGTGTTTATGGTGTGTTTATTTGTCCTTGTCTGTAAGAGAGGACAAGCCTTAGTTATTGTCTATAATGCAAGCACCAAAGTATTTAAAAGTGAAAGCAATGGTTGTTCATTAAAACACATTGTTTGTCCTGTAACAACTATAGGTAAATGTGCCAAAATGGCACCTTATGGCAAATTTTAAATAGCAAATTTAATTTGCAATGTTTTACAGTGTCGTTATTGGTGGTAACTTTATTAGAGGGGGCCGGTAACTTGTGTCAATGCCATTACAGGGTTATATAGTCAGTCAGTCACAGGGCTCAACACTGTATAGAGCAGATTAGAAAGTGTACACACAGGACGTTTTTGTGTTAAAAAAAAAATATTAAAATGGTTAGAGCAGAACTGAACAGAATATAATGTGAGGTCTAAAGACACGTTTTTAAAACTATTTTTATCTTGCTGTCTTAACCTTAACGTTCATGCCATGAGACACTTCAAAAACAGGAAGACCTAATGCACAACATATCCGTCTGATGCATATGTACACTACCAGTCAAAAGTTTAGACACACCTACTCATTAATTATTTTTTTTTCTCCCCAATTTGGAATGCCCAAATCCCAATGTGCTCTATGTCCTCGTGGTGGCGTAGTGACTCTTAGTTGCCTCAGCATCTGAGACGTCAGTCCGTGTGTCTTATCACGTGGCTTGTTGAGCGTGTTACCTTGGAGACTTTGTGCATGTGGAGGACAACACTACCCACCGCGGCATTCTGGTACAACTCGACACGTGCCCCACCAAGAACAAGAACCACACATTATAGCGACCACCAGGAGGTTTCCCCGTGTGATTCTACCCTCCCTAGCAACCGGGCCAATTTGGTTGCTTAGGAGACCTGGCTGGATTCACTCAGCACACCCTGGATTCGATCTTGCAACTCCAGGGGTGGTAGTCAGTGCCTTTACTCACTGAGCTTTACTCACTTTACTCACCCACCACACCTACTCATTCTTTGAGAATAATAGTGAAGTCATCAATTAACAAATGGAAGTTATGCAATGAACAAAATGTTTAACAAATCAAAGTATCTTATTTTTATCTTCCTCAAAGTCACCACTATAGTTTACAGCTCTGCACACTCAAGTCTTTCAACCAATTGGAGGTATCCACCTGAAATACTTTTAAACAGTATTGAAGGAGTTCCCGTGTATGCTGGACACATACTGCCTCCCTCTCCTTCACTGTCAAGTCCAAAAAAAAAATCTGATAAAATCATAATAATAATAAAATAACATTGATAACACTTTACAATAAAGTTCTATTAGTTAATATTACATTAGCAAATGCATTAGGTGTCACGTTAATATATACGACTTTTGGTGTTAAAAATATTCTAGGACCAGAGACTATTTAGCAGAGATGGGCCACTTCTATTAAAATGAATTGTAGAAAATGGAATGCCCAGCCAAGGAGCTCTCAGCACCCAATGGTCAATTGATGTAGAAAGGAAGTCCTGCCTTACAGGTTGAAGAGCCAATCACCTTATAGATACAGACATAGCCTGTTAATCAACTCAAATGTGTATTCGCATCAGCTAAACAAACCAGGAAAATTGAGTTTTTAGCGTAATATGAGGTGAAGAAGCACAATTTATTATTCCAATGTTGTCAGATTTTATTGCTAATTCAAAATATGTTTTTTGATCGTAATCTTAACCAACCATTTTTTAGATTTCTGCATTTCCCCATTCAAGTAGATTGGAGTTGCACTGTCATGACTGGAAATAGCCTCCCGAGAGTGTTCCAAAGATGGCCGACATTGGACTGACTTGCTTGAAAGACTTTGACTAGTATGTTAAATTTAATATTTAACCAAGAATTTTAAGTGCTGTAAAAGTTTAGTAAATTCATGTTAACTGATGTAGTTTACTAATGTTACCAAATACAAAGTTGTTGTGAAGTGTTTCAGTAACATTTTAGTTTTGTAGTTAAGACACACATAGCGAGATTTTATATTTGCACAACTCAAGCATTTATGCATAAGTGCTTGGATCAAATGGTTTTAAAATTATGAAATATAAATTCAATCATGTGTGTCCAGACTTTTTGACTAGTAGTGCAGATATACCCCAAAAAAATAAAAAAAATAACACAATCAGAACTCACTCCATCCCCCAACTTCTCAAGTACATGGCTGATTTTTCCATCAAGTACTCTAGTTGTCAAAAAGACCAAAATAATCACCCTTAGTTGAAATATTCTTCCTGTGGGTAAATGTATACATCACAAAAGCATATCACATCATAATCAAGGATAAATAGATGTTTGGAGGGTTATATCTGTCATAAATACAAATCACTATAAATAACAAATGAAAAAGGGTGGATTGGAGGTGAGTCCTTAAATTATAAACAAACAAATACAAACATGAAGAATATTTACAGACCAACATCACACCTAAAAGCCGTTGGTGCCTGGCGAACAGTACGGCCCAGTGCCAGTCCTTATTGTTACAGATACACGTCAGTAAAGAGTATACGGCAAAGGTGTTGCCAGTAGTGGATATCTGATTTGTTGAGGAGATCTTTGATTAAAAGTCTTTATTTGAGGCATTGATGTCCTCAGTCCAAGCTATGAGGATGAGTAAGAGTCAGAAGAAATGGGACAGCAGTGAGGATGAAGGGTTTGCAATGAAAAAGAATATGAAAAAGAGAATGTTGATGAAGATCCTTAAAAGAACATGGAAGAGATGAAGAAGAGCAGGGGATGCTGATGTTGACCATCTCCTAGTCAGACTTTGACCAAGAGTTTCTGGGTTTGTCTTCTCTGTGTGGGGATGGACATTTCAAGAGACAAGATGACATTGATGTAAGAGTCGCAGGTCCTTCCACTCCACCGTAAGTAGACTTTCGTGATTTTTATTGGTACTCAGTGCTGTACCAATGATGACTATACTGTTTTACATATCAGTCCTCATAAACGTGAACTTGTGATTATAAATAAGTGCTGAATTGAATTATGAGTACATTCAAGGAATTTAGACTCATTTGGTTGGAATTTAGATTCATTGAGGGTTGTGGTGTCTTGACCTCAGTCTATTGGCCGGATCATCATACGGACCGATTTGAGTGAGTAGAACCCGCCTCCATACTCGGCCCAGAAGATTCCATCCTGGAACTTGCTGCGATACACACCGCCAGAGTACCACACCCCGTTCAGATTTGTTTGACCGCATGCGTTGTACCACCAACCGCCTTTGTGGAAATGAGCACAGTTGCCTGCAGACAGAGAAAGAATGAGATTGTGGAAGGAAAGAAAATTCCAAGGAAAGAAGAAAGGGAATTTAATGTAATGAACCAATATAATAAATCTCTTTAATACATGACAGGACTTTTCACATTAATTTGCTCACGTCTGCACAACACAAAATGTACTCAGGTTCATGTTATGCATTCCTTGGAGTGTCCCCAAGGTCAGAAGACTGCTATTATGCCAGTTAATACCTGACCTGTAAAGGCGTCTTTATCACGGTCTAGTGTCGTGAAGGGTTTTCCGTTGTGGCTGGTGAGTGAGTCTCCAGCATTGCCCTGGTAGGTGCCCAGTCTCATTCTGAAGGCCTCACTCTCAGGTTCCAGGTGAAAACTGCTGTACTCAGCGTACACTTTCTTCCCCACCCAGTCCTCCAACTCCACCAGCAATTTGTAATCTCCCTGCTTGGCCAAGTTAAAAATGTTCTCCAATCCCAGCCAGTGCTCTCCGTCTATGTTTCCAAAGCCTTTCTGTGGGGGAGAAAGATGGAGGGAAGGAGATAGACTGTAATAGAGGCAGACTGTGTGTAACAGAGGAGTTTGGTCTTTTTGCCAATGGAAATAGTTGGAGATTAGCGAGACCGGTGAGTGCTTAATACAAATTTTAGTGTGTATTGTGGTTTGTGTATTCATCCAACTGTGTGCAGTGATTCACAAAGAGAATTTGCATTTATTGCACACCTTTAACTTTGACTTCCAATCCACTCAATCTGGTAAGTGCACACGCTCGACTTTGAGTAAAACAGTGTCACACTATCTGAGCAGTCTCACACACAATTTTTCGGGAACTTGAGAGCTACATTTATAAAGCATAGCTGGATTTGTCCATTGATTTCAGAAGTGTACAAGGGGAAAATAGCCCTATTCAGGCCAATGGTCTTTGAAAATTAATGATTAATGCGCTTTGGGTGTACAAGCCTCCAATATATCATAACTCTATTTCTTTGGTTTCCTAAAGGTGAAATGTCTTTGCCTCTTCAGCAGTCTAAATTTAATCCTAAAGCTGCTCATAAAAAAATCTCATGGAACTTCAGTGCTTTGAATTTGTTTTGACAAATTTGATGGGCATTATTTTGGAATGGATTGCATGCCTTTGTATAATCTAGTAAATAACTGGGTTTGTCTTATTTAGAACCTTATCACACATTCAATATCTTTCATAATTTCACCCATACACACAAGATATGTACAGCAGTTATCTCTAGAAGTTGCCCTGTTTCCCTGTTTATTATCAGATGTTTTAGACTGATTGGAAAATAATTGAGTGCCTTGGTTTTTCGTTGTAGTTGGCCTACACTGGGCTGTGGGTGTGTGATTTTGGCACTTACCTTGTAGTTATCCCAGTTCCTGAAGAAGTTGACTGAACCATCTTTCCTTCGCTGAAAAACAGTCCAGCCTCCATTGTCTAATTTATGCTCGCACCAGGCCTGAATCAGTCCATCACTGCCTTCTGCCTTCAACAGATACATCCCACTGGTAGTATGCCCTGCCTGTCGCACCTGGAAACAGTCTCTGAATGGCCCTGAGGAAGATAGAGTGAAATGTAACTGGGTTTCTTATTAAGAACTGCACAGCTCTCGGCATACATATCTGGATCAAAAAAGTGAAATTGATGAAGATTACTCCCCTAACTGCTGAGCCATTCAAACCTAGTGTTTCCTGAGAAAATCATATTTATTGGGGAAGGGGGGGTTTGGTTGTGTTAGGGAATTGGGGAATTTTCCTCCCCATTGAGTGACACTGTTGTCTTAACTGAATGCACTCCCCAGAGAGTCATCCGAGATCTGCTGGTCCTCTCTTCCCTCACTACTTCTCAACAAGATCTCAATGTCCCAGCAGTCAAATTTGGCTGAAGAATGAATGCCCTGCTCTGTCCTGATGAAGTTACCATGCCCAGGCACCAGCTTAGGACTTGTGTGACTCTCTCTTCCTTTGGTTATTTTCCACTCATTTTTCTTTTTCCTCTTTACCTTGAGCTTAAGCTAAAATCATTATCGGCCAAACATAGGTGAGCCAGAGAGGGAGAAAGAGCGAGAGATTCACATCTGCCCGGGGCCCTTTAGGTGGTATGGTTGGTGTGTTGTATGAGAGGAGGTTTCCTGTGTTGAGAGGAAGTTCTTTAGTAGCTCTCGCTGTGTTGAAAAGGCTGTGTTAACCAGCCAGGTCCCAGTGTGGCCCTGACCGCCTGTCCATGAATGACAGCCTTTGAGCTTACACAGACAGGCATTGTGCCAAATAGCTTTGAGCGGCAGACGTTAGCAGAGTGGTGGAGATGGTGTTTTCTCTGCTTAGGTCCAAGAGGACCCTGAAACATACCTGCATCTTGGAGTTATCCGAAACCACTCACTGAAAAGCTTGTTTTTGTAGAAATAATACATCTTCATCCGCTAAATGTTTTTTGTTGTTTCTGTCACACAAAAAGCATTGCTGTAAAACCCCAGAGTTAGAAGAGTGTTGTGCTATGGTCAGCTGCGGCCGTAATTTTCTGTGTTTCGGTGAAGTGGACTACAGTAAACCTTCATTAGTGGGCAATCATGAGCAAATCAGATCCTATTGAGTTACATCGGCCACATGAGAGACTGTTCTCGTCCCAACTCTGGAGCCATTTGCGGAGCTGCTCAGAGATTTTATCATTGTTTAAGTCTTGGTTTGAGACTGATGATCTGCTGCAATGGCAGTTGAGATCATTTATTGTGAAGTGTGGGTATGTGAGAGAGAAAGTGAATGGAAGAAAGCCAGTACTGGAGTTTTTGTTTGGAGAGGTGCATTGGATGTGATGTTTATATATCTACTTAAGACTTTATCAGTGAAGGCTTAAGTCCAAAACCACCATCTCACACTTAGACATGCCACATGTTTGGTCTGTCTGGTTTGGGGTCACGATCTCCTGATACGGTCAAAGAAATGGAAATATTCTGCATTGTGCTTATGGAGGTTAAGTCATGAGTTAATAGTATGTGGTGATAAGTGAATATGTTTCTCTATTATCTCAAGCTGTTGGTTCTGTTCCAAAACCAAGTGAGCTGCCCCCCTGCATTTTAGGCATCATACTGTAGATGCAAGGTTCCAAACAGGCAGCAAATTTATACTGCCTTTTAAGTTTTCTTGTTTGGCCAAGGCAGCATTGCATGCATATTTCATGGATAAGATAATCCAAAATTTTGTTGTAACTAAAAATGTTCATCCATATCGGAAATTGTTGTGAGGCAAATATTGATTAGTTATCTAATAGAGCATTAAGTCCTTAGCTTGTCAATATTTAAATATCAGACTCTATTGCAATCAACTCTTGAGTTAGTAACATATCTTGTGTTCTTCTCCTGAGGAACTGTATCTATGTTATGCCCAAAAAGATCATTTAAAATCAGTCCCCATGACCTTAGAAGGTAGCTGCCTATGTAGATATAGTAGTTTACAGCGTGGCACCTAAATAAGGGGGGTTGAGAGCGTTCCTGTCCCCATCTGTAGCGATCTCTGGTAGGACCGTTCCGGTTGCTCCCCAATAAAAAAATGGAGCGAACAACTCTCCTGTGGAAGCAGAACAAACTCAGACAAACCTGAATAACAGACAGCATAAAATGCATGCAGATCCATGCAAATTAGTGTTGTCACGGTACCAAAATGTCAGCAGCAATACCAGTAAAATTTCACGGTTCTTTATACCAATTTCGTACGGAGCCCCCGAAGTGACCTGTGCAAAAAAAAAAATCTAAGAGACTTTCGCGTGCGCACGAGAAACTTTCGCGTGCGCACGAGATACTTTCGCGTCGCGCACGAGAAACCATCGCGTGCGCACGAGAAACCTTCGCGTCGCGCACGAGATACTTTCAGCGTCGCGACAGCTACTCAGCGTCGCGCACGAGAAACTTTCGCGTCGCAGCGAGATCTACGCGTCGCGCACGAGATACTATCGCGTGCGCACGGAGCTATACTTCAGCGTGCCCACGAGATACTTTCGCGTCGCGCACGAGATACTATCTGCGTCGCGACGCGAGACTATCTCGTGCGCACGCGCAAGTATCTCGTCGTGCGCACGCTAGTATCTCGCGTGCGCACGCTGAAAGTATCTCGTCGCGACGCGAAAGTTTCTCGTGCGCACGCGAAAGTTTCTCGTGCGCACGCGAAAGTCTCTTAGATTTTTTTTTTGCACAGGTCACTTCGGGGGCTCCGTAATTTCGACATAATTTCTATGTGTGTTTTTTTTTTCTACGTTGTGGCTGATTTATAGATTTTATTTCACAAATCTCCCCTCAAAATTGCTGCATTATAGTCTTTCCCATTCGTTTCCTTTGGCCGGTCAATTTTGACGACAAAGGTAAAACGTTTGCTTTTTTTTTTTTTTTTTAGGACCATTTAAACCTATGGAATCAAGTCAATTTTTTGTATGTTTGTTCAAATAGCAAGTGAGAGCAAAGTCATCTAGTCTTGTACCTATCATATAAAGGAAACCAATTTTATTCAATTGGAAATATGTACTCTGGCAATGGGCTCAATGATGATTTTGATGTTACTGACATCCAACCTGTGCTGTAGTCGCCATGATTTGGGTGCTGCAAACAGCTCATCAAGGATTTGATTTGAGACTGAATTATGTAATTTCAGTCTACTTTTACTAATGTTGTGGTTTTTTTTTTCCGTTTTTTTTTTTTCCTGATTAACACTTTTTTGATTCAGACACATGAAACAGAAAAGCAAACATGTATACACTGAATCAACTTTTAACCCCCATAATTCCCTTTCGCCCTCCCAATCCTCAACAAATGTCCCTGTGGTCCAACTTGAGACTATACACACTAAACATAAATATATGCGACAGCAAAAATATGCTAATTTTATAATGTGCAATTGAACACACCTGATTTTTAATTATTTAATAATTATAGTATTATTATTATTAGTAGTAGTAGTAGTAGTAGTAGTTTTATTATTTTCCAGAACTTTCCAAAACATTTTTTTATTTATTTAATAATTATAGTTTTATTATTATTGATGTTGTTATTATTATTATTATTTTCCTGAACTTTCCAGAACATTTTTTAAGTTAAATTTAATTTCATCATCAAAATGATAATCAATAAATTCTTATAGCTTTAACAAGTGAAAATAGACCTTTTCAACATGTCGTTACATTTCTTTTGCCAAACTTTTATTCAACAGCTGTCTTGCTTGTGATATTTGATTAATTATTATTTTTACATTGAATATAAAATTTTACTATACAGTTGTAATATATTTGTATTCAAGTTATTTTTCCGGATAAAAACTTTGCGGGCCTAGTGTGACTTAAGTCATGTCTGAAATTGCATCTATTTACAATGGCCTGTGAGTCTGACAAATTAATTGTAGGACACAATTTTGGAGTGTTTGTATTTTAGACTACTGGTGTTTGCGTATGTGGTAATTCTGAAATGTTATGTTTAAATGTTATTACTGTGATGCACTTTGGTTAACTGTTATTTTAAATGCGATATAAATAGAGCTGAGCTGAGATTAAAGCACAAATGCTGTGATTTTAATTATAAAAATATATATTTTACATGTGCTGCATGGTTCACAATAGATAAGTGCTCTGCTCTGTCATCATATACAATGTGAATGATTCTCAGTATCTGTGGATTTTCTAGTGGATGAGCGGTCGGATTTATTAAAAGTACACAGCTCTTCCAGAGTAAGATTGCAGCCTATAGCGGTTTAATAAATCACACTAGGACATGTCCCAATTTTAATTTGATTGTCCATTTCAGTGTACAAGGAGTAACAGAGCACATAAAACAGTCGTGTGTCAGTTATACTGTGCGCTGGTATTGTTACATCTTTTTTATTTTAGTATTGACTTGGTATCGAAGTATCAGTACTTTTGACAGGACTAATGCAAATGTAACTCTACTTTGGTGTTGTATAACCACAAGCTGCCTATTAAGATAGAGGTTGAAATGCTGGAGACAAGTAGCAGAGTAAGCCCCTACTTAGCATTGTGTGCCCATACAAAGCAGAGTGAACATGATGTGAAAATAATAAATTACTTGTACAGTATTTTTTTTTACATTTCTGCTCTCCATGATGTTTTTCTCTATATATCTTTTAGTAGTTATACATAATGGGAGTGAGAGTACACTTAATGGGATGTACTTCTGCTTACTTAGAGACACCCCCATGCTCTGTCATTGTCTGATGTCTACCGCTGTTATTTTCAGACATAAAAACAGCTTGTCCCTTTTTTTCTTGTCCCAGAACACTTTATCATGGAAATTGCTTTCATGTTTAGATTTGCTGGCAGAGGCAGCCTCTCTGTACTGTGATGGGGAAAAGGGTTTTTGAGGATTGCTGGGTAAGTGGTTAAAGAGGAAATATTGTAGCTTTTTTCTTTTAATGTTCTTGTTTTCTGTATCTTCTGTGTAACTACTCTTCTCACTGTACAAATGTCATTTTCTTTGGTTATGAAGACTACATATACTGAAGCCAAGTCCAGTTTATAACATTAGTTTCTCCCTGCTTCACTCTTCCCTGGTTGACCATCTTTAATCTTCTTCAGATTTCTCTGGAAGCATTGTTTGCATGTGTGCACTCAGGAATCTGTGAGCTCATTTTTTGTTTTCATGGGCTGCAAGAGAGGATTCCGTAGAAACGGAACAGGATTCTTGGATTTGTCTCAGCAACTTTTGACAATACAGCACGGCACAAGTTGTTCTCGGCTGTGTGTTCATGGTGTCGAGGGAGGAGATCTCACACTTTTTGCCCTATTTCGCACTCTCTTGAGAAATGTATACCACCATCAGAACACATACCACCAGCAGAGAACACTGCAATTGGTGTGTTGTCTTTTAGCATTTTTTTGATAGAGATAGATGAGAAGACAGGAGATTGGTACTTGACACGAGCCAGAATCGAGCTCTCCTTTAACGTATGAGAGCCACTGCTCTTCATATATGTTCCTGGAGGCACACAAATAAAACATTTTATGTCTCCCTGGTTTGAAGTATTAATTTTAGGTCTCTACTAACAAGGTGATGAGTTAAATTAGGTCTCTTAGATTAATAAGGAGACATCTAAGTGGTGTATCGTTCGTGTGCCTCCAGTAACAAGGTTTTGAAATACTAATGTACACTAACTGCTAGACCAGTGTTTCCCAACCTTTTTTGTGCCACGGCACACTTTTTACGACTAAAAAAATTATACGGCACACCACTATCCCACATAGGTTAACCAACATAAATTTTTTTCTTTTTCAAGAACTTCTCCGCCTTAGTAGCTTGTTTACTTGTAATGTTTGAAATTCAGCTATGCAAAAAACAACAAAAAAAATCACTTTGCGTTACACTTTCTCATCGTCCGTCATTTAGACGGACAGGATCGTAAAAATTCCATCACAATCTATTATTACCCATCATTTTAATTTTCATATTTTAATAAGACATTTAATAGGTTTTATTTTCGTTCACATTTTCATTTTTAATCATGAATTTACAGGACGAGCATATAGCTGATTTATTTATTTATGAAGAGAACCGATGAACAACAGACACCACACGAAGCAGATGAATGTGTTTTCCCCCCACAGTGACAGCGGAGGCAACTAAAATATGACCAACGCAATATTACAAAAAAACAAATACGATTAAAATATTAACAAATCACGTCTGCTTCGACTTAAACTGAGCTCGCCTGTGCATAATCAAACGCATCAAGGGAGACTGATGCCGAGGTAATTGTCATTAGAGTTTGTGGCTTTGCCTCGGACAGATGACTTCTCGTGTCAGATTTAATTTGGATGCTGAACCCAGTGTCAAGCATTGCATTGCCCTCCACATGACAAAAGTTGCAGAAAGCATCACAAAGAGGCAATTTTACAATTTGCCGTAAAAAAGCGGGAGGTGTACACAATAAAAAATGAAAACATGTATTTGGAAGAGAAAAATCTTGCAGTTGCCTTGATAGCAGAAATTAATAAAATGACTCGTTTAGGTCGAAGCGTTTGCTTGTTGAATTTAAATTAGTTCAATAACTGGGGTCTCTGATATTCATTTAAGATAAGGTAATATTTAATTAAAATAAATTATGAGACATGCAATGTATCTTCACAAATTTGGACCGTTTTTAAATATTTTTTGTTACTTAGTACTCTCAAAGATATTGTTGGTGAGTCAAAAACATGTGTGTGAAAAACACTTTGGTGTGAAGTCTCTTCATAGACTTCAATGTATTCTGCAGCGCTGACGCGAGTCATGTGATGACCCTTAACGTGTATAAATATCACTCACTTTTGCACATTAATCATTGTTCTTTTCGATTATTGTTTCAAAACGGCGAATTTCTCAGAAAGGTGAGGAGTTTGGATCTCTGAAATTATTATTTTTGTGTTTCATGCATTTATTTATTTTGTGGAATTTTATTATTTTCCACGGCACACCTGACAATCTTTCAAGGCACGCTAGTGTGCCGCGGCACAGTGGTTGGGAAACACTGTGCTAGACCGTGACTTCGACCAGTTATGTAATATTGTACCTTACAGAATTCTGATTATCTGCTATATTTAAGGTAATCTATCTCCCTTGTCACTTACCATCTGAGGTGAAGGTGCCCTGGGGAGGTGGTGGGATCCCCAGGGGGTCGGGCGTTGGGGCATCCATCAGTGATCCCCTTGGAAAAGCTTGGTTGTTGTTGTCTCTCTGAATCTCATTGGTGAAGCGGTTGTTGTTGGTGGGAATGCTCTCTGGCACCACCTGCACCAATGGCGGCGCTGCCGGCAGATCTTGACGCCCATATCCACGGAGACAGCGCTCTTCCATTGCAGCAATAAGCACCGATTGGTTATTGACAGTGGCTGCAAGGCCTGCGAAACGCAACTCCAGCTCTTTGTAGCGGGAGGCTAGGCGGAGCATCTCAGTGGTGACGTTTAGCACACGGTTCTCCAACTGTGCCAGTTCCAGGGAGTTGTCCCTCTTGCGGATGATCTCATGAAGCAGTTGCATGTAGAGCTGCGTCACCCGGGAATTCATGTTACGGGACTCTTTGCGCAAAAGCTTCATTTCATTTACCAAGTTCCCATCCACATCCGCCGCTATTTGAAGCATCTCAATCTCCCTCCGCTGCTTGGATAGGATCTCCCTCACATCAGCAATGTCCATACGGTTCACCCGGTCCTTGTCTGGCTCGGGCCCAGTGGCAGAAGCACAGATCGGACCAGTGATTTTTTGCTGAGGCATCAAGAAAGTGTAAGCACACTTTTTGGGGTCGTCAGCAGGTGCCCGCCGCTGCCGTGATTGCAGAAGTTCATTTCCTGAATAACTCTTACAGAACATGCAGATGGAGAGGCAAAGCATGATGCTCCATGTAATGCTTCTCATGGTTGCCTCTGTAATCACCTCCCCTACCTTTGGATTTCTTCCTCTACTGTTTGACCTTCTCTTCCTCCTCTATCTCTCTCTATCCCTCCAAGGCTTTACCTTTAAGAAGAACACAAACAAGCGTCATTTAGCAATAATGCACACCATAGGTCTGTTGCCCATTTTAAAAATGGATTTTCTCACACTCTGTCCTAAATGGACTTCAGTAAAATAACTAAATGCAACAGTTAGTTAGCTCTCCTTCTTTGAAGAAATCCAGCTTTGTAAGAGACATAACACGAATGTCCTGTGTTTACAAAGCCAGAGGCACTGTTACAAAGTGTTACAAATCACAAGTGCTGAGAGTTAAGTGTGGGGAGTGAGTAATAGAGAGACCATATTAAATACAGGTGGGAAATGGAGCAAAGAGGCAACAGGTCTATTTTTCTCAGCTTTTTGCTTATCTATGCGTTATTATCTCAGCCCTTGATATTCAGTATTACAGGCAGAAGATGTGTGAGTCATGGACAGAGATATAAACACCGCTAATGGAGTCTGAATGGGGTGAAAATAATAGGGTGCTAGAAAGATATATGTGGACAGACCTGGTTTTAATTGATGGAGAACATGATTGTGCTTTTGAGAGTTTTTATGTGTCCGCAGTATGAATGAGCCTTTTGCAGTTTTCAATGGAATGCATTAGTGAAAAGTGTATATTAGCAGTTCAACATGTTACGCAAATTTTGCCGCCCTCACGCTCACAGGCACCCTGGTCTGCTACTCTCTCTCTCATCTCAGACACTTAAATCAAACACACGCACACCCTCGTTTTCATGTCCAGATGATTCACATCCTCCACTAACAAATGCCCATGTCCAGATGCTCCACATCCTCCGCTAACAACTCATCACTCCTCTGATGTCACCACTAGAGCATTTTAAACACTTAGTTTGGACCAAAGCCCTTCTGCCCCCACACCTCCTGCTCTATATCTCACTACCCCTTTCATCATCTCACCAGCAGTGAGGGGATCAAATTCATTGGGACCTTCACATTTCACAGTGCATAAGCCGTGCTAGCGGTGAACTACTGATGCCAAAGTGCCGAATGTTTTCAGTAAAGCACTGAATGTTTGTGTTTTCTTGGGGATGTCAAAGGTACCAGTGCTTTCGTATCAAGTTGATACTAAAATATAAACAT
Source organism: Xyrauchen texanus (assembly GCF_025860055.1). Lineage (NCBI taxonomy): Eukaryota > Metazoa > Chordata > Actinopteri > Cypriniformes > Catostomidae > Xyrauchen > Xyrauchen texanus. Next base: position 13,695,414 of record NC_068305.1, read on the forward strand.
ATTTAAAGATTAACATAAATATAGTATGTATAAATTAATTATATTTGTCTACAGTATTGATAACCCCAAAAACGACTCTTCAGACATTCAGTGCCCAGTGTCTTGTTGGTGGCTGCTTTCTAGAACTTCAGCAAGAAGAGTGCTAGCTATTCTCCATTGCAACTGTGTAAACAGTCTTGGTGAGATATTGGAAACTGTGTTGAGTTGGTCAGTCCAAATCCAGTAAGTACCAAATACTTGGATGTATAACTCTTAAAACAACGAGTAATATGTGCTTAAGGAATTTGCAAACTTATAGTCACGAGCTAGGATTTTTTGCTAAAATGTTTTAAGACACAATGCCATGAACCTTGCAAACTTTAGTAAATCTAGCAAATATTTATTTATTATTAACAGCTATATTAGCCTATTTATAGCCTGCTATCTCCGAAATTAGCTTAGAAATCCCCAAAAATCTGTAATAGGCTAGGATGAAAATTTTTACATAGTGTGTGTTTAACTACAGTAAGCTGAAAGGGTAACATTGTGTTTTTCAAATCATGTTTTCAAGTACATCGTGTTAAAAGCATTCAATTTCTGGTCTTTGACCATTTTTGCAGCTGAGGCAAAAGTTAATGGGACCTGCTAGTTTTAGTTTCAGTAATATTAATATTTACTATATAAATTACCTCTCACAGATGTTATATATATATACACACTTGTATTATAAAGTGTATTATATTCTGATATTTTTTCAATGGATGGCCCCATACATTTTAACAGATGTCTGGGCTAAGCGCCAAATATCCACTGACCCTAGAACCGCCCCAGCTGCTGTGTATCTCACAATCTCAATCCATTTGAGTATTTAGAGTGCTCCTGCTCCGAGTACCCCAGGATGGCAGCAGTATTTGTCATAGCAGTTCTCTCCAGGAGCTGCGTTTGCCACCTCTAATTCCAGTATCACCTTTCCTTCCACGCCAAGTTCTGCTTTTTAATCAACACCCAGACTCTCTTGCTCAGGTGCCCCACTGTTTATACAGACACACATTTTTCACTCAACAACTTTGCAGTCTATAGACCCAACACAGGTCCACATTCACCATGGAACCAAAAACATACAACATTTGACACAATCTATATAGCCTAAGAGAAAACTGTGATAATCATATTTAAATGTGGACTTCACTACAACAAAGAAGCATAAAATGAAATAAGAGTGTATTTTCTTCTCCTTTCATAATTCCAGTTACCAGGAATTGTATATTTGTGCTTGCCTGAAGGTTCTGCTGTCTGAATTGAAATGGATGGAGTCAGTAAGCTAAAGGGAGCCTGAGATGCTGGATTTAAAAATGAGTCTTTCTTTCAAACATCAGTGAAATGAAAGCCACAGTCAAACACAGCCTAATTGGGGTCGAACTACTCATACATGGTGGTGCAATCTGACATGGCAGGCTACAGACTTTGGAAAGCATGCTGTGTGAAGTGAAGACTTTATAAAGTGAGAAGTGGAGGGCAAAGTTTAAAAAAACACTCTGGACTTGAGCAAAGAAAGTTGTTCGCATACTGTGCATAATCGTTCTTTTGGCCGCTCTGCCAAGCAAGACACCTGGCTCAAAAGCTTACTTCATGGGAACAGAAGATCTCATAGAGTTCACAAGCCTGTTGATTTCTCTGTTTCTGTGGAGCTGTACTGCATATCTTTATTTACATATTTTTCTCTGTCATTGTTCTACCAAATACCTTTAACTGTGCATCCAACAAACACACGGTCAACTGGATTCCCTCCTCTCATTTTCATAATCACCCAGAAAATCAATTTGAGATATTTTGGCTTGGGCATAATAATTGGCAGCTAACATATCCAGAACAGATGTGGGAATGTCAGCTCACTCCAAAACAAAATGGTTCACGATGCAGGTGTTCAGAATGCTAACCTGGGAGATTCAAAGAGAAAACATACCTTTTAATTTGCTTATGTTTCTTTCTGTTTCACTCCCTCCCTTCAGCATCTGCTCTGTGATGGGTTGCATTTGTCTCAATTACACAGTCTCTCAACCTTTTGCCATCACTAATAAATAGTAGTTGAAGGCTAATGTATGTGAATGGCCTTGGGCTACTCACAAAAGATATGAATATATGCCTTACTGTAAGGCACTTATGTACCATGTTATTGCCTTGGTACCATCCTGTGGCTACGAAAGACACTGCTGTCATTCTGTCCTTCTTTAAGAACAGTGTTTTGGCACAAAGTCTCTATTTTTCCTTTTTAACCATTTTAATTTCCTATTGCCTAACTTAAGTGGTAAAGCATGGCGCTACCTATGGTCATGGGTTTGATCCACAGAGAAAACAAAATCTGTAAAAGTGTGTACATTTCATGCGCTCAAACATAATTTGAATAATCACAACAGCAAAATTTATATATATTAATGTAAGATTTGATATTTAATCTTAGATTTGTTAGTTGTATTGACATCTTTCATTATCGTTGCAAGTCGCATCTTAATGATACACACCTACTCAAGTGCTAACTAACCAATCAGAAAGAACTTTAGGTTTCGACCAGCACTTGCACAAGTGTAGGTATGGATCATTTCAAGGATGTAAACAATAACAAAGGAATTAGAACTCTACTGACAATGAAGCATTTCTAGTATCATTACCGGCTCCTTTAAATAAGGTTCTGAGTTAACATATTTTCTCAAAGAAAATCAAGCATTTACCTGAAGTGACTTATTTAGTCGTATTGTTGATACTAAGCATCCAAGATATGCAATGAAATCATATCATAGTTTAGATGCTCACAATTATTTCTTTTTTTAATTATAAAAATACTTTTCTCTTTCTGTTACTCCAGCTTCTCTGAGAACTTATCAGATCGATACTGCATATATTGTCGAATTTTGTGTGACAAATTGCTTAAGTTCCTAATAAGCGTTTGCTAAATTACTAAATGTTAAAATAAATGTCTTGCACAGGTTCATTAATTATAATGGGAGCATAGTCTACCTCTCAAACTTACATCTCATCTCTGGTAGGTTAACTAAAGACTTTAGGATTGCACATATCCAGCCGTCTTGCTTCACTGCAGCGTTCCATCCATCCATTTGTGGTTGCTATTCTGGAGATCTAAACACTTTAATTACCGTTAGTTACAGGCATCCAGGGAGCATCCATCCACCAAACAATATGGTCCACATTTTAATAATTACATTTTTTGACAATCGTGTTAACGTTAGTAACATAAATTGTGTAGTCACAATGAATGAAGCGGCTCCAGCTTTTGTTTTGAATGAGTTTGACAACTAGCAGGAAATGTTCAAGTGAAAAAGTTCAGTTCTGGTCAGTTCCTTAAACCGTCTTTGAAATGGTCTATAGTGTATCTGGTCAGTAGCTAGAACAACCAGTTAGCTAACAAGTTTAAGTTCATTTAATTTTGTTTTTTGAAATATGGCTTTTCCAAACAATGAGTCTTCAGCTAGTTATGGTTGTGTACCACCACTGCTCTTTGGCAATCCCAAATGTTCTCTATCCTTTCCCACCCATCTGAGTCATGCACACTCAATATAAAATCAGCTCACTGTTACCATGATTCATTTCATCACTCTCTTTAACTCTTTTGTGCTGTGTGAACAGCTGTGACCTTCTACTGTCCCAGCCAATTGGCTCTGCTGTGTTGTGAGTAGCCATGATTCGTAGAACATGCGCATCTTCCAGTATCTTTCGATACCCTTGGGTGTTCCTCTGTGGTTTCAGAAGACAATATCACTTTCATGATGTCACTGAGCAGTCTTTGCAGCACTTTAAAATTTAATCCGTGCTCTTGTTTTCATTGGGTATGACTGAGCTAACATTGGTTATGGTGGCTGTCAAATACCAAATCCCAGCCATTTATCACTGTTATAAAATGCAGATTTAAACACACTATGATAATATAATTGTAGTTAATTGTACAGAAACGGCTGTACAACTAAAACCAACGTAAAAAGGGTTACTAGGTTCATTTTAGAGCTGATCAAAGGAATCAGCTTTTCCTCAATCCTGTTTTTGTCTTCTTGGTGATCCATCTTGAAAATACCAAGTAGAAGGGTATTTGCCTGGAGATATTTGTTTTTGTAATAAAGTCTCACTTATTCCATATTTTTACAGAGGACTGCCAAAATCCTCCTCCTCAAGAGTATTTTTTTGTGAACCTCAGCTTAGAGAGAGGGATAGCTACTGAGTTTTGTTTATACTCGTATCTTGGAAGCCAGAATTGCCAACTGTCTCCCTTTTTACCTCTTCATCTTTGTAATTTATCTCCTATTAAATTGGTATATATTGCAGTTAATGTCCTTAAAGTGTAAGTGTGTTATATGCAGGAATAACTAAGTGAGCAATTGGAAGGTTGATTCCACCGAAATGTGTATATACTCTGGCTCTGTGACTCTTATCAAAACATTACATAGTTTGAGCATCTCAAAAGCCTAATACACCTTCCAATGGCTTAGTTGGCTTAACCAATGGTATGAGTTTGTAGAGGGACTTATTTGTTTCCTGACCATGGCAGACAAGAAACCTTTTTTTAAACTGTATTACATTTTTTAAATCTGTTTGCTGACAAAGGTGATGCAACAATTACACACTTCACCATTAACCTTTAACTCTGTAGACCGGAACCTGGCCAAAAGCATGTAATAAGTTTATGATTACAAAATAAAAGTCATATGTGGGACCATGTGTAAGCTTAGAATCTTAACTTGTCACAGAATAACAGCACTTTTGCATTTATGTTACAAAAAATAATGAGAAGTCCTGAAAACCTCTCGAGGTAGTTGCCTTTCCAACGCCACCTAGATTGATCATCTATTCAACTCCGTACATATTCAACGAAGCATTGAGCAAGTTTTAAAAAAGTACTTTGGACTCGAGCAAAGAAAGCTAGTTGCATACATAATCGTTCTTTTGGCCGCACTGCTAAGCAAGACACCTGGCCCAAAATCTGACTTCATGGGAACAGAAAATTTAGTACAGCTCAGAAGTCTGTTGATTTGTATTTTTCTCTGGAGCTGTACTATATCTGAACTTGTCATAGAATACCAACACTTTTGCATATATGTTGCAAAATATAACAAGACCTGAAAATCTCTATCCTTTCCAACACTACCTAGATTGATCATCTATTCATGAGATATTGTTATGTATACCCTGTCTTGTTTTTTCGTTGCCCTTTGTTTGTCATTTTTGTCACTTTTGTAGCTCCTTAGTTTTCACTTTTGGCACCCTTGTAACTCCATAGTCTTGTTTTCCCTCGTGTTCACTGTTCATTGTTTTCACCTGCCCTTGTTAATTTGTCATTTGCTTCTGTTAATCACCTTGTCATCTAGTTTGTGTTCTGGTTGTTCATTGGCCCCTTTGTCTCACATTCTTGTATTTAAACCCTGTCTGTTTGTTCAGTCTCGGTCAGTCGTTGTTTGTTAATGGAGGTATGTTGTTAGCCTGGTATGTGTTCCCTGCCTGAGTTGTCTGTTTGTGTTCATCGTGTTTAGTTTTCAGTTTTATGTTTTATTTCCCCATTGAGGGTTGTTCCTTTGTGTTTACTTGTTTGTTTATTTAATAAATTCTTAACTGCATTTGGATCCGCATCTCCTCGTCTGCCTCTCTGCTCAAGCGTTACAGAACGACTGACCCAACAATGGATCCAGCAGTTCTCCGGGCAAGCTGCCGCCTCCTGGACCTGAAGCAAGGAAGCCGCCCGGTGGAGGATCACATTATTGACTTCCTGTACCTGGCGGGCGCCACCGACTTTCCTGACTCCTCCCTGGTGGTGTTTTTCCAGGCTAGCCTGACCGGTTCGCTCCAAGAGCGGTTGCCCACGACGACGCGTGGCTGGACGCTCGGCGAGTTCATGGAGGAGACACTTCTGGTATGCGGCTCGCTGCTTACTGTGGGTGTGGTTGAGGATCCTGCCTCTACTCCCACGGCGGTGACCGTCCAGTCGTCCTTGGCTCGTCCTCTTCCACCTGCCCCACCGGTCAGCGAGCTCGCCCCCATGCCTGTCGTCGTCCATGAGCCAGCACGGTCAACTTCGTCCGCCCAGAGGAGGAAAAGAAGACGGGTTTCCGCCTCCCGGCCCACGCCTGCCCCGGTCTGCGAGCCAGAGCCTACGCCTGCCCCGGTCTGCAAGCCAGAGCCTACGCCTGTCACCGTGAGCGAGCCAGAGCCTACGCCTGTCACCGTGAGCCTGAGGCCACGCTGACCAGGAACAGTGTCCCAGCTTCGCCAGTCGCATCAGCCCGGAGGAAGAGGAGAAGGGAAAAGGTCTCTGCTCTCCGGGCTCCGCCTGCCGCAGCCCCGTGCCCTAAACCCCTCTTGGCTCTGCTCTCAGCGCCCAGCGAACCCAAACTGGCGCATACCACGGTAACCCAGCCAGTGCCTGTCGCCTCAGAGGTCAGTGAGCCAGTGCCTGTCGCCTCAGAGGTCAGTGAGCCAGCACCTATAGCCTCAAACGTCAGTGAGCCAGCGCCTGTAGCCTCGGCCGTCCCTGAGCCAGCGCCTGTAGCCTCGGCCGTCCCTGAGCCAGCGCCTGTAGCCTCGACCGTCCCTGAGCCAGCGCCTGTAGCCTCGACTGTCCCTGAGCCAGCGCCTGAAGCCTCGACCGTCCAAGAGCCAGTGCCTGAAGCCTCGACCGTCCAAGAGCCAGTGCCAGTAGCCATGATCGTCCAAGAGCCAGCGCCAGTAGCCGTGACCGTCCAAGAGCCAGCGCCAGTGGCCGTGACCGTCCAAGAGCCAGCGCCAGTGGCCGTGACCGTCCAAGAGCCAGCGCCAGTAGCCAGGACCGTCCTAGAGCCAGCGCCTCTCGAGCCTTCCAGGGCTCCTCCTCCCGAGCCTTCCAGAGCTCCGCCTTCCGAAGTTACCCGAGCTTTCCAGAGCTCCGCCTTCCGAAGCTTTCCAGAGCTCCGCTCAGTTCCGAGCTTTCCAGAGCTCCGCCTTCCGAGTTTCCCGAGCTTTCCAGAGCTCCGCCTTCCGAGTTACCCGAGCTTTCCAGAGCTCCGCCTTCCGAGTTACCCGAGCTTTCCAGAGCTCCGCCTTCCGAGCTTTCCAGAGCCCCGCCTTCCGAGCTTCCTGAGCTTTCCAGAGCTCTGCCTCCCAAGCTTTCCAGAGCTCCGCCTCCCGAGCCTTCCAGGGCTCCGCCTCTCCAGTCTCTCGAGCCTTCCAGGGCTCTGCTCCTCAAGCCTCTCGAGCCTTCCAGGGCTCCGCCCCTCAAGCCTCTCGAGCCTGCCAGGGCTCCACCTCCCAGGCCTCTTGAGCCACCCAGGGCTCCGCCTCTCGAGCCTTCCAGGGCTCCACCCCTCAAGCCTCTCGAGCCTGCCAGGGCTCCACCTCCCAGGCCTCTCGAGCCACCCAGGGCTCCGCCTCTCGAGCCTTCCAGGGCTCCACCCCTCAAGCCTCTCGAGCCTGCCAGGGCTCCACCTCCCAGGCCTCTCGAGCCACCCAGGGCTCCGCCTCTCGAGCCTTCCAGGGCTTCGCCTCTCAAGCCTTCCAGGGCTCCGCCCCTCAATCCTCTTGAGCCACCCAGGGCTCCGCCTCTCGAGCTTTCCAGGGCTCCGCCCCTCAAGCCTCTCGAGCCTTTTAGGGCTCCTCCTCTGAAACCTCCTACGGCGCCACCCCCTTCGGCCCCGCCTCCAGAGACTTCTAGGTCTCCGCCTCTTCAGCCTCTTCAGCCTCTTCAGCCAGTGCCTGTCGCCTCAGAGGTCAGTGAGCCAGTGCCTGTCGCCTCAGAGGTCAGTGAGCCAGCGCCTGTAGCCTCGACCGTCCCTGAGCCAGCGCCTGTAGCCTCGACCGTCCCTGAGCCAGTGCCTGAAGCCTCGACCGTCCCTGAGCCAGTGCCTGAAGCCTCGACCGTCCAAGAGCCAGTGCCAGTAGCCATGATCGTCCAAGAGCCAGCGCCAGTAGCCGTGACCGTCCAAGAGCCAGCGCCAGTAGCCGTGACCGTCCAAGAGCCAGCGCCAGTGGCCGTGACCGTCCAAGAGCCAGCGCCAGTAGCCAGGACCGTCCTAGAGCCAGCGCCTCTCGAGCCTTCCAGGGCTCCTCCTCCCGAGCCTTCCAGAGCTCCGCCTTCCGAGTTACCCGAGCTTTCCAGAGCTCCGCCTTCCGAGCTTTCCAGAGCTCCGCCTTCCGAGTTTCCCGAGCTTTCCAGAGCTCCGCCTTCCGAGTTACCCGAGCTTTCCAGAGCTCCGCCTTCCGAGTTACCCAAGCTTTCCAGAGCTCTGCCTTCCGAGCTTTCCAGAGCCCTTCTTCCGAGCTTCCTGAGCTTTCCAGAGCTCTGCCTCCCGAGCTTTCCAGAGCTCCGCCTCCCGAGCCTTCCAGGGCTCCGCCTCTCCAGCCTCTCGAGCCTTCCAGGGCTCCGCCCCTCAAGCCTCTCGAGCCTTCCAGGGCTCCGCCCCTCAAGCCTCTCGAGCCTTCCAGGGCTCCGCCCCTCAAGCCTCTCGAGCCTGCCAGGGCTCCACCTCCCAGGCCTCTCGAGCCACCCAGGGCTCCGCCTCTCGAGCCTTCCAGGGCTCCACCCCTCAAGCCTCTCGAGCCTGCCAGGGCTCCACCTCCCAGGCCTCTCGAGCCACCCAGGGCTCCGCCTCTCGAGCCTTCCAGGGCTTCGCCTCTCAAGCCTTCCAGGGCTCCGCCCCTCAATCCTCTTGAGCCACCCAGGGCTCCGACTCTCGAGCTTTCCAGGGCTCCGCCCCTCAAGCCTCTCGAGCCTTCTAGGGCTCCTCCTCTGAAACCTCCTACGGCGCCACCCCCTTCGGCCCCGCCTCCAGAGACTTCTAGGTCTCCGCCTCTTCAGCCTCTTACGGCGCCACCTTCCTTGGCCCCACCTCCTGAGCCTTCCTCGGCGCAACCTCCAGAGCCTCCCACGGCTCCGCCTCCTGGGCCTCCTGAGCCAGCATCGGCTCCGCCTTCCTCAGCCCCGTCTCCTAGCTCTTCCAGGGCTCCGCCTCCAGAATCTCCCGAGCCTCCCACGGCTCCGCCTCCCGAGCCTCCTTCAGCTCAGCCTCCTGCGGCTCTTCTCCTCGAGCCTCCCTCGGCTCTGTCTCCAGAGCCTCCGACGGCTCCACCTCCAGAGCCTCTTAAGGCTCCTACGGCTCCGCCTCCAGAACCTCCCATGGCTCTGCCTCCCGAGCCTTCTATGGCTCTGCCTCCCGAGCCTCTTACGGCTCCACCTCCAGAGCCCCCTACGGCTCTGCCCCCAGAGACTCCAGAGCCTTCCAGGTCCCCGCTCCTAAAGCCTCCCACGGCGCCGCCTCCCTCAGCTCCGCCTTCTGAGCCTTCCAAGCCATCACCCCCCTCCGCTTCGCCTATCGAGCCTCCCTTGGCTCCATCTCAGAAGTCCCCTTTGGCTCCACCCCTCGCGGCTCCGCCGGCCTCCCCAGTGGCCACTCCTCCTCCCAGGCCCCCTGAACCGGTCCTTGCACCACGGCCATCTCCTAGGCCACCAAGACCGGCCTCTGTCCTGTGGCCACCTCCCAGGTTCCCCAAACCGGCCCTTGGCCCACGGCCTTCTCCCAGGCCCCCTGAACCGGCCCTTGCCTTATGGCCAGCCCCCGGGCCATCTAAACCTGTCCCTGCCCGGTCAATACCACCCCGGCCTCCTAAACCTGTCCCTTTGTGCCCCCGTGGACTGCCTTATTGCCCCTTGTGCCCCCATGGACTGTCTCATCTCCCTTTGTGCCCCCGTGGACTGTCTCATTTCCCCTCGTGGCCCCCCTTGGACTTCCTGCCTGCCCTTTGTGCCTCTTTGGACTTCCTGCCTGCCCTCTGTGCCCCTTGGACTGCCTCCTTGTTCTTGTGCCCCCCCTGGTCTGCCTGTCTGCCCCGGTGCCATCATTTTGTTCTCTGTGGGTTTTCTGTCTTTTGTCTTGGGTTTTTAGGATCGTCTGGAAGCCTTTGAGGGGGGGGGCTCTGTTATGTATACCCTGTCTTGTTTTTTCGTTGCCCTTTGTTTGTCATTTTTGTCACTTTTGTAGCTCCTTAGTTTTCACTTTTGGCACCCTTGTAACTCCATAGTCTTGTTTTCCCTCATGTTCACTGTTCATTGTTTTCACCTGCCCTTGTTAATTTGTCATTTGCTTCTGTTAATCACCTTGTCATCTAGTTTGTGTTCTGGTTGTTCATTGGCCCCTTTGTCTCACATTCTTGTATTTAAACCCTGTCTGTTTGTTCAGTCTCGGTCAGTCGTTGTTTGTTAATGGAGGTATGTTGTTAGCCTGGTATGTGTTCCCTGCCTTCTCTGTTCTCTGTTTGTGTTCATCGTGTTTAGTTTTCAGTTTTATGTTTTATTTCCCCATTGAGGGTTGTTCCTTTGTGTTTACTTGTTTGTTTATTTAATAAATTCTTAACTGCATTTGGATCCGCATCTCCTCGTCTGCCTCTCTGCTCAAGCGTTACAGATATTTAATGAAACACTGAGTAAGATCTACGCGCTCTAATTAGACACTATGCAAAAGCTCATTTGTGAGTGCTCGGCTGCGTTAGAGTGGCACCTTCAGATCTTTATTTTGTGATGTTTTTCCTTTTTTGCAATTAGTCCACTGTATATGTGTAAGGTGAGCTTTTAAATTTGTGTGTAAAAAAAAAAAATGGCAGACTGCAGCCAAAAAATACAATAGAGTTAAAGAAGTATTAGTTCGGTGTCATTTGTACTTTAACCACATAGTGCTTGAGAATCCAGTGAGGCAACTTTTTTTTTTATTAAAATGTTTTGGTGATGTAAACACCTTTTTAATAACACTTCGTAGAGTTGGTGATGACACAACATATCTATTATTTTGCATTTACGGGTTTGGATTTACAGCCTGAATGTAGATAAAGCCAAAATATTCATAATCAATTCATTAAATCAATCATCCAGTCTGGCAATTCAAATGACTCGAGGATAATTTCAGAATTGCAAAAAGCTTCCTGGCCAGTCTGCTTATGTGTGGTGCACTTTGGCGGGCCACCAGGAGCTGTGTTTTTCCTTGGCTGCGCTGGGTTTGGACGTGAGCTCAAGTCATTAGCTCATTGCTTCTCTTTCTTTCCAAGCCACCCTCCCTTATTTTGCCTTTTAACGCCCAGCTATTCCTTTCAGCCTTTAGTGTGTGACATGAAATTATGGAGACTTCCTCTGAAGTGAGTACGAGAGTTTGGCCTCATTTGTTTTTGTGGGATTTATGCCCCAAATATCTTTGAATTTAGCGTGTACTTATTTTTTAAGGATCTGGTCAGCTGTTTTAAGTCAAACTTTGATTGGGCAGTTGAGAGCTGTATAAGGAGTTTACTAGCAGAAAACAGCGGGTAATATTAGGTGTTTTGTTAAGGGTGTTTGCGCTCTCATTGAGAAAGCTTTGATATGGTGCCATAAAGTCCTATATTTTCTCACAAAGTTTGTTAGCCTGAGAGTTGTGTGTCAGTTGGAGCAGTTTTACGATAAGAAAGGATATTGCTCGGATAGTTTAGACAGGGAAACAATGCATCTAAACGCATTGTTCCCCAAGGGAAAGAAGACCAATTTTGAGGATGAACGAGCAAAAATATAGACAAAGAAAAAACTAATACATTTCAAGACAAACATTTTTTACTCATGGTTTAATGAATGTAGCTGTATGTAGAATATGTCCAATTCTTAATTGGCACTCTGGAAATTTATGTTTTGGCTCTGAATTATGAAAGAAATCAAATCTGAGCTGGTCAACCTACCAACTAGCTGTTGCATAAAACACTGCAGTTACTTTGGCAGTAAAATGGTCTTAAACAGTCCACTGCTCTGACCATCCAAATGTGTGATATGGTCAAGAGGTTCCTTAGAAGGCAGTCCCTTAGATAAGTTTTACCACATACACATACAGTTTTTACACGGACACATACACATCTGGGTTATTTGAGCAAGGGGAAGTGAGACAAAGTTGGATGAAATTAGTTGTTTTTCTTGAAGGAGAATGTATTTCCCAGCCTTTAAAATATATATCAGAGGATTCCACATCTGGCTGTCAGACTTTCCCAAAATGATGCCAACCAAGCCCGACACACACTCCAAAAACATCCATCATATAAAAGAGAAGAACAATGTTAAAGGTGGGCAGGAAGGAAAGAGGGGACCACTACAGAGAGAGAAGGAAATAAGGGTGCTTTTACAATAGAGCTTTTGATGCAGACCTGAATCTGTTTGAAAGAGTTCAGTTCATTTGGTTGGATCCAAACCTGACCCGAGTACACTTGAAATGGTAAACTTTAATATGGTTCGCAGTTGGTCTAAAAGCAGCATGTCCTAGCTTGTGATAGTGAACAGCCATTGATGACATTTAATTCACATTGTTGCGTGCTCCTGGGGCATGTTTTTTTTCAGAGCTGTGTAAATTGCCTTCACAGAGTAGCTGGCATCTCTTGAAAAATAACTCTGGTTATGACCAAGCAATCGAAAGGGATCAGAGGCTGCAGGGAAAGCGGAGAACGACTGAGGGACAAATGATCAGGTTATGTTCTTGAATTTGTCAGGATGCAAGATGCAACACAGCTGGACTCATAATAAGCAAGATTTAACAGTTTCGAGAGATCCTAAATTCAGCTGTTGTTCATTAACTTCCTACCATTGGAACAACATAAGTGAAAGAGGATTAAACAAGCAGCAGCCTTCTGTCATTACCTTGAATTTAGAAAGCTCTCCCCTGGGAATAAATTACGATTTTAAGTATGGTAGTAATTAGTGGCTTGTCTTAACGTTTCAAGCATGGCTGAAGATCAGGAAGCCTCAACGTGACACACTCCTGTACAATCAGGAGGAAACATTGGCGAGATTGAAAGCAGTAGAAACAAGGAAAGAAAAGGAGGGCAGGGGTGATTGGACAACATGCCCCAAGATGTATTTTGTAACCCCATCCCACAATTTGAAGGACTTCAGGAGGAAACTAATGTTGGCAGAAAAGAGACTAATAGGGCATGATGTAAGAAATTTATAAAGAGAGAGAGAGCTGAGAATTGAGTTTGTAGCCAACGGCGTCGGCTAAAATGAAGAGAGAGCAGGGAAGAGAAACAGTCCTCTCTTAGAGAATGCAGCCATTCACTGAATGTGGTTTGGACAGCTCAGACCTTGGTCCAGATTACCACCCACATGTCAACTGTTTAAACCACTTTTAAAGCCTCCGTTCCTTTAAAAATGGTGTGGTTTCAGGAGAAAGACAGTGCCAAATGTGTTCACCTGTTTGGCTGTATCGCACTAGGTCTTCTGATGTGCATGAATACTAAGATAAGTTCACAAGGAGCATTTGGCTGATAGGAATGTGTAAGCTCTGTTGGGAAGGTTCAAAAAGAGCGGTGCCTACGTTCTTTTTTTGTTTGTATTGGTGTTCCCTCTAGATCTTACTGTTGCACCCACCTTATTGAAATCTATGCATTCACAGAGTTCTCTGATGCAGCATAAACTCTAGTGTGTAGGTGCCCTAAAGGGATGTTCACACATTGCTTTACAGAAAAAGCTACTCTGTTGGATACAAAGGTAAAACATAGTAACATCTTTTGTCGAAATTATTACAGAAATGGGGCTTCTTAAATTTTAATCTGTCTTGTAACAGATGGGTTTGGCTCAACAATGCTCAAATTTAAGTACATGTCTTATCAATTAATTATGATTAATTATGTACAAAACATTTTGCTGCACCATCTCTCAGCTCAAGTGTTGGGGTATTTACTGTTCATTTACAGTTAAGTAGGAATGCCTACTAGCAACCAACGGCAGAGACTCCAGTGATTTTATCACTGTCATTGTGAAGGCCCTGTTACTCCTTCCAGTAGCTCTTATCCTTGGCCGCTTTACTTCAGATTTGTTTGCATGCACACAGAAAAGCTGTCTGTACTGTTTGAAATGAAGGAATGCCCCCTGCTGCTTAAGAAACGGTAGGAGATGCAAGGAAATCATTACCTGTTCCAACCTTCAAACATAACTGCTGTAATTGGACAGATTAATGGGTGCTTTTTCACTGTTGGCCCTACAAAAGCTTTATGGGATTTTGCATTCACTTTCTTCTCAAATCTCTAAATTGCTCTGTCTTCTTTGGCCTGATATTTTTATTGGTCTGGGATTCAGTAACGTGAAAGAGTGCAGTAGTTGCAGATGTAAGGGAAGGTCAGTCTGGGCTTGATTGTAAGAAAACAAAAATCTGTAAAATCTCTGTCTACAATCATTCACACACTGAGCATATTGCTCTGCTGCTAATATGACAGACATTTTATAAAGGGTGAAAACTTGAAATCCTGTGTGTGCGCATGTGCTCAGAAAGCCAGAAGTCATCTCCACATGTTTCGTATTACCTTGGTGCTGCAGATGAAAAGAAGTAATGCTTGTATTTCTTTTTTTTATCTGTTTTGCCTGTTGAATGGAAGAAGATAAACAGATGGCTCTCTGAGAGAGAAACAGGGTTGGCTTTTATCGGTTCTTCTTAGAATTGATTACAGTGCCTGGAAGGTGAGTGTTGTATATAAATTAATTTTACTTGATCTTTTTCTTCTCCTCAATTTTCTGCAATTAATAAAGCTCCAATTGCTTTAAGTACAGACTCAATTCAAACATTTTGTGGATAATTTCAGTCTTGGGTTTACTTTCTATTTTTGGTATTTATAAACTGTATTCCATATGATACTGTTTACATATGATACAAAGCTGAAGTATGTAATTTCTGTGCCACCAAACAGAATTGAAAAAAACTTTCTGACAACGCCCGCCTTTGGTCAAACAAAGAGTTAGTCCCAGCCCATTGGTTGAATAACGTTGTTGGGTCAGGTCTTAGCGGGTCGCTCAAAGCAAACAGACCAATTTTCGTAGTGCCACAGAGACACAGTGCTTACAGTTTTTGAGAAATGCAACCTATGAATGGCATACTTATAGTTTCTTATACTTATTTCAGCTTTGAAGTTTGGAATTCTCATTCCTTCCATTACTTCATTACGTTGTTAGATTTGCATTCAAACCTAACCGACAGCTATGATGTCATTGCGCCATCTATAGCTGCTTTTACACCGCAAAGGTCGATAGCAAAGTGGCACAGAAGACATGTTATTTGTTGATTCTTCTGCCCAGTAACTGAAGTTTCTTGACAACGGCAAAGTTCAAAGAACTCTGTTGCACCATTTAATTTACATATCGTTACAGAACCAAGCCTACCTAAAACATTATAATCTTACTGCCTTGCAAGCACTGGTATTTCGTTTAGGAAATGTTAATCTGTTAGCAGAATAAGTTACCAAATGTTCTGTTCCCTAAAATTAGTCGCAGATACAATTTGTCACTAGTACCCACATGAATTAACCATTGAATCAGAACAATGGCAGCCTTTGGGCATTCTAACCCTAAACCATGTAATGTCACGTTTGACTATCAAATCTTACATCTTTAATGTATGATGTTTTGTTTGCTAGTGTCTGTGTCTTTGAACCATTTTATGGAATGCTCCTCTTGCAGATGCTCAAACTTGAATTTCAGAAACGCTTGTCCGTAAGTACAGGTAGAATGCTATTATTTGTGTAAGGAAAAGATCTCTGTAGAGACAGAAGGACAGAGTCGTACAGGAAATTTAAGACCCTTTGCATGCGCTACAGGTGAACCACGTGCCAACACTTCAGCACGGAATGTTCTCTGAAGAGTAATGACATGGAAACTCCTTCAAGAGCCGCTTCATACTCTGTAAGCATATTTTAGGGTTTTTACAGCTCTCGGTGGAAACATTCGTTTGTGTAACCTTTCACATTTTTGCCATTCGGTTTGGTTTACCAATTACACTACACTTCAAAAATTACTCTTCATGTGTGTGTTTATGGTTTTAATTTAGAAGCGCATACACAAGATATGTTATTGTTTTGCGTCTATGCACATCCTTCAGGCATCTTTGGTAGTAGTGTTTGTTCAATATTTTGCAACATGAGGGTCACAAGAAATGATGTGTCAAGTTAAAAACATATCTGTGTTCTTTTCCATTCCATTGAGCTCCTTGTAGCGCTTTTTGCAAAAGAAATATGCCCTGTGTGAATGCCCCCTCACACAGTGTCATTATCCATGTGTGGACATTTCCTTGGCTGCAATTTTCTACTTGAGCAATGATTGGTATGGTACAATTACAAACAGTTCTCTGCATGGATCAGCTAACCAAATTCAACTGCGCTGATGGAATGACTTTAGTCACTTGCTTAGTTTATTCTAATTCTGATTCTGCAGCACCTCAGTGGAAAAAGAAACCAAAACATGATCAACATATCCAAATCGGTACAGAATTACACCGTTCCACAATGAAAACCATTCGGCCTGATTGTGGAAAAGTGGATATTGACATTATTGGTCTTGATTTTAGTCAGTTTGACATTTACTGGTGCAGCTCCCTGTGTGTGTGTGACAGGTCTGAGTTTTACCATCATAAGCAGCTTGGTGTTAAGGGTAGGGGTTCTAAAGCAAACATTGTGCTTGTGATTAGCCTTAAGAGCGGCCACTGTCAAACCCAGAGTGTGTGTGACGTGGAGAACGTAGGCGTTTCTACATGAGGAAGTGGTTTGTTAAAATGACCTAGTGTCTTGGTGGTTTGTTTATCTAATAACTGAGCTTTCATGAATGGAGTCCCTTATCCCCTCCACAACAGTACATAGACACTCAGTGGACCAAATCACCAAGACAAGAGCCTCAGCCAGAGGAACCATGAGGGAGCACCAGGCTTTGAAAAAATCTACACAACAGTACCTGCATGCTACCTTAAAATCTACAAACCACAGTCCTCAAAATATTGCCAAATCCACAAAATACTTGATGTACAAGAAAAACCACAAGACACAAACCTCAAAGTGGCCTGCACTTCTTTTTTCTTTTTTTTTTCTTTTTAGAGACAGTTGGGAATCTCTGTTAGGGACAGAACATGCTGAGAGAACCAAGCAAACAAACACACCCACTCATATGCTATTGCCCGCTTCTGCATGAGTCTGATTAGGACCAGAAAACACCCTTATTCAAAACAATCTCTTTTTCTGGATAGCAAACTCTGGTAATTATCTGCTTTTGGTCTTTGTCCTACTTTACTGCACTGGCTAATGCAGGATGAGCAACATAACAGAAGTAATCCAGTGCAAACTCTTTGAAAGACCCTCCAACTGTACCACTTGGCCCACCCGTGCCCTGTTTGAGTTCACAGAGCTGCAGTAAGAGGAATTCTTTCAGGAAAATGAAAACAGGGTTTTGAACAAAATAGATTATGCCAAACAAAGACAGTAGAGAACTTCCAGCTGCTGACAGACTTTGGTATGAAGAATTAAATTGTAAAGGATAAAAACAAAATTTATTTTTATAAAGAACTCAAAGGTAAAAAAAGTGAACTCACAAACCTTTTGACTTTTACGTTTGCAGACCACTATTTCTTTGCGTTTGTTTTCTGTTGAGATCCGTCTATTCCTTTTGTGATTCCTTACTCTCCCTACGGCTCTCTAAAAGTCCATTAAAGTTGCATTAATCTCTTGTTTCCCAGGATATTAAGGCCTTTTTCCCTTCGCTCCTTGAGTCCAGATACCTACCTCCCAGTGTCCAGGGCCTTGCGCAGCCCAGTAGCGAGATCCCGTTCGAGGGTTTACAGGCTCTGGGCCATTGTCATGGCTCTTGAACTCCCAGCTGCTTCCTGGAGACTGAGACACTCTCGGACAGCAACTCCGGTTTTTCACGTTGGATGAAGAGGGGAGGAGTGGATTGTTGGAGGGTATTGGGACCTGTTTTTTTTTTTTTTCATTCAATTTTAGAGGGAAGGGCCTACCCCTCCTCTGATGTAACGGGTACTGAAATAGAGACAGAATAACTCAATTCCTACAATTTCACCTCCCATCAAATCTTGCATTCTTCTGAAGAGAAGGAGGAGGGGATGGGGAGAGGGATCTCTCTGAACTCAGGGAGAATAGGCTTGCGGTCTGTGTGGAGAGTAACTGCTTTCGCTTAGACCCAAGTGGCTCAGGACTCCGACATTCTGTCCTGTGGTCTTACACTCAGTCTCACAAAAAAAAGCACATGCTTTCACCAGTCCTTGAAGGATGGAACACATTAAGTTGTAAATGTTCTTCCCTTACGTGCATCCGATGTTTGCTGAAACTTTGAGTGGAGCAAATTAAGGAGCATTTGTGCAGAGCCTGGAGCATGTGTTTGAACATTCTGCACCATGACAACAACAACATTTCTTTTTTTTCCCCCCACTTCCCTTTTTTTACCAGTTGTGATGCTGTTTGGGTGCAGTAACGTGTGTTGGTGTCGCCTTTGATCTTCTCTGTAATGGTTCACCCACCCTGAAAAGTAGTCCCACTTCAAAAGGACAATTTAAACAACTTTACAGCAACACATTGTTTACATGAAGAGCTTTATATTTCTACTTTAATCCCCTTTTTTTTTTTTAAGTGTAGTACTGTAAACAATGTTTGTTTGTTTGTTTTGCAAACTGAGGGATGAGTTAAAATGATTGACTGTGTTAATTGACATGTCACTGATGTTGTTGATAGAGCTTGAACTTATGAACACAAAACTTTCCTTTAATCAAGGAAGATTTGATTATTCTTTCTTTTAACCCTTTCAAAAGAACAGCAATGTTATCCCCCAAACTGTGTGAATGTTTCTTTAGAATGTTTTCTGAGGTCTAGTCAGTAGTAGTGCGTGCGTGCGTGCGTGTGATCTGCAGAGGTGTTTAGATAGAAGTGTGATGCCTGAATTGTTGGACTTCACCCTCTCAAATGAACTGTTAAGTAAATTGACAGACGTCTCCTGTTCTGGAGAGTTTTTCTGCTGATCTTCTATCCCACAATAATATTTAGTTTGTGCCTGAGGTTTGTCTGACATTTCACTAAGCAGCCATCTCTGTTCTCTTGCTTTTTATATATATATATATATATATATATATATATATATATATATATATATATATATATATATATATATTGCAGTTATAAAAAAAATTACATATTTACAATACATGTAGACATTTAGCCAATGCTTTCGACCAAAGTGACATACAGTGCATTTAAGGTATACATATGCACTTGCTGCTTAAACTCGCCAAGTCACTATTCTGTTTCTAGCAGATGTTCCTACTTTACTGTATCAGATGTAGTATTCGCTGTATCAGGAGGCAGATCACGTGAGCTCCACTGTCCTCACTCCCGTTGGTAGTCACCGAATCATGTTGCAGCTCATTTGCATAAAGTTAAAGTCTTCTCAACTTTGTCGCATCGGTTCCTGTTAGAGTGCGGCTCGGGCCGCATTTTTCTGTCCGAGCCCGGCCCGCGTCCGACAGGGCAGTAACCGAACCCGACCCGAACCCGAACGTCATTAAGATATTTATGTCCGAGCCCGACCCGAGCCTGACACAGTTAAAAATCTCGTTTTTTTTCTCATACTAATGACACGTACGTTTGTTTGTGTAGAAAGCCCACTTTTATTTAGCAACTGGAAGGCATTCGGTAATGTTTACAGATGTGCGCAACGCACCAGCGTGCGCCGCACACGGCCAACAAAGTGCATGTTAACACAGGCGCGCACAAGAGGCCCAAACAAATAGCCAATTGAAATTAAATGAACAAAGCTAGGTCTACCAAAAATTGCCCAAGCTAACAGAACAAAACATTAACGTAACACAAATGCAGCTTATTGAAATGAAAATCACTCTTACCATTTTTCTCGAAAACTGTGTGGCTAATAAAACTGTAAAATGGGATCTATTCACATAATCCGTCAACTTCTTTTTAACGTCTTCCATCGTTGCGCTGCCAGCCACATGTAGCCAAATATGCAATATTATGCACGCACGTGTTGCGCGTTGTCACAGCAACATAAACAAATTTCCGCACACATGAAGATGGATGTTAGGGTAATATTTTACATTTATTTTAATCACAAAAATAAACATTTGCATCCAGTTAAACATTATAATAAGCTGTTTTAAATTTCAAATGTTCAATGCCTTATCGCGCCGACGTGACCGAGCCCGACCCGAACCCGAACGTCATTTCAAAATATGTGTCCGAACCCGGCCCGGCCGTCAGGTACCGTCGGGTCCCGTTGGGCTCGGTTCGGGTATCCATCCTCTAGTTCCTGTAATTGGTAGAGCATGGTCCTAGCAATGCTAAGGTCATGAGTTTTAGAGGTCGACCGATATTGGATTTTACCGATTACCAAGTTGGGCAGGATCTGCTGATAGCCGATTATTATACAACCGATACTTTTTTTAATTGATACTGAATGAAATAATAACTAAGAAATATAGTGCTGAACTTTTATTACAAAAATAAACAGTACTGACAGAAGCATGTAAAAGTTATTGTTCTATTTAAATTAAATAAATATATAAATATTATATATTTATGTGTGAAAAAATCTCGGAGGATCATCGGAGTCTCCAGCCACCCAAGCCATGGGCTGCTCCCATTGCTACCATCAGGCAGGCGGGATCGCAGGACCAGCACCAGCCGACTTCATGACGGCTTCTTCCCCCAACCAATCAATACATATACAAGCACTGCACTTTATGGTACTTTTCCACTGCACGTTACGGTTCGACTCAACTCTACTCACTTTACTTTTCTGAGCTTGCATTTCCATTGCAGTTTAGTGCCACCTCAACGTGGGTGGGATTATAGGCTGATCGTCATAGTTGCGGCGCCTCTGCTGCCATGACATCATCTTAAACATGACACAAACTGACTAAAACAATAACACAACCGCTAGCTGTTAGCAGTTTTTGATTTTACACAAGTGTAACCGTTAAATTGGCCTGGTTGTTTTAGAAGCAAGCTTCCAGTTGCTGGTCAACTAAATAAAGTGAAGCTTTCAAGCTGAATTTAGAGTTAACTCACCATCCTCCATCGTGGCTGGGTACAGGGCACTCTCCCTCCCATTGCTCGCCGGTTTAGATTGCGCCCATTTGATCGAACAAGTCCACTTTTCCTTGATGGTTCTGTAGTCACTTAAGTTTTTTACTTTTCCCTACAGTGTTGGTAGGTCCGGTGGTAGCCGTGTGTGGCCAAATGCTGATACACTTCCTGAAAGACGTTTTCGTTTCGCTCATCACTAACGAGTGGACCGTCTGCACATCGTCTATTGACCACGACGTGGTTTTGCACACAGCCATTTCTTTTTTCACAATTTGAAAGTCACGTGAACAGATGATACTGTTATCGCTGCTGCAAACTTTAAAACTAGCAGGTTGATGTCGTGTGTCGGAAATCCAGTGACGCTGGTAGTGACGATTCTCCCTGACCAATCAGTGATCTGCAGGATTTTGAAATCACATTTAGGATCGGCTCGGCTAGCTTGGAACCTCAATTGAAGTGGTACTAAAGTATCAGGTACCAGGTACTATCCGCAGTGGAAACCCCAAAAATGCGAGCAGAGTCAAGCAGTGGATAAGCCCCTATATTAGCCTCAGACTGGACTCACATTTTATACTTCTCTTAATAACACGCTGACAACTGACTATCAACCGACAGCTGAATGTCAACACATCACTTCATATTTATTTACACTGATTACAAAGGGGGGAGAGTACAGTGTATTTTTACTGTATACAGTTTTCTTATTTTGCGTATACTGTATATTGTATATTATTAGATGTATATTGTGTTGTGCAACATGATGTGTAAATTGTGTTGTGTAAATGATTATTGTAATTGTCATTCTGCTATGTTGCTTAGAACTGCACCCAAGAATTTCACCCACTGTTGCACTTGTGTATATGGTTGAGTGAAAATAAAGGGATTTGATACATTTTAATTTACAGTATATGACTGTTGAACGGCTTCAATATGAATCCTGTGTAAGGAAATAAGCGATGTTCGCTGGCTAGTGTATCTCCCTCGACTGGGTTGATCGGGGGAACTTAAATATGGGAAGATTGATGTCCCAATGCATTAATTTCGACCAAAGTGCGGGACATCAGCTGTAATATCCTATACTTCACCATTTTCTTTCGTTGCACTCCACATTCTCCTGCTATATTTAAATACATTAATCTCAGTATTTTGTGAGGAATCATGTATTTCTTTGGTAAGTATCTATGTAAGAAGCACGTCTTACTTTGGTTGCATCACATTTCACATGTTTTCATTATCTCTAGTCATAGGGGCTGTTTTGGGGACACTGTGTCAAATGTAGTTGTAATGTTTAGAAACAAATTTCGAGATCCTAAAATTCTGTTGCGCTCTGTGCTGCTGTCTTTGAGTGCTAAAGCACATCTGTGGAAAGCTGTGCTGCCTGTTGGTTTGACCAGGTGTGTCACCTGTACAGCTGGAGCACTGACTGCCCCCTACTGCCACATCAAGGTGGTACATCAAGATTACATTTGTTTAATGTTAGGAAGAACTTTCCCTTACTACAGTATTTACAGATGGAGATAATTGCATTATATTTTCATTGCAATTTTTTTTTATGTTTTATATAATTATGAAAAATACGAAATTAATGTGCTAAATCGACAGCGCTCATTAAAATAAACACTGTTTTAAAAGTATAGCTACAAGACGTAAACAATATTTTAATGTGATACTAAACTTACTAAACTTATCTGTGTAAAAACCTTATCCAATATTAAAACATAATTGTAATTACGACATGATGCCAGTAAATGCTGTAATCTGTTGAATGCATAACAGTAAATCCCTATTTTTATCACACTGAATCTGACATTTTTTTTTACATTTTACCTTTGAAACCGTGCATTTTGGTGTTTATGGATTGACCCCTTATTGTAAGTGCCTTGTAACTGCGATTTTATGCTTTGTTATAAATAAACGTGAATGAGTCCAAATACTTTTTTAATAATAAAAAATAACCTTATGCCACAAATTCGTTGATTTAAGCCAAAGTGTATCAAGCAAGTCAGTTCACTGTCGGCCATATTTGGAATGCTCTCGAGAAGCTATTTCCAGTCATGCCAGTGCAGCTCCAATTTACTTGAATGGGAAAAGACCGAGATCTCCTAAATGGTTGGTCAAGATTATGATCAAAGAACATTTCAAATCAGCAGCGCATGTGCGTTGTCGAGTTGGTTGACAGGCGACGTCTGTGTCTAAAAGGTGATTTGGTGGGACTTCTTTTCTACATCCGTTGACCGTTGGCTGCCGTTGGACGTTCCAATTTCTCCCATTCATTTGAATAGAAGTGGCCCATTTCTGCTAAATAATCTCTGATTACGCTTCACTTGTACTGAACTCAGAAAATGGAGTTTAGTAGGAAAATGGAGAAAATGGGAAAAAATTTTGGAGTTTAGAATTGTGGATTTCTCCTGCTTAGATTTAGAGGTCCAGGGCTGTCAATCATTTGATCTACCCCACTCGCAGCACACAGCCCCCACCCCGTTACACACACATCCGCTCATAAAATCTCTGTATTTTGATTCAATTTATCTAATGAATAATTAATTGTGAGTTACTACAGGGTTCAGTCTGT
The DNA here is from genome assembly GCF_025860055.1 of Xyrauchen texanus. Classification (NCBI taxonomy): domain Eukaryota; kingdom Metazoa; phylum Chordata; class Actinopteri; order Cypriniformes; family Catostomidae; genus Xyrauchen; species Xyrauchen texanus. Next base: position 13,718,842 of record NC_068305.1, read on the forward strand.
TTTTATTTATGTCTGTGTGGCTCAGTGTGGGACTGTTCTGTGTGTGTTCATCTATGCTGCAGGCTGTCTTGAGACTGCTGTTATTATCTTAACCCTGATTTGCAGAAAGACAAACTGTAATGATGATTTAAACGAGCCTTACAATGCTCTCTTCCCCTCTATTTTCAATCAGTCTGGTCTCTGGGATAGATTTGTCTGTCATTATATTCTACTACCTTTCCTTCGACATAACGTCATCCACATTGTTAGCGTGTGTTGTGTTGTTGTTGGGTTTTTTTAATGAACACCACAGATGTGATGCTCTGATGTAATGTCTGTAGTAAATTGTTGCATACTTGGAAGCCAAAACCTAAGAACTTGCTGTCACAAATGCACACACACTTTGATGTCATCAATACTCACACACTTCTGTTTAGAACAGTATAGCTTCAGGGCTCTGTTACCTGCTGGCTAATCTTTCTCCAGAAGCTGCACATATTTCTTTCTAATGCAGATACTTCCCCCACATAATGTTTCCCAGAAATCCAAATATTTACTCAATATGAAATAGGCACTCTCAATATGTGCCAGAGAAAGCCTTCCTGTTCACCTCACAACTGCAGACAAAGAACACAACGAGAGAGAAAAAGACGTTTATGATTATGTGCTTGACCTGTCCTCTTCATGGACTTGAGATTCACAGTTGTGTTCATCTTTCCATCTTTTGTGTTTATAAGCATAATAGTCTTGAAGAGAGACGGGGATTTATTTATTTATTTATTTTTTTTCGGTCTGTGTTTTAGTTATTGCTCCAAGGAATATCTGGAGTTTGAGTGAAAAATGTGAACATCTGTTTCCAAACAGTGGCAAAAACTGAACAATTGTACACTCATCAAGAGTCTTAAAGGGATAGTTCACCCAAAAATTTACTGAGAATGTTTTGTTCAACATAAAGGAGAACTTTTGCTGAATTTCCAAGTTGCTTATTTCTTGATAATGCTAAGCGGTAACCTTGTATTGCTGTGCTCACCATTCCCATTCAATATATGAAAAAGAAAAATGTTAAGGGGCATTCACACTGATGTTGAGTAAACCGTTGCCGTTTGTAAAGTCACAGTACTGTTGGTTGCAAGAAGCTATACCTACTGAATTGTAGCATCGTAATTTATCAAGATGCGGATCAAGTGGACTTCACTAGCTGGATTTCCATCTAAATGTTTCCCACTTTAAGCACATTTCTAAAAATTAGACTTAAGAAAATACGAATTGTTGCACTTTTCCATCCACTATTGTGCATTATCATGAGGGAGCCGCCTTGTCATGATGGACACACCTCCCTGCTTCGGGGAAGAGTTTTATTTGCAAGATTGGAACAAGTATCTCATTTTATTAAATGCATCCACGAGACACCGCAGAATAAGTGTTATATTTGATATAATGGGGCTGAAATTGCTGCGATGCCCATACACCGCCAGCCTCTGCATACCTGGGAGTGCCCGCTCTCCAAACTGTTCTGGCACATTGTGAGATCCCACTTTGATGAGCAGCTTTTGATTAAACACTTCTGAATGACAAGTGTTATGTTCAAAGGATTATGTGCCAATGTCGGACCTTTCGTTGGGCCAGTCACATTAACCTATCTCACGCTCATAACACGCACAATTGGTCAAAACGTCATCATTTTGCGAATAAACCATTTCCATCACCTAACCGCACATTTTAACTAATGCAAAATTCTAGAAAAGCAACCTCTTCCTAAATGTTATGCAAATTTAGAATGCTTATTCACATATGAAGCGTTTCCATTCAGGATTTCTTATGCTCAATTTCAAAATTCACATAAAAATAGTTGGATGGAAACCCAGCTACTGTCTACCATTGGTAGTCGCCACATCATTTGCAACAGTTAAACGCTGCTCAAACTTGTCGCACGGGCAACTATCTGACGTTCTTATCACCTCATATCATTGAAAATGAATGATCAGTGACTTCACATCGCTGTGAGTGTGAACATGCTTTTTAATTGACCTTGAACTTTCTATTATTTTATTATTATTTTCATTTTTGTGCTTTAATTTATTTTTTTCTGCAGGTATATATCTGTCCGATCTGACTTATATTGATTCAGCGTATCCCTCCACTGGTAGCATTCTGGAAAATGAACAGCGCTCTAATCTCATGAACAATATTCTGCGTATCATCTCAGACCTACAGAGATCCTGCGAATACGGTGTGTTAAATATTAAATGGTGTGCATAATAAGCATTTATGATTACATTTGGAACAGTTCTTGCAGTGGTGCAAGAAAAAAACAGCTGTGGGAATTAATTTGTCTCTTGGTCTTAGATATCCCAGTATTGCCGCATGTCCAGAAGTATCTCAACTCTGTTCGTTACATTGAGGAGTTACAAAAGTTTGTGGAGGATGACAATTACAAGTGAGCAGGAGCTTTTTATATTTGGGATGTTGTGGTGCTGTGTTCTTGAAGGATACTCAAGATACTGTATTTGTTTGTCCAGATTGTCCCTAAAGATTGAGCCACCAGCTACCAGCACACCTCGCACCACTGCTTCTAGAGAAGACCTCACAGGTGAGAAACTCATATCACATACATATTAACAGCTGGTCCTTTCACCACTTTTAGTGCTGTGTCGCTTATTTACTTTATTACATTTGTCACGACCCCTTCCTATTTTAAAAATTCCAATCTCTCTCTACTCATTTGTTGTGGCCACGGTGTCTTTGTAGAGTTTGTTGCTAATCATGTAAAAAGGTTTACTTCAGCACAATCTCTGAGAGACGGGCTTCAAAGTTACCCATTTTAATAACAGTAACCTAGGCAAGGTTTGAAATTAACTTTTTGGCTCACCGGCCACTGTGGCTTGTAGTTTTACAAGGTCACTAGCCACTCAGGATTTTCACTAGCCAAAATCCCACTACCTCGCAAAATGTGATAAAGGAGACTGGAGACTGTAAAGGCCTCTATATACTTCCTCGGAAATCGAAGACCGAATGGCTGTGACGTCATTTAGAACAAAATCTGGCAGAAAAGGTGTTTTTGAGTTAGTTTCTGTAGTTCGAAATGGCTCACTGGGGCGAACTTTTAGGAATAATTCTTACCTGCTGCAAAGCACCTTCTTACTGTCATTGGTCCACGTCATTGGTAGGTGTGACCTACAGCTCCACCTACATTGAGACCAACAGCACATTCTGTTTAATGTTGTTCAGTCATTCAAAATCAGTCAACAGGAACACATCAGCGTGTAGAGTTATTAGCGAGCTGGTGCAAATTTACCTTTGTCTGTACGATCGTTTGCTTAGAGACATTTTCCAAGTCTACTAATGGAATCAAATCCTCAAGTACCCATTCACTCATGTGCCATCTGCAGCCGTTCACACATCTGTCTAAAGTAACATATGCCTCTGTCATCGTTCTTTTGTCTTTATTCTGCACATTAACACTTTTATACAGACATGTTTGCAGTAGTATCAGTGTCCGGTAAGAATCTTTTCTGAAAGTTTGCCCGGCAAGCTGTTACGAATCACCAAAACGAACTCAAAAACACCTCCGTTTTGGCCAGATTTTGGTCTAAATGACATCACACCCTTTTGTTCTTCGATTTCATATGAAGTATGCAGGAACCTTTAGGTGACATCAACCTACAAATGGCTTTAACAATCCTTGTGTTTACTGATTTTGTTTGGCACAGGTCCAGACTCATCTGCGTCACCATTGTGTGGTAGCCGTGGTAATGTTGCTGAGGGTGCCATGCCTAAAGTCCCACCGACACCACCCTCTCCACGGAACCTCATCACCTACGGACACAGGAAGTGCCACAGCCTCGGCTACAAGTGCGTTTGTTTAATTCCCGCCCTCCAATAGTACACATTACTCACAAAGTTGTTTCCTGAACCTGAGTTTTAATGGACAATAGTCAGAGGAAAAATGGAAGTGCAGTACAGTCTGTCCAATATGTCTTACTGTCTTAAGGTCCTTGGCCACATGTTATTCTCACAACCTGTGTTTTCCAGAGTTTGCTGTTCATTGCCGATATGGAAATATGTATTTTGAAAAGTTTACACCAGTACAAAATATTGTATGAACTGTACTTCTGTCCTCTGCAGCCTTGATTTCTTTCTTATCACTGAAATAATCTCCACTTGATTCAAAGGCTTTTCAGCTTTGTTGGCCTCTTTTCTAGATTATGACTCTTTGTAGAATCTTCTCGGTAGCATGAAGCAGATATTCCATGAAGTTCAGTTTCTATCAAGCCTATATGTGAAATTCCTTCTGTTTCTGGCCAGAAGCAGGAATGGTGATTTAAGAATATGCGTAAATGGTTATTTGTCTCTCAAATGGTTTCCCTTCTGGACCCAGATTTTACATCAGACAGCAAGTTGCTACCCAACACAGTCTGAAATTGTTTAGATATAAAAGTTATTTTTTGTAGAGTATTTGGTTTCTAAACATCGCTTTAATGTCAGTGGTGTCATGCTCTCAGAAACCAATAATTTACAGCGCAAAACTCAGTGTGGATACAAACCATGTTTATCCATGTTGCAAGTGAACCTATATTTAACAGTTCGGGTTGTACTTTTATTTTTCCTTTCATTGGTTTTAAATGATATAGGGTATGTCAAGAAACCTGCCAGTGTTGACATCTGCCTAATGTGTCTAGCTTCTATGTTACGGATGAATTTTCACTTCAAAAATCTGTTGAGTTTTATGTCAACAACAGTGTATATTCTCCTCGCTTTTAAAAGTTGATGAGCCCATTTTGACATCCTAACTTCATTTTATTATTTACATTTGTAGCAAATACTGTCCACACCCCTATCAGTTTTGTCACCCATTTTTTTAAAACCACTGACCTAGGGCTCAATTCACGCAATAGTGCTCAAAGAGTACTCCGTTTCGGCCATTTACTCAGACTTCATCTCTTTCCTGTGTGTTCTGCAGTTTTATTCATAAAATGAACACAGTGGAGTTTAAAAGTGCAACATTTCCAAACGCTGGATCCAGACACCTGTTGGACGACAGTGTGTTGGAAAGTCACACACCCACACGAGGACAGGCGGAGAGCTCAACGCTATCTAGCGGCATTTCACTGGGTATGACGCAAACAAACTCACTTGAAGCTAATGGATCAGAGACTATGCTTCATTTCTATCTACATGGATCATGATGTTATAATTTCAGGAAGCAGTGAAGGGTCGGAGCTCAGTGAGGAGATGTCTTGGCCTGCCTTTGAAAGGTGAGTCTTAGAAAACAGTCACTCGATGACAATTACACATGCACATACATGACCACGTATGCGAGTGCAGATGAAGACAGCGTGTCATCATGGAACCCCATCTTATGTAAACCCCTGCCATTCTTTCTGACCAGATTCAGAAACTCATCCAAAAACTTGGAATATTTTACCATCATCATCCTCAACACAACATAAGTTGTTAGACATTGGTTTATTCCATCATTTATCATTTAAATTGAATTTAAACCATCTCAGGTACTGTATTAAACAAAGGTGCTTTGAGACTAATCCAGCATGGCTAAGCTGAACTCCAGCCTTTTAAGGGATTGTTCACACAAAATGAAAATACTGAACCTCATGACGTTCCAAATCAGTATGACTTCTTTTCTTTTGTAGAACACAGGAGATGTTAGGCAGAATGTGGAATGTGCAAAAAGAAAAGAAAAAAACGTGTAGTCCGAGTGGGATGTAGTGTCCAGCACCTGAGTTTAGAGTTCAGTAGGCTGACAGCTGAGGGAATTAAACTGTTCCTGAGTCTGCTGGTGCAACAGCGAAGACTCCTATAGCGTCTCCCAGATGGGAGAGGAGTAAACGGAGTGGCCACTGAGGCCAACATTCTGCCTAAGATCTCCTTCTAAAGGATAAAGAAAGTCATACAGGTGAATAAATGGTGGCAGAATTTCCATTGTTGTGTGAATGATCCCTTTTATATACTGTAAGCATCCAACAGTTTAAAAAGGTCTTGGAACAAGAAGGTGCATTTTGCTCTCTTTAGCTGCCTGAGCTGCCGCCTTACACCTAGTGATTGTCATCTTCCCTCATTAGTGCATCTCTATTGTAGCTAATGAGTTCCTGTGAATGCAATAACGAATGAGTCATTTGTGACTGCTGCTGCCTTCCACGCTCTGTCAGCTGTACACAAAAGTGACCCTAAATGCATGTCGTCAACCGTTATATTGTTTCGTTTTTTTTTTTGTCCTTCCATGTTCTAAAAAGACACTTTGGTTTATATTGAAAAAGATGAATTCAGTGAACTGTAAACTTTTATTGTCCACTTTAAATGAACAGGCAGTGCAAATATTGGATATTTGACCATTTTGAGATTATCAATATGAGATATTAACGGCCAATGTCCTTGCCTGATTGGCCAATCAACAGATTTTCAAAATCTACTAATAGGCTTTCTTTTTATAAAATTTTAAGTACATCATTGTGTTAAGCAATTTTGTGTATGTCTCATTTACTCATTAAATTGTAGTATTACACTGCTCTCTGGAATATTTATTCAAATCGAGCACTCTCTGCATTCTTCAGGCAGATATTTTTGGATAATGAGTTCTCAAATCAATATTTTATGTCCATTATTTCTATATTTGGTAAGTGGCTGTGTAATAATTGGGATTATGCACAGTTAGCTAGCCATTATTGCTAAACAAACGCTTCATATTGTGGTCCTGATCACCTTTTCTGGGTTCATTTTACAATAATAACTGACTATTCTGACTTATTGCACGGGGAACACTTACCGGTAATTAAGATTGGTCAGTCGTAGAATTATGTGGCATCAGCCGTTGAAAGCCCATATCAGGTGACCACTAATGCAAATATGTTTCTCTATAATATAATTTAGAAATGCAACATGTGATATAAAAAGTATTGACATGTTAGCGAGTGTTTAGACCATAAAAGGAGATTGAGAAAAGCCAGGCTACAGAACTCTAGCACGGCCTGTACACCATGTGTGTATGTTGTGTGTGAGGGCTGTGACTGACCACTGCCCGCTATGACTGACACTCTACAGGACTCGATTCTACCGCTCTCTGGGTCCAGTCAGCAGAGTGGGCCGCATCTCCTGCAGAGGAGCGCTCAGGCCCTGCAGGTAACTCAACAACCCTTCAACCCCTTTCGGTGGAGAGCAGGGCTCCCTCTTTCTCTTGAGCTGACTTTCCCTCAATCAACCAGGGACAATCGCCATCACAGTGTGTAGCGGTGCTAAAGTATGTGTTTTCCTGCTGTAAAATCAGGTGGTGGGCTTCTTCTCAATCACGTATGTGTGATATTGGCTCTTAAGCTAAAGGCAAAGCTTATTGCTGCTAATCAAAAGCTGCCTCTAAAGCATCCTTTCTGATTGCTTTTGCTTTCTGTTAATCAAAGATACACACATCGCACTTCACGCACATCTTCTGTAATAGCAGTGTATATGGACTCATATTTCAAAATGACTGGGTGTTGTCTAGTTCCTCATACTGCAATGTTTTAAATGGGATGTATCATGGAAAACTGTTTTTTCTTTTTTCCTTTTCAGAAATAACATTTTGATTTTGTTTTGTTGGTGTTATAACGATGAGCACATACATGAACATATGACCTCCCATGTGTAACAACACATTCAGTATTCAGCAAATTGGAGAGGATGTTATCGAGGTTAACCAGTCATAACATACAATACATAATGTCTTTAAGGGAAAGTAGCAAAAAGAGCCTGTTTTAGTCTAAGTGTCTGTTTTTACAACTGTTTTTAGTGCATAAAAACAAAACGAAAAAAAAAAATACAATTATATGTGGAGTCATTAGAGCTTCTTGTATTGCTGCATTCTACTGGCTCTCAAATTCCATAAAACAACCTAAACCAAAGAAAACTGGCTCTTACTGAAATAATCTTAGTCTCTTTTTGTGTGTAGATTTAGACACAAATTGTAGAGGAATGTTATGTGGCTTTACACATGACATTTCTTGGTGGAATAGTAGTTTTGTAACTCTTTGTGAAAGAGGAAGCTTTTGGTGGTATATAGTTGTGGAGAATTTACCATGCAACACTACACATGTCTTACTATATATATGTGTGTGTGTGTGTGTGTGTGTGTGTGTGTGTGTGTGTATTTATATATGTATGTGTGTGTGTGTGTATTTATATATGTATATGTGTGTGTGTGTGTGTGTGTGTGTGTGTGTATTTATATATGTATGTGTATGTGTGTGTGTATTTATATATATATATGTTGTGCATGAAAACCCAGTAACTGAGCAGATTGTGAAATACTCAGACTGGCCCGTCTGGCACCAACAACCATGCCAGCTCAAAATGGCTTAAATCACCATTTTTTTCCCATTCTGACATTCAGTTTGGAGTTCAGGAGATTGTCTTGACCAGGACCACACCCTAAATGCATTGAAGCAACTGCCATGTGATTGGTTGATTAGATAATTGCATTAATGCTGAAATTGAACAGGTGTTCCTAATAATCCTTTAGGTGTGTGTGTGTGTGTGTGTGTATGTATGTGTATGTGTATATATACATACATACACACACACACACACACACACACACACACACATACACATATTAGGGCTGTCAATCGTGTAATCAAATTAATTATGTGGTGTCCCGATTAATTAATTGCATATACAAATATTTGCTGAGAAAGCCCCTTATATAACAATAATTCATTATATAATGATATATCTTTAATATTTAAAAAATATTCTGATAATTAAAATGCATTACATTCTTAATCATTGATAAGACAATACAAAAAGCGGCTTTAGAAGACAATGTATTGTTTACTACCATATTATTGAACATAACTCAGTCATTGGCATACAGTTCACAGCAATCCATTTCACAAGTGAATTTGACAATCAGTTGGAAATTTATTATGAGGGCTTGTTTAAGGGCCCGTCAGTTTACATCTGTGTCAAACATTTATTTTTAATTTTTAATTTAAAAAAACATTTTATGCTTACAAAACTTTTAGATCTAGAGCCAAGAGGTATATTAAAACAAACAAACAACAAAAAGGAAAATAAATAAATAAACAGTTTAATAAAAATATCAAATTGTTTACATATTTCAATACACTTTACAGCTTTCTTGTTACTCAAATTGGAAATTGTTCTTAGGTATTGCTGAACCTCTGAATGAAAAATTGAATCTAATGGTTTATAACCACCATGCTTTTATGAATACTAAACTTTACTAAAAGAAAATTAATTAAATAATATTCCTTATGAAGAGACATGTCATAGCTAAAAAAAAAACAGAATAAAACATTTTCAAAACAAAGCTGGGAATGATATGATCTCTAACAAGCTTGCAAATTCGAGTAGGGACAACTCCAAAATAAATGAAAAAAAGTTTGAATTTATTTTTATTTTTTTTAATTCGTGATTAAATATTTATGGGTAATTTCCAAATTTTGCACCATCTCAATCCAGTGTCAGACATGCTTGTGTAGTGTCTTGGGTGCGTTGCATCATAAACATAAAATGTTTAGGTCACTGTTTCAAGTTAAATATAGTTTAATACTCAATCTTTAAACACATCTTGAGATCCCTTAGTTCGCATTTGCGCTCCTTCAAGTGTTTTGAATGCAAGAACCTAACACATGTCTGTGTTGTTCTGCCAACTGTAGTGTTTTATTCACTGTATAAACTGTGCGTTGCTCATACAGCTGAAATTTCACTTACTGCCCTCTGGAGTAAACAAGTGGTACTACAAGCTTGCATTTCTCAGGACTCTTCCTTATTATCATCTGGGGGAAGTGCGATTATTTGTGTAAATGTTTTTTGTGGAATTAATCGCACTGAATTAACGCATTAAATCAACATCCCTAATATATATATATACACACATACACATACATATATACATGCCTGTATATATATTTATTTATCTTTTATTCATTTTGAATCACAATTCTGTGATTTGGTTGTGGTGGAATTTTGAGCAAAACCTTGCAGCCCAATTGGTTAGGATAGCAACAGTTCACGGATACACAGCAACCCCCTGTCTGGAGCGTGTTTGCTCATGTACACACAGGATGTGTTTCTTGCTTTAAAAAATAGCTAGAAGTGCAACTGATGTAATGAAACCAAATTTAGGGTCGTGATGCATGTTTTTAAAAGCTCTGTTAATGCCCTGTTAAAAACGCAATGTTCATGACACAAGATGCTGAAAAACAGCGAGATGCGAGATCAAAGACATCTCTCTGACGCTGGTGATACGCTCTCCTTTGCCTCCCACCCCCTCCAAACCTCACCTCCCACCCACAGTACTCAGCTGATTTATTTTTCAAGTACTCGAGCAGCCAAAATGACCATCTCTAGAATTGAGACAGATACAGTGCATCCAGAAAGTATTCACAGCGCTTCACTTTTTCCACATTTTATGTTACAGCCTTATTCCAAAATTTATTAAATTCATTATTTTCCTAAAAATTCTACAAACAATACCCCATAATGACAACATGAAAGAAGTTTGTTTGAAATCTTTGCAAATAAAAAATCACATGTACATAAGTATTCACTGCCTTTGCCATGACACTCAAAATTTAGCTCAGGTGCATCCTGTTTCCACTGATCATCCTTGATGTTTCTACAACTTGATTGGAGTCCATCTGTAGTAAATTCAGTTGATTGGACATGCTTTGGAAAGGCACACACCTGTCTATATAAGGTCCCACAGTTAACAGTGCATGTCAGAGCACAAAACCAAGCCATGAAGTCCAAGGAATTGTCTGTAGACCTCCGAGACAGGATTGTATCGAGGCACAGATCTGGGGAAGGTTACAGAAAAATGTCTGCAGCATTGAAGGTTCCAATGAGCACAGTGGCCTCCATCATCCGTACATGGAAGAAGTTTGGAACCACCAGGACTCTTCCTAGATCTGGCTGCCTGGCCAAACTGAGCAATCGGGGGAGAAGGGGCTTAGTCAGGGAGGTGACCAAGAAACCTGATGGTCACTCTGACAGAGCTTCACGTTTCTCTGTGGAGAGAGGAGAACCTTCCAGAAGAACAACCATCTCTGCAGCACTCCACCAATCAGGCCTGTATAGAAGAGTGGCCAGACGGAAGCCACTCCTCAGTAAAAGGCACATGACAACCCGCCTGGTGTTTGCCAAATGGCACCTGAAGGACTCTCAGAACATGAGAAACAAAATTCTCTGGTCTGATGAAACAAAGATTGAACTCTTTGTCCTGAATGGCAAGCGTCATGACTGGAGGAAACCAGGCACCACTCATCACCTGGCCAATACATCCCTACAGTGAAGCATGGTGGTGGCAGCATCATGCTGTGGGGATGTTTTTCAGCGGCAGGAATGGAGAGACTAGTCATGATCGAGGGAAAGATGAATGCAGCAATGTACAGAGACATCCTTGGTGAAAACCTGCTCCAGAGTGCTCTGGACCTCAGACTGGGGCAAAGGTTCATCTTCCAACAGGACAACGACCCTAAGCACTCAGCCAAGATAACAAAGGAGTGGCTAGAGGACAACTCTGTGAATGTCCTTGAGTGGCCCAGCCAGAGCCCAGACTTGAACCTGATTGAACATCTCTGGAGAGATGGGGTATTGTTTGTAGAATTTTGAGGAAAATATTGAATTTAATCAATTTTGGAATAAGGCTGTAACATAACAAAATGTGGAAAATGTGAAGCACAATCAGTCGATATTACTGATTTAGTTTTGGAACTTTGAGTAATTTCACAACTTTCTAATTTACTATCTCTTTCTCTTCTTTGTTCCTCAAAAACTCTCACTTCGCATGAACACTCTGGGGTGTGGCGTTATTAAACTAAATAAAATGACATTTCTGTTATTGTCATTCCAGACCTATCCTTATGTCTGACATCTTATTTCCATGGAACATGAATCTCCTTGCCACTCTCTTCCATATTATGAAAATGAATGAGGACTGGGGCTGTCGATTTCCAAAATAATTCATAAAAGTAAAAAAAATTAAAAAGATGCAAATAATTCAAGCAACTCCTGCAAGATATTCCATATTTTCAGTCCCCATACAATAGCTTTAGATGAAGAACAGACCAGAATTGAAGTCATTATTTCTCTCTATGGAAAAGTGTGGCTAGTTTGGAACAGAAACTCAATTTGTTTGTGTGAACTATTCTTTTAATGTCTTCACGTATGTTCCAATGTATGGATTAAACGTGTGTGTGTGTGTGTAGCTTAGCAGAGTCCGAGGAGCTGGCGGTGCATCTTTACCCAGGAGCTGTCACAGTCCAGGGGGTCTTGCGCAGGAAAACTGTCCTCAAAGAGGGCAAGAAACCCACGGTGAGAGCTCACACCTCTTTTTCTCCTCCTGTGATTTCACACACCCTCTTTAATTTCGTATTATATTGTATAGATTCCAGTTCTTTCACCCTCATCTTGGCTTTTTTCTCTGATGTTCAATGTCAGTCTGTCTTTATCAGAGTATCTGTCTCTCTTTCACTCGCTCATTTTATCTCTTGTCACTCCTCATCAAAATCTTCCCTTTTATCTTTTGGTCTACAGTCTCTCTTACCTGTCAGTCATTTCTCCATTAGCCCATTGATCTGAGCCATATATAATGACCAGATTGTCATGGAGTCTCGAATCATGTAAATGCAGCTTCTTGATTGCTGTAGCAAAGTGGATAGCCATGGTTAATATTGTGGAGTTGTGATGTCAAAAGTACCAGCACTTCGGGACAAATCGGTACTAAAATAAAAAAGATGTCACGATACCGGTGTATCTGCTGTACTGGTGGTAAAGAGCACCGACTCAATTCGGTCTCTGCATACAATCTGACTGTGCACTCCATTACTCCTTTTATATTAATCGTCTAATGTCCTTTGTGTGATTATTAAACAGTGAAAGATCTTTGTCCGCATGAGCTGTGTGCTTGAAAGTGAATGTGTGAAGCAGGCAGCTAATAACTCCAAACCATGCACAATTGCATTAGATGACAGAACAGAGTTTGCAGCACATACAAACTATATATTTATATAATGAAATCACAGCATTTACACATAAAGATCGCACTGGGCCATGTAGTGAACTGTTTATCCGGGTGAGTGGAACTTCCATCAGTAACACACGTCAAAATAAAAGCTAGATACCTAAAATGTACGAAATTTTGACTTGTATAATATAAAGTAAAATTTTATATTCGCTGTAGTAATAATACAATTATATTAATAATAATAAAATAGTAAGAAGAAGAATTTAGCAATATATCAAAAGCAAGATTGCTGTTGTATTCTAGATTCGTATGTAAAAAGCTTTAGTAATTAGTTTGATTAGACCTTATTTTGATGATGAATTTAAATTGAGAAACACTTGAAACATGCAATTGTTTTAATTTCTTATTTACATTGAAATGTAACTTTTTATAGGCTAAAGTTGGGTGTTCAATAGCAGATTGGCATATTTTTTATGTGGTATCAAAATTGGTATCGAGAACCGTGAAATCGCACTGGTATCGGTACTGACTACTGAAAGTTTTGGTATCGTGGTGCATTGCAATGAATATGCAAATTATTGGGACTACTGTTGGTCTTTCAGTTACACAACCTCCCTCTTACTCTTTCAGAAATGTTTAATGTTACTTGAATTGGTGACGTTTTTGTATCTTTATACTGTATTGTGTAATGCTTTTTTTGGAAAATGTTAACACAAAATTGCTGTTACATATTTTGTTTTCTTTCCTAAAAAGGAAATAAATGCTTTTTGACAGGAAAAGTGTCAAACTGAAGCATTTTCAAAATAAGTAATTAATCGAAATTAAATATTTTAGTCGACTGACAGCACTAGTTTAGATGTCTTCTTTTTTTTGTACTTGTAATCAATTCTGTCATACACACACAAGCTCACTCTTCTACTGTATATTCATGACAATGAGTGTTATGCCACTCTTTAAGGGAAGTTTTATACAGTATTTCAGATATGAGATATGAGCTCCAGTGAAATAATATTTTCTCTAATGGTTTCTCATTGACGCCCTTTAGGTGGCAGCGTGGACTAAATATTGGGTGGCTCTGTGTGGTACTCAGCTTTACTACTATACTGCCAAGTCCCTCAAAGCCACAGAGAGGAAACATGTGAGTATGAAATCCACAGTAGTCTGGCATGCAACAGAGTGGTAGCTCAGAAAATGGCAGAGCGCATCATGTGACGCAATAACACGATTAAACCAACATTCTGGAAAAGACTGCTGGCAAATGCCCGTATTAATCAGACATCTGTAAACACCTCATTTTGAATATCCACTATTAATTTAGATCTTTTCATGTCCTTAAGAAAGTCATTATGAGTGCAGTAAGATACACAAGCAGTTATGAAAATTCAAGCTAATGAAGAAATGCATTTTTAGAGCATGGAGGGTACAGATTTTTTTTATAGACATAAAAAAAAGGGATAAGTGGGTAAAAGCATCTGAACAATCTTCTGGCCTAGTAAGCTAGTTTAATTAGCAATGAAAATACAAGATTAAATGACCATGCAGAATTGCTAAAAATGATGCAAAATAAATGGCAAGTGCGAGGAATAATTGTTTAACCAGAATATGGAAGTGTGGATATAGACCACTATACAGTGGTGGTGGCGTAGTGGCTAAAGCACGGGGCTGTTTATCAAAAGGTCACTGGTTAGATCCCCACAGCCACCACCATTGTGTCCTTGAGCAAGGCACTTAACTCCAGGTTGCTCCGGGGGGATTGTCCCTGTAATAAGTGCACTGTAAGTCGCTTTGGATAAAAAGCATCTGCCAAATGCATAAATGTAAATGTAAATTCTAAGTTTCGATGCAAATACTGTAAATGTCTTTTTGTTTAATAAATGCTTAACCTGGACTTTGATTGGAAAATGATGTGCATGTAAATGTGTTTATTTTCTATTTATTTAGAATATGCAGATTACATGTATAGACCACTATTCTTAGCTGTGATGCATATACAGTAAGTGTCTTTTCAGAATAAATGCTTAACCACAATCAGAAAATGACTGTGTTTACATGCACATCATTCATTTTAGGAAAAGGAACATTTCTCTTTCACTGACCTTCAGATAGCTAAGTCATCCTCCCATTATCACTTCATCAGTTTGACGAAATGTCTCATGGTACTTAGTGGGATTGTACAGTCTGTCCAGTGGACCTGGATTTTCAAGAGGCAGACATTGTGTGAGCCAGAACAAGTGAAGCTGAACTGACTCAGTCAGACAGGAAGTCCTGGGTGGTGATCATAGAAATGTGACACTGTCCAGGAGGTATAGAGAAGAAGAATTGCAGGAGTCAGGAAGGATAGAAAACAAAATATGCTTACAAACAGCATACCTGATTACTGATTATGCTTCAGTGCTGGAGGGAGCCAGCTGGAAGCACTCATTTTATATTGAGATAGATGACATCATCAGTATAGGTCTAGCTATAACATGGTAACAGAATTAATGAGAAGCACATTTGCGCACACACACTTACTATAAAAAGCTTTTCGACTTGTTTACACTGACACTCACAATAAACGTACACATTCAGGATTGTGCACAACAGAATCTTAAATATTTTTTATTAACGAACATTGTCTCATTGCAGTTTAAGTCCACCGCCAACAAAAGTGTTTCTGTTGTGGGTTTAATGGCCATGATGGCTGACGACCCGGAGCATCCTGACGTCTTCCTGCTGACCGACTCTGAGCATGGTAAGACAGCCGATCACAATCACAATCCTCATACTCTGATAGGAAACAATCACCAGTTTAAATCACAGAAAGATCACCAATCACTTCTGGTTCACCAACTGGTTCTTTCGGACAGTTCGTTTCAATTAACAGTTTAAAAAAAAATACAAATCTCTCAACTGAAACGTTTCACCTCCTCGGTTCACGCATGCTCACTCATCAGCTGCTCACTGATCAGCAGTTCTCAGTATTGGGTGAATTCCAATCGCAAGTGATCATCCCTATGCCCTACTCACTACGAAAGACAGAGCTCTTAATATGGGCACTCTTTAAGGGAACATGGCATCACAGCTTAAATGTAGCCTTCAGTAAAAGTCTTGTAAAAGGGCCTTTAGTGAAATAATTAACTTTCTTTCTTTTGTATGGAACAACCTTTTGAGTGGCGTCCCCTTCCAAAGTGCCCTTTAAGGGTACATAAATGCCTTGGGGAAAATGAAATTATGTCTGAAAGAGGCCATTCTCAGTTCAGTGCACTGGTGACTCACAATCTGTTGTAATTGACTCAATGTACTGTTGACTCGAGAACTGCTGTCCTTGGATCAGTGTACTGGTGACTCAAAAACTGTTGCAACCGGATTATCTTCATACGTTGATATAATGGTAATACAATCAAGTCATAAACATATTCCCAGTATGATTTATTTGTTACACTTTCTGTGGTTCAGCAAGATACACCTGAAACAGACATTTTGTTCCTTAATCACACGCATGCTCAATGTGAGCAGCTCATCAGATCTCAGTATGCCAAACACCACCGAAAGAGGCAATTCTCAGTTCAGTGTACTGTTGACTCAAGAACTGTTGCAACTAGAGTGTTGAGTGGTTCATTGCAAAGAAGAGCAAATATCACCAGTTCTAGGATCCTATTACTCCCGGTTATTGGCTCATTTCGAGTCGGAGTGTCAGACATGTCCGAGAGACAGGTTAAGATAGCGTAACTTGTGGATCAGTGTTGACTCTAGACGCGAACTGTTTTAAATGATTCAGTCCGATTTGGTGAACTGGTTCAACTCGTTCACTAAAAAGAACCAGTTCAAAAGATTATTCGTTCACAAACTGGACATCACTAGCTACAATTCTAGTTCAACGTTCATCTTGTATGATTATATCAGTTGGTGTGTGGGGGGGTGCTCAGCGAGTATTGATGCATCCCTGGAGTCGCAAGTTTGCGTGTTTCCAGCCAGGTCTCCTAAGCAACCAAATTGGCCCGGTTGAGTGTAGAGTCACATGGGGTAGCCTCCTCGTGGTCACTATAATGTGGTTCTCTCTCTCGGTGGGGTGCGTGGTGAGTTGTGCGTGGATGCCGTGGAGAATAGTGTGAATCCTCCACATGGTAATGCACTCCACAGTAATGCGCTCAACAAGCCACATGATAAGATGCGTGGATTGACTGTCCCAGATGCGGAGGCAACTGAGATTCATCCTCCGCCAACCTAAATACAACTTCCTCTGACAATTTTACTTAAAAAATTATTTCCAAAACACATGCACGGAACATGTCCAAGCAGCTATGTACAAAAAATATTCTGTTTTTCAAGTTACACAGACATGCATACAGACGCTCAGCCTATCTGGTCAACAATAAAAGGCACATTTTGTGAATTCCTGTGTTTTTTTTTTTTGTTTTTTTCTCTTTTGGTACTCATCTGGTCCATATCAGTGCAAATTATTCCTGCCGGACTCTCCGGTTTGAACATGTCCATCATGTAATAAAGAGAGAGACAGACATCTTAAAAGTCTGCTCAAAATATTTGACTATTCACAATTGGAGCTGAGAGTACTACACTCTTTTTAGTAGCAACAAGCATTGTTAAAATTAGAAAAAACAAAACATAAAATTTGCATGGAGGTGATATGTAGAAGTTTGTATACAATGGCTGTTCAAATTATGCAAAATCTTGGTGCCTACTTAAAGGAATAGTTCACCCAAAAATGAAAATTCTCTCGTCATTTACTCCCCCTCATGCCATCCCAGAAGTGTATGACTTTATTTCTTCTGCAGAACACAAATTACGATTTTTTGAAGAATATCTCGGCTCTGTAGGTCCATACAATGAATGATGACATGAACTTTAAAAGTCCAAAAAGCACAAAGGCAGCATAAAATGAATCCATCAGACTCCAGTGGTAAAATCCATGTCGTCTTAAGTGATATGATAGGTGTGGGTGAAAAACCAATCAACATTTAAAGTCCTACTACTTTAGGATCTGTACTGTACTGGATATGCCCTAAAAATGCTGCTCACCATTGTTTGTTGGTCTGCCATTTTTATTAGGAAACTCCTATAAGTTCCAGGCAGGGAACAGAATGAACGCTCTACTATGGTTCAAACACTTGAGTGCGGCGTGTCAAAGCAACAGGCAAAAGGTGAGACACTATGTGTATGTGTGTTCATTTATTCAGGTGAGTGCACAAATTAACTCGATTTCCTCCACTTGGTCTCACATGTTGCTTGGTGCCCATCAGTGTGCACTGCTGACCCACCTCTACATAAAGGATGTGTGTTTAAGCAAAATTGTTGATGTTAATTGATCCTCAGGAGCTGCTATTGTGTTTAAAAAAAATCCTCTAGGTTTAATACATTGTGCTCTAACCTCAGTCATTGACAGTCTTTCAGTGGGATCTATTAAACTAAAAGCATATTTACAGAATGGCTTTTTGAACTCAGTGCACAGTTCACACTGCCCTCCAAAAACATGCCCCCATGAACAGGTGTGTCTGATTCTTCAACCTGAGCAATGCACTGCCCTCTAGTGCTTGATCTTTAAATAGACACTTCCTGTCAAGTGATACCACTAAAACAATGACTATATAAATAAAGAAATCAGTTTAGTTTTTTGCAGAAATGTGCAGATCATTGTTGTTATTATTTTATGTAAAAATGACAATTGAATACAACAAACTTGTATTGTCCTATAAACAAAGTTAGTAAGACGTAAATTCAGTTACCGCTGTAATGGATTCACTGTGTCATTTGCTATGAATTAGTCATAATGTGACTGATTCGGACCAATAACTCAGCAGTTTTAAAATATACATGTATATCACATTCAGATTATTATTTGACACGTTTTCTCTTTCTTTTTCTCAGGTCCCAGCAAATCTAATGTCCTTCGAATGAGGCAGACCTGGCCGAATCAAAGACATGGATAGCTCACGAATGGCTGAAGCAGAGGAATATCGGGGAAAAGGAGGAGAAGCAGAATAAAAGAGCAAATGACTCTGTGTTTTTTGTGCATTGGAGCTTTCCCACTGCCATCACCCAGCCTGAGCCTCACTGCAAACTCCTCTAACACCACTGCCTTAACAAGCAGAGTGTGTGTATGTGTGTGTGTGTGTGTGTGTGTGTGTGTGTGTGTGTGTGAGAAGAGATGCAACACTTCCAGCCCCCTGCACTCAATTTACCTGAAAGGACCTGATTTCTCATTACTTTTAGCTTTGATTTACACTTCCTCTATGTTCCATTAGATTCCAAACAGCACCAGTTCTCATTCAGGATCATTCCTGAACCTCTGGAATTTTATTACCCTTCTTTTACTTGGTCATTGCTTGCTTTTTTTCTATTTTTTTAATTGTTTGAAATTCTGATCAGCCCTCCCCTGCCAAAACAGTTTGAAAAAGGCATCTCTACGGAAGACCGGCCCTCACACGCATACTCGCACAAGACGCTGATTGTCTTTTGACACACATGAGTTAGACTCATGCAAGCATGACACAAGATTTTCCACAATCAGGTTTAACTGTACAAGTGGAAGACCCTCACTTATTTAAATTAGATTCCAAAAATGCAAACAGAAAGGGCTCCGACACACAATGAGTTCCAGATGAAATGAAACCATTTTCTTCAGCAGTTCTTCTGAATGTCTACTTGAACTTCTGTGATGTTTTGTGGATTCTTTAACCTATTTTAGCTCATATTAACACACAAACACACTCACAAACAAAAAACATTTCATTTTACCAAATGGTTTCTAAAATTTAAAATGAAGGTGCATGGGAAGAAGAGATCGAGAAGGGAAGTGCTCATCACAGCAGCAGCAGCGAGCTGTTTGAAGCCACTCTCTTGTGATTCTATAAATGAGTGTGAAAAGATGCCAGTTGAGGATTTTAGCAGCATGAGCAAGACTTCGTCCAGCTTCAATGCTCCTGCAATAAGCACACCTGTTTACACAAGTTCAATCAATCTCTAAAATAATTTTCTGTTCCTTTTTGGAGTCAAAATGCGATTCCGAGTTTTGTGAGATGCCGTCTACAATATCACATACATACACACTTTTATAGTCAATTGAAAGCTGTGAATGTTAGTGGGTGCATCAGTCGGTAGGTTTACGTCTCTTAAATTGGGTTTAGTCCCATTCAGCTTAGTTTTTCCTGTCTATCTGTTGGTTTTCCATTTGGAAAAGTGTGAATGGTGGGGGATTTATTTGTGTGCATCAATAGCCTACAATTAATGTTAGTGTGTTACCTTTTGTTATCGATGATGTGCTTTTATTTGTTATTTCATTTGCTTTGATGTGGTTTTGCTTTATTTTATTTTATTATTTTATTTAAGTATTACTGGGATAGTTGCACATGTCTAGATTATTTGAATTGTCTGTTACATTAACATGTTACGTTTCATTTAGTCTTGTCATTTTCGTTTTGAGAGTAACGCCACACCTCGGCTTGGCTTTAGTGGGATCGTGCGGATGTTTTCTTTTTCTTGTTGAGCCATTAAGCTTTCCATTTGCCCTCTTGAGAGAACAGATGATTGAAAGTTTGACAGAGGTTTGACAGAGATATTTGTTTGCTTTTGTCTCATGCAGCTCAGTGTGTTTGTACTGTAAGTCTTTGTTTGCTCTTCCTACATTAGTTTCTATTTGGGAACAAGAGAAGAGTTCTGTTAAGTTTCGAACAAATTAATAGCATTACTGAAGAATGAAGCAGTTTATTCTGCCGTACCAGGATGTCTTGCTATGTTCAGTTCAGATGGGTCCATCTTAAGCTTTTCTTAGCAGTCCTTTTTAATTTCATGGATCTGTTCATTTTTTCAATCTCTGCTTTTCGGTTCCCAGTTGTGTGGAATGTCATACTGAGGTTCAGCATCCCGTATTTGAATCCAGCTGTGTGATTTTAATTGGATGATCACAAGACACTTCTGTTGTTGAAGTGCTGAGGTGTCTATAGCCATTTTTCCACCATCGGGTTGAACCGTTCTTGTTACAGAACCATTCTGTGAAAACCGCTCTGAACCGTTCCAATCTGGGCTTTTTCCATCATGGTGCTGTGAAATCAGGATTAGAATGGATTGACAGACAAGTGAGCCATTCTGCAGCACGGTTGAGTATTCTGGTTGCTGAGAAATCCCAGCCGGGAATGGTTTGTAGTAGTACAATATTGAACTGTGCTCAAGTGGAAATGCTTTTGGAACCATTTACTCACCATACTCTGAACCGTTCAGCCCAGTGCTGGAAAAGCAGCTTATGTTTCACTGGCTTTTACTCTACAATTATAAGCAGAATTAACTTGCCATTAATAAAAGGTAAGACTAGGAGATGCTGTACAAACAGAAACTAGTTTATTCTGTTTTTTCCTTTTAACTCTGAAGTAGTTATCAGCATATCCGTTTGTTTTTATCATTTGCATTGATTTGGCATGGGATATGAGTGGTTTTCAGGGAGATGATTGGATGGTTTGGTAGAGGAGTGGAAACTGGGTGTCTTCTGTATTCTTTAAACATAATATTTTTGTTCTTTAAAGTGTCTTTGATCTAAAAGGGAAGACCATGATTTTAGTAGGACACAGGCAATACTGAAACATTTGAGAAAAAGACGTTTACAGACAGTTTAGGTAATCTGGGGTAGTTTCTGTTTACTTAAGTTTGTATTGTATTGAGCCAGATATTAGCACTTTGGATTGAATCTTTATAGTAGGTTCTAGCTTTGCCACATAAAACAAATTAAAATGGGAGTGAATGTTTGCCAGTTGGAAAAACAACAATGGAAGTGAATCAGCAAAATTCAGATAACCTGTCATGTTGGTTAAGTGTTTACATAGTTTACAGTATCAAACTGTGAAGTCCTGTGTGCAGCTGGTTCTCAATATATTAGTTTCCATGATGGCAGAGGCATTCGGTGATGTTTTTTTTTAATCTCCATGGTTTGACCAGCTGCGTTTAAAAGAGTGTAGAAATAAGAAATATCATGAAACATAAGAGAAGAGGGATTGCGAGAGTAACTGTATGCTGGTAAATATCTCACCAGACACTTTACTGCTATGATTAATATATCTTGGCATGTCTCAGACCTTGTCCACCAGGGACTTGCTAGACACTTTAGGAGCTCTACACCCTCTTTGGTATTGTCTTGCTTTGTCTCTCTGAAACATTCATTGGAATAGGACTATGGTTGATTTTGAAGACTAGTTAGAGGGAAAAACTGTGTATGGACCGTAAACGAAGACAGAATAACAGTGTGAAAAATCTCACATTGACTTGGCTGCCTCAGTTATCTCATACATATTTGGACCTTTATCATTCTGTTTTTTTTTCCAGATTGTGCTTGTTCCTATTTTCCATTCTGTCACACTACATCTCTCTCACGTTCATGTTGTTCAATTCTCCAAGACATTTGTTTTATCAATGTTTTTCCTAATTGGAAAAACTGTACTTTGAAGCAAAATTATTAGAATTGGAACAGTAACGGTAAGTGTTATTTTTGTTGTTGCTGTTATTTTTTTGTTTGTTTGTTTTTCCCCCCTCAGTTCCATCTTTTGATTCTTTGTGGAATTCTCCAATCTCCAACATACTTTGTACCATGCAATTTCACTGTCTTTATATGTACAATGCATATGATATCATACAAATGCAAATATACACACCTGTAAGTTTGGGATTTTTCTTTGGCTTCTTGAACTCTCCTGCATCGCTTGTTTTATGTGGTGGTGTATTACAGTGGACTGATACAGATTTGTAGTGTGTATGTGTGTGTGTGTGTGTGTGTGTGTGTGTGTGTGTGTGTGTGTGTGTGTGTGTGTGTGTGTGTGTGTGTGTGTGTGTGTGTTACCTCTGTGCCATCCTGTATCACCTGCTCCCACCCACTTTGTATCGTCCCTGTCTGACCCCATGCTGACTGGGACAATGACCCATGGTAGCGCTATGACCTTTGATCTTAGTGATGTGCTCCTGGGTTCCAGACAGGCAAAAACTAATAAACATTTTTGATTGTATGTTTTCTAATCCAAATGCCTCCTGTGTATTCTTTGCTTAGGGTGGCTACATTACGTTCGGAAAGGGGATAGACTTACAGTCTCTACAATGGGTTGTACTGTTATTTAAAGTGGTTTGGATTGTGTTGAAAAAAATTATAGAAATGTAATATGACAAAAATATCCAGAAAACATCTCCATTACATACGTAGCCTCTGTACCCTGAGACGAAGGGAACAAAACATTGTGTGCTAATGCATATGGGGGAGTGTTGTTCCACATGACCTTGTTGAAACCTCTCTACAATAATGTCAATATTTTAACATTGGCTGTGGTATTTGCCCTTTTGGGTGCAAAGCTGTTCGTTATAAAAGCAGGCGCACACCATTCCTCAGAATTTTCTGACTGAGGGACAAGGAGCGCATCACTCGCACCTCAGAAGAACTATGAGTCTTGTAGTGCAGCCAGCGTTCACAATGTCTCGTTCCCTTCGTCTCAGAGAACCAAGGTTACATACGTAACTGAGATGTTCCCTAATGACTCGGTACATTTGACATTGAATGGTAACGCATATAGGGAACAGAATCCCATCACATAGTGGGCCTGGGTAGCTCAGCGAGTAAAGACGCTCACTACCTCTCCTGGAGTCATGAGTTCGAATCCACAGCATGCTATGTCTCTGGTAACGCGCTCAACAAGCCACGTGATTAGCATGTGAGACAGTCAATCCACGCATCTAATCACATGGCTTGTTGAGCGCGTGTGGAGGCTACAAGCTAAACACACTATGTGCCCCACCGAGAGTGAGAACCACATTATAGCGACCATGATGAGGTTACCCTGTGTGACTCCACCCTTCCTAGCAACCAGGCCAATTTGGTTGCTTAAGAGACCTGGCTAGGAGACCTGCATGACTGCAGCCGAAGTGAGTATGCCGCAATTGAGTGACCATCATGTTGGGTCAGGAGGGGAGCATTCAGAATGAAAATATGAACTATAGTCATACAGTATGAATTAACTCCTTCACGAACCCAGAACCCAGTTTATTTGGGAAGGCAGTTTATTTATAATGAAAGTGTTTGTGACTTTCTGGTAAATTAGAATGGCCTGATGCAGGTGGTTGTGTAAAATGATGGGGAGCCTGTACTTAAGGGGAGGGGCATAAGTATATGTTTGGCAAACGAAATAGCAAGTGCTCTAAACAGAGAGGACTTGTGAAGAGGGAGGTTACATCTAGGTTGTAAAACCTTGCGAAAAAATTGTAAGGACACACCGTTCATACAGGCCCATGGGGAGGCCATGCCTCTAGCTGAATGTGCTTTAACACTGTTTCCATGTCCACTCTGACTCTGCTGATGACAGAATGGAAGTGCATACTTGCGTTTTGTGGGCCAGAGTGTCATGGAGACATATGTCATGGAGAGTGTCATGGAGACACCAGTACTGTTGCATTGTCTGAATGAATCAGAATGTGGTGATTCATAATATCGGAATGAAAATCTCTCAAAGCTAGAAAGATGACCAGTTGGGCATAACCATTTTTTGTAATTGTGACGCGGGTGAGCTGAATAGGGCATCCGCCAGGATTTTGACAGTTCGTTATGAACTTCAGGGAAGAACAGGTAAGTTCTACAAGATGCGGTCATCCACTGACCACTAGCCTGATGCAGCGAGAGACATGACAAATCATCATTCCCAGCATCAGAACCTCTGAAAGAGACTAGGCTGTGTGTTCCTGTGAAAGCCCGAAGCTCGTCATGCACATAATGTAACTGCTTAGACACATTGCATGGAAATTGAGGGGCTCTCGGGAAGTGACGAGGCTGAGTGATGTTTGCCGGAACACTGCAAGGAAGTGAAGAGTCTTCTTGTTGCCGTGGAATTTCTTCTCGCTGAATCGTATAGTCGATGGCAAAGCAGTAGAGGGCTTCTAGATGAGAGATGAATCGCTGTCTTGAAGGAAGAAAATTCAGAGGAATGGTGTTTGTGCACCTGCTTGTACAGCGGACAGATTTGTGCCTAAAAGGGCGGGGTTTAAACACCTTAGCCAATATTAGAATATTGGCATTATTGTAGAGAGGTTTCAACTAGGTCGTGTGGAAGGACCAGCACATCTGATTCACGTCAAAAAGTTAATATAGTGCTACTGTGAATAAGGTCTATGGTGCTCTGTTTATACTGTATTTATACTGTCTCGGTTTTAATGTATACTGCAAACATGTACATATATATGCAAGATGTTCTATATTCATAGAAAACCCTTATGACATACTACATTGACAACAGAGCACAAAGCAATGCACTCGATTTGACTTTTCATTTCCAGTATGACAGATGAAAATCAAATGCCTGATGAAGGTCATGTGGCCAAACGTCTATTGGAAGCTATGGTAATGTGTGATATTTTTGGCTTTTTGTCTAGATAATATATTTTTTCTTACAGACCTACCTATGACTTTTTGGGTGTGCAAGGGGCTTTGAATTATCAGAATGACAGATGAACCATCAAAAGTTATTTTTAATCAAGATCAATATCTCGAGTCATTATTTGATCAGACTCCCAAAGGTAAAAAAAAATATTAGTTACTTAAGAAAAACAATGCAAAGTAAAAAAAATTTGTTTCTGTAATAACCAGATGCCACTCACTGAGTTAAGCGTGCAACGTGTTATCATTGTATACTTTTTCACACACAATCAAAAATATATATATTTGGCTATTTTTTTATATTTACCTATTTTAATTTAATACAATTCCACCAAATTGAATTTTTTGAAATTAATAAAACTTTAAATATTTTATTTAATTGAAGATTACTAAATTCCATTTGATAGAATTGTTTTATGAAATCAAAGGGTAAATCTTAAAATATTTTCTGCACAGTAAGCAGTACACTATCATTCTATTCTGAACACTGCCTGTGTACACAAAGTTAGTGTTATATATATATTTATCTATTTATCTATCTTATGGTGCAACTTTCCACTGCTGAAGTAGTGTCTGATTTGGTAAAAAAAAAAAAAAGTCTGTTTCTACATCTGGATGTGTTCTGTTCCACTTACAAATACATGAAGGTCCTTTATTTTTCAGATGAGTATTTTTAGCTGCAGTCATGAGTTTTCTTCAAAGAGGGCAAATGTGGAGCAGTACTGTATTCTAAAGTAGATGGAGAGGTGGAGGGGGATAGAGAATTTGTTCTGGGGAAACATGAAATTTAGTTCTAAAAATGACCAAAAAAAGCACCATAACAGTAATCCGTATGACTTACTCGTTATATATTTAAAGTCTTCTGAAGCCATTTAATATTTTTGTGAGGAACAGGGTGAAATTTAAAGCTGAAGTTTGTCATTTCTGCTCCACTAAAGCTACAACAAACGAAATTGTAAAAATAAAAATAGTTTTCAAAACAGTTTTCTGAACCATGCCTTTGGCTGAGTAACGTTGTTGGGGGTGGATCTAAGTGTGTCAATCAAAACAAACAGCAATTTTCATAGTGCCACATAAAGACAGTGCTTACAGTTTCCCAGTAAATTAACTTATAAATGCCTTGTCTCTGCATACTCCAACTTTAAATCATTCCTTCATCATAGCTCTCAAATCTCATTTGCGCACATACGTAATTAAACAAACGAAAAATGTTAGGCCTATGTTTTATCTGTGAGGAAGAAAGCCGAGTCATATGGGTTTGGAACGTCATGACAGTGGCGAAGTAAATTACAAAATATATACATTTTGGGGTAAATGCACGTCTTCAACTGCCGTTGTAACAGAACACGGTTACAGATCGATTTATTTGTGAACGGTATACGTACCTGGTATAAATGATCATTTGTGGAGGTTTGGGCACAGACAATTGTGTAATGGAGCTCGACAGTGCGGTGTGACTTCCCCCTGCTGTTCACCAGCGTTAACACTCAACACTTCTGTCAAAAAATATCAATGTTTGAGCCCTCATTATTACTTTAGCTGCCATTAATATATAATAAGCAGTATAAATGAGGTGTTTACTATATATCTGTATACATTATTTAAATGTTATATTTTTTTTTTAATCCCTGTGACATTTGAAACATCTACCAAAATTACAGAAGAGAATTGTGTAAACCATTAAACTCGCTATGAGTCCGTCAATATAAACCGTTTTTCTTCTCTACCATACACGCTTTTGCAAACTAATAGACCGCTATCGCTTTAAGACGCGGAGGGTTTGCCTCTGTAAATGTGTACACGCAGTCAGGAAGAGCCTCAGAGAATGACACACAAATACAGGCAGCAGGAGCGGTAATGAATGGAGCCTTTCTGACAGACTTCTGTTTTATTTGAATTTCCGCTTTTAATCAGCACGAGCAAGTGACCGTTACAACCGTTGGGATTTTTCCCTGTTTGAAAGTCGCGCGAGGGTGAGTCTTTAAATGTCACAGTTTCACTGTTAGCTTTGCGGATGTGCTCTGACTAAAAACTGACTTGAACTCACTTATAGCAGCGCTAGACCGTCTTACAGACATGCACCATTCAGTGAGCTCGAATATTGACGTCGAGGTATATTGTTTTGTCACTATATTATGAGGGAAACACCTTGAAGCGGCTAGCTGGCTAACCGTTAGCCACTCTTGCTTTTAAACAACAGATGGAATTGATATTTCTGGCGCGAGAGCTAAATTTGACAATTGTTTCTACACATTTAAGGTTGTAAACATGCTTTTAGTTCAGTAAGTGAATTTTGCTTACATGTAAGGAAAGAGCATTACATGTCTTTAAATGGATGTGTATTCTGACAGCTCTATCAAGTCATATTGCATCTTACTGACCATCTCAAATCTAAAAGCTTGCCTAACTGGTTTATTTATAACTCTATTCGTGCACTTTAGACTTCTGTGCCATAGATGTGATGTCTAGATGAATGACTGATTGTATGTCATTACTGCCTGCGTGGACAGGATATGCTGCATACAGTCCACTCAATCTGTCCATGATTAATGTACAGTTATACACTTAACTGCTCTTGGTGAGAGCGCCTTTTGGTTGATTGCGTGACAAAGGTGATGCACATCTGCTGGTCTGAATTCCTGCAAGTGTTGAATGCCTTTGTGTTTGCCTACTTTTAAAAAAAAAAATTTTTGGTCATGTTTTGGGGGGGGGGGGTTTCCATCGTTTGTGAGATGAGTGTTACCAAGGCAGCAACTGTGGTCTTTTGACCCATTTTACAATGGTGTAAAACATAGGCTAGTGTATGAATATGTATGTGTGTGTATATATATATAGAGAGAGAGAGAGAGAGAGAGAGAGAGAGCGCAAAAGGTTTTAAAACACAAAAAATGTTGAGCAAGAGTAGAAGCATTAGATTCTTGTTTTTATAAGTGCAGCACATTAATATATTTAAACTTTGACATACAGATCTTTTCTAATGATTAAAGGCAAATATCAATAAAACTTCTATTATATACTGTCTACAAATATGCAGATATCTTGTTTAAACAGATGTCATTCACAAACCTCATGAAAATCCAGAGTTTTCTTCCCATCAAGCGTTCCTCTAATATCTTCCTCTGAAGCGCCGCTTCTGTCAGCCAGAATCAAAACTTCCTCTTCACAAATCATGACAGTCAGTGGTCACAATCCAAGCAGGCGATGCAGGCCATTTAAACTGTCAGGAGACTGGTGCTCGCGCCGGGTCCACATGAGCACGTGAGTGCAACCAAAGTCTTACTAGCAATTCAGTCTCGGGAGGTCATCATTTGGAGCCAAAGTCTATGCAGTAGTGATCGTGGGATGGAGCCGCGGTATCATGGTCCCGCCCGAAGCTAATGGCTATACTACAGTACTGGCTTTTTAATTCAAGTTCAAGGGCAGAATGATTTTTTTAGACTGGGTATAATTCAGATTTTTACCATAATAGGCCTATTTTCTAAAATAAAAAAATAATTTGTTACTGCCAGTTACCGATCACCTGCTTTTTTTTCCAAATAGTTAACATTAGACTGCTGTCTTAACTAGCTAGCTAATAACATTAATTTACTGATTAGCTTACAAAGCACAAATTTAACTTACTAAAAAACTGTAGTGATCCCTCAGATCATTAGGTTGGTTAATTTACTCCAAAACAACTAATTTTGTCAGTTTGAAAAGACAATTACAGTTATGGAAAGTTAAAAGTTAAATTAAACACTTCATCTCCTCTCAACATTCTCGAAAAGTTTGCAGGTGCCTCCACGACTACTTCACTCAGAGAAGCTGTCAATCATTACATCACACCCCCTTTTATAGCATCAAATAACTATTTAAAACCAAACTTATCAGAAAAAATGTAACACTTTATCATACATCTACATTATAAGAACTACCTAAAATGACAAACCATCTTTGGGAAAAATGTGTTTGAGGTGTACTTTGATTTTTTTAGTGTGGCTAATGTCCCATCCGCTAACATGGAAGGGAGCAGGGTTTATGATCGAAACTGTAGCCAGTCACCAGGGGTCAATCGAGATGGTTTGGCTTAACTTTTGGGGAGCTGTCATGTAATCCATCTATATAGACAGTCTATGGTACAGACCTTCTGACTGTTAAATGTGCTATGTCTTTTCTTATCGATCATACTGATAGCATAGTGGACCATTAAATATTGAAAAAATTCCATGGACATTGATGGAATGTTCAAACAGGGCAACGTAATGTTTGTGAATTCTATGTAATGTCTTTCTGACTATCCAGAGACTATTATGCAGAGATGGGTCACTTCTATTAAAATGCATGGGAGAAATTGGAACGCCCAACGGTCAACAGATGTAGAAAGGTAGTCTCACCTTGCAGGTGTGATATGAGTGTTGTCAAATTTTACTGCTTATTTGAAAGATGTTGTTTAAACTTGAACTTGGCAAGCAGTTTTTGAGATTTCGATGTTCCCCCATTCAAGTAGATAGGAGCTGCACTGTGGTGACTTCAAATAGCCTCCCGAGAGCATTCCAAAGATGGCCGCCAGTGGACTGACTAGCTAGAAAGACTTTGGACTATATCCCGAGTGACTTTGACAAGGTCCAAATTGTTATGGCCAAACGACTGGGTCAGAGCATCTCTGAGATGACAAGGCTTGTGGGGTGCCCCAGTCAGCAGTGGTGAGTACCTATCGAAAGTGGTCCGAGGAGGGACAAACCACAAACTGGCGACGGTGTTGGGTGCCTAAGGCTCATAGATGCGCTAGGGCAATGAAGGCTGGTCCGAACTGTGGCACAAGTCACAGAAAATTGTAATGGGAGGAATGTGTCACAACACGCAGTGCATCACACCCTGCTAATTATGCAATTATGTGAGAAGAAATTAATGGCTGAATAGCTGAAATCTACCTCTGGTTTGAGTTCTGTTTGTATTTATTCAGTGCAAAGGATTTTTCCCATTAATATTTTGCTAAGGCGTTTAATTAAATCCCCAATAATAGAGTTGTTAGCAGTTATCCAAAGGAACCACCTCTGAGGTGTATCACAACATTACTTTGATTTGAAGCAAAAAAGTATTTGAAGATTGGACAAAAAGTCAAAAGTAAAAGGCTTTGTACTTAGCATCTTTAACGAGGGCACAGACTACTATCCCATGAAGCATTGCAAATTATGTAATTAAATGGAAATACATGAAAATGTTTAAAACTATTGATTTTAGGTTGTTGAATATAAGTACATTTTTGGTAATGTCACTGGCACCAAATAGAGAAAAACAATGCTGATCCATGTTGGAGGTGAAATTTGAAGAAAACGAAAATTGTGTAGTGGGATTAGACCAACTACTATGTAATGTACCATATTCAAAGCTGTATTATGTGGATGTCTGCCAAACATTTTCCTTTTATACAGTTGTCATGTGTGGGCCGATCCCACATACCGATACTGCATATAAGATTCCAGAGTACACAAGTAAATGTGTGTGTGTGTTTTTAGTAGAAGTCTTTGGAGTGGCAGAGCTCTCAAACACAGTATAAGCCCCAGTCTGAGATCAGGAAGTGCTGAGAGACACCGTGTTCAGACTGTGTTTGAAAGGGCTTAGTGCAGCACAACAGTATGTTAAGGGAGAGTCTGACTCCTGCTACTGCTTGAATAGACCCTTGGGAAGAGTGTATAGATATGTCATTATGTGGTGTTTTCAAATGTTCAAATTAATGTTAGCATGTTTAATATAAAGCTGAAGTCAGAAGTTTACATACACTTAGGTTGAAGTCATTAAAACACATTTTTAACCACTGATTTAATATTAGCAAACTATAGTGTAATGAAGTTCAATGGAAAGGAGGCGGCGAAAACCGGCTTGGCAGTATAAATAATATTTTAATGATAAACTTAAACAAAAGACAAAAACACATACATGACAGACATGCCCGTAAATGATCTCTCTCTCCCGCACCATCTTCCGCAGTTGGCCTTTATCCCTCTCGGAGGCTTGATTAGCCTGATAAGGGACCGCGTGTGTAGAATCACCACCTGCCCTCCGCCCTGCCACACATAGTTTTGGCAAGTTATTTTGGACATCTACATGCATGACAAGAGTAATTTTTTTCAACAATTGTTTACAGACAGATTGTTTAATTTTTAATGGACTATATCGCAATTCCACTGGGTCAGAAGTTTACATGCACCAAGTTAACTGTGTCTTCAAGCAGACTGGAAAATTCCAAAAAAATATTGAATTGGTGGTGAACCTGTGGATGTATTTTAAGGCCTACTTTCAAACTCAGTGCCTCTTTGCTTGACATCATGGGAAAATCAATAGAAATCAGCCAAGACCTCATTGTGGAAAAATGTTTTTTTCAAAATTGTGGAACTCCACAAAACTGGTTCATCCTTGGGAGCAATTTCCAAATGCCTGAAGGTACCACGTTCATCTGTACAAACAATAGTATGCAAGTATAAACACCATTGGACCACGCAGCCATTATACTGCTCTGGAAGGAGATGCAATCTGTCTGCTAGAGATTAACGCAGTTTGGTGCAAAAAGTGCAAATTAATCCCAGGAGTGCCAACATAAATATCTCGTATCATGCACATTGACAAGTGCACGAGGAACAAATCAATGGCCACTGTTTGTGAGTAATTTAATCGCGGTAGACATCCGTTTATTTATTAAAGTTGCTTTTACATACCTTTCGAAATAATAGACAGCAGTCATGGAATTAGCCCACAAAACATAAATCATATAATTTCTATGCACAAAGATGTTTTAAATTAAAAATAAATACACAATACTAGGAAAAAGGTTTCAGTGTGTTTTTTGTTTTGTTTTTTTATGCAGCACTAACATATAACCCAATTAAATGAAAGTTCGCTAACTGGTTAGTTTAGTTTCTCTTTTGGACTTCCCATGAAATATCGTCGCCATAGCAACCAACACCAGTGATTGGTGATCTGGGTCAACACTAATGAAAAATTGTTTCACCGATATGAACGTCAGCATGTTCCATAATGAACAAATAAACAGTAATAGGTTAAAGTGCCCAGATTCTCACACCAATATACACTCACCTAAAGGATTATTAGGAACACCATACTAATACTGTGTTTGACCCCCTTTCGCCTTCAGAACTGCCTTAATTCTAAGTGGCATTGATTCAACAAGGTGCTGAAAGCATTCTTTAGGAATGTTGGCCCATATTGATAGGATAGCATCTTGCAGTTGATGGAGATTTGTGGGATGCACATCCAGGGCACGAAGCTCCCGTTCCACCACATCCCAAAGATGCTCTATTGGGTTGAGATCTGGTGACTGTGGGGGCCATTTTAGTACAGTGAACTCATTGTCATGTTCAAGAAACCAATTTGAAATGATTCGAGCTTTGTGACATGGTGCATTATCCTGCTGGAAGTAGCCATCAGAGGATGGGTACATGGTGGCCATAAAGGGATGGAGGGGGCCTAAAGTGTGCCAAGAAAACATCCCCCACACCATTACACCACCACCACCATCCTGCACAGTGGTAACAAGGCATGATGGATCCATGTTCTCATTCTGTTTACGCCAAATTCTGACTCTACCATCTGAATGTCTCAACAGAAATCGAGATTCATCAGACCAGGCAACATTTTTCCAGTCTTCAACTGTCCAATTTTGGTGAGCTCTTGCAAATTGTAGCGTGGTACCCGGTGGGGTCTTCTGCTGTTGTAGCCCATCCGCCTCAAGGTTGTGCGTGTTGTGGCTTCACAAATGCTTTGCTGCATACCTCGGTTGTAACGAGTGGTTATTTCAGGCAAAGTTGCTCTTCTATCAGCTTGAATCAGTCGGCCCATTCTCCTCTGACCTCTAGCATCAACAAGGCATTTTCGCCCACAGGACTGCTGCATACTAGATGTTTACCCTTTTCACACCATTCTTTGTAATGACCCTAGAAATGGTTGTGCATGAAAATCCCAGTAACTGAGCAGATTGTGAAATACTCAGACCGGCCCGTCTGGCACCAATAACCATGCCACGCTCAAAATTGCTTAAATCACCTTTCTTTCCCATTCTGACATTCAGTTTGGAGTTCAGGAGATTGTCTTGACCAGGACCACACCCCTAAATGCATTGAAGCAACTGCCATGTGATTGGTTGATTAGATAATTGCATTAATGAGAAATTGAACAGGTGTTCCTAATAATCCTTTAGGTGAGTGTGTATATATATAGCGAATTTTGTGTGATAAATGTTCACTGCACGGGTTAAAGTTTTGTGTACATTACCATTATTTGTAAGGGAAACCGTATGTGTGAGCTAGGAATTAAATTAAACGGTCCTATTTTATAAGGAAATTTATAATTGAATCAGTCGCGTTTGACAACCGTTATAATTTAGATCCGTGACAAATAACTAGATTATTTTTCTGAATTAAAATCGTAATACAACATCTTGTTGTATCCCCTCACAATTTCTACTCTAGGGAATCAGCTTTAATAAGAGAATTATGATTAATTCTCTTATTGGAGTAATATTATTCTCATGGCTTATTGACAATAATATTACACATATAGGTAGAGCTTTGAAGCCAAATCTTTTAGAAACAGGTAAGTGATTATTTATCAAAATATACCTCAATCAAAATATCTTTAAAATGGAAACATCAGTAATTAATTATAACTCGTTATAATTAATTATGAACATTTGGATCAGTTAATAGATTTAACTTGAGGTAGCTGAATGAATATTACAATCAGTTTATCTTTTTGTCCAGCGAACACTGTCTTGATCGTCCATCAGTTCTCAGAAAGGATATTTTTCATGGCCACACAAAAATATCTCTGTCTTAGCATGGAGCTGAGATCGAATCGTTAAATTTACATTGATATACAAGCAGACCAGAATCAACTCGCAAGAATGTACACAAAGGTTTGTTTAACTAAAATACGAA
The DNA here is from genome assembly GCF_025860055.1 of Xyrauchen texanus. Taxonomy (NCBI): domain Eukaryota; kingdom Metazoa; phylum Chordata; class Actinopteri; order Cypriniformes; family Catostomidae; genus Xyrauchen; species Xyrauchen texanus. The sequence continues at coordinate 13,753,115 of NC_068305.1, forward strand.
CACATAACTAATCTAAACAATATCATACACACGAAACTCATACATGGGAAAGGGAAAATAAAATGAAACCGGAACAGAATAGGGGAAATGCAGTTATGAAAAGAATAATTTGACCATCTGAGAGAACCATTAGTTTCTTAAGACCACCTTTGTTGCAAAGGGGTTGTCAGCTTACACTAAAACTACATTCAGTTTGTTACTGGTACGATACTTGCAATTGCCTTGGCTGTTGAGAGAATGCCCGGATGCAGTCACGGGAGAAAGGCTTGATGGATCCTTGGGTCGATAGTTTGGAGGTTGCAACCAATTTCTTCTGCATTGAATAAGGAAATTATGATGAACTGTGGTGTTCATTGACTCCATGGTCAAGGTAGTTGCACATGGCTTGAGGTGTTGTGGTCTGCCACCTCGTGGTCAGCATGACCAGCAGCAGCGGGAAGAGAGAGTCTGGGGAAAAGTCAAGTCAAGTGGTTTTTATTGTGGTTTCAACCATATACAGTTAGTACAGTACACAGCGAAACGAGACAACGTTCCTCCAGGACCATGGTGCTACATAAAACAACATAGGACAAACCCAGAATCACATGAGACTACACAGACTAAATAACATACCTATATAAAGTGCACGTGCAAACGTGTGCAAAAAGTACGGGACCGTACAATAAATTACTAACAATGAACAGGACAATAGACACACTAAGAGACAGTGCAGCGCCGACCAGTACACAGTAGAGCAAAAGATGACAGTTTCTAAAAATGCCAAATGTAAACATGACATACTATGAGATCGTGTTCTATGCACATAGCAGTTATTGAGGTAGCAGCCAGTTATAAAGTGACAAAATTAAAGTGCAACTCAGGACGTGTGTGTGTGTGTGTGTGTGTGTCAACCCGTCTCTTGAGTATTGAGGAGTCTGATGGCTTGGGGGAAGAAGCTGTTACACAGTCTGGCCATGAGGGCCCGAATGCTTCGGTACCTCTTGCCAGACGCAAGAGGGTGAAGAGTTTGTGTGTGGGGTCGTCCACATTGCTGGTTGCTTTGCGGATGCAGTGTTTTTTGTAAATGTCTTTGATGGAGGGAAGAGAGACCCCGATGTTCTTCTCAGCTGTCCTCACTATCCTCCGCAGGGTGCAAGAGTCGGTGCAATAGTGGTTTAGTTAAGCTGTTTTTCATACACACTGCCAGTGACACTATCCCATTCATTTTCAATGAGAGCTGGCGACTTCCAGCGGCATGAGCTGTCGTGACCGTTGGCGACCAGATGTGGACGTGTCCAGTGATGCGACAAAGTTGAGACAAGTTTAACTTTATTCAAATGAAGAGCGACTTACAGGAGTGACAGCCAATACGAGAGAAGACGGTAGAGCTCGTGTGATCTCTCTCTCTCTCAGCTCCTACAGTAATGGAAAGATCAGGGGACCCACCCTTTGCAGCAGCTCATCAAACTGCTGGAAACGGACTTCATCCAGCCGCAGCTCTTGCACCAGACGGTGGTACTCACCATGCTGACTCAGAGATTGAATGATTTTGTGGACCCAGACAGACCGACATTTGCGTTTTCGCCTCTCTGGCAAAGTGCACACCTTGTTTCTCATTCATCTTTGATATAAAGCATTTTATGTACTGATTTCATTTATATTTAGTCTTTTCCCTCCAAAATGTTTGTTTTTAGCGGCAAGAAAACTAATTCGCTGTCACTTTCTCACTTTTTCACACTAATGAAAATAAAAAAATGGTCCATGCAGACCATGCATTTTCAAAATGTTCTCTCTGTAGATACACCTGAACCCCCATACAGTAACATTCCTCAGTCACAAGGGCTTCTATGCCCCCGTACTTGGCTATCTGTATGTAAAGAAAAATGAAAATAATTTTAATGTAAAAAAAATGTATATATATATATATATATATATATATATATATATATATATATATATATATATATATACTCTCACCCTAACACTCCGTCTTCCAAACCATGTTTTTGCCTTACCCCGATTCACTACAGTAAGCCTACAATAATGATTTATATTTTAGAGCTGTTGGGACGTATTTGGCAGGAAATTGCATACTTCTGTCAGTCATCCATACGTGTTTCGTCATGTCCGTAAATAAAGAAAAGTTACAGCTTTGCAGCATGTGTATATGTGCCTTTTGAATAAAAAAATAAAGAAGCCTCTTAACCGAGAAGAGTCAGCAAGCAAAAAGGTAACGTGACAGAGCCTGTTATACAGTACAACACGTAACTACATCGGATTGGCTTTTCAAAGGTGGCGACAACTTTGAGATTTCGAGGATTTAAAACAGACCAAGAGATGGAGTTTTTCCTTACTTGACAGGTAAGATACGTTGTTGGACCGATAGTTAGCCAGGTAGCTTTTTTTAGAGTGGTAGTTTGTTAGATTGCATTAGCCACTTTAATGGAGCATTTTATTGTAGATTGTGGTACTTCAGTGCTTTCAATTCCATTTCGAGGAAGGACGGACAGTGGAAACATATTTATTTTATGCTGGTAACAATGCCAATCTGTAAACCACTTACTACCTTGGTCTATTTGCCTGCATTTTTTTCGAATATCCATGTTTTTCATCATTTCGTTATTTATTTTATGAGGGAAGGGGACAAGTTTTGATGTCATTAGTGACAATTGAACTGATAAGATGATCACCTCGAACCATGGTTACACCGGTACTCCTAAAACCATCAGATTCATCCTTGCGGAAGTGCAGAGCCGAAGCACATCTCACATTATTACCGAAACAAATGCCAGCACTTCCTCCTGAATGAATTAAGGCCCATTCAAACCAAGCAAGATAACTAGGGGCCTATAACAATAACTGTAATGATTATGGACATTACGTAAGCATCCATACCAACGGACGATAACTTTCTGCTTATTCTAAGTGCGCGCTGCAGTTATGTTCACAGTCAAGAAAATAGATGTAGATTACCTGCTACTGCTCTATGTTTTGCAAAGAAACCAAAAGAAAAACAGACGCAAACAACTTCAAAAGAGACAAGACAATGTTGTCGACATAAGTGCTGGATCCATAAGGTAATTTATCCTCAATGCTTTTTATTTATCTCTGTTAATACTGAAGAAATATTTTGAAAAACATTGCCGGATCTTGAGCAGGAGATTCAATTTAGTTTGCGTGTGGCAGTCCGGTGCTGGAATGTGTTATTTTGAAGATGAGTGCATGTTGCGGCTTGAGCCCTTTAAAGCTGGATGATTTTGATTGGCTGTCAATGTTTTTATTGTTCATCAGCTGGAAAAAAACCTCTGAAAGTGATCCCAACAATATCTTTCCGAACACACACCACAATATATATATTATAAAACTCATCCCTCTTTTTCTTTTCTCTCAAAATTCGAGGTTCCCGTGGTTTAAAGGCGACAGTTTAAAGGCAGAAATATACATTTATTTAACCACTTACATTAATTCTTCTGTTAAAACTTGTGTATTATTTAAGTTGTTTAAATTATTATTTTTACAGTTGTTTTAGGGTTTACGGGCGTTACGTCATCATGGCAACAAAGTTGTAACATTGTATATAACTTTACATAGAAAAGGTTTGTAAGACATTACAGATATTGTTTATGTCATGTGGCTGCACTTTTGAAACATGTACATTTACATATTGCGTAGTTAAGTATTTTAACATTTACAGATTGCCTCAATGTAACCCAAGTGGTTTTTTGTTGTTGTTGTTTTTTTCACAAGACATAATAATGTAATGTTGTAATCAACATTTTGCCACAAATGCAGCCGATTGAGCTTAACTAATATTGAACCTGGAATATTCTTCTAATGCAGTGTTTCCCAAACTGAGGTACGCGTACCCCTGGGGGTACGTGAGGTGACAATGGGGGTATGCGAATAACATTCTGAGATTTACATAATTTTCAATTTCATCACAGTCTAAAATAACTTTCAAACCCAGTTCATGTATTTCTCACTGGCAAAAATGATTTTGTGTGCCCTCTAGTATAGAAACACCAAAATGGTTGTCATAAAGGTCAGAAAAATATGCTATGAAATAACATTGTGCTAGGTGACGTAGCTGAGTTATAGCATGTAAAATACTTCACTGTTTTACCAGACTCACACATGTCAGTCAACCACAATTTTAGTTTATTAATTTTTTTCGCAGTTTGAAACGTATCTTGTATTTAAGATTAGATGAATAGGGAGTTTAGATAGTGATTGTATAAGTTCAAAAGCTTTGACAGGTGTCAGACATTCATCAGCACCAAATAATTTTCCATATTCACACACAGTAATTTTCAATCACATTTGATCACATGGTAGAGACCTGTTTTTACATTGTTGCATGATGTTTTCAACAGCAAATGAGCTCAACCTTTCTAACAGTGCCAAATGTGACATAAAAAGCACCTTGGGCTGACCACGTGATTGCACAGATACTTACCCACAATGCTCAAAGCTGGCCGGGCAATGCCGTATCTGCAATGATGGGCAATTCCAGGCACAGAACCGAACGCTATTATTAAATACCACGACGCGATGAAGGGGGAGTTTACAAGTTATGCAGTTATATCATATCTAGCGTTCCCATCTCAATCGATAGGCATATTAATCATACACATTCAGTATGTGTATGATTAATAATACATGTATAAAACATGTAAAAATTATAACCTATAAAGGGAGTTGTTTTACAAATATAATTGTGTTAAACAGACATATATTCAAATTAGCTTCTGTGAATTTTATCTATGCGTTAGAGAGGGGGTATGCGAAAGGATGTTGCATGTTTGAAGGGGTACGCCACTGTAAAAAGTTTGGAAGCCACTGCTCTAATGAATTAATATAATGACTAAATTATTAATACATTAATTCTGTGTAAGCACACCTTTTACTAGAATCTGTTCTGTTAAAATATAAAATCACATCATCTTTTTATTTCCAAATGTTTTTTTCCTTTAAGAAATGGGAATCGTTAAATTCCTTACAATGTCCATCCCTATCCTTTGTCTTTTTCATTCTTATTTCTTTCACTTCTTACAGGAATTGTCCTCTGTCCTTCTTCATTCACAGTCTAGTGGTTTAAACTGCTTCTGTCCAGCCTATCCGGTGGTGGTGTTGGCCAGACAGCGGGCCGTGCCATGCTACAGGCGTGAGAGCTTGTCCCCCGGCAGACTCAGGCGAGGTGGTCCCAGTGGGTGTCTGGCTGCAGGAGGTTATGAAGCTAAAGCAGCGTGTGGTGGTTCTGTGTGCTGTGCTTTTTCTCCTCGGCCTGGCCAAAGTCTTCATGCTGGATGGAGGGGAGGGCTCGGCCACTAGCCGTCGCGACCTCCGTGCCTTCCGCAATATGGAGGCCAGCCTGTCTCTTGCCAAAGGAGATCGCCTCACAAACACCCTGCAGTCGCCCTGGGAAGTGGCCGCCCAGTGGGTCGGGCCACGGGAGGTGTACCCAGACGAAACACCCGAGCTAGCCGCCGTGCTGAACGCCCTTGCCACTGCTCATGTGGAAAGAGCAGATGTGGGATATAAAGGCACCCAGCTGAAAGCCCTGCTGGTGCTCGACGGAGGACAGAAAGTGGTGTTCAAACCCAAGAGGTGAGGAGATGACTTGATTGAGATGGGGAACGAAAGAGAAAGTAAATGTATTGTGAATTCATAAAGAGTGAGAGTGAGTGAATTAGAGATTGAAAAAGCAAGCAAGTGAGTGAAACAGAAAATAGAGTGTATGAGTAAGACCCGTTTCACACAACATGCATATGCGACAGTTGAGCAGCACATGTTCATTTCAGCACCTATATTAAGAGCATTTTCACCGCACACACAAGGAGCGTTGTGCTGCATCCCAGAAGAGACACTGAAAGTAGTGTCAGTGCTGAGCTTATTTTTGCCACCCATCTCATGCGGAAATCAGCAGAAAACTGGTTGAAAATGTAAACCTTTAAAGGGGTCATGACATACTTTTTTCTCATTATTTTCCCTGAAGCCCACTTATAATACAAGTAGTGTTATTTTTTTTTTACCTGGAAAAAGTAATAATGTTGTAATGTATTATCATTTTCTGATAATACATATTGTCTTTTATGGACTACTGACTGAAACGGTCCGTTTGGCCTCAGCTTTTCCTTTAAACTTCAGTGTAAACGCCCACTGTTTTGATTTGCTAATATCATTCAGCCCTTTGAATACAGGTGCGTGTGTGTGCACGTGCGTGCGTGCGTGTGTGTGCGCGTGCGTGCGTGTGTGTGCGCGTGCGTGCGTGCGTGCGCGTGCGGGCGTGTGCGTGCGTGTGTTTTCGCTTGTTTGAAACTCAATCGTAAGAGAGAATGAAGCAGCTCCATAAAAAAAGAGTTTACACACAATGCTCATCCAACACGAAATAACAATAGCAACAAAGTCAGCGACATACAATGCATCCATCTGTATCAAACTGTTTACGCAAGCCCAGCTGCACCATAAATATCTAACAGTCAACAGACAAATGAGACTTCTTACTTACGGTTTTACGGTCACATTCAAAAGTGTTTTAACTGCCCTTAATCTTTAAATAATTGTTCCTTTGCAAAGCTTTTGACTGATTTACAATCCATGCTGTAATGAGCCAAACGCGCATATAAGCCTGCACTGATACGATCGGGAAATTTGTTAAACTTCGTACACTCTTTCCCGATGTTGCGATGCTTTGACAGAAGGCAAAGCAGAGATGCTTAAAAAGAAGCGCGCATCACCAGAAACTTGAAAACGGTTTACATAGACCAGCAATTAAGAATAGTGCAGATGGGCAAAGGAATGCGTCGTCAAAGTCTTTTTGCAAGTCAGTTTACTCTGTGGCCATCTTTGGAATGCTCATTGGGAGCTATTTTTCTTGGTAAGCAAGCGGCAATGCAGTACAGCTCCTGCTTGAATGGGAAAAGACCAAAATCTACAAAACCATTGGTAAATATTACAATCAAAGAACATATTTCAAATCAGCAGTAAAATCTTGACAACACTGGTATCATAAATGGTGCTTCTTTACCTCAGATTACGCTAAAAGACTACATTTTCCAAAGTTGTATAATTTATGTGTATGCACATTATCAAGTTGACTGACAGGCGATATCTGTATCTTAAAGATGATTGGCTCTTTTACATGTAATGTGTGACTTTCTACATACATCCTTTGATAGTTGGTTTTCCAATTTCTCCCATTCATTTTAATAGAGGTTACACGTCTCTGATAAATAGTCTCTGGATGCATTCATACACAAAACAGCAAGATGCAGCGCAGCAGGCTGAAAGAGAATAGATGTCTTCTTTTAAAAGTTATAACTTGACAAAGCATCTTTTAAAAGCAGCACTCATTGCGCAATGCATGACAACTGTCAAAGTCATCCATCTTGTGTATGCTTGTATAGAAAGACTTTAAAATGTAATCCAAATGGGCACAAGGAGGTGTCCTGTGAAGTTCCCCTTTGGCTTATCTGTCCTGCTCTATTCTCTTCAGCCGATTGAGTGTCAGTGGGTGGGGCCAAGGTTGCGACAATTTATAAGGTGTTGAAGTCTTGCTGTGGAGGTGGTCATGCATTAATGATGACCCCATGTGATGTCACAAAACCATGGAAAAAGAGAAGCTTTTTTTGATGCTTGGTTTCAAATGCATTTTTGGTGAGGAAATTTGAGTTCTGAAATGTACAGTATGGAGCAACGTGGTAGATTTGGCAGTGGAGGAATGCTCCTGCTAAACAGCGGCACTGGAGATATTGATTTGTCACTGTCAAGTTAAATTCAGTAAACAGCATTTGATTACCACAAAAATACATTTATTTTTCTTAAAAAAAAAAAAAAAAGCTAAATTCTGGGCTACAGTGACATGCAATGAAAGTGAATGGGGCAATCCGTAAATGTTAAAATACTCACTGTTTCAAAAGTATAGCCACAAAACTTGAACAATATGAATACTAACATGATTGATTGTAAAATCATATTAACATGATAGATTTATATAATTGTTTTCAAATCTTTTCTGTGTACAGTTATATCCAATTTTACTACTTTGATGCAATGATGACATAATGCGTTAAACCCTAAAACCATAATTTATACACCCCATCATACAGTTTTTTTTAACAGAAGAACTAATGTAAATGCTTTTATTAAATTGTAAGCTTCACCTTTAAATCCTCCAAGATTTGGCCCCATTCATTCCATTGTAACCTCGATTTTTGTTTTTGTTTTAATGGAAAAGTAAAAGTCGAAATTGTTTTTGTGCTAATCAACATTATTCTGTAAATGTTGTCAATTGAGCTTAAAATTGCTGTTAGAGATTTTAGCAGTTCTGGGACTCCCAAGAGACTAAGCCATTGAATAAGACATGCCCCCTCTTTCTAAAACACACCTTCCAAAAATACCATTGAGACCGTCACCGAGCAGAGAAAAGAAGCAGTGTGTGGGTGTCAGACAACATTAGCAATATAGTGTCCTCAACTGACAGATATTATGAATGTGAATATGGCATGAAACCTGAATGATTTTCCTCGACTACTACACAATGAGATCGTGCAAAATTATTTAAAAGTGAGAAAGCACATGAAAATCTTCTGATTGGCTGATAAATATATATATATATATATTTATTTATTATATTATATTGCTCACCACACCTTTAACTTGTGTTGAACCTGGAATATTCCTTTTAAGGTAATCTTCTGTTTAGTTACCCAGGAATAATTTTATTTTCTGTAAAAAGCTGTAACTCTGTGAGACCAGCACACGCCTGCTGTTGCAATTGGCCTACAGCACTGCGTATTTGATGCAAAATGTGTGAAAGAGGCCTAAGAGTTGTCAGCTCTCTTGATAGGATGCTGTTGCTTCTGTGTGAATGGTGGCGATTCATCTAGTTTTGGACAGTGAGGGCGCTTCGGACACAGAGCTGATCTGGGAGTTCAGCTGTTAGAGTTTATTAGAGTTATCATGGATCTAGATGGCTTTAGATAAGTGATGAAACTCTCCTGGTGTCCATTATCTGTAAGGTCATTGATCATACAGGCTTAACTCTAATGGCTTCCTGGAGCAGAACTTCCAAGATGCAACTGAAAACAGGCAGATTTTAGGAGGATTTTCCCATTGGAAAAAGGGAAAACGTGTATATTTTCAGCCAAAATAAATGTTTTGTCCTAAATATTCCTGCTGTGTCAGGACTCAGTTTTGCTCTGAGATATTTAAAATAACACTTTGTGTGGGCAAATCTCCACACAATTGAGGATTTTCTGTTTCAGCCCTTGAGTTAAATAGATTGTTTATCCAAAAATAACAGCAAAAGTAACAGCTTTTTAACTTGGCTTTTTTTTAACAATATGGCTAAAAATTATATCTATATATTTTGCAGCCTATTGATGATATGAGTGAGAGAGAGAGAGGGAGGGAGGGAGAGAGAGTATATCTCATGTATTTGCTCTGAAATTGCTCAAAGGTGACTTTTTTTTTTTAAATCAGAGGAACCATCATTTCATCCAAGTCGATTTAAAGGGATAGTTCACCCAAAAATGAAAATTCAGTAAATGTTTACTCAAAATGTCGTGCTCAGTGATGTCATACAATGCCAGTTTATGGTGACCACCTCTTCAAGCTTCAAAACGATGCAAAAGTATAATACAGAAGTCTAATAAATTAATCCATGAGATTCATGATTATGAAAGCATACCATGAGGTTTGTTGAGAAACCAACTGAAATCGAATGTATTATTTAGTGAAACTGTTGAATGACCGATGCACCCCTCTGCACATTTATGAGACTGCACAAGAGCAAGTTCAAGCAGCTCCCGCTCACGAAATAGGGCGTTCAGTCGAAAGCCACTTTATCTCAGTTTAATTGAAAACATCAAATTAATAAGGCTGGGCATAGAAATGCATCTATTCTCTGACTACAAACTCATCAGACATATTTAGTAAGTTCTGTTCTCTGGTTTGTGTGCAGCTGTATTGTGTTCTGTTGTTAATATCACTGTGTTAGACCTGTTTTTAGATAAACAAAATTAGTTTTAGCTTGAACGTCAACATTTTCATTAAATAATACAATAGATTTCAGTTTGTTTCCCACCAAAGCTCATCGCATGCTTTCATTACAATCATGAATCGCATGGAATAATTTATTAGACTTCTGAATTGTACTTTTGCATCCTTTTGAAGCTTGAAGAGGTGGTAATCATAAACTGCCATTGTGTGACAGTACAATTTCTTTTCATAATATCTTCCTGTGTTAGGAAAAAGAAAGAAAGCCAGATGGGGTTTTAACAACACAGGGAAGAGTAAACAAGGACATCATTTTTATTTTAGGGTGAACTCTCCCTTTAATATTTTAAAGGTATCGAATAAAAAAAACTGTTAAAAAAAAAATAATAAGGCCGTGTTTCCCCACAGTTTTTCAATAAATAAACACGAGATGAGATTTAATGAATCATTGATATGCTCTTTTATTTTTTACAGAAATTATACATAGTAACATATTTACATAAAATGTTACATAGCTTAATAAAAAAGGATTACTTCATATATTTTTACTAAATAATTTTTTTAATGCTTCACTTACTTTTTGGAATTCAGTTTAATATTGAATAATACTAAACTTTGACTGTGCAACCCAGTCAAGTTTATTATTATAATATAACACTGAATTATCATAATTATTTTGAAGAATAGATTTGTTATAAATAAAAGTCATTAATATTTTTGTCCTAATTACTTTCCCTTCACCTGGAGCTTTTATTTTGACACTGAAATTGAAGTGTGTAGTTTACGATGTTCCGCATATGGTGAAATGCTGTCATCTCTTTCTCATTATACTGTGTCACATTTGTAGATTTGTATAATATAAAGCTAAGATTTGATAATGTTTGGATTTGTGCAAATGCTGTAACCTGCAGTACTTTTACAATGCATGTGAACTGAAATGCTAAAAGCGCTAAAAACACAAGCCCATAAGCCCTGCCCGTGCATGCACATATCAGAGTCTTACCCGATTATTCTGAAGAGCAGACAGACCATGTTTTTCTGTCTTTAATTGCAGCCTTTAGCAGTTTAATAATCACATATGACCATATCGCCATTTTAATGTTATTTTGATCACTTGTGCAGACCTGAAGGATCGTGAACTTAGGCTATCTATGAGCTATTTGACACTTAATGGCCAAATAAAATGCACGTTAAAATCCTCACGATATTGCTTAATTTTATACTGTGATCAAAATCATCATTATTATATCGTGAATATTTGATACATTGCCCAACTCTACCCTGATGTTGTTCCAAACCCATATAACTTTCTTCCATGGAACTTAAAAGATGTTAGGCTCTGTATTAGTCACCATTCACTTAACAGCATGTTTTTTCAATACAGGGATGGTGAATGGTGACTGAGGCTAGCATTCTGCATAACATTTTTGGGTAAAATTTAAACTCCACATATTTTGAAATGTTATAGGTGGGTAATTCCATGAAAATGTCAAATTTTAAGCAAATATACAAACCCTTGCTAAATTGTTCATTTAAGTCTATGTTGTACTGTATTATAGTAGTATAATGATTTTTTTATTTTTCAAGAAATCGCATTGTTTTTTCACCTCCCATGATGTGTGTACCATTTCGTGGTTGTAAAAGAGGGGTTTAGGGACTTGTTTTCACATTATATTTTTCAGAAAGACAAGATAATCTATATACATATTGTCTTTTATGGACTACTGACTGAAACGGTCCGTTTGGCCTATACACTTACAATTAAATAGGCTGTATACACTTCGTCATAACAGCTCTTCTCTTTTAATAATAAGAGCCACATTTAGGACATTGCTGCATTTCTGTGATGTGTCATGTCTGTAATGTTTTAAAGGTTACATTTATATCACTTAAACTACATTCATTCAAATAAGTTGATATTTTCTGTACAGAGCTATGTCAATGTTAAGTATGATGAGCAAATGGTCTCCTTTTACTTTACCGGTAAATACCGATATCAATGAGTTAAAGACGTAACTGTCACTGATGCTTCGTATCAAATTGTTCTTTTACCACGATGATTCAGATTTGAGTTTTAGACCTTTAGATTTAAAATAGACTTTTTCTTTTAATCTTTGACATGTTTTAAGCTCAATACGCTTATTGCTAACGTCTGGGAAGGGATTGTTTTGACAAACTTTAGTATTTTAACCAGAAAAAAACATTGGATCATCTAATATTGCTACGTTGCCCGCTAAAGAATGCCACTTGCTAACGCAGCGCTGACTGAATTGGTCAATGCAGACTATATTTTAAAACGCAGCCGAATGCGTTTTAGTAATCACAGTCACCGGCCATATTGCAATTTCAGTCTTATTTTTAATCCATAATGCAGCCTTGTTGGATGTCATATTCATGTCTCAGAGGACAGAGGCAGCAGGTTTTAAAGCGTTTTGGATGTTCGTGATGTTCCTCATCATGTAAGTTCCCCTTTCACAACCGTCACATCCGTAATGAAGAGATGTCATGTCTATATCAACGTAAAAAAAAAAAATGAAATATTACTTGGGATGGTCACCCTTTCTACATTCTGTGGCTGTTATTGTTTCTAGATTGTCCTTTTAAATTCTTGTAAATTGTGTGGTCTCTTAAAAACCCATTTTTGTCATGTCCATAACGCAAGTTCATTTTCCCAGTTAAACTTTGAAAAAAACGTATCTTGACTGAACATTTTCTGATGTCTTGACTCCGTCTGCAAGGGTTTGTGATCATACATACAAATGGTTTGATAATACTTGCAATATGTACTGTAGGTTTAAAGTTAAATTTCACATTTTCACTGTAAATGTCAGTCCAAAACACTAGAATTGCCCATGTCAAAAGGGACTCATTTACAACAAAACTGTGGGGTTTTTTTTTTTATGGCTGAGCTAACCTCTGTATTTTACATGATATTAAGGAGCTGGCTTTGGCTGAGTATGTTTCATAGTTGGTAGTAACTGTGGTTTGCATTGGAAAATACCAGTAGATGCAAACAATGTAAATATTTGCTTTTCACTACATCCTTCTGTTCAAGGAACAAGGTGTTTACATTAGGTGAGGTTTATGCCTTTGTCATTCTTTGCTTTTCTTTTGTCCTCTGGCAGTCTCTCTTGTATGTTTGTGTGTGTGTGTGTATACATAAATTATTCTTTCATTATTAGGTACAACAGAGATGATGTGGTCGAGGGAGAGCCATATGCAGGCTACGATCGACATAATGCAGAAATTGCTGCTTTTCACTTGGACAGGTAACATGCCCACACACACACACAAAATTTACATTTTTATTATTAATTTCGATTTATGTAATTTAAAAACAAAATATGTACTCTATGTGGGGCAACTTACAGTCATTTGAATGTATACTATATATCCACAACTATAAAGCTGAGAATTATGCCCCTATATTACTTTATTGCTATAACACCCTGTCTACACTGGACGTGAGTGGCGCGTCACATCAAAAGTATTAGAACCCTATTATAATCAATGATGCTCTCTATACTGGATGCGTCTGTTGCGCACGTGCTCACAATAAACGGGTGTCAGGTTCCATTTTGCGCTGGATGTTCTGCACTACTACACAAATTTAGAACATTCATGTCGACGTGTCCAGTGTAGACGGCCTCAAGCCATTGTGTCAATGGAAGCGCATGGTGTAGACAGGGTGTTGTACATCAGTACAGGTCCTAAACAGTCAACTTGACACTGGTCCTCCTAGTAGCAATTTAATATATATATATTTTTTGGTTATTTTAAATCAATGTAAACTGCAAGTGAGCAATGTGACATGGCAAAACGAAATTGGTCCTATAATATTTCAGGAATCTGTATTCACTGCAGAATTAAAATTGTGACGTCACACTACTTGCAGTGCCGTGTGCAAATGGCTTCGTTTATTATTAAGGGAGCAATGTAGTTTTGTCACGTTCCATCGCATTGTTCGGTCGCAGTGTAGACATTGTGTTAGACACGGCAATAGTCTTCCTGGCTGTCAATTTTGTCTTTCTCAAAATCTTCCCTATTAAAAATTAGTTTTAAAAATTATTGGCAATGCTTTTGCTTTAATACTAAATCTTCTTTGGCTTTGCCAGGTGATGTTTCCTCAGCACTCATTATCATGGGCTACCATGAGCTGGATTTAAATTTAACACATACATGTAAATCAATGGATCAGTCGGCTTAATACATACTCCTCAGATCTGATTGTTATTAGTGATAGATCTAAATGTTATAGATTAATTCACCCAGAAAACTCCACCCTACTCCCTCTCATGTCATTCCTATCCCATAGTGTTAGTTCTTTCAGTGGAACACCAAAGGGAAACTTCATATTGTTCATATTGACCACTGCTGCCAAGCTCCATGCAAAGTATAAGATTTTATTTTTATAAAGCTATACAATAGCTTCCTTTGATGTGCCACAGAAAAATAATGGCATTACTTGTTTGGATGACAGAAGAGTGAAATAAATAATAAAAATCATAGCATTTTAATTTTTGAGTGAACTGTACCTTTTATTCCTCTGATTTGCCCTTGCATTCATCAGCACAGTATGTGCTTGCTTGTTAGATTTTTCCAGGAAAACTGTATAAATAGAAATCTTTGGCTTTGGTATAAAGAGAGTAGACTCAAATGAATGCTTTCATCGGCACTTATCTTAAATAATGTATGATTAATTGTGCAGCCAACACTAACACCTGTAGTGCACATAAAAGAAACTTGTAGGCATAAATTGTCATTAATCCCTATATTAAAAACCTGTACTTATGTATCATTTCTGTGTAAGTCATGAGCTTCTCCTCCTGCAGGATCCTGGGTTTTAGGAGAGCGCCTCTGGTGGTGGGGAGGTTTATGAATCTAATTACAGAGATAAAGCCAGCAGCCACAGACCAACTGCTAAGCACTTTTCTGATGCACGGTCAGTTTCACCCTTTTATTCTGCTTTTATGTTTTCTTTCCAATGACATTACTCAGTCCTTTTGCTTTTCTTCTGCACATTTTACATCCCTCATAATCTGTCTGCTTATCTTTCTTCCCTCTTCTCGATTGTTCTCTTTCGCCCTCTCTCTCATAGTGAGGGTAATATAGTGCGCAATGCACTTACTAAAGCTGTTCGCTTTACCTTAAAATGTTTCCTGCATTTAGAACACCATAAACGTACACAAACACATTTACTGACATATGTTTTGAGCAGTCTCTTTGCAATATATGAACAAACACAATCAAACATTTAATTATAGAAAGAGACCATCTGACAGATATGTAAAACTTCCAGCCACAGCTTGCTCTTGTATGTGAGGTTTTGGAGGTTTAGAGAGGTCCGTGGGCAATGCTGTATGTGTCTGAGACTACACAACCTTTGGCATTTCCACCTGCAGACATCTGAGCCCTGACCCTTTAGAATCTGGTGCAGTTTTAATACAAGGCATCATTAAGCACTGCACTTTTAAGATTAGATGAACCAATAACTGTGCCATATTGCATCTGTCAAGCAGTGTTTGTGAGTGAATGGGAATAAAGTGTTGGTTGAGTCGGATATGTGCTTGTGCTAGACTGAAGCATAATCCACTGCTTAAATCAGATCAGATTGCTTTTTCTGACTGCAGATCAAATGACTTTCAAACATCTTGAGCAACTCCATTTTAATAAAAAAAAAAATAAAGCAAGCCTTATGGGGCCATGACAGGCCAATATTTACTATGCCAATTTTAAGAGTTCAAGGAATGCGAAATTGTTCTGAAATGTGTACTAAGCATATCCAAAGATATGTGCCAAATTGGGAGTCAGCTGCCTGCTAAAATAGCATATTCTACCAGAAGATTATGAACATTGTAGATATCATCAATGTCTATGATGCAGGACTGTTAAATTGCATTCAAAAAGGGTCATGTCGTGAACGGTTCAGCTCCAATCCTAAATGTACCTGATCCAGCTAATCAAGTTCTTTAGGATAACTTGAACATTAGCTATAATTACCTGTAAAGAAAAAAAGTAAGGAGAAAAACTAACAATAAAAGTGATGTTATTTTAGGCAAGGCAAGGCAAGTTTATTTATATAGCACATTTCATACACAATGGTAATTCAAAGTGCTTTACATAGAAGAGATTAAAATAAGAATAAAAAAAATAAGAATAATTGAAACAGTTTAGAATAAAATAAAATAAAATACAGCACAAACAGTCGGACACACAGTGGCACAGTGCTCATTCAGTAAATGCACAGCTAAACAGATGTGTTTTGAGTCTGGATTTGAACGTGACTAATGTAGGAGCACATCTGATCTCTTCTGGAAGCTGGTTCCAGCTGCGGCTGGCATAATAGCTAAAAGCAGACTCTCCTTGCTTAGAGTGAACCCTTGGTATTTCTAGCTGATGTGATCCTAATGATCTGAGTGATCTGTTGGGTTTATATTCAGTGAGCATATCTGCAATATATTGAGGTCCTAGCCCATTGAGTGATTTATATACCAGTAATAATACTTTAAAATCAATCCTAAATGTAACTGGGAGCCAGTGTAAAGACCTGAGGACTGGTGTGATATGTTCATATTTTCTGGTTCTGCTCAGAATCCTGGCAGCAGCGTTCTGTATGAGCTGCAACTGTCTTATGGTATTTTTGGGAAGGCCAGTGAGGAGTCCAGCACAATAATCCACCCTGCTGGTGATGAAAGCATGCACAAGTTTCTCTAGGTCTTGACTGGAAACAAAGCATCTAATTCTTGCAGTATTTTTCAGATGATAGTATGCTGATTGAGTTATTGCTTTGACATGACTACTGAAACTAAGGTCTGACTCTAGAGACACACCTAGATTCCTGACTTGATTTTTAGTTGTTTGACCCCTAGTGTCAAGGTATGCATTCACCTTGAGAACGTCATCTTTGTTTCCAAACACAATGACTTGAGTTTTGTCTTTGTTTAACTGAAGAAAGTTTTGCCCCCCCCCCGCACCATGCTTCATTGTTGTTATTATTATTATTATTATTATTATTATAATAATTGGCAGTAGCACCAGACTTCTAATGTGAGCTTGCAGGCATTATTATTATTATTATTATTATTATTATGAGTAGTAGTAGGCCTATCATCATTACTAGGCTATTGCTATATAATTATATGAGGTTACATGCTTTATTGTTGTTGTTATTATTATTATTATTATTATTATTATCATCATCAGTAGGCCTATTATCATTACTAGGTGTAAGGTATCCAGGTCAGCTTTGGGGAATGTACAATTAATTTTAAATGATCGTAATCAATGATTAATCATACGGTTTGAACCAGATAACAATACATACAAAAACGCACCAAAAAGGGCTTATATAGTCCAAGAGTCTGCTTCAAATATATATATATAGATAATTAAACACAACGAATTATAATTCATTAGGAATATATATTATATGCAGACAGGCTATATTAATTTTAATAACACCTTAATGGAATTGACCCGTAGGCTACCGCAATCAGTCAGTTCGTCCAGCGAACCGCTTTGCTAAATACTCCTGATCAATTCTCTTGAAGATTTATTCTTAGTTATAAGCTTACTCATCAAAGCACGTTAACTTACTTTGATAATATCAGCTCGTAGCTTTAGATCGCACATTAAAGAGGCTTTGTTTTATGACCAACAAACACAGACAATCACGCGTATAATTGGGTTTAATACAAGGAACTAGTATATAGCAGTACACTTAATAAACAAACATTTAACATAGAATAAACATAAAATAAACGGAGTAAACACAGTAAGGGAAAATAAAGAATTAGAGGTATAGCAAACTTATTACAACAATTAACCCTTTGAGAGCCAGCACGGAAGTTTACACACTGTAACGCATTTGAACTTCAATGAAATAATACTTGCACAATGGACCTTTGTGTGTCTGAGCAAGACTGCGCTTATGTCATGTCCTCGTGGCGTCCTTGAGATGGCTTTCTGTCGGTGTTTCCAGAGCGTGGGTGGTTCGCGGAAAGTTCGAAGCGTCTTAGAGGGTAACTGTTGAAGAGTCGACGGGTGTTCCGGAGGGTTGCAGCGTTCAGGGGAGTCCGAGGGAGGGGAAGAGAGAGAGTGGAAATGTTGTTCCAAAGGGGTCCAGAAGAACGGGGGAAGGGTGCAGAAGAGAAGAGATGCCGGGGAAGCGAAGATGCAAAAGAGTTGAAATGTTCAGCAGAAGAGAGTAAGAGAGCGAGTTTCAATGCCGGCCTGACTTTTAAAGGTAGGGAGGTCACACCTCCCTTGGGAGGACTGACCCAATGAGATGCCTCCATTTTGGGCGCGAGATGATTCCTTTGTCCCGTCAAGGCTCATTTGCATGTCGTTTGCCTGAGTTATTCGGCTTTTGCTTGAATAACTCAAAAGATGGTAAAACCTAGCAGAATACCTTTCTAATGTACCTTATATTTATATTCAGCTAGGGCACGTCGTAAGGTTTAATTTAATACCAAGAAACGTGTATTTGGTACACTTAAAAGTGGATATACACTCTTAGGCTATTAAATATAAGGCCTCAGAGTTTAAACTACACAACTAAGCAGTCTTACTAGTTTGATCTAACAGCAGACATACACAAACATACGGGATTGAACATATTTACTTAAAAATAAACATTTCTGGGTTTTATTCTGTTGCCAACCTTTCACGTGCCTGGCTCACATGGTACAGCACGAGGATTTGGAGTGTAGATTTGAGTCACATGGAAAAGGGGGTTTGTCAATAGTTCATTGTACTCTACAGACTAGCGGGCGCCATTTTAGTGATCTTACAGGAGTTTAACAGTGGGTTCTTTGTATTCCGAATCACTGAGTTAATGATTATCCCTCATACTCTACATAGGCTATTGCTATAATTGGGAATTGGCACCAGACCTCTAATATTAATTTATGCTTTATTATTGTTATTATTACTAGGCCTAATAGTAGGCATCATCTGCATTTTTTACAGAAGCTTGCTGGTAGGTGATGTTAATGTGAGACCTGAGCCTGCTTTGCGTTGCAAAGATCCTCAATTCTTGGCTCAATGTTTGATAAACATAGCCTCAAATCATCCTCACAGAGTTCAGGGTATTCCTGCATCAATGCTGCCCAGAATGACGAAAGAGGGCAGGAGCTAAAGAGTTCCTTCAGTCTACTGTCACTCTTCAGCTCAATAAGCTGTTCCTGCATATCAATTGATAGCTCGTTTGCTGTGCACACAAACGGATCTCGAACCCACGCAAAAGAGCGATAATCCTCTTTTAAAGTACGTCGCAAATTGTTTTCTCATTGCTGACAGGTGCTCAGACGCTGATTGAAATAGGGAGGAGAAATCGTGTGATGTGCCTGCATCAGTGATAAAGTCTGCAAGGCTGGGGAACATGTCGCAGTTCCCTCGACTGATGCGGCCATGCCAGAGGTCTGATGCGGCCATGCCAAAGGCGTGCACTTTGTCTGCAAGGAGCAAAATATGAGTTTCGCGGCCTTGCAGAGTCAGGTTGAGGCCATTCAAGCGGTCAAATATATCGACCAAATAGGACAGAGACGCAAGCCACATAAATCATCCAGATGCTTCGCCAGATCTGATTTGATTTCTGTCAAAAACCACTTCACCTCCTCTCGCAGCTCATACAACCGCTGTAACACCCGCCCCCTGGAGAGCCAGCGAACTTCAGTGTGCAGAAGCAGCTGTTTGTGCCCTGACCCCATCTCCTGGCAGAGGACCCCAAACAAGCGAGAGTTTAGCGGCCGTGATTTGATAAGATTTATTATTTTCACGGATTGGTTCAGCACGGAGTCAAAGAGAACCGGCATTTTTTTAGCAGCTAGTGCTTCACGATGGACCATGCAATGTGTCCATTTCACAAGTGGAGCTACTTGCTGAACGCGAGCAGCTAGGCCACGCTCACGCCCCGTCATTGCCTGCGCACCATCCGTGCATAGGCCAACGCATCGGTCCCAAGCCAAACCATTTTCACGGATAAAAATATCAAGGACATTGAAAATGGCTTCTCCTGTAGTGTGCGACTGAAGAGGCCGGCAAAACAGGACATCCTCCTCAATCGCCTTGTCCTGCAGATACCTGACATAGGTGAGGAGCTGTGCCTGCCCAGCAATATCGGTGGATTCGTCCAGCTGCAGCGCGTAGTAAGGACTCTTTTTTTACGAACTCTCAGTTGCTCTCTGATATCATTGGACATGTCTACAATTCTCCTAGCGACTGTGTCATTGGACAGTGGTACTGCACCGAGTTTGGCTGCTGCACTATCGCCTATCATTATTCTGCACAGGTCTTGCGCTGCCGGCAAAATGAGAGTCTCGCCGATTGTATGCGGTTTACCCAGTTTACCGATCCTTTTGACCACTACATACGATGCCTCCAAACACTGTTTAGACACAGTGCTGTGCACTGAAATGATTGCCTGTTGCTGATGGAGGCCATCAAGCTTTCTTTTAAAATATTCAGCTGGTTTATTTTTAATGCCAGCATGCTTTGTTTCGAGGTGCCTTTTTAATTTGCAGGGCTTCATACTGTCATTTGCCAGCACCTCGGCACACACGACACACTGAGGTCTCAGATCAGCCGTGACTGTAAACCCAAATTGCAGGTATGCTTCATCGTACCTTCAAAGCTTTTTTGCAGCTGGTGGTGCGTCAGTTGTCTTGTTGGTCCTCACAAGAAATTTCTCCATTTTGATGTGTTTTCAATAAAGTTTAGGCAATATGTAACTGTGTGTGTGGTGTATGTTGAGAGACGTATCAGGGGCTAATCAGTCGGGACTTAGGCACAATCTTTAATTAAACGAACAAAATAATTATTTTGCAGACAATTCAGATTTTATTTTAATACTTAACGATTGTTGTCCTCGTCAGTGTGTGTGTGTGTGTGTGTGTGTGTGTGTGTGTGTCTTAGTCGTGTGGGTAGTTTTAGCTAAGTGTAGCTACTGCCTAGCAGTTACAAAAAAAAATACTGGCTAGGGCTGAGATTTGATCTAATCTTAAAAAAGTATGTTTGTGGGTTTAGTCTTTAAAAAGACTGTTGGGGTTTTGTAGTAAAGGCCTATGTAAATCGAGATTGATAAGACTAGCGAGAGCTTGCACAAGCGAACTTGGCAAGAGACTAGACTAGAGTGAATGGAAAGCTATGTCGTGAGTCAATTTAAATGCAGTGATTTATTTTTGTGTGAGAGTGAGTGAACATTTACATTTATACCCCGCTCTGTAAGCCAGGGCGGGAACAGCGGCGGCCATGCGCATGCGCGATTCATTTGCAGCCTGGACACGGAGGGGTGTGTGTCTCCTCTCTGCTCTGACTGCTGCACGAGGCTACTGAGAGACTGACCGCCTGTGAGTGCTTTTGGACGGGAGAGGGGCTCACGGCAGCACCCGCTGTTCGTTGAGCACAGTAGGCCTAACTGCAGAGTGATTCGTGCTTTCGAGTCTCCAAACACCACAAAAGTCTCCAAAAACACCAGTAAAAGTCGCTGGATTTGTCGCTTTTGACAACAAAAAAAAGCCGCCAGGAGGATGATTTGTTTGTGTTATAATCAGTGCTTGAACTCTCGGCACTCTCTTTGCATTGGCAAATCAAGACATTTTTACAGTGAAAAACAAAACTTGGAGATATTGCTGTTACAGCAATGTATTGTTATTTATTTAGCGTAGCGCATCTCACAGCAATACTCAATCGTGTTTTGAATGATTCAGTGTTGTGAACGAATCGGTTGAGTCAAAGATTCAATGACCCATTCACAAACATCTGTCTCATTCTTGATGAATCGGCCGTTTGAACGAATCGTTTGAATGAACGACTTAATGAAACCGCTTATGCTTATCACTTGCGCTCACTATCGACAAACCTATCAAATTTGTTCAAAACCAAACACATTAAAAATTTTATTCAGGAGTTATGTATATACAAAACTATAACTTTTTATGACAGTAGTTTAGTGATAAAAAAAAAATGTGCCCAAAAATGGTTTTTTTCCAGTTTTTTTCCCCCTTCCATCGTAGCCTACTTATTTCACTGGGAATCTGGCTTGGGGGGTTTGTCAGTCTCTCTGTGACCATGACGAAGCTCTGTTGTATGTTCCGTCTGGTTTGGTGGTCCTGTAAATAACTTTGTTTCAAGAACTGCAATCCTTTGTAAAAGTCTGTGGCAGTTAGTGCAGCAAGTAGATTCCAGAAGAGGCATTTTCTCTTATCCTTTTGAATGTAGGCAGTTGTGTTTTCCCTTCCCTGGAATGAAAACTTTCAGTGGGAGGCTGGTCGGATAAGCTTTTGAGCACTGTGCTGATTTGTTTAAGTTAAAATTAGTTGATAAAAGGAGATAAAATATGAAAATATAAAAGCGATAGAGCAAAGCGCGGAGCAGTAAGCAAGAGCGTCCGAACAGAAGCTGAGCAGGAAGTAATAAGTAAGTGCACAAATAAGTGAAATGACTAATAATATTGCACATTCTGTCATATTTTAAAATTATAATTTGACAGTAAAGCATTGACTGTGTAGGGATGTAGATGTTAAATGACAGTTATATATTTAAAAATGTTAACACCTAATTTATGTAGGGCTAAACTATGAAATAAAAAGTTACATTTTCAGTTTGCCGAAAACGGGTTCATACTCCCAACGTTTGGGATTGTAGCCTACTGCTTTCCACACTTTGCCACACAGCCAACAGCATAAGATGATGCTAAAGAGCTGTACCAAGTTTAGAGTCCACACACCAAAGTATAGCTGAGAAAATGCTGTCGCTACTGCTGCTAAAGTGTTTAAAATTAGTATTGATGTGATTCCATTTTGATATATAGATGCGCTATTTTTTTAATAATAATTGTATATATTTTCGGAATAACCAAGTTACGTTATATTAATGAATGGAGCTTTTTGCATTATCTTGAACATTGTCTAGCATTCATTTAATGTATTATTGTAGTTTACCTTGCTGAATAATTACAGATTAACATTTACATTAAACTGACTTTTAGCATAAAGGGAAGATCGTTTAAATTATTTGAAAGTTATGTAGCAAGATAGCTTGCAATTCGTCCATGTTAGCAAGCAAGATCAAGTTATCTACAATTTCACAGATCAATCCTTATGGCACTATATTTCACATGCGTTACAGTTATACAAGCTTACCTGTCCAATAAGTAGAATGCCAATTCAGGGTCTGTTTGATCCCCAAAACCAAACGAAGGTCCTTCCAGGAATCAAATGACCTGCCGATGTTCACTCTAGTTTTCGCTCGACCACGATCATGTTCTCGCTTAGCCAGATGGGATTCAGTAGATAATTGTACATTTTTTTTGGCTTACTCAGAGTTTGTGTAGGAGTCGGTTTTGTGCTGGAATCCGGTCGTTTGCTGGATTCCATCTTTAAGATAACGTTACCTAGTGTTGCAGATTGTCAGTTGTCTCAATTGCTTCTGTCTCTTTATGTAATCTCAGACTAACATGATGTTCAGTGGTGGCCATGACATCTGTTGCAGGGCTCCCTGTTCTTCTATTCTTATCTCTAATGTTTAGGAGTCTAACATTTATATTTCCTATTGACAAACTAAAGCTGAAGACATAAATATCCATCTTAAGAAAAATTGTGAAACATCTTATGTGCCTAAGACTTTTGCACAGGTGTGTATGTATGTGTATGTATGTGTATATATACACTCACCTAAAGGATTATTAGGAACACCTGTTCAATTTCTCATTAATGCAATTATCTAATCAACCAATCACATGGCAGTTGCTTCAATGCATTTAGGGGTGTGGTCCTGATCAAGACAATCTCCTGAACTCCAAACTGAATGTCAGAATGGGAAAGAAAGGTGATTTAAGCAATTTTGAGCGTGGCATGGTTGTTGGTGCCAGACAGGTCGGTCTGAGTATTTCACAATCTGCTCAGTTACTGGGATTTTCACGCACAACCATTTCTAGGGTTTACAAAGAATGGTGTGAAAAGGGAAAAACATCCAGTATGCTGCAGTCCTGTGGGCGAAAATACCTTGTTAATGCTAGAGGTCAGAGGAGAATGGGCCGACTGATTCAAGCTGATAGAAGAGCAACTTTGCCTGAAATAACCACTTGTTACAACCGAGGTATGCAGCAAAGCATTTGTGAAGCCACAACATGCACAACCTTGAGGCGGATGGGCTACAACAGCAGAAGACCCCACCGGGTACCACTCATCTCCACTACAAATAGGAAAAAGAGGCTACAATTTGCAAGAGCTCACCAAAATTGGACAGTTGGAGACTGGAAAAATGTTGGCTGGTCTGATGAGTCTCGATTTCTGTTGAGACATTTTGATGGTAGAGTCAGAATTTGGCGTAAACAGAATGAGAACATGGATCCATCATGCCTTGTTACCACTGTGCAGGCTGCTGGTGGTGGTGTAATGGTGTGGGGGATGTTTTCTTGGCACACTTTAGGCCCCTTAGTGCCAATTGGGCATCGTTTAAATGCCACGGCCTACCTGAGCATTGTTTCTGACCATGTCCATCCCTTTATGGCCACCATGTACCCATCCTCTGATGGCTACTTCCAGCAGGATAATGCACCATGTCACAAAGCTCGAATCATTTCAAATTGGTTTCTTGAACATGACAATGACTTTACTGTACTAAAATGGCCCCCACAGTCACCAGATCTCAACCCAATAGAGCATCTTTGGGATGTGGTGGAACGGGAGCTTCGTGCCCTGGATGTGCATCCCACAAATCTCCATCAACTGCAAGATGCTATCCTATCAATATGGGCCAACCTTTCTAAAGAATGCTTTCAGCACCTTGTTGAATCAATGCCACGTAGAAGTAAGGCAGTTCTGAAGGCGAAAGGGGGGTCAAACACAGTATTAGTATGGTGTTCCTAATAATCCTTTAGGTGAGTGTGTGTGTGTGTGTGTGTGTATATAAATATATACTGTATATATACTGTGTATATACAATATATATGTGTATATATTTTAGGGCATGGAATTTTAACACGTTAATTTAAGAAACCGTTTTAAAAGCGACGCTGTGTGAGACAGACCCACTGTGTGTGTGTGGGAAGAATCTGAACATTCAGCAAGCTACAGCCTGATATACTTGTAGAGACTGAACAAAAGCTAGAGAAAATATTGCTTTTGATATTTTAAACTTCAGCAAATTAAACTTCAGTATGTTTTATATCTGTATGTATAGTCTAATAATGCATTGACAATGTGTACTTAATATTCTCTTGCCAATAAAGATTGATATGAATGCAATCTGGCTATTTGAGCCTATTATTTAAGACGGCAGAATATTTAGACCAATATGTAATAACAACAACATTTGAACATATATGTACACATTTAAATAAATAAAATAAATGATGACCAACCAATTTCTTGCAAGTACTTTCTCACTAGTTCTCACTAGCAATGAATAATACTTTTACAACATTTATCAATTTGAGTTCATGTTAATTAAATCATTTACTAATACATTTTTAAAATTAAAAGTTGTTTTAGTTAACATTAATGTACTATAAACTAACAAACTAACATTGAATAAGTGTATTTTTATTAACTAACATTAAGATAAAACAATGCTTTAAAAAGAAATTGTTAATTGTTCACGATACCAAATGCATTAATGTTAACTAAATGAAACCATATTGTAAAGTGTTACTATATAAATAACATAATAGATAGCGGCTGCACAGATTCTATATTTTGCATTATGCTATTGTTTATGTTAATAAATCACAGGATAATAGATTATCCTTTGTGACCCAAAGAATCCAAAGAGAGAGAGCTTAACCAGGATTTTTTAAAAACTCAATGATCACTAAGATCAATAATGTCAGTTTAGGGGTTTCTTGACCAGTAAGGGGCGCTGTTACAAAACTTGTCAATGATGCATACCAAGTTTCATTTTGATAGGTCAAAGCGTTGCTGAGATTCAGCCTGACTGTATATAACTGTTGCAAAATTTACTTTGTCTTTTGTGCGGCTCTGAAGATCATCTGAGGAGTAACGGAAAAACAGTTAACGGTATATTTAACGCTATTGCATGATCGATCCAATGTACAAAGAATTTAGTAGTTTCACACAACTCTGCATGAGGAGTAAAACCAGAAGAAAAAAATATTCTTCTAGGCCAAAGGGTTCAAAAGTTATAAGCATAAGAACAGAACAAAAGAAAGGTTGAACTTGTGGCACTAGGGGGTTTGTCTGAAAGACACCCAAGTTGGTCAAAATACTATTGAGGCCTAGCCCAATAGGTGTGCCAAATTTCACAACTTTCCACCAAATTGTTCTAGAGGCTGCCATAGACTTCAATGCTAGAGCAAGAAAAATAAGAAAAATAACAGGTACTATAAGGGGCTCTACCCCTTTTGGTCTGGCCCCTAATTTTACAGAAGGTAATTGATGATAATCTCTCTTTCTGTAGGAAATAACTCATGCTTCTATGGGAAGTGTTATTACTGTCGTGAGACTGAGCCTGCCTGTGCAGAGGCAGATGTGATGGAGGGATCGGTTACCCTGTGGCTTCCTGATGTCTGGCCACTACAGAAACACAGGCACCCCTGGGGACGGACATACCGAGAGGGCAAACTTGCCAGGTACTGATGCCGATTGATTGTAATCTTTCTCTCGCACTCTCCCCTCTCAATATCTTGTCATGCTTTGTCTGGAATGAGTGGACAGGTAAACCGCTTTATATGGCTTTAGCTACTAGGTGCAGTTTCAGCCTTTCACTTACTATCTTGGTCATTGGGACTTTCACTGAGCATTACTGAAATCTTGGCTTTTATTTTAGTTAGCAAGTGCTGTCATTTTAAATGTGTTGGATTGCAATAAGGACCAAAAAGTTCAACAGTTAGTGCGCACTGATAATATTGCTCACGCATGTTGGACTGTACAGGAAATGCTAAATTGAATAACAATGCAACACAGGATGCACAACTTCTCAATTTGGTGAACTTCAGGGTTGTGGCTTACAGGTGTTCCCAAAAGCAAAAACACATTTCCTGTAATGAGGCTTTATTTTTTTCCCCAAACTTAACACATAGTAAACACTGGAAAATAGCTCTATTTGATTTGATAGCTCAAATTGATTGATTTGGTTTAGTTAAATTAATAATGCATGAAATACTCGGTCTTAAAAAGAAGTACAAAAACAAATATTTCCTACTTACAGAGGCCAAAGGTTTATGTACACCTAGTCTAAAAACATCCAAATTCATATAAATATACTGTCCAAAAAAACTGTCAATTAAATCATCATTGCATCATCAATCATGCATGATAGCAGTTGGAAATATTGAAACAAATGCCCAAAAGTGTACATATAGTGTCAAATGAATACCCTTTTGTTGACCAAGCCACAGCCTAGTCACAATGAAAGCGAATTAAATATTGTAAGATGTCACAATTTAATCACCGAATCAACCAGAAACTCTACACTCATGTCTTACTCCGCTCTGTTGTCACAGTCTCTTGCATTGCCTGAAATATCATCTACATCACAGGCAATGTTAGTTCTTATCGGGCAGTTTGCAATGTATGAAACCTTAAATGTGAATGTTTTCTTATGCTGCTTCTTAACACTGTTAACCTAAATAGCATGTTTAATTGCTGGCTTTTGTCTGGTTTTATACCTTTTGGAAAAAACAATTATAATGTTATCTACTTAAGGATACTGTGGCTTGTCACATGTGTAAGTTGTGACAAGGGCTGCAGTATATCTCAGAAACAATCATTTGTGGACACAATAGTCCAAGTGTACAAAAAAGTGTTTTCTCTAATTTACTCTAGTAGACATTTTTTAAATCTCATTCTTCCTGTCTTTGCCACTCACTTTATTGTCTGTCTCCACTGTCCTAACCAATATTGTAATAACACACAATGCATTTGTACAATGTTTATGTCAAATTTGGTAAAACTGTTAGTTATGCCAGGCTGGCTCATGCTAGGAGTTATCTGGCAAGACTCAAAAACTATGTTTCCATCCAAGGGTTTTTTGCAGGAAAAAGTTTTAGCGCATCAAAATAAAGCTGATGGAAATGCACATTATCGCTAAAATGTCACAAATGTCGACATAATATTTTTCTTTTTAACTCAAGCGCATAAAGTCTATGTCGATACATCAAATGTCGTGAAAAACTGGTTTGGAAACGCTTTTGTCAATAAAATTGGCATTAACGCAAAAATGTAGTGTCACATGACAGTTTGCCCCAATCGTTAGCCTGTGTTAATCATGACGAATGTATTGAAAGCCAATTTATTGTATGTGATTATGGATTGACGTTTATGGCATATAGAGCCGATCTGCAAACGTGACACTTCCAGGAGTGCCAACACACATATCTGGTGCACGTTGAACAAATGAATGGCCACTGTTTGTGATTAATTTCATTGCAGTATCCATCCATTTATTTATTAATGTTTCTTTTCCACACCAGTCAAAAAAATAGACGGCAGTCATGGAATTAGCCCACAAAACATAAAACACAATTTCTGTGCACAGATGTTTTAAATTACAAATAAATACACAATACTAGGAGAAAAGCATCAGTGCTTTCCTTCTTTTCTTTTTTTTGGAGCACTAACTTACAACCCAATTCTATTAAATGATTGTTTAGTTTACTTTTGAAAAAATGCCGGCAAAATTCTCTGTATTAAATCAAATAAATTAGCAAATGAAAAAAGCATTCAATTGAAAAAACAAATTACCAAATGAAAAAAATATATATGTTTAGACCAGTGGTTCTCAACCTTTTTTGAACAAACGCCCCCCTGACCTCTTCATGATCCTCTTAACTAAAAAAAAACTAAAAAAAAACAAAACACTTCAGAAATACTATTACAGCCAAACAATTGCAACACTGATACCTGAAGCCTGAGTTTTTGGTAAAAAAAAATAACTGAAACAGAAGTTTCTTATTGTATTTAAACTACATGTAAAAGCCTCAAGTTGAGTAATATTGTGTTTGGAAAAAAATGCAAAAACACATGGATTGTTTGAAAGGTATTGCAAATGTATTTAGAAATTCAAACAAATTCAGGCTCACACACAAATTTTTTAAGATGAACCAATCACGTGAACAATAACGTAACTAACCTAAATGGCCAATGAAAAAGCAGCGGTCGATTCACGCACTCAATTAGGCAATATATACTAGGCTTCAAATTTGAATAGCCTACAAGCGGTCATTTGATTTCAAATGACGAACAAAGACGACAACAGCTCGGCCACCTGAACTGAACCGAAGAAAAACGACGTCAAAAACAGCCACTTTTTTTTATTAATTACGGTCATTAGTGTGAGCCCTGAGCACTAATTATGCGCCTAATTATGTATTCCGCGTTATGTACAGAAAAAGCCGGTGAAAGCGCGCCTCTATTTTGCGCTGAAAATTCTCTGCCTCTTAAAAGCATGTGTAACTTAGGATGCGGCTCTCCTGGCATATCTTCCTGGTGAAGTGGCAGCAGTAATCCGAGCAAGACGAAGACATAGGCTAAGGAGAAGAGCTGAAAAGATTTTTGCGCAGGCCACCTGTTGAGTACCTCTGAGTAACGCCCCCCATTTGTGCCTGAGCGCCCCCCTCTCTGCTGCCTCGTTCACACTGCCCCCCAACACTGTCCAAACGCCCCTTAGGGGGTGGTACCGCCCCCGTTGAGAAACGCTGGTTTAGACCTATATATGCCTTTTCTTTACACAAACTTAAATTAGCTTTACCCTGTTCTGTATAAGAATAAAGTCGGCTGAATGACGTTCTCAGAATGTTCTGCAAGACTATAAACTATCAGAATTATTTGTCAAACGCTGAGTTGACTTTCAGAAAACAAGCTTTTGAACATTTTAAAACGTTTAAATATTTTAAATCTAACCCTCTTTAGCTCTGATCACATTTTATTAGCATCTTCAGAAAATGTAAATTTGCATTATGACGCAAAAATAAATTTCAGATTATAATCAAGTTCAGTTGCTCGTTGAAAGTTGCTGGAGAAATATGCGGGACATAATGCAGTTGTGATGGCGATGCTTCAGATTAGATGATTGTTCTAAATATTGAATATTAGGAATGTATCATATGTAAACCCTGATATTACACTGCATCATTTGTTTTCTTTAATAGCTGTGTGCACACATCGTATAGACATCGATTGATGGTCCTTATACTGAGACAGAAAGTTTCCCCCACTACTTTCGCCGGTGGCAACCTGCAATATGCACAACATCAGGACCAATAATACAGTCCTATCAGAAGGGCAACTGTTCCCTTTTGATTGCAATTCCTCCTCTTCTGATTGCATTTATTTGAGAAATTAAAATGACAGTAAGATGGCTAATTTAAATGAATTGTCTCAATCTCCCCATTTTACCAAAACTTCTGAGGAAAAAAATTAGGTACATCTGGGAGGCGAATTGGCAATAAACACATTTCTGTATGGAAACGGCTTTAGGGCAGATTTATTTTGCACTAAACTAAAACCTATGCGACAAGTGTATTTTTAGGCATGACGTCATCATGCACACCATTTTTATCGATAAAAGGCCATTTGAATGAGGGCAATAGGTGGCAGATGTCCCCCCCCCCAGCATTTTCACCTTGTCGATTAAAAAAAAATAGTGCGAAAGGTGGATGGAAACTAGGCTAAAGATAATGCTTCCACAAGCCACCTCCCTCCCTGGAGAAATCGTAGGGATTTCCGGTTCTGTCTATACTAATCAAGACTATGCTGAGAAGAAATCTAACTGGATTGGGAAATGTGAGGAGTGAGAAGTATTAAAGTAAAGAATATAACAACTTGGCATAAGTGTTGTGGCTACCCTGGCTCTGTTGCTGAAATAAATAAACCACTGAGAACAGCCATCAGATGTACTGTTAAGGCTCCAGGCAGCAAAGCTGTGGTGGCCCCTTAAAATGTATAAGAGCCTGATGGCAACTTGTCAGGGCTCCAGACTAACATATAAGAGCAATGGCACTGCAGCACCTGATTTGATAGTACCGGTGGGGGTCTGGGGCCTATACAACTTATACTATTACTGTATTGCACAAATATGTGAAATGACTAATAATATTGCATATTTTTTCATATTTTGAAATGATAATTTGGCAGTGAAGCATGGACTGAGTTAAGATGTAGATGTAAAATGACTGTAAAAAAAAAAAAAAAGAAACACCTTTTTTTATATAGATATTGCTAAATTATTCTGATTGTGAGATCGATTCCTTTCCTCTGGCTCTTAGTGATTTGAATTAAAATCATCTCTTAGAATATTTTAAGGTAAAACATTTCCATGGTTATGAAGGAAATACAGTAACTATGGTTTCTAAACTACAAAATATGACATTTCTTTTAATAAAAACAGTAGCCCAAACACGCATAGAAACTCTAAATACAAAATCAAAAAATTTAGAAACTGCCAAAGTTGTAACAAATTCTTTAAACCGGTATTACTTGAATTATTTAGGTTACCTTTTAAGTATTTAAGTCTTTATTTCACCAAAAAAAAAATTAAGAATGTTGAATAAATATTTTTAATTTACTATTGGAGCTTAAGTACAAATTATTATAAACTTGATGACAGTTTACAGTAATCCATTCCATTTGTTAACATTAGTTAACATGCACTAACAGTGAACGATTCTTTTACAGCATTTAATAATCTTCATTTACTAATACATTTTTAAAATCAAAAGTTTTATTTGTTAAATTAGTTAATGCACTATGAACTAACAATGAACAATTATATTTTTATTAGCTAACATTAACAAATAATATGATATGCTGTAAAGAATATATTCTTTTTTCTTTACAATATTTAATTCATTAACTAATGTAATGAATGGAACCAAAAAGTGACACAAAATATTTTAGTTTTATTGTTTGTTTGGTTTATAATACATTAAAAGGATCCAGATTTTAAATCTGAACATTCATATTGTTTATAAGGAAGATAGTGGACATGGAACCATCATGTTCAAGTTTCAGAATATAATTTTCTAATAATATCTAAAGGAAATCTTCACTGCCGTAACACAAGCTTAGATTCACCATAGCATACTTTAGAAAGAATATGTCTTTGTTGCCAAGATGTCATGTTATATGCATCTGTGAACACAGGTGATTAGTGATTTTGGAAATTTATTTTTGTAATTGATGTAGTGGTTTGAGATTTTGCTCATAGAATGTGTCTTTCTGCATAAATGATTGAAAAAATTCCTCTAAAAGGATTTTTTATTTTATCTCTTGAAAAAGAAAAATACCCGTAGACTCCAGGATTTTCTGTCATATAGAGATATGAATTATCCAGAGGTTGTTTTGTAGCAGGGTTTTTTTCTTTACATCAACAGAATGGACTATGTGGTGTCTGCTGTCAAGATAGTTGACCTGTGGCACTTCAGATTTCCTCGCTCAGTTCACACCATTGACGAGCACTCGGCTCTTAAACCATCCCATCAACCTCCTGCAAAACACAGCAGTCCTTGTTGTATTTCTGAGTGGTTGCCAGTTGGCCTGATGGGTTTTCAGAGCCCACAGCCATTGAGCATCAGACACATCGAGCACAGAGAAAATAAGATGGTGTTGTGAAATTGAGAAATTGACATAAATCCAAGACTGGTGGAATCAATGAATGAACATGTTCAAGAGAGTTTGTCTGTTATTGTTTATTGTCTTGATCGATGACTCTTTGTTTTTGGTGGGATTTTTAGGTGGGAGTATGATGAGAGCTACTGTGAGGCTGTCCAGAAAATGCCTCCATATGATGCCGGTCCACGGCTTCTGGACGTCATCGACACCGCCATCTTTGATTACCTCATCGGCAATGCTGATCGCCATCACTACGAGAGTTTCCAGGACGATGGCGGAGCCAGCATGCTTATCCTTCTGGACAATGCTAAAAGGTAGGGGAAAAAATACACAGACTGGACAGTTAGAAATAGGTGATGCAGTAGTATTTTAATGTTTAACTTTTGTTTCCACGTGCAGTTTTGGCAACCCTGCTCTGGATGAGAGGAGTATTCTCGCACCTCTTTATCAGTGCTGCATGTGAGTAAGCACGCATACACTTAAACTTCCCCTCACAATCCTCTCTGGGCAACTGTAAATTTAAGAGTTGACTTCCTTTTCAATTCATGAGTCAGAATTTGAATTGAATTGGCCACACAGGATGTTGAAGTGTATCAGGGGATTAAGGACTGATTAGCACAGAATGCCCTAATGCTCCGCAATCTCATTATCTCCCTAATGAGTTATTGATTGACTCCCAGAGAAAGAGCCTTATGCAGCTTTAACTGTACATGAACGTGACAGACGTTCTATCACTGAACACTAAACTGCCTGTTTTCTTTTTGATGATGACAATTATATCCTAGTTAAGGTGCGGTCACACTGATGGTAATTTGCAGTAACAAAGTGATCGGAAATGATTAATTTCCAGCGAGAGCTGATGATTTGAGGCAACATGGGCAACAGCGACCTTTGGTGATGCAACAAAGTTTGCACAGTGCAGTGATATTGAGCCTCCTGATATTGTTAGATAAATAAATGTTTTTACATTTCCTGGTTTGGAACGTGGACTTAAACAACAGTGGAGTAAACTGAGAGCTGTGAATGGGGAAATTGTTGCAAACATTATTTTTGCTTTCCCATTTTCTCCAACAACAAAAAAGATTTTTTGGAAAGAACTTTCCAAAAGAGAGAGAAAAAATAGAGCTGTAGATCATGAGAGTCAGAAGAGAGAAAGTTCCTCATCGCAGCAGTGCAATTATTTATTTTATTTTATTATTAAAGCCAGGGTAATATAACACAAAGAATAATGCTCTACATTAGGGCTGGGCTATTTTAAATAAATATTTTCACAATGTTTTGATGAGAACATTATTATGATATCCGATTACACCATCAACCCCTCAGCCGAGGGAAAGGTGAACGTTTTAGCTTTATTGGTTTTGCTTTAAAAATTTACTTAATTTATTTAAACCTGAAAAACTTGAACCAAAGAATTTCTAAATTCAAGTTGCACTTCAAAAGAAATGGAAAAGAAATACAAAAAATAAAGTGGTCATATAATCGTACAGTATATAATGTCCCCAAATCCAAATATATACAGTTTCTTACGTCCTCCACCTGCCCCATTTGCCTTCTCGCAAGTATCCGTCTACGACAACTGGTTTAAAATTACCTATACAAATTAAGATCTAAAGTCCATTATAAATGTGAACATAATAATGAAAATAATGATGATAATAATATATATATTTTTTTTAATTAACCATAACTTCCAGAACTTTTACCGCAATTCACATAATTTCTACTTACATAAAACAGCAACAACAGTTTAATTAATGTTGTGCTTAAAGAACAAAAATAAACTGTTTTCCTATTAGGTGTAAGCCTAATAAATTCCCTTGTGTTTCCCAATAAATGCTGCCTAAAGATTTCCACTGTGTTTGAATTGTTTAGTTAATACAATTAATGCTGCCTAAAGAAAATTATATAGAACTCAATTTTTAGTTCAAGGTAAACGTGTTTTTGTATTATTTTATGATTTGATCACCTTCATCTTTGTTTGCGTTCACAATTCATGGTAAGCTTGAACTGTTCCGTGGAAATAAAGCCAACTTAAATCTGAGCAGCTCCTGATAATGTCTTTGGTTATGTGCTGCATTCTCATGGATGACACTGTTCTTGCAAACTGTTTTCAGGCGACTGAAACGAAAAAGAAAGAGTGAACTCTATACATGCACAAGTTCCACGAGACATGCTTACACTACACGCCTCTGAACAAACAGCTAATCAGAAAAAATATAATAAAGCGTGTGTTTCTTCAATTGTGTCTGTCTTTGTGTCTAACAACATTTCTTATCACGTCACTCTGAGACGTCTTACGGGTCAGACTGTGGCAGGTGAATGAGCAAAATTTATTTCAGACCCTGTTCATTTCACAACCTGGGCTACTATTTAATATATTTGGTGACTTCCCAGTTCCGGGGTTTTGTCATTTCCCAATATTGGTGAACATCGTCTGCAATGTGTGTCGCAATCGGCATCGGGTTGTCAGACATCGTCGATATCTGATTACATCTTCAATTGCCCAGCCCTACTCTACATAACACCACTTAATTCAATAAAAAATAGCTAGTTAGCTACACTTCCTAGCAAACAAGAGCACAATTCAACTTCACAGACCAACAATTTAACTGCTGTCAGCATGAACACCCCTTTACACAATATTTCAATACAGTTGATACTCTTTGACTTACTAAAATATGTACAGGCCTATCTTCTATCTAGAGGCATGTGTTTGTAATTCAACTAGTGCTGTCAGTCAATTAATATATTTAATCGCGATTAATCACATAGTTTATCATAGTTAATTGCGATTAATCGCAGATCTTGAAAGTCCACAATTTTGACTATACTGTACTACTTTTCCTGTCAAAACACATTTAGTTTCTTCTCAGAAAATAAAGCGAAACAATTTGTTAATTAATGTTTTATTAACATTTTCTAAACAAAGTTTCCCACGGTATAAAGATAGAAATGCACTAAAAAAGCACCAATTCAAGTAGCATTAAACGTTTCCCAAAGTCTATGTTGGAGGTAGACTCTTAAACGTCATCCTTCTGTATTTGTGTCGTGTGCATCAGTGCAATGACCCCCCGGATACATAGCTTTCAACCAGTATTCAGAATGTACACAGTGCTGAATAAAATGTTAGATAAAAGTTGAAAACATGAACAGAAACAGAATAGTCTCAAAGAGTCTCCGAACATGTCAGTGAGCACCATACAAGAGAGTGGCCCCTTGCTTTCCAGATATTTTCAGTTTGCTAGCACCAGACACAAAGTGGTCATGGATTTGATTAGTTATTTCTGTGTTTTTCTATTTTTGGATCAAAAAGGGTCCGTGTCTCCACCTGGAACAGGCTAAACCTGCTGAAAGGGGGTGTTTTGAGTTCAGCAATGCGACAGGCCACAGCCCACGACCCCACTTTTCCAGTGCTCACGGAGCCACATCTCGCCGCACTTGACCGACGTCTCAGCGGAGTGCTCGCCACCGTGCGGCAGTGCATGGAGACACAGGGCGCAGACAACACACTGATCGAGGACCGCATGAACCTGCCTCATCCTTAAAGACATTGGAGATCAGAGGAGAAATACAAAGTGAAAATGTGTTTGTGGAGCTAAACATTGACTCTTGATGCACAGGCTGCTTTCACGTTCTCTTCATGCTGCTGAGCTGGCGACCTGATGGTCACCAGAAGCTTTAGGGGATGACCTGGAGGAGATTGTGGAGCTGTTTGTTTTTCACTGGATTAGTTCAGTTCAGACCACAGAGGCAAAAATGTGCTTTTCATCCTGACCTTAGTATGCTTTCTACACTTCTCTTTTTCC
Source organism: Xyrauchen texanus (assembly GCF_025860055.1). Lineage (NCBI taxonomy): Eukaryota > Metazoa > Chordata > Actinopteri > Cypriniformes > Catostomidae > Xyrauchen > Xyrauchen texanus. Next base: position 13,789,473 of record NC_068305.1, read on the forward strand.
TTCTCTTTGGATAGAGTGGTGAAGCCTTGACCAACATTTTCCTATTTTTGTTTACTTTTTGCCATCCAGGGCCATTTTTTGTTGGAACGGAGATAAGTGTTTCAGTAGGTCTGTTTTTGTTACTAAAACAGAACAGGAATTTGATATTTGGCCTAACAATAAGACTGAGGAAGATGGAAAGATGTTCCACTGGTCCGTCACCCTGGCACATCAAAAGAGGGAACGCAAGACTGTCAACAGACAGTCTTCCACCCAGACTGTAAACAATACTGAGTAATAATATTATTGATCTAAAGATAAATTGAGAGTTATGATAGATTTCATGTGTTCTGTATGCAGTAAGAATACAGTAATGTACAGAGAAGGAAGGTTATTGCTACTGATGTTCAGAGAAGATAGTGAAGACGACACAGCATTGTATGGCTGCTGTGAGGGAAATTTTGAACATTAAAAATTTATATTTCAAACTTGCAGAAGTTTTTTGTAATTTTTTTCACTCTCCTTATGTGTATGAGCACTTTGCTCACAGTTAGTTCAATTATTGGTCATCAACCAACACGTTTTTTTTATCTAAAGAAAATGACAGTACACAAACTACAGGGACAGACTGCCTCCAGCAACCTGTGGTTTAGTATCTTGTTCAGAGGCACAATGGACACCCCAGATCGGTTTTATCTGGACGCACGCGCATTGCCAGGGTTACGCGCTGGCCCGAAGTTAACTTCCGGTCTGTGTTTGTTTATCGGTAACAAAGTATGGCGCCGACTACAAACGCAGTTAAAATTAAGGTGATGAGTAGACTGAAGTTGGGCTCAGGTTGTTGGAACAGGCCTCTGGAACAAATACCTTATCGAAAATAAAAATGTTTCGGTTTCCTAAAAACGAAGGGAGACGGCGAGCATGGATCACCGCTGTGCGAAGAGAGGCTTGGCAGCCAGGCAAGAATTCAAGGATCTGTAGCACTCACTTCGTTACAGGTAACAAACTCATGATAAGCAACAGATGATAGCTAGCTGACCAGTAACAAGCCTGCAATAGTTATGTATTAACTAAATTGATTACTACACACGTAGCTAACATTGTATACATTAATTTTACACAGTAACGTTAGCCCAATGTTGTAGTTGATACGCTTTAGTTATGATTTAAACTAGCGTTATGATACGTGATATCTATCAAACATAAGAGCCATAATGTTTTTCCATCAATGCTTTACAAATAACCTACAATATTTAACTAACAGTCGCCTTTGGCTTGTTCCCTGGGGACATAAATACAATAATGCTGAATAAAGCTCTTCTAATGAAGCTTTAAATGAAGTACTAAATATGGACTTACTACATTTTCACTGATATATTTTATCTGTTAAGCAGCTTTAAAACGATGTGCATTGTGAAATAAATTTGACTTTGACCTAATTTCATTGTACTAGTAGGCTACTAATATTTTTTTAAATCAATAAGTTGTAATCAATATCATAGAAATGCACATGAAACCAGAAAAGTTATAGATTATGCCAAGCATGTATGTATGATGCTTAGCAAGGTGCAATACTGTCAACACAAACTGTTTCTGTCTTTATTTTAGGTGCGCCATCAGTGGACCCATGCCATCCAGATTATGTTCCATCAATTTTCACTCATAAAAACACCATTGATGGTTCACAGAAGTTGGAGCGATACCAGAGGAGACCATCTGTGGTTGAGTCTATGGATTCACCTTCCTTAGAGGTCACCCATGCTGACCCTGAAGAAGGATGCACTGCTGTGGGTACAGATCTGTCAATGGCAGACATTGACCAGCTACAAAATGAAAATGTTGAATTAAAAAGAAAAATTGCTTCACTGGAGAAGAAACTGGAATCTCAAGAAAAACGACTACAAGATCATATGTTTGGCAGTCCGTCCGATTTTATTTTAAATGATGACAAGCACACTCATTTTTACACTGGTCTACCATCTGCTTCTGTGTTCTTCACCCTCCTCACTTACCTGACAACAACATTCAGAATTCTGCGGAACACCCGGCCAGTCAGTATGGTCAACCGGAGAATTGATAACAGTCTTTGCACAATAGATAAAATATTAATTGTTTGTGCAGCACTTTCAAATCTGGGGAAACCACTTGTACCAAAATAAAGCAGGACTTAACCACAACTTAAAGGGATAGTTCACCTAATAACCCTCATGCCGTTCCAAACCTGCAAGACTTTTGTTCATCTTTGGAACACAAATTAAGCTATTTTTAATTACTTAGGCTGTCAATGGAGGGACAGAAAGCTCTCGGATTTCATCAAAAATGTGTTCTGAAGATGATCAAAGGTCTTACAGGTTTGGAACGAAATGAGGGAGAGAAATTAATTACTTTTTTATTATTAAATATATTAAAATACCAAACACATGCATTGATATTTGTAGTGTTGCACTTGTATCACAATGTTTCACATGGATTGTAATTATAAAATGAAATGATATATTCAGTAATGAACACCAACAACTATTGAGTAACTGATTTATTGACTGATGAATAAAGTACTGTAGACTATGATTTCCGTTTTTAATGTATTTATGTATTTGATGTAAAAAGTGAAAAAGCTTGCTGCTCAAAAAGGCAGGAACAACCTATGCTTTAAGAAAAATAACAATTTTTCTTGTAAAACTGATTTCAGCTCAGCACTATTAAGTTGCTTTTGAGACAATGTTCATGTAGCTGTCACTCAACTGCAGTCTTCCCTCTACAAATGCATCCACAACTTTTGGCAGCATGTGTTTAAAGTAAAAGCTACGTAGCCTTTGCATATATTTGGAGACAAAACCATTGTCATAAGGCACATCAAGTTCCAGGTGCTGTACTGGGGTCCAAATAACAAGACAGGATGTTTTCAGCCCGAGACAGTGCATCCCTAACTGTATCTGCCTGTAGTAACCTCTGGGGCCTTTTGGGTTCACAATGTACTGCCCACCCTCCACTCTGATGTCTTGGTTTGTGGCAGTGAGTGCATCATTAAGGGATGTGCAAGCACTGAGTGTGATAGGGCATTTTACTTCTAGCAGCTTGTCATCAATGATACCATCAGGGCTTGCTGCCAGCCATTGTTCTCCTGCACACACTACCAACCCTTTGTCCATCACTATGCAGCCCCTCTCCCTAATCTGCTCCTTAGCAAGTCCCTCGCTTTCCTTCCCATACCTTGTGGCCACACTCCCCTGGAACTTTGGGTAGAGGTGTTCAGTGAGAAACTTAGCCGGGTCAGTTGTCTCACGCTGAGGCACCTTGCTGGCTGTGCTTGCTGTTATGCGTAGCTTGCGCGCATCATGCCAGAGTGGTTCTATGCTCTGTTTTCTAGTGTTTCTCTCTAGTTCCACCACTTGATCTGGGTTCAGTTTAATGAAGGCATCATAAAATGTTGTGCACTTTGGACAGCTCAGAACACTACCATGCTCACTGTGGGGCTGAGCTAAGCTGCTGAACACGTAGAGTTCCTCTCCCTGAGCATCATGCTCTCCCTGACTGCTGGTGAAATCCTGACTACCTGACTCAGAGGCTGTGTCTGTCCCACTGCTGTCACACATGACAAAAAAGAGAGCACAGCCTGGCACAACATCCTAAAATACAGGTGAAACTCAAAAAATTTGAATATCGTGCAAAAGTTATAATTTTGATGATTATGGCTTACAGCTTATGAAAACCCCAAATTCAAAATCTCAGAATATTAGAATATTACATGAAATCAATAAAAAAAGGATTTTAAATACAGAAATGTCGGCCCTCTGATAAGTATAATCATGCATATGTATATAGTTATATATACTAAATATATTAATTTCACCTTTTAATTTGAATTACTGAAGTACATGAACTTTTTTTCATGAATTTTTCTAGTTTCACCTGTAAATGGTGAAAAGACCTTACCTACACTGCCATATATATATATATATATGTACTGAATCTTTTACATTAGACTAGTTGATTTGTTAGCGATATATGAACTATAACTTACTTTCAGGGCTTTAAAAAGCGTTTTTGGTGACCCATCTGGATTTTGTTTCTTTTACTGTCTATGGTTTCTACAGATGAACTCTGTTGTTATTGATTCTACTGGAAGTTAAGTTTGGGCCACTAAAGCACGCATGCGCAGTAACGTTTGTTTATGTTGTTGCCGTTGAAACCGCCGATTCTACAGTTCATGAATCACCATGCATTGTAGACATGCAGCCTTTGGATTAGTTAGTCCAAGTGCCGGTTGGACTAAACCCATTAAAGGAATATTTCACCCCAAAATTATAATTCTCTCATCAATCCTCATGCCATTTCAAACACGTAGGCCTATGACTTTCTTTCTTCTGCAGAACACAAATGAAGATATTTGAATGGAGATATGATGTGAATATATCCATGCAGTGCAAATCAATGTGGTCCAAATCTTTCAAGCTCCAAAAACGGGGTCCATATTTTGTGATCGGATCACAAAAACCCCATACAAATGTGGTCAAAAACACATGTGACCACTTCACTTTTGAGGCGTAATCTCTAATCAGTCCTGTACAGCTTGCGTCCCGTACAGCAACGAAGCGCATCCCCTCCCCTGTCAATCAAGAGTTTCAACTTTGCCCATTATGAGGGACTTTAAAAGAAAGCAACTGTCCGATCTGTAAATTTGAAAAAGCTTACACATACACACAAGCACGAGAACTTCACTAGTCTTATTCAGTGTGCCTGATATCAACATTCATGTACACAGGTGACAAGTACACACCTTTAGCTCAGGGTATTACAGGTACTCCATTAAAATAATGCATAATTCTGCTCTAAATGTTGCTTTATCTTCAACAACATTTGTTCAATGTTCAACTTGTTCAACTTCATCTGGGAGTAACCGAGCACCCTTTTGTCACACTTTCTTTGTCTTTTCTGTCTTTGTTGCGCTTTAATAGCATGCAGTAACACACTGACCTAGTGATTGATATATGTTGTCATGAAGTCGCTCCCCTCAAAATCCAAACACAATTGGTCACAGGAGATGCAGTTAGGCGACCTGGTTTAAACAGCGATTTGTCTCACCTGACCACAGGCGATTGGATCACCCGAGGTGCATCTTAATACCAGGTGTAAACGGGGTAAAAGACACATTGTTATTGGATCACTGAAGCCAAATTCAGAGATAGTCAGGAATGGATTCTGACTATATTCAAAGGTTTAAATGCCAATGTATTTTCGTTTTCCCGATACAACTACGTAAGCAACTAGTTAAGTGGTGAGGTTTCTCTACAGTCATATATTTTGAAGCGCTGTGTTTCCAGTATTTTAATTTTTCTTTTTATTCTGCTATCGCAATGTGAAGAACACAACAAACACTGCCATCTTTTGACTGTCACCTGATTTAATGAACAGTACTCCATTCATTTTTCCACTGAAAAACACTTGGAATATCTTGTCTCTCTCCTCAAATAATTACTGCTGCCTCTGATGTAATAGGTAAGTAATGTTCTCCATATTGCACTTGTAAGTGTAATCGTATCTCTATCCGATCACTGTAGAGACACATTTGACAGCAAGGTGTAAATCCGATCCAGCTAAAGAATATACAGATACTATCCCGATACGAAATGCAAGTTAATGCCCTTTTAAGGTGTAAGGGGGGCCAAAAAGGTATTTGGACTCATTCTGGTGGTCAAATACGGAACATGTGGTATTGATGAAGAACACCTCTATAAACTTAAGGGGAATTGACTCAAACATCTACAAAATAAATCACCTTGAGACCACTTGTTTAAAAGCAATTGCAGAAACTGGAAATTATTTCTGAGAGAAGGTCTAGCCAATTGATGTTTTGACATCTAATGCAATTACATAAATTTTAAGTGTAAATTAAGTGTCCAAATATCTTCAATTCTCACTGTCAGTTTACTGGAAACAATTGGTATTAACAGGAAATGTAGACTCAAGTTTCTTGAGGTGCTTGTCATTAATCATTTCATGTCGTCAGTGACTAATACTGAAATGGTACAGAGTTTTGATCGAAAGGTTTTTGGATATTCCTGATAAGAGGAAATTACTTTTTATAAAAACATCTCTATGCTCTCTAGACCCTCTATTAAGTATCCAATACCACCTTCCTCAGTCAGAACATTGTCTGATGTTTGTTATGTCTTTCCTTGACCTGACTATGGAATTTACAGCATTCCTCAGATGCACATTTGCTAGCATCGTCTTTGTAATCACTTCAGTCTACCCAGTCTACTCTTTCCTTCCAGTCACATCTGAACTTGACTGTCTGTCCTAAATATCTGATGCCTTAAGCACGCTTGCTCATCTGAGGCTCTGGGGCTTGACCACCCGCCTATCTGTGGGTAAGTGGGCATTACTGAGATGAGCTGCTGATATTGACTTCAATAAGGTCATTCTCTCTGTGTGAAGGTTGTTCACTGTTAAAGTTGATGCACAGAAGGGAAAACCCAACGGTCTGTTTAGAGCCTCTGATGGAAAGTTATGGTAGAAAACACAATTAATATAATTGCAATAAAAATGCCACATAATTGAATGAGATATCAGATAACAAATGATCGTAAAAAACAGACAACATATGATCGAAACCAAATAAATGTGAATAAAATTGTTCAATAAAGAATCTTGAAAGAAAAATGCAATCATGCCATCAACATTTAATTCGGTTGTCAAGGTGTTGTGGCGTTGTTGGCTGATACAAATGTGAATTAGTTAATGGAAATTTTCTTACAGATGGAACATGTGCAACACGTCTATAATGGGTTTACTAATCTGAAGGCACAGTAGCCTGTTGGATTATTTTTAAGCTTTGATGTGGCTGTGTTCCAGAGACCTGAGGAATAGATATATGATTGGTTCCTGACAGTCAATATTTACAGCAACATTTTTCTCTATTTAAAGGAATAGGTTCCCCAAAAAACTAAATTCTGTCAACATTTCCCATAATGAATTATCTATAGCAGAACGTCCAACACACTTTTTCATATAATGAAAGTGAATGATTAGCCCTGCTGTCAGTTAAGATGTTTAAGGCAAGTGAATAACTTAAATGTGTAGTTCATCCAAAAATTATAATTCTCTCATTATTTACTCGGCCTCATGCCATTCCAAACTCTAATGACTTTCTCTCAGAACAAACATATTTTGTATGATGTATGAGGGTTTTTTTTCCATACAATGCAAATCAATGGGCTTCAAATCAAATCAAATCAAATCACTTTATTGTCACACTACCATGTACACAAGTGCAACAGTAGGTGAAATTCTTGTGTGCAGTTCTGAGCAACATAGCAGTCATGACAGTGATGAGACATATATCAATTACAATAAACAACATACTTACACAACACAATTTACATATCAAATGTACACATACTTACACAACACGATAATTATATACAATACACACAATATACAATACAATATAGAATACACAATATGCAATACAATAAGTAAGGAGTATATTAAATATATATATATATATATATATATATATATATATATATATATATATATATATATATATATATATATATATATGAAGTAGTATATTGAGGAGAAGTGTGAGATTACAGTTGAATAAAGTGCAGTGCTAATTATTGATCCTGATAGATCAAGTGTTCAAAAGTCTGATTGCTTGGGGGAAAAAGCTATCATGTAGTCGGCTGGTGCAGGTCCTGATGCTGCGATACCGCCTGCCTGATGGTAGCAGTGAGAACAGCCCATGACTCGGGTGGCTGGAGTCTATGATGATCCTCCAAGCTTTTTTCACACACCGCCTGGTATATATGTCCTGGAGGGAGGGAAGCTCACCTCCGATGATGTTCCTGGCAGTTCGCACCACCCTTTGCAGGGCTTTGCAGTTGTGCGCGGTGCTATTGCCGTACCAGGCAGTGATGCAGCCAGTCAGGATGCTCTCTACAGTACTGGTGTAGAACCGTGTTGTGTTGGTTCATTCCAAACTTCCTCAGCCGTCTCAGGAAGAAGAGGCGCTGGTGAGCCTTCTTCACAACGGCCTCAGTGTGGATGGACCATGTGAGTTCTTCAGTGATGTGGACACTGAGGAACTTGAAGCTGCTGACTCTCTCCACCGGTACTCCATTGATGGTGATTGGGCGGTGTTCTCTGTCTTTCTTCCTGAAGTCCACAACAAGCTCCTTGGTTTTACTGACATTGAGGGAGAGGTTGTGCTCTTGACACCAGCGTGTCAGAGTGTGCACCTCCTCTCTGTAGGCTCTTTCATCATTGTCAGTGATCAGACCTACCACCGTCGTATCATCAGCAAACTTAATGATGACATTGGAGCTATGTGTTGCCACACAGTCATGTGTGTACAGGGAATACAGGAGTGGGCTGAGAACACAGCCCTGTGGGGCTCCAGTGTTGAGGGTCAGTGATGAGGAGATGTTGCTGCCCATTCTAACCACCTGACGTCTGCCTGACAGGAAATCCAGGATCCAGCTGCACAGCGAGCTGTGCCCAGAGCCCGGAGTTTCTCATCAAGCTTGGAGGGCACTATGGTGTTGAATGCTGAGCTGTAGTCTACAAACAGCAGTCTCACATATGTGTTCCTTTTTTCCAGATGGGAGAGAGCAGTGTGTATTGTAGATGCAATGGCATCATCGGTGGAGCGGTTGTTGCGGTAGGCAAACTGCAATGGGTCCAAAGAGGGGGGCAGAACAGAGCAGATGTGATCTCTGATTAACCTCTCGAAGCATTTGCTGATGATGGGGGTCAGAGCAACAGGGCACCAGTCATTTAAGCAAGTGATTTTGGCTTGATTCGGTACAGGCACAGTGGTTGATGTTTTGAAGCATGTGAGGACTACAGACAGGGACAGGGACAGATTGAAAATGTCCGGAAAAACACCAGCCAGTTGATTCGCGCACGCTCTGATGACGCGGCCCGGAATGCTGTCTGGACCTGCAGCTTTACGGATGTTCACCCGTCGGAAGGATCGGGTTACATCCACAACAGAGACGGAGAGTGAATCAGCATCTGTAGCGTCAGCCGCGAGTGCTCTCTCCGCGAGGGCGGTGGTGTAGTCCTCGAAACGAGCATAAAATGTATTAAGTTCGTCCGGGAGAGATGCAGCAGTGTTCATGGCGGAGACTTTATTCCGTTTGTAGTCCATGATTGTGTTAATTCCCTGCCACATACTTCTGGAGTCAGTGATGTTGAACTGACCTTCAAGTTTGTGCCTGTACTGGCATGTGGCTTCACTGATGGTGTTACCGAGGGCATAACTGGCTTGTTTACGCTCCTCCGTGTTAGAAGAATTAAAAGCGGAGGTCCGCGCAGTGAGTGCCGCGCGAACCTCGCCGTTAACCCATGGTTTCTGGTTGGGGTATATCCGTATAGTTTTGGTCGGAACAACGTCCTCTACGCACTTCCTGATGAAACACGTTACGCTGTCAGCGTAAACCTCGATGTCGTCATCAGAGGCGGACCGGAACATCTCCCAGTCCGCGTGATCAAAGCAGTCTTGTAGCGCAGAGTCTGATTGGTCCGACCAGCACTGGATCGTTCTGAGGGTGGGTGTTCCCGTTTTAGTTTCTGCCTGTAAGCAGGCAGAAGTAGAACGGAAGAATGGTCCGATTTGCCAAATGGGGGGCGGGGGAGGGATTTGTAGCCATCCCGGAAAGGAGATGGCTACAAAAACCCGATCCCCTCGTATGTTGAACTTTATGTGTTGGTGGTATTTTGGAGCGAAGTTGGCTTTGTTAAAGTCCCCGGCAACAATGAACGCAGCCTCAGGGTGCGTGGTTTCCTGCTCACTTATACTCCCATACAGTTCCCTGAGTGCCCGGTCTGTGTCGGCTTGTGGGGGGATGTACACAGCTGTGATGATGACCGCTGTGAATTCCCTCGGCAGCCAGAATGGTCGACACAGAAGCATGAGATATTCCAGATCAGGAGAGCAGAAAGACTTGATGAAATGTACGTTCCTCTGATCACACCATGATTTGTTGATCATAAAATACACACCACCACCTCTGCTTTTACCGGAGAGGTCTTTCGCTCTGTCCGCTCGGTGCACGGAAAAGCCCGTGATTTCGATGGCCGAGTCTGGAATCTCTGCAGCAAGCCAGGTTTCTGTAAGGCAGATAACACCGCAATCTCTCGTCTCTCGTTGGAAAGAGATCCGCGCTCTCAGCTTGCAGAGCTTGTTGTCCAGAGACTGAACATTTGCCAGTAGCATACTGGGTAGCGGGGGTCGATTTGCACGACGTCTTACTCTGATGAGAACGCCGGCTCGTTTTCCTCTTTTCCTTCTGCGTTTCCGCGGCCGAGCAGCCCAGACAAAGGGCTCCGCCGGCGTGTTGTAAACAGCGGGTCGGCATTAAGGAATTTGAAGTCCGGTTTTCGATGTGTAATTGTAGAACCAATGTCCAAAAGCGTTTGTCTGTCGTAAACAATAAGGCAGACAACATCCAAGACAAAAAAACAAAGAACTGTAAACAAAACAAACAATAAACCACAGTGTTGTAATGGAGCTCACAACGCAGCAGCCATACTCGGCGCCATCTTGAGTCAAATAGCACATTATAGCAGCATAAAAGTAATTAGTCTTATTCAAGTGGTATTTTCCACATCTTCTAAAACAATGGGATCGCTTTGGTTAAGAAACAGACCAGAAGTCCTTATTCAAAATAAATCTTAGCATCTGGGCCAATTTCAAGATAATAATTTTTTGCCAGTTTCTCAATCACGGTATCACTGTACATCAATTATACTTTTTTGCGTTTAACTGATCGCAAAAAGAAAGCTCAACCTGCAAGTTGTATGGATTACTTTTATTCTGCCTCTATGCGTTTTTTTAACTTGAATGTTTTGGAATCTGTTGGCAAAAACAGTTGAGACATTCTTCAAATATCTTCTTTTGTTGTCTTAAGAGTTTGGGACTTACAAGGGTAAGTAAATTACAAAATTATACATTTTTAGTGAAGTATTCCTATGATTCAGTTTGTTCCTCGCACAGATGGGTCAAAAGATTTTAAATAGACTTTTGAGTGATGTAAACAATAACAGGAATTGCAACACTACTTCACATGTCTAGTCCTGAAGTGTTTAGTGGCATTTTTTAAAAACCCACAACTGTCAAAACAAAATGTCTAACTCTATAAACAATGAGGTGCCATTAAAATAAGATTTTGATGTAGCAACTTTTTTCTAAGGACATCAAAGGTTTACTCATTATCTTGTAGACATTGGGCGTGTTGCATGCACATTCTTAGACTGATAATGTTTAATAAGCTTATGTGGTCATAAGCAACTTATGTGAACACATTAAACAGCCTTTATCGTTGTACAGTCATAAACGGCTTTAGAATAAACTGATCGACACTGGTACAATTTTGCCCATTACCCCGATTTTGCTTTGCATGTAAGCACCTTAACTGGCATTCTCACCAACTTAACCAATGTTGTGCACATGTCTCCTCATGATTTGATGTCAAAGCAGAGAATAAGAATAACTTTTTTTAAATATAAAATATCATAAATTGATATATTTGAATGCTCTAATTGATTTAACCATGCAAGCTGCACGTGACTTGGGCAGCTTCATTAATTATAATGGGAGTGATCTGTTGTGATGGTCACTTTAAAACTTTGAAAGCCTACGAAGAAATTATCAGACTTTCAGCTAGACTCTGCATAGCAAATACAGTTAGCTATTAAAAATTTTGTTAATTTAACTAAGATAAAAATGTGTGTTACATATCCTAATGTTGTTAGGTTTGTACGCGCCCATCCGTCTTCACTGTTGAAATTCAGCTGTCCATTTGTGTTTTGTTTTTCCGAAATCACTTTAATCACACAATGCTTTAATTGTTATTTGTGGTGTTCACACATGTTTAGGACAACGTGGGTGAGTAAATGAAGAGAGCATTTTCCTTTTTGGGCAAACTATCCCTTTAATGAACAAGATAAGGCTTATCTTTTTAAAAGATAATAAAGCATAGTATTTTTGTTTAAGAAGTACCATTCATCAAAGAGGGAATCTTTGGGAAAAGGCATGAGAAATGATTCACCTCTCCCTCAGCTGTCAGGTTTTTTCCCAGAATAAGACTTATTACAAGTAAAGATTCCAGAGACTAAGGAATCAAGCGGTCTGGGTTCAAAGTTGCAGTGTTTAAGTCATGCACACCACATTTACCTTACCCTGAAACTCTAGTTAGTATAAAAGATAATTTGATCAATGAGCAGAAAGTCAATTATTAGTGGAATAAAAACTCCTCTTGAGCCACGATGGCATACTGAATATGAAAACTCAATGAAATTCAAATCTCATGTAAACACTGTTTTCTTGCTTTTGTCTGATTTTTTTTAAATAAGTAGATTTTTGGAAGTGAACACTGTATTGGTGTGTATGAAAACAGACTCACTGAGTGTCTTGTTTAGATGCTTGCAATTATTTGATATATTTAATAGCTCTCATTGAGTTAACCATGCAAGCTGCACGTGACTTGCGCAGCTTAATTAATTATATTGGGAGTGATCTATTGTGATGGTAACTTTAAAATAGTAACAAACACTTAAATACTCAGACTTTATGTAACTTGTCAGCTAGACTCTACAGATACAGTTGTATCTGTAGATGTGTGCTACATATCCTACTGTTGTTGGGGCAGTACGTACCAATCCAGCTTGCTTCGCTCTTGCAATTTAGCTGTCCATTTTTGTTTTGTTTTTCAGAAATCACTTTAAACATGAAATGCTTTCATTTTCTTTTGTGATGTTCACAACTGTTTAGAAAAACATGGGTGAGTAAATGCAGACAGAATTTTCATTTTTGGGCAAACTATCCCTTTAATGAACAAGATAAGGCTTATCTTTTTAAAAGATAATAAAGCACAATATTTTTGTTTAAGAAGTACTAGTTATCAATGACTGAGTCTTTGGGAGAAGGTATAATAAATTATTAAACTCCCTTCAGCTGTCAGGTTTATTCCCAGAAGAAGACTTATTACAAGTAAGGATTGCTGTTGTCCAGGGAAGCCCAACTCGCAGCCCAACAACTCCCTGCATAAAACCTCCTGGTGTACAAGGACTTGAAGAATGCCATCCTGCAATGGGTTTGATGCAGCCCAGAACCACATCGGCAACTCTTTTTGGTCGTGGACGCTTGTCGAGCACGGCCACATATTCGCATTCGCCCAGCTGCTCCATGACACCTGCCGAAGGTGGCTGTTAGCTGAGGAATGCGACACTGAGGGAGTGCTCGATCTGGTGGTACTGGAGCATTTCATCTCCCGGCTACTGAAAGGAATGGCGGAGTTGGGTCCACTGCCTGGCTACTGGCTGAGGACAATATGGCGGCATATTTTGTGGCTGGCGAGCCCTCCTCTCTCTCTCGCTCTCTCCTCCCTCCCCCTTTCCTTCCCCTCATCCTGTTCCCTGAAAATGGGTAATTCCTACCTCACAACCAGTTCCCCAGTACCGTGGGATGACAAGTCTGGGCCAGTCTGCTGCAGCTGCGGGGAATCTGGACATTTCTAGAACTGATGCCCCATAGTAGAGATGGAGACGTTGGTCTGGGTCCCCGATATGCCACAGGCTGCCCACGATCGAGCAGGGGCATACCGGATTCCTGTGAGTATTAAAGGGGGGGATCATATCAAGCCTTGGTGGTTTCAGGTTGTAATCAAACCTCCATTCTACAAGGCTTGGTTCAATCTGAGGCTTTGGATAGAAAGTGGTGGGTGAAGGTAAGGTGTGTGCAAGGAGAATTATCCGACTTGATCTCGCCTCCTCCTGGTCATACGAATCTCATAGAGCACCAAATGACCCCAGGTGTAGTGGTTTGCAGTTGTCCCTACTGATTACCCAAACACAAAAAAGTGGTTTGTGAAGAATTAAAGGCCATGCTACATATGGGTGTTATAGAAGAATCCCACAGCCCGTGGTGCTGGTTCCAAAGAGTGAAGGCTCGGTCCAGTTCTGTGTGGATCATAGAAAAGTCAATGCAGTGTCTAAATTTGATTTGTACTCAATGCCTCGGATTGATGAACTTGCAAAAATGGTTAGCCGTGGCTCGCTTTTATTCAACACTGGATTTGACAAAGGGATATTGGCAGATCACCTTAACTCCCATGTCCTGTGAAAAAATTACATTTTCTACACCATTTGGCTTACACCAATTTGTCTTCCTTTTGGTTTGTCCGGGGCCCCGGCTACATTTCAGCGGCTCATGGACAGAATCCTCAGACCACACGCCACTTACGCCGCTGCCGAACGATATCATTATTTACAGTTATGACTGGCAGCAGCACCTGCAGCATCTGGGGGATGTCCTGAAGTTGAGACAGGCAGGACTCACTGCAAACCCTAAGAATTGTGCAATTGGACAGGTGGAAGACGGTATCTGGGCTTCCACTTGGGTCATGGACAGGTGCTGCCCATAATTGATAAGACTGCAGTGATTGCAGCCTACCTAAGACCAGGGGCTGGCTGGCTGGCTACTATCATAGTTTTTTGACTGTCACCAGCCCGCTGACTGATCTTATTAAAAAGGGGGCACCAGGTCCGGTCCAGTGGATGAAGCCATGTCAGCAGGTGTTCATGCAAGTGAAAGCTGCACTCTGCGGCGGGCCGTTATTGCACTCTTCTGACTTCTCTCTCCCTTTTATCTTGCAGATGGATGCATCGGATAGGGGGTTAGGAGCGGTACTGTCCCAGATGGTGGAGGGGGATGAGAGCCCCATGCTGTACATTAGTTGTAAGCTCTCGCTGAGACAGCCTAAGTTCAGCACCATCGAGAAAGATGGATAAATGTGACCGGTGACAGGCCGGATAAATGTATAGGTTGTTTTTATTAATTTCATTTTGTATAACATTACACAATTTAGTTTGATGGAATGGATGAAACTAGGCTAAAATAAAGTTTTATCCCAAGCAACTTCTAAAAATCTATTTTATCCCAAGCAACTTGAGGTACAGTACTTGTAGGGAGAGTTTCACTGTGTCAAACTTAGGTTAAGTAACTTAAGGTCACAATTCTGAAAGGCCCTCAGTTGGGATCAAACCTGACCATTTTGTTAGCTTGTTTCCTTTTATCACCTCCTGTGTTATGCAAGCTAAAAACATTCTTATACAGACCATGCCCATGTAATGTTTGACATTTTACATTTACATTTATTCATTTGGCAGACGCTTTTATCCAAAGCGACTTACAAAAGAGGAAAACACAAGCAAATCATCTTAAGGAGACAGTGGTACAAAAAGTGCCATACTACAAAGTTTCACTATCATCAGAATAGTATACAAAACAGATTTAAGTGCAACAAGAAATGTAAATTTTTTTTTTTTTTTTTTAGAGACCGGTTAAGTGCTTTTGGAAAAGATGTGTTTTTAGCCGTTTTTTGAAGATAGAGAGTGAGTTAGCTTCCTGGATTGAGTTGGGAAGGTCATTCCACCACCGTAGTATGATGAAACTTTAAGTCCGGGAAAGTGTTTTGGTGCCTCTTTGTTTTGGTATGACAAAGCGACGTTCCTTAGCCGACCGCAGGCTTCTGGTTGGAACGTAGCTCTGCATAAATGTTTTTAGGTATGCTGGAGCAGACCCAGTGACTGTTTTGTATGCCAGCATCAGGGCCTTGAATTTAGTACATGCATGAACCAGCAGCCAGTGGAGAGAGACAAGTCAAAACAAATCTAGCAGTGAATACTACGGGACAAGTCTAAACAAATCTAGCAGCAAATACTATGGGACAAGTCAACACAAATATAGCACACACACACACCAAACACACATTTAAGCAACCCGCGTTCAAGACCGTAAACAAACAGCACCTGATCTAGCAATGAATACCACTCTAACAACGTTAAAAACAATTAAATAAACACACTTACAACTGCAGACTCCTGTAGATAGATCGCGTTCTCCTTTTTACCAATATATGAGAGTCATGGTTTTGGGGAATGCCCCCTTAATAAAAGATGGATATATTTTATGCTGTTAGTATCACTTGTCTTTAGGTGAATTCAAACTATTTTTTTAATTACCTCAATAACCATGGAGTTTCCCCTTGACTACACATCACAGAAGATTGTGCCAATGTCTTTCTCCAGTCCCTGGCATACAGTGACAGTCACCATTTACACATTGTGCAGAAGGTGAAGCTTTAATCCAATGTGACATACAGTTCCCTATTAACAGGGACAGTCCCTCTGGAGCAACTTTTGACACTTGGGATGGAGAGGTTTGGCGACCTTGGTGTGCACACATGTAAAGATTGTACATTTGTACAGAGATGATTTCACCTCTAAAGAACTAAATTGTGCCATAAATTATCAAAATAAATGACTAAAACCGCAACTGCGAGTGGGGTGGCCAGGCTTCGGGCCACGGCCACCCTGACCAGCCCTTAGCTCCGCCACTGATTTAGCAGTCATATTTTCTGACTGACTGTATCTATTAACTATCTATCTATCTGTCTGTCATGAGTCACAATGTCTGTCTGTCTGTCAGCAGTCACATTGTCTGTCTGTATCCATTAACAGTCACATTATGTATCTGTCTGTATTTATCAACAGTCACGTTATCACATTGAACCAAAGACTAAGAGATGCAAGGGAACGCCATAGGGAAGTGATAGAAGGACAACTTCAGATGATGAACTCTTTAAAAAAAAGAACATGAAAATTACTGCAAACTTATAACCAGCAAAAGAATCAATACATGTCATAGATGAACTGGCTAAAGCAAATTAACTAAATTCCTTCTATAAACGGTTTGATAATTGTGAGTTTTCTGTTGAATGTGACTTAGTGCTGGACAATATTGCTCTGTTTGATGCGGATAGGATTGTGATAGAGCCTAAATCTGACAACACAGTCTTTTAAGCAATTTAATGTTAACAAGGCCACAGGCCCAGATGGTATCTCTGCTTCTCTGTTAAGAACATTCACAGATGAACTCACACAATTATCATACCTGTTGCTAAGAAACCGTGAGCACAGGAGAACAATGATTTCAAACTCATCTCTTTGACTTCAGTTGTAATGAAGTGTATGGAGAAGTTTATAGTGAGGCAGTTAAAAAAGGTGGATGTAGGCCCTCAACTAGATCCTTATCAGTTTGCCTACACACACAAGAGAGCAGGGTTGGGAGGGTTACTTTTGATATGTGTTCCACTACAGATTACAGAATACATGCTGTAAAATGTCATTTTAGATTACTCAAAATCAGTAATTTATTCTAAATACTTTGGATTACTTCAGCACTGGTAGATATTTCACTTTTTTTGACTATAAAAGCTCTGCCAGTACAGAAAGACAAAATGCTGTTTTAAGGAATTTTAGATACATTTTAAAATTGTTTTCCTGTGAAATTATTATCAAGAATACGATTTTTGCCCTAATATCAAAGGTCTTGCTAGAAAAAAGAAAGTAGGATCCAATGTAAATTTCCTTTATAAAAAAATATGATTGTGCCTGGTAAAATGGCTAGAAATAGCGTTTTAGCTTAGCGTAAATCTGACAAAAGGGTTTAATTCTATTTCTCCAAACTTACTTCAAACTTCTCTGTCTGCCCGTTTGAATGTAACACATCATAAGAAAGTGTTTCTCCGCCGTTCAAATGCACTTTGGATAAAACTTTTTAGATGTATAAATATTTTCCATCTTAAAGCACTAAATATTAAATGAAACAAATGACAATAAAATGCAACATAATCTCATAAGTTATCAAAATACTTTTGAATGTAATTGTATTGTAATTACCAATTATTTAAATTGTAACTGTAGTGGAATACAGTTACTTATATTTTGTATTTGAAATATGTAATTCCGTCTCATGTATTCCGTTACTCCTAAACCCTGCAAAAGAGGCACTGATGATGAAATCAACAGCTTGGTCTACTTAGTGATTAAACCGCAGCATCCCACCCCACCCCACAGCATATTTTCAGTGAATTAATCACCAGACAGGCCTAGAAGATCATTTCACACCCCACCCATGTCCTCCACACAGAGTATCAGCTCCTACCCAGATGCTTTAGAGTCCCCAAGTGCAGACTGAATGGTTTTAAGAATTATTTTATCCATCAAAGCTTTAAACGCCAAGAAAGCTAAAATCATGTAAGAGACTTGTAATATTAATATTCTTCTGTATAAATTCATTCCAGATGAAGTTACATTGTATTGTGCAATGTTTTCAGTGGCAATCTGAGTTTATGGATTTGCGATGTGTGTGATTATGGATGACAAATGTGTATGTAATATGTTTTTTCCAATGATGCCTTTGTCCATCAACAGTCACATTATCTGTATGTCTGTCTTGTATCAAGTCACATTATCTATTTATCTATCTATCTATATGTCTGTCTGTATCAAGCGTCTACATCCGTCTGTCTGTCCATGTGTTTGTATCAAGTCACTGTAACAGTTCAATGATGGGAGGGAAAGGAGGACACCGGTAACTTCAACTCAAAGGTATAACTTTAAACAAACTCAAAATAACTTTTCAGCATCACATTCATTAGGTCACTGTTTAATACAGTCTCTTTCTGAAGGGTAGCTCTCTTTCACTTGTCTCTGGCGTGGTCCCTATTTATCGCTCTCCCCAATGCTTACTGCAATCAGAAACAGGTGTTAGACATTATAGTGCTCAGGTGTGTGCACCCTTACCACTTTCTCCGGACGCTCGACAATGCCCTCGCCGCTACGGTCACATTGTGTCTGTCTGTCTATCAATCAACAAATGCATTATTTGTCTGTCTGTATCTATCAACAGTCTACCTGTCTGTCAGCACTCACATTATCTGTCTGTCTGTCTCTATCAGTGGTCACATTATCTGTAAAATGGGGGCAAGGACTTCCTATTCAATAGAAAACCAGGAAGGGACTGTTTCAGGTGGAAGCGACCAATGAGCCAAATACCTGAGGCTGAACGCATAATAATAAAACAAAATCTTGGTGAGCCCTTGCCCGCCTATATAATTTGTTGAAATGCAGTCTGGGACGTTTACCATTCCAAATGAAGGACTTCGCTATGCTATCAATTTGCTTTAAATAAGAGAAGGGGACATCTATAGGGAGTGACTGTAGCAGGTAGTTGAATTTTGGAACACAATTAATTTTAATAACATTAACCTTCCCAATCATCGATAAATGTAATGAAGCCCACATTTCCACATCGCTTGAAACTAACTAAATCAGACAAATTTGCTGGGAATAAAATACCCAAGTACTTATTGCCCTGTTTGGGCCACTGGAAGGCGCCCGGCTGGAAGGCCGTTACTGGACAGTACGCTGTCAGAGCCATAGCTTAGGATTTAGACCAATTGACTTTGTATCCTGAGAGCTTGGAAAAGGAATTAATAATTCTGTGGAGGCAAGGCATAGATTTAGTAGGGTCAGAGACAAATAATAACATTTAATTTGCATAAAGCAGAAGCGTATGCGCCACACCTCCTGCCATCACCTCTGGAAAATCATCCTCCTTTCTTATCGTGGCTGCTAATGGTTCCAGGTCAAGACCGAACAATAATGGGAAAAGAGGGCAACCCTGCCTAGTGCCCCTATCCAGAGTAAAATAATCTGAAATTAATCCATTTGTTTGTACTGCTGCTACAGGGTGTCTCTAAAGTAACTTAATCCAACCAATAAATGTACTCCCAAACCCATACATTTCCTAAATCTTAAAAAGATAATCCATTCTACAATATCAAACACCTTTTCGGCTTCAAGTGTGATGGCAGCGACCGGAGACTAATCATTCGCTATTGACCACATGATACTGATGAAACGCCTAATGTTATCAGAAGAGCTGCGGCCCCGAATAAACCCCACCTGATCTATATGTATAAGAGATGTTAGAACTTAATCAGTTACATCTAGCTGGATCAGGAAAATCGGACGTTAACTTTTATACTTGCTTGGATCTTTTCCCTTTTTAAGAATCGGACTGATCCGGACTTGTCATGGTTGGAGGAAGATTTCCATTCTTTAATGATTCCATATAAACTTCTAAGTGGAGCCAATTGGTAGAAAAAGACCCTTTCCGCTATATATCTAGCCAAAAGCTTCCCTGCTTGTACCCCAACTCAAAGTATGACTGTCTTGCCCTGAATAACCAAACCTCCATTTTCCATGACAATATAGTATTATATTTTATATTTCAATCGGGTCAATTCTCTGAGGCCATCAGATGACATTCGGTGCTTCAGCTCTGCCTCGGCCCTTTTAATATTCCCTTCCAAATCTGAGTTCTCGTGCTTTGGATTTTTTGGTAAATATTGTATGATCCGACCCCTAAGAACCACCTTAAGTGCTTCCCAAGCCACTGACTTTGCAACAGGGATACATTAAAGTGCCAACTATAAGATTTATTTTTCTCCATATGTGGCAGCATCTCTGATCTCACCAGGGTGTGATCTGAAACTAAGATGTTTCCAATTGACCAATCAACAGATGAAATGAGGGACTTGGATATTCAAAAAAATATATTTTAGAATAGATTTTATGGACTGATTAAAAAAAATGTATAGTCCCTACCAGATGGGTTCAAAAGTCACCAAATGTCAACAAGACCAAAATTTTTACACATCCTGTGAAGTGTAAATGCTGCTCTGGGGGGCTTACATATTTTGCTTCACTATGATCAAGGACTGAGTCCATCCAAAGATTAAAGTGTCCTCCCAATATGAGGGGTGCTAGCTGCTTGCAACATTCCTTCAAGATCAATAAAAAATCCCTGATCATCGATGTTAGGTGGCTAAATAGTAGCCAAAACCAACCTTTGCCCCTGAATTTCAGCTTACTCAATTATTTCTCCCTAATTTATCTTTAATCTGTTTGATAGATTAGAATTGTAGTTGTTTACTTATCAATGTAATGACTCCTACTCTTACTTGAGCCAGCACTAAAGAAAATATGTCCACCCCATATCCTCCCAATTTTTTCAGCTTCCTGCGAGGAAAGATGTGTTTCTTGAAGACGCTTAACCTTCTGGGGTCGACGGAAGCGCTAGCGCGTCCTGCTGGATATTTTCGTCATTACAGTGGAAACAACTTAAAATACTCCATCATTTTTGGTTATACAGATAAGTGTAAGACATCATTAGAGACTATAAAGGGTCTACTTTTATGTATCTATACACTCACAATAACAACAAAACCTTGTGCTTTTGTAAAATAAAGGAAATAAAAAGGGTGAGCTTTTAGCAGTCTCCGTGTTCACGAGCATATTTCTGAAACATGTCACAAAAATGAACTGAACCTCCGTGAATACTTATCACACAAACATGAAACAAATGTCTAAAAAAAAAGCTTAAGATTTCTACTTTTAAATAAAACAATTCAAATTTAAAACAAATATTCTCCTGCAATGCAATCTGTTTGAAACAAAGCAATGTACAGTGTTTACTGGCTCAGCTCATTACAGCTAATGTGATCACACCAACCAGCAGAGCGCACCATTCATACGCTAATGTGCTGAGACGATCAAGGCAAATGGTAAATGCCCCCGACAGTGTTAAGAGGTTTGATGTAAACAATTCATTCACTTTACTGGGCATTTGTAATGATACACAGGCGAAGAAACTTCTGAATAGTAAGGAGTTAATATTTTCCTCATCAAGACTCCAATGAACGTTTGTATTTTGATGAGAGACTTGATCCAGCCGAGGATACAATTTTGGACGAGTAAGACATTTAGTTTTCATTAGTTGACATGCTATATATAAACATGTACATATTTTACTAGTGGGACTGTTTCCAGACTTGCCAGCCAGGATTCAGGGTATTGAAATTTGAAATTTGTCCTAATAAGCAAGATTTAGTTCCATTTAAATGCCATTTCGGCTAAAGCAGTTATTTAAATTGTATGCTGTATAATATAAATACGATATGTAATATGATATAAAATTATTAGGGCTGTCAATCGATTACAATTTTTAATCAAATTAATTACATGGTGTCCTGATTAATTAATCGCATATACAAATATTTTCTGTGAAAGCCCCTCATATAACAATAATTCAATACATAAAGATTATACCCATTTATATCAATATATATAATTATACATAGTTATCTTTAAATATTTAAAAATGCGTCAGACGTCTCTGGTGCATTGCATCATAAACAAAACATTTTTAGTTCACTGTTTCAAGTTAAATATAGTTTAATACTCAATCTTTAAATGCTTCTTAAGATCCCTTAGTTCGCATTTTCGTACCTTCAATTGTTTTGAACGCAAGAACGTAATGCATGTCTGTGTTGTGGGTTGTTTTCTTCACTGTATAAACTGTGCGTTTCCCATACAGCTGATATTTCACTTACTGCCCTCTGGAATAAACAAGTGGTATTACAAGCTTGCATTTCTCAGGAATTTTCCTTATTATGGTGCGATTAATTGCGTAATTTTATTTTAATTCATTGCGATTTAATTTTTTGTCAAATTAATTAACGCACTGAATTAACGTGTTAAATCGACAGCCCTAAAAATTTTATGAATGTTTAGAATATATTTTAACTAGTGTTTATGGTGCCTCATTATCATCAACAACACTTGTGCTTGCAAATATGTGTTCAGGTATAAATGAGTAAAATGCACTTTAAATATGCCCATATTAGAAAATCAGCATATTATAATGATTTCTGAAGGATCATGTGACACTGAAGACTGCAATAATGATGCTGAAAATTCAGCTTTGATCACAAATTGCATTTTACAATATATTTAAATAGAAAACTGTTCTTTTAAATTGTAAAATGAGTTCACACAATGTTTTTACTGTATTTTGGATCAAATAAATGCAGTCTTGGTGAGCAGAAGAGACTTCTTCTAAAACTTTTATATGGTAGTGTAGGTATAAAATTAAGTAAAGTCTTTATGTAAAGAAAATGTATAGTCAGATTACTTCTTTTTTACTTAACTTGATTTGGATCATTAACTCTCCTCACATTCATTCATTTCTGTCACATTCCTCATTGATAGGCCCAGGGGAGGGTCTTTTGTCTCCTCAGGTGTGAATCACATAAATATTCATGATAATTCATGCCTCCTTGCATATTACTTTTCTAACACTAATATTGTCTTACAAACGTTAAATTAGTATATTGTTTTGTTTGAATGAGTTATCAGGATGGTTTTCACATCATTTTGTAAAAAAACCCTTGGCTACAAGATCCAGTTCTCAAAAGTCTTGTGGACAAATGTTTAGTATGTGTTATATGGCCTTATTTCAGTGACTTGTATTTTTAGTTTTTTCAAAAACCATGCATAAACGTTATTTTCTCAAAAATACAAACCTGTACATGCATGTTGGTCACATATTATTGTAGCCCAGTTTGTGCTGAATACAGTGTTATCAGACTTTAGCCATTAATATGTTTTTAAGCAACTGAAAAAGCACAAATGTCTAGGCATGTCAAAACTTCTCCAGGGCCCAAAACACCCTCAGACCCCAGAGTGTTAAGAAAATAAATAACCTTCCTTCTTTTTATGGGGTGCCCCAATCCATTCACATTCCACGTGGAGAAAGGTAGCCCACTCATATTAACATTTGACATGTTGATATAATAGAAAATATTGAATTATGTCAAAAACATGATTATACAGACCACATTCCCCATTAGTGCAACAATCAAACCCCTCTTGAATGTGTTTTCCTCAACATAACAAATTCCAGCTGGCTCACAAACCATGAGTGCAGCAGATGTCGTAATAATACGTAATACTCCAGCCAATGGGAGGCATAAGCACAAAGAAAGAAGAGATTCATCCACAACTGTCCTGAAGCAGTGTTATTCAACAAAACAAGCTCCAGCCGCTAGGTGGAACCTATACAAAAAGAAACAAAACCCGGTTACTTTATAAAAGACATGGGCATGTAGATATTTTGTGGTCATCCATTATGTCCATTCTCAATCTGGCCAGGAACTTCAGTGAAAAAGCAATCTTCCGTCAATACAAAAGTTTTTTGAAGGAAAAGTTTTATTCCACAAAACAAACTCCAGTCGCTAGGCGGAGCCAACGCAAAAAGAAACAAAAATGGAGCCCAGCTTTCTCAGACAGTCCAGTCAATGTACAGTGAATCAATCCATTCACATGAGAAACACCCAATGGTTTATTCACCCATTGTTTCTATGAAGGACAGTGTTTGTTTTGGGCATAAAAATACTTTGCGGCTGTCCTTGGTGTCTATTCTCAGTTTGGCCGGAAACATCACCGCAAAAGCGATCTTCCTTTGATGTAATAGTTTCTTACATTCCTTGAACCGATTGCATTTCTCTCCTGTAGAATTCGCAATGTCCGGGAACAAGAAAATATTGTGATTCTTCCAAGAATGCTTTCCTTTGCTCCTTGCCTGGCGCAAAACGAGATCTTTATCGGTTGATCTCAGAAATTTGGCCAGAATTGATCAGGGCATGTCTCCCTCAGCGGATCTGCGAGCCGGGACTCTGTGAACTTGTTAGATTTTCCAGTTTATGGCCTGTTATGTCTAGCAGTCTCGGAAAGACCTCATCCAAGAATTTCAACATATCTCTGCCTTCATTCTCAGGAATTCCAACAATCCTTATGTCGTTCCTTCGGCTCCTATTTTTGAGATCTTCCAGTTTTTCCAAAATGCCTTCCAGGTCTATTTTGGTCACAAGCGGATTAACGGATAATTCCCTTTCCGATGAAACCAGATAATCTATCCAACTCAGAGAAATGTGTTTCCATCGGCGTAATCGATCGACGTATTACAGCGAGATCCTTCAAGACAGCAACCACTTTCGTCAGCATCACAGACATGTTGGACAGTTGAAGCTGAACTTCCCCGGCCACGCCACCCCAATCGTTTCCCCGGTATGCAGGTTTCGGCTTGAGCACGTAACTGTCTTTTAATGTCTCCAGAGCCCGAGGATTTTGACTTCTTTGCCATGTTTACCTCAGAGTAAATGTGTAACTGGGTGTATTGAATTTCACCGGATTATAACATGAAAATAATAAAAAAAAAAACTAGCAAAGTGTGCAGAACTCGCTTTTTCTCGTGACCTCTCATTTTATCATGATTAAGAACTGTGAAAATTTACCTTACTGCTGCAATTAAAATCATTTGGATGGATGATGAACCAATGTCTGCTTTTAGCAGTTAACTTAAGTTGTATTTTGTTTCTAGGATTCAGAAAAGGCAGTTTGTGTGTAGCTGTGTGTGATGATGCAGGTAGTGAAGTGAGTTAAGTTGAGAAAAGTCCCATGCATGTCGGTACTGCCCCTTTATCTTTTATCAGTCTCATTTTATCATCAGATACTTTCTCTTCTTATGACATTGTCTCTTCTATTTAAAATTTATTTGATTGACTTGTCCAGTTTCTTGTATCATTTTCACACAGGGCACCGCACACCAGTATTGTCCTGTGCATGATTGGGCTGTCCTTGCGTGCTCTCCTCTCCATCTGTCTGCCTACTGGACAGAGGAGTGATTCACAGCGATGGCTTTCATCAGTATCTGCACAGACTAAGTAGAATGTGTGGTGTGGGGATTACATTAGTGGCTAAACATCTTGTCCTGCCTCAAATAAAAAAGTTGAAATAGTAATTCTGATTTTTATCTCACTATTGTGACTTTATTTCTGGTATTTGTGAGTTTTCATCTCGCAACTGCGAGAAATATAATGATCCTGAAGATACAAATCACCATTAGGAAATATAACAATTTAAATTGTGAGATATACAGTTGCGAATTATTATACAAGCTATTATTTCATTTTCTGAGGTATCTTTATGTTCTTGCCCTTTTAAGGGTAAAAGGTATGGTTCACCCAAAAATGAAAATTCTCTCTGAAGCCATTTGTCTCTGCTGAACACTAAAAAATATTTTTAAAAGAATATTTCAGTTCTGTAGGTCCATAGTGAAAAAAAGAAAACATGAAAGTGGATATTAATAGTAAAAAGGACTTAAAAGTTGATCTGTTTCTCGACCACATCGCTTCTGAAGATGGATTTAACCATTGGAGTTTGGATTACTTTTATGCTGCTTTAATGTGCTTTTTGAAGCTTCAAAGTTTCAGTCACCATTCACTTGTCACTTGCAATTTTAATTTTTGTTAATTCATAACTATTCCTTTAAGGCAAGGTTTTGTGTGTGTGTGTGTGTGTGTGTGTGTTAACAGTGAAATTCAGGGTTTTCCATAAGAGGTATAGTCCAATACTGTAATATTGACCACGTTTGCTTTAGGAAGTCAAAACACACATTCTATGTGTATTTTTAGCTTTTGACATCTTAGACAGGGAGGAACAGGGAAAGAATGAAATATTATTTGTGATTAATAACATGTATTACTGTGTGAGTAAGAATTTGTTCACAGGCGTGGTGCATGAGCAATCCTTAAGATTCAGGCTTTAACAAATAAATGAAAACAGAAATTGAGGCTATATATAATTTCCATGCATCATTAAAGACTTGAGCCACATAATTAGACCTCTCCAAATGATCCAGAATGCAGCAGCACGTCTGGTCTTTAATGAACCTAAGAGAGCACGTTACACCACTTTTTGTCTCTCTCCACTGGCTGCCGGTTCATATACGTACTAAATGCAAGGCCCTGATGCTGGCATACAGAACAGTCACTGGGTCTGCTCCAGCATACCTAAAAACATTTATGCAGAGCTACAATCCTGCCAGAAGCCTGCGGTCGGCTAAGGAACGTCGCCTTGTCATATCACAACAAAGAGGCACCAAAACACTTTCCCGGACTTTCAGTTTCATCATACCAAGTTGGTGGAATGACCTTCCCAATTCAATCCGTGAAGCTGACTCACTCTCTATCTTAAAACAACTTAAAACACATCTTTTCCAAGAGCACTTAATAAATGTATATTTATTGGACCTTTGAACCTTTGAAAGCACTGCCTTGTAATGTTGGTAGTCTACATTAATATAATTACAATTTTACTTAAATCTTATTAATGTGTCAATTGTAAAATAAATAGCTGAAGTATTTACCATGAACTATAAACTTTTGTTTTAAACTTGGAACACAATATTTTGTTTTTTGTGAATGCATGTTTTTCTCAATATTTGATAATTTATTGATTATTTTGTATAGCTTTTCATTTTTTTAAGTATAGTTGCACACTAGGTGAGCTATATCTTACATAAAAATTGTATATACACTGGTGGCCAAAAGTTTGGAATAATGTACAGATTTTGCTCTTATGGAAAGAAATTGGTACTTTTATTCACCAAAGTGGCATTTCTTAAACTACTACACAGATTTCTCATCGAAAAATCCTCCACCTGCAGCAATGACAGATTTGCAGATCCTTGGCATTCCAGCGGTCAGCTTGTGCAGATACTCGGGTGACATTTCACCCCACACTTGCACACTTGTCATAGATGTGACTGTCTTGTCGGGCAATTCTCAAACACCTTACAGTCTAGCTGATCCCACAAAAGCTCAATGGGGTTAAGATCCATAACACTCTTTTCCAATTATCTGTTGACCAATGTGTGTGTCTTTGCCCACTCAAACCTTTTCTTTTTGTTTTTCTGTTTCAAAAGTGTCTTTTTCTTTGCAATTCTTCCCATAAGGCCTGAACCCCTGAGTCTTCTCTTTACTGTTGTTCATGAAACTGGTGTTGAGCGGGTAGAATTCAATGAAGCTGTCAGCTGAGGACATGTGAGGCGTCTATTTCTCAAAGTAGAGACTATGATGTACTTATCCTCTTGTTTAGTTTTACATCTGGCCTTCCACATCTCTTTCTGTCCTTGTTAGAGTCATTTGTCCTTTGTCTTTGAAGACTGTAGTGTACACCTTTGTATGAAATCTTCAGCACTGTACAGCCTTCGTTCCTCAAAACAATGATTGACTGACGAGTTTCTAGAGAAAGTTGTTTCTTTTGTGCCATTTTTGGCCTAATATTGACTAGATTTGATAAAAATGTACTTTTTTCAGATAGTGATGGTGCTGTTTTTTTATATCACTAATGTCCTGACTATACTTTGTGATCAGATGAATGCCACTTTGGTGAATTAAAGTACCACTTTCCTTCCAAAACAGCAAAATGTGTACATTATTCCAAACTTTTGGCCACCAGTGTATAACCGAAGTAAATAGTAATTACAAAAAAAATAACAAATTCTATAATGTAAAGTTTACTATAGGCTTCCGTAACTCTATCATAGGCGGATTCGAGTGCCATTGCCCTGACATGTTTGCCTCGGCCGGGATTACTTGAGGTAACTGTGTGAAGATTCGGGCTATCGGTCTGAATAAGATAGAGAGCTAAAACATCTCAACTACGCTTAGCAGTATGCGTTGGAAGGGGGTGTTTTTTTCGGGGTTTCGGTCTGCTTCCTCCTCCGCATTGTCGCCTATTGGTTATAAAAGCACGAAGTTTCTTCTCAGGTCCGTTAAATTCGCTCCGTCCGTCTCTCAGTATGGACGCAAAAGATGCTCGACAGAAGGTGGAGAGCGGCGGTGACGCCCGCTGTCGTTGTGGCGACGGGCGGAGGAAAGTGGCGGCGGTGCTTGTCATCCAGTGCTTAATAACAGCTGCTTGCGCTGCCTTCAGCCTCTACTTCTACCTGCACCACAATCCAGGATCCAACAAACAACATGTAAGCGCTTGTTTAATCTTAATGCTTTGTACTATGTAATATCTTTCGAAAGTGTGTTTGTGAATGATGTACAGGTGTAATAATACAGTCTGCAGTGCTGTAGAGGGCAGTGTGCACTATGACTATAGATGAATTTCTATCAAGTTTGTTTAAAGTTGTAATGGCTGGAGTGTATTATGGGTAGTGTTTAGTAACTCAAATAAACCAGTTGTTTCTGAGGTTAGACTGGTGTTGATACATGTAGTCATGTTTTACGTCTCAAAAAGTGACATGTCTTTATCTTGGCTTGGCATGTCCCAGACCTTCCCTTGGCATGTCCCATTTTTTAAATCCATTTTGTTTTAGTCTTGGGGTCTTTGTAGAAAATCCCTTAGTTAGCTAAGAGGATCACCCTGACTTTTGAAGCTAACGGATCGAATTTGTCAGACCACTAGTTTTTGCAACCCCTTGGATTTTCCGTTTCAATGAGACACATACCAAAAACACTGCCCACGAAGTGTACAAGTACGAGATCCAAGGGTCAACAGGATGGTTAAACCTCAATCATGGGAAGTTTCCATTTCAGTGCTCCGTTCTCTGAATGTCCCCACTGCAAGTGCCCACATATATGATGTGCATGCCATTTAGGTTTTGCCAAGTCTTGAGAAAGCATCTAAAAGGGTATTTTGTTTGGCCAAGGTGTTCCACTTTCTCTGGAGGTCTGTGTGGATCTCATCATGAGTCAGTCTATTATCAGCCTATGTGTTCCACTACTGCCCTTTTGCTGTGTTCAATTGAAGTGTTTTTGTGATGTTGTAGATTTGACAGGTTATGGAATTTTCCACATCTGGCAGAATGTGTCTTCTGATATCACTCATCACTTTTTGAACCTAGTCATTTCTGAATGATTAACATGTTTTTTTCTTCATGTTTTCACAGGACACAGGGATATTCCTGCAATCGATTCGTAAGTGTTCCTACTTTGCTTCACATTGAATTAAAAAGGGGTTAAAGTACATAAACAGGCTGTCATGCAATGTGCCACAAAAGAGCAGAGAGACTGTAATATAATTCACACTGGGACGTTTTAGCAAAACTATTTATGAACTATGAAATGATCAAAGTAATCAGCTTTCATAATGACAGTAACTAGTCAGTCATCTGCTTTGGTCTATAACAATTATGAGAGTACATAATGATTTGTGCTACATGTGCACTCTTAAAAATAACAGTTCTTCGATTATTCTTTGCTGCAACTTAGGTTCAGCAAAAAACTAATGAAGTATCAAGAACCGTTGGCTGTACAGGGTTCTTGAGTTGTGTTTTTTTTAGGCTAGTACTCACTGCAGACTTTTAGGAGAGCATGCCCACCACATTTAAATATGGGAGTAAATACTCTTAACTGTGTGTTCAGAATTCAGGAGTCTGTTCTACTACCCTGAAGTTGTGATGGTTGGCATATTTATAACAGTAGCACTTTCTAATAAGTTTACATTTGATAACATCAGTTAATGCATTAGGTATCATGAACTAACAATGAACAATATGTTTTTTTACAGTATTTATTAATCTTTGTTAATACAAATACAATTGTTCATCATTAGTTAATTGTTAGTTCATAGTGCATTAACTAATTTAAACTTCTGCATCATAGAAGATTTGTCATTTACTTTCTTGAATAAGACTTGAAAATTCCCACTACAGTGTCAATTCCATCACAAGTTACATTTTGTATCATGTTAAATAGAATTCTGTAGTGGAAATGTCAGCAATGGAAATTACATTTGTAACATTTTTGGACAACAAATTTGTGACTCCTTTGTCTTGCTAAGGCTAATTTAATTGCTAGCATTTTATGTATCCTAAATACTCAATTAAATAATATTTTCACACTTTATGCATAGTTTGGCAACATTAAAGCTTGATTGGAAATGAAGCCCAATAAAAATATTCTGAATTATGTTGTTTAAATTGATCTTTCTTATTTGTTTCAAACATTTCATCTCAGACATGTTCTTCACTGACACTTTATTGACTTGGTTAACTTTTTAAAGAATTATGAGGTGCAAAATTGTTTGTACAGTGAGACAGTATTTATTTATTTATTTATTTTTTAATTGATAGAAATCATTTTACCACAATACATATTGAAATAGATTGTCTATTTTCATAATTCTAAACATGTTGTAATTTGCATTTTATAATGTTTTTTCAAAGTTTGATTTTTAAAGTCAGGGTCTGGGACAAGACAAAAACAGTCAAATCTGTAAAGGCATTTGGAAAGTGGCAAAAATAAATTATGTAGGGCTGATAAAATGTTTCCAGTTCAGTTTTAATGTGACCTTGAAATATGTTTGTTTTAATAAGAATCAACCCCTGGGACATGAAATTGCCAAAAATGTAATTTCTACTCAGCAACATACTCCTGTCTCACAGTTGTAGAACAGAAACAAAGATTGTTTTTTTGTGTGTGTGTTGGCTACAGTGTCTGCTTTTTTTTTTATTAAAGAAGTCATGTATTATTGTCAATTATTAGTAACGGTAGACAGAGGTGCCGTTAAGGTGCTGCTTTAAACATACATAGATGTACATGTACATAGATGGTTTTATGAAGAAAAAAAATATATATCTTAAGTAGAAATTAAAGGCATAGTTCACCTGAAAATTCTGTAATTTACTCACCTTCATGCTATCCCAGATGTACAGTATATGACTTGCTTTTGCTGAACACAAAGATTTTTAGAAGAATATTTCAGCTCTGTAGGTCCATATAAATCAAGGGACTAGTGACCAGAACTTTGAAGCCCCAAAAAGCACATGAAGGCAGCATAAAAGTAATCCATAAGACTGATTCTGAAGCAATCTGACCGGTGTGGGTGAGAAAAAGATAAATATTTGTAATTTTTTACTATAAATATCCATTTTCACTTCCACATTCTACTTTTGTTTTTGGCAATTCACATTCATCGTGCATATCGCCACCTATTGGGCAAGGAGGAGAATTTATAGTAAAAAAGGACCTAAATATTGATCTGTTTCACACCCACACCTATCATATAACTTTTGAAGACATGGATTTCACCTCTGGAGTCATACAGATTACTTTCATGCTGCCTTTATGTGCTTTTTGGAGCTTCAAAGTTCTGGACACCATTCACTTGCATTGTGAGGACAGACAAAGCTGAAATATTCTTCTGAATTTTTGTGTTCGATAGAAGAAAGTAATACACGTCTGAGATGGCATGATGGTGATCCCTTTTCGGGTGAACTTTTCCTTTAATTTTCACTTATGAAACTTTAACAATCATCTCATGTGCATTTCTTTGTGTCAGATGATACAGAGCCCATCTTCAGTGTCATCTGGAACCACAGTATGCAACTGAAGGATAAGAATAAGGTGGAGCTATTCTGTGGAGGACCCTACATTGTCTACGTGTGGGCTTGTGTGGAAAGCTACGGCACTAATGGGACAGCAAACCTGACGATAGAGCAGGGAAGTCGATCAATCCATCTTCAGAGCATGCGAGATATGCAAAATTGCCAGGAAACACACAGCATGGTCATGCTGTCTGACAATAAGGAGGTCACAATCATGTTCAAAAGTGATCCATACGTTTCCATTAAAAAGCTTCATTTAGGCTTTCACTACATGCTGGGATCCCAGTGCTTCAATACACCACCTCCAAATGGTGGTAAGAGATAGAGGCAACTCTCAATTGAATATGAAGCTCTCTTTAAGGTGCTCCTGCCTCAAAAGAGCCACCTGCTTGACAGAACAATGGCTTGACCCTCAAAGTTACCACGAAGATATATACAGTATTCTTCTCCCATTCAGATGTCAATCATTGACCACACCATGATTTTAAACACACTTGAGTTTGAAATATAAAGATAATTCCATAGGACTGCAAGTTGTCACAACTTTGTTCCGGTCCAAAGGTGTGCTCGTGGAGATAAAGACGAAGAGTCTGGTTTTCCTCACTATTTCAAAGCTTGCAGTGTCTTCAAGATTGTGGATCAAAGTCAAACACCTACGGCATCTTACAGTGGAAGTGGACAACAACGGGTTTTGAACTGGTTACTGTCAACTCAAACTGCGTGTGTCTCGTTGGAGTCTGGATTGGTGGGGTTTCCATAAGCTGTTTGAAGAATGTAATGACATGGCAATTTAAATGAAATTACCAATTGCAGTTGATTTTGCAGCTACTTCTGATCTGTATATAGTGCTATTATTATAAAAGGAATGTTTAGTACACCCTTTGATATTATCATGATACAGCTCTCAAATACTGACATATCGAGAATGTTCTCAATGTTTGTGATTCACATTATATTTATGTAAAATATATCAATATTGCCAGAAAACACCCAAACACATGGAAGGAAATATCAAGGGCTACCATCAACCCGGTCTCACAAGTCGTATTGATTAGAAAAAATCGTGCAAGTTGGCTCATACAGAAATGCACGACTTTTATTCCCATAGAGAAAAATGAACGAACAATGTTATAATGATTTCTCCTAACTTTAACCCCACACCTAAACCTAACCATAAAGTCTAACCCCTTACCCAAACATGATTTTATTAGGAAAATAACTTTCATTTCCTACGAAAGAAAGAAAACATCCGGTTTGGAACAAGACAAGGGATGCGTAAGTCAGGTTACTGACATCAGTCATTCAAATAAAGTGTTGCGTGAGAGGCTAGCTAAAATGTGATGCCAGTATTTTGATTGGGTAATCTCGATGGGAATAAAAGTCTTTATTACTATGATTCTTCCGATTCTTTAATCTTACAATTTCGCCATCTCGTACAAATTATTACACATTATTATTACAAATTATAATAATAATAATAATAATAAGTTGTCAAGAGACTGTGTTGGGTACCATTTATATTTCAGTTTCCTCTTTGGAACAAATATTGAAAATGTTTGATGTTGTTTTGGTTGTGTATGTAATACACGGATGTTGTTAACATGATGTTTAATTATGTATAACAGTTTAATTATGTAAACTGTTTACTATCGTGTGAAAGTATTCACAGAAGAATGTTTGATGATTTTATTTTATTCAGAGTCACTGGACATGCTTGAGATAAGGATTTAAACCACACTGTCAGAACTTTAAAAATGGCAAAAAATGTATTTATTGAAATGAAAATAGATGTATTAAATATTTAATCAAACGGCCATTGTTCATGGTGAACTAAAGCACTAAAGGAGAACAAAAAACCAACCAACCAACCCTGTATCATCCACATATCTCATGAACAAATTAATTTAAATCATTCTTAATCACACCTTTTACAATAGGTTTTAAGTTTCTCTTTTCCCATTTTCAGTGCAATGTGTTTATCAAGCATGCTCAGTCAAACCACTGCTGCAATTTCTCTAGTAATGCTTTATTTATGCAAGGTGTGCACTTCTATTTTATAAATATGATTTATTTTGTACAATCAATAAAAATGTGATATGCTCTAATATCAAGCATTTTAGTTGTTTATATAATATCAAATCAGGGTACCTTTGGCATGTTTTCCCAAATGGTTGACTGCCATAATGTTTGACTCTTACTGTATGTCTCTCTCTCTCTCGCTCTCTCTCTCTCTCTCTCTCTCTCTCTCTCTCCCTCTCTCTCTCCCCCTCCCCTTCACTCTCATATCAGTCTTTCCTGCTGACACATGCCCTTTGCTTCCAGGCAGCCAGGTATGGGGGTGGTTATTTCAAAAACGAGAGTGAAAGTGTGATCAATATTTGTCTCTCCATGTGTTTCATGCGGTTCTGTTTTGTAAATCATATTCTTCTAACGCTGAAAGATTGTAGCATGATTGAGGTCATTCCTAGTGAGGAATTCCCTAGGGAATCCTTAGGAAATTATGCAAAACACACACAGTGCCTAGTGTAGATTGCATCACAGACCCTTTTTTACAAAGAAAAACATCAGTTCTGATGCAATGAACTATTTAAGTGTAGGTTAGGAAAAGAAATTGGCTTACTTCAAGGAAGGCTGACTTAACATAACATTGGTGTAAAGCAATGTTATAAAATCTGTTTTCTTTCCAGGTTTTTGTCCTAACCTGCCCGGCAAGCCATTTGAACATTTGACATCAGTCATTTGGTTTCTATTTCTGTGGCATTACGCTGATAACCCCGCCAACATTATATTACAAATTGGATACATTTTGATTGCCTATAATTTGAGATCCCATTTTCACTTTAAATGAGAAACAATTAAATAATTTGAAGCTGGAAACATGTCATGTGTTAGAACAGTTATGTTGTAAAAGTAATAATTAATGCAAAAGTAATAATTAATGCATAATTAATAGATTTTTGACAATGGCTGCTGTTAAACTTTAGGAATTCCCTAGGGAATCCTTTGAAAATGATGCAAAACACACACAGTGCATAGTGTAGATTGCATGTGTCATTTAATCTCATGAATCTTTTTAGAGGGGTAGTTCACCGAAACATGAAAATGATCTCATCATTTACTCACCCTCATGCAATACCAGATGTGTATGACATTCATTCTTCAGCAGAACACGAATGAAGATTTTTAAAAGAATATTTCACTCTTACTAAAACCTTACCAAGTGATTACATGTGAAAGGGATTATTCACTCAAATTCAGTCATCATTTACTCACCCTCATGTTATTCCAAACTCATCTGACTTTCTTTGTGACACAACAGTTCTGCCTGCCTTATTCACCATTCACTTGTATTGTTCTCAATAAATAATTTACCCAATTTACTTTTTAATTTATTCATTTCAGTTCAATTGAGTTATTTTTAATTAAAGAAAAGAAAAAAATATTTCATAAGATTATTCTTTAATATTATATAATAATATAACATATAAATGAATTCGAATTTTCCAAGTGCTTTTTGTTGTGGCACTTATAAGTATGGTATTCGTGTGAGTTCCTGGTTCTCTGGAAGAGATCGGTAATAGATAAGATTTTATTTTTCTCAAACATTTACCAGGAAGTGCAATATGGTACACAAGAAAGATAAGAGTTTATGTGATCAATCCAATGACTTTCTTTCATACAATATTAATGCAAATGCCAATATTAGGGTTTTGGGATGCACAATATATTGACAATATATCAGCTGATATTAGGGATTTTTTGGTCATTTAACGGCCTCTGCTGGCATGACGCATTTTTAATTATGTCCTACAACATGCCTTTAGACGCACATATCTAATGTCCAAATTGTTTATTAGTGGCTATGACTAATAGCCACTAATATATATGACTAATGGCAGGAAAAATAATCAATCGGACTAAAATTCGTTTAGGTTTTTTAGTCTGAAAAAATGTTTATAAAATGAAATCCAGTCTTCACAAGCCACATTAAAAGGTGATTTGAAATCCAATTAAAATCAGATTTTTGTTAATTCGTCTCAGTTTGAACAGTCAGAAAGAACTTTTCTCCATCGTTTTTTTTCCATCATTTGTTGTGCCCGACGTTTTGTTTCATCAGGTGTTGCGACAAGAAGACGTATACCAACATGATCATACGAGAAGTCTGCATTTTGTTTCCGAGAGTTCCATTAGCCTGGGATCATCCACATTATGCCGACTCGCCGACATGCAGCATGTACTATCAGACATGTCTGCATCCGCTCCAGTGCGTTTATCTTCCCTTGTGGCATGACCAAAAGTGGTTGCGTCAGCTGTGTGTGAGACCCCAGTTTGAAAGTCCCTTACAAAAATCGAGAGTTCATAGCAAAATTTGGTGCAAACTTGCCACAAATTTGCCACTGAACATTTTTACATGTAAATTAGCTTAGCGGCAAACTGTCCATTATTGCCAAAGGTTTGCTGCAGGTTCAACACTACCGATGAAGAGCTGCAAATTAACATTTACATTTACATGTGAAAATAATGAGTGACGATTTGCGGCAAAGTTGTGGCAAGTTTGCGGCTATTTTACCAGAACTCTAGAGTTTTTGTAAGGGACCAGGAAGTAAATGCGTTTGTAAAACCAGTGACGAGTGTGATTCAGTGGTTGCATTTTTTTTTCTCTCATATAAATGTTTTACTCTGGTTAGGTTTAGTTTTAGAGTTTGGGTTGGGGGGTTCAGTTTATAAAACATGCATTACTTTTCACTGCATTCCCTTACAAAAGATCTTAACTAGCCACAAATTTGCCACTCGTTATTTTCACATGCGAATGAGCATTTGATTCACTGCAAATGAACAACACAACATTTGCATTGAACTCTCAATTTTTGTAAGGGCTACAGCCTGTACAGCTGAATACAACTCGGTTCACAACTCGCTTTTAGCTCCCCTCCATGGACATTTTATTCTGAAAATGGAGCTTGAAACAACTATAATCGAAACAAAAAATAAAATGTCCTACTCACTTTTGTCTCGGATATGCTGCCCCCGAGATGAGAAATTGTGTGCTTTTAATAGTATGTATTTTAAATCTCATTTTAAAAACTATAATACAGCTTCATTCATTCACAAGCTTTAAGGAAGTTAGCTGAAGTTTAAATACTGTATATGCCTGGTTTACTGTCTCCAGTCAAAAGCTGCTATGAAACAATATTAACCTGCCCGAGCACAAACAGTCTACCTGGGGTCAGATATTTGGATACTGCCCTTGTGAAAAATGGTTTGCAAAAATCTTAAATAAGTCTTACATGCTGTGTTTTTTGTTTAATATTCATATTTGATTGATCCATGCTAATTTGTTTTGTGTTCATTAAATCTCAGTGGTGAATTCTCAGGGCCAGCAAATCCTTCTTTGCTCGCCTAACATGCCAAATATATAAATATTTTTCATCCTTTCATTCTCAATCACCTTTTTGAGACACCATGTGTTTTTATTCACTTTCCTCTCTTAATTAATGTACAAAGAAATAGAGAAAAATGAAAAGTTTATCCAGTCAGAATTTATTCCTTGATGCTTACAAGCGAAGCATGACAGCTGTTTCACAAATCACATGCTTGAAGTGGCGTGTGAGTCTGAGCTCCACCCCCTCAGGCCTTCAAAATTTCTTCAGAATCCCTCGACATTGCAAATGAATGCACGTCTAATGTCAGATTATCAGATTCATCAGCCAATCAGATTGATTTATTTGTTCTTGGTGGGTGTGATCTTTAGGATATGTCCCGGTGGAGGCCTTCTAGCTGGCCTTGAGTGACGCAATCACACTTTAAGTGATGTACGTTTGATGTACGGAAGTTTTGAAAAGTAGTGCTGCGTTCCATTCAACTCGGAAAGTCGGATTTTACAAGTTCCTACTAGGAAAAGTGCAATGGAATGTATCTTGAATTCAGAATTACAACTTGTAGCTCGTGTAGAAATTCTCAACTCCGATTTCACTGAGATGAAGGGTATGATGTCACACAAACATGTTGACACTCAGGGAGATATACAGTACAAAGTAAGTGATAAACATTCACTTTATTAAGTCATATTGATAAATGAGTTTGTTTCCAAATTACATGATATTAAAGCTTGTTTAACAAACGCATGGAGAAACAGGTGCATAAAACATTACAATATCTTGATAATCGTACACCTGAAGCACAAATGCTAGCGCTGCAGCATTGTTGATCAGTTGTGTTGCTAGGAGACATCTCTAATGAGAGTCAAACCCCTGCTAAGCAAACGGGAGCGTAGCAGTTTTGTTTCCTTAAACGTCATCATCCAAATATCAGGGAATGGAATGCAATTATGGTCGAGGTATCAAGTAGGAATATCCCACATCCAGCTTGAATGTAGCGCAGCATAACCGTGTACTCTGACGAAACGAAATTTATTGCAAGCAACATTTAAATCAGAAATATTATTAGATACATTTTTTCAGGAATTATAGATCTCCTTGGTAGATTCATATGAAGAATTATGAGTTTTGCCATTAATTTCACAAAACAGTTAAAATGAAGCTTGCTTGAACATTTAAGAGTCATTTCAAGTTCTGGCTTTCGTGCGTGGACGTGATTTTAAAATGTCAGTTGGTATTATTAGTTAGCTGTGATGTAATGCTAACTAACAACTACCATTGTTACGATCCCGTGTTGTCTGCCCCGTGTTTTCTGTTTCACTCTCCACTGATCACGTTCCATGTCACGTTTTCCTTGTTGTCCGCCCTGTGTTTCAATGTCCTTCTATAAACTACATTTCTCACAATTCCCGACCTCCCTCACTGCCCGCACTCATCATTGTTCTCACCTGTGTCTCGTTTAGTCTTCATTGTGTCTGTGTATTTAACCCTGTTTGTTTCTCCATTCCCGTGTCGGTCTTTGATGTATGTAGATGCCTGGTTCCCGTGTTTTCCGTTGTTGGTTTCCCCGCCTGTTAACTCCTTGTGTGCCTTTGTGTTTTTGTTTTAATTTTTCCCATTGTGGATGTTTCATTTGTTCATGTTTTTTCCGTATTGCCCTTGTTATTCAATAAAGTCCCGCTGCATTTAGATCCTCGCCCCTCGTCTGCTTTCCTGCTCACCCATATCATAACAGAAAGACCGACCCAAAAATGGATCTAGCGGCGGTATTTACCGAGCTGACCATTCGCGAGTACTGACATCTCTTCTCCACTGTCGCCATCTACACCGGGTTCGACGACGCTTCCCTGAAATCCATCTACTGGATCGGGTTACCATCATGCCAGCGGAGGGAAGCGCTGGAACCCGGAGAGCACACGTGAAGGGAGTATGTGAGTCTCGTGGTAGAGAAACTCGCTGCCGAGGAACCACCCCTCTTGATTCCGCCCTTCGAGCCAGAGCCCACGCCTGCCACGGTCAGCGAGCCAGAGCCCACGCCTGCCACGGTCAGCGAGCCAGCGCCAACACCTGCCACGGTCAGCGAGCCAGAGCCCACGCCAGCCACGGTCAGCGATCCAGCGTTGCCAGCCTCGTCCACCCGGAGGAGGATAAAAGGAAAGGCCTCTGCCCTCCAGCTTCTGCCTACCTCTGCCAAGCAGCCAGCACCTGTAGCCTCGACCGTCCCAGAGCCAGCGCCTGTAGCCTCGACCGTCCCAGAGCCAGCGCCTGTAGCCTCGACCGTCCCAGAGCCAGCGCCAGTGGCCATGACCGTCCAAGAGCCAGCAGCCATGACCGTCCAAGAGCCAGCGCCCCTCGAACCTTCCAGGGCTTCAGCTCTCAATTCTCTCGAGCCTCCCAGGGCTCCTCCTCTCGAGCCTCCCAGGGTTCCGCCTCTCAAGTCTCTCGAGTCTTCCAGGGCTCCTCCTCCCGAGTCTTCCAGGGCTCTGCCTCCCAAGTCTCTCGAGTCTTCCAGGGCTCCTCCTCCCGAGCCTCCTGAGCCTTCCAGGGCTCCGCCTCTCAAGTCTCTCGAGTCTTCCAGGGCTCCGCCTCCCGAGCCTTCCAGGGCTCCGCCTCTCAAGCCTCTCGAGCCTCCCAGGGCTCCGGCTCTCAAGCCTTTTGAGCCTCCCAGGGCTGCTGCTCTCGAGCCTCCTGAGCTTTCCAGGGCTCCTCCTCCCGAGCCTCCCAGGGCTCCGCCTCTCAAGTCTCTCGAGCCTCCCAGGGCTCCTCCTCTCGAGCCTCCCAGGGTTCCGCCTCTCAATTCTCTCGAGCCTCCCAGGGCTCCTCCTCTCGAGCCTCCCAGGGTTCCGCCTCTCAAGTCTCTCAAGTCTTCCAGGGCTCCTCCTCCCGAGTCTTCCAGGGCTCTGCCTCCCAAGTCTCTCGAGTCTTCCAGGGCTCCTCCTCCCGAGCCTCCTGAGCCTTCCAGGGCTCCGCCTCTCAAGTCTCTCGAGTCTTCCAGGGCTCCGCCTCCCGAGCCTTCCAGGGCTCCGCCTCTCAAGCCTCTCTGAGCCTCTCAGGGCTCCGGCTCTCAAGCCTTTTGAGCCTCCCAGGGCTGCTGCTCTCGAGCCTCCTGAGCTTTCCAGGGCTCCTCCTCCCGAGCCTCCCAGGGCTCCGCCTCTCAAGTCTCTCGAGCCTCCCAGGGCTCCTCCTCTCGAGCCTCCCAGGGTTCCGCCTCTCAAGTCTCTCGAGTCTTCCAGGGCTGCTCCTCCCGAGTCTTCCAGGGCTCCACCTTCCAAGTCTCTCGAGTCTTCCAGGGCTCCTCCTCCCGAGCCTCCCGAGCCTTCCAGGGCTCCTCCTCCTGACCCTTCCAGGGCTCCGTCTCTCAAGTCTCTCGAGCTTTCCAGGGCTCCGCCCCCCGAGCCTCCTACGGCTCTGCCTCCAGAGCCTCCAGAGTCTTCTAGGGCTCCGCCTCTAGAGCATCCTACGGCGCCACCTCCCTCAGCTCCACCTCCAGAGCCCTCCAGGCCTCCGCCTCTAGAAACTCCTATGGCGCCACAACCTCCCTCGGCTCTACCTCCAGAGCCTTCCTCGGCTCCGCCTCAGAAGCCTTCCACAGCTCCGCCTCCTGAGCCTCCTCTGGCTCTGTCAACCATGGCTCCGCCCCCGGAGCCTCCCTCGGCCCTGCCTACGGAGCCTTCTATGGTTCCGCCAACCACAGCTCCGCCTCCTGAGCCTCTCTCTGCTCTGCCTCCTGAGCCTCCCTCTGCTCTGCCTCCTGAACCTCCCACGGCTCCGCCTCCTGAGCCTCCCGAGCCTTCCCCGGCTTCGCCTTCCTCAGCTCCGCCTCCTGAGCCTTCTTTAGCTCCGCCTTCAGAGCCTTCAGAGCCCTCGCCTCCTTCGGCTCCGCCTCCCGAGCCTCCCTCGGCTCCGCCTACACCTTCCACGGTGCCGCCTCCCAAGCCTTCTACGGCTCTGCCCACAGTGTACCCCACGGCTCTGCCTGCCTCTGCTCCGACCCCAGGGTCTCCTGCGACCCTGCCTGCACCTCCTTCGGCGCCGCCACCCAAGTCTTCAACTACTCCGCCTCAGAAGTCCTCCTTGGCTCCGCCTCACGCGG
The DNA here is from genome assembly GCF_025860055.1 of Xyrauchen texanus. Lineage (NCBI taxonomy): Eukaryota > Metazoa > Chordata > Actinopteri > Cypriniformes > Catostomidae > Xyrauchen > Xyrauchen texanus. The sequence goes on from NC_068305.1 coordinate 13,830,868, forward strand.
CTCTGCCAGCTCCCCCAGTGGCCACTCCTCCTCCCAGGCTCCCTAAACCTGTCCCTGCCCGGTCGACGCCTCCCAGACCACGTAAATCTGTCCCTGCCCGGTTGACACCTCCCTGGCCTCCTAAACCTATCCCTACCCGGTGGACGCCCCCCAGGCCACCTGACCCGTTCCCCATCTCATACCCCTATGGACTGCCTGTCGGCCCTCTCGGCCTCCCTGGTCTGCCTGTCCGTCCCTTGTGCCTCCGTGGACTGCCTGATTGCCCTTTGTGCCTCCTTGGTCTGTCTCTGTGTCCCTTGTGCCCCCTTTTGTCTGTCTGTTCTCCCCCTCTTCTAGCCCCTCTCTACTGGAACATTTTGCTTTTGTTATTTTTGTGTTTCCTTCGACCGTCTGGAATCCGGTCCTTTTGAGGGGGGGCTATGTTACGATCCTGTGTTGTCTGCCCCGTGTTTTCTGTTTCACTCGCCACTGATCACGTTCCATGTCACGTTTTCCTTGTTGTCCGCCCTGTGTTTCACTGTCCTTCTATAAACTATATTACCCACAATTCCTGACCTCCCTCACTGCCTGCACTCATCATTGTTCTCACCTGTGTCTCGTTTAGTCTTCATTGTGTCTGTCTATTTAACCCTGTTTGTTTCTCCATTCCTGTGTCGGTCTTTGATGTATGTAGATGCCTGGTTCCTGTGTTTTCCGTTGTTGGTTTCCCCGCCTGTTAACTCCTTGTGTGCCTTCGTGTTTTTGTTTTACTTTTTCCCATTGTGGATGTTTCATTTGTTCCTGTTTTTTCCGTATTGCCCTTGTTATTCAATAAAGTCCCGCTGCATTTAGATCCTCGCCCCTCGTCTGCTTTCCTGCTCACCTATATCATAACAACAATTGTAACAACTGCTAATAATGTCATTTTTTTATAATTGTTTTATTTACCCAGCCAATAATGTAAGGACTTATAAAATTATGGGCAAAAAGTTATTACGTTATTGGTTCAGAAATGTTATTACATTATTTACTTTTATTAAATTAAGAATGTAAAATGTATTACGTTATTGGCAGTTATTACATTAATGGTAGTTATTACATTACTGGCTGCTACATGTCCACTCTATTTCAGGGCTACCAGCAAAATCTGGCATGTCATATGTAAGTGCTGTATGTGAGTACTCTTTCTTCCCGTTTCTGTCACACCTCAGTGGAGTAGACACTTCAATGCCAGCAACAAGCCAAACAAACAAGCTATTCAAGGGAGAATCCTTTGAAACTGAATATCAGCACACACACACACACACACACACACACACACACACACACACACACACACACACACACACACACACACACACACAATACTGTTGCAATTACATATTCTCCATAAGAGACAGTATCTTCTGCACATCTATCCTTCAGCTATGAGATTGTTTTGAGAGATACTTAAAGTGTTTTGTATGACACAAAGACCTTAAAAAAAAAAACAATATACCCAATCAATTGCATTTTATTATCAAAATGAAACCTGTTTAGATTAGATAAAAACAGCCTTCTCCATACACCTCAAAATGGTTATGATCATTAAAGCACACATATAAAAACGTGTGTGTGTGTGTGTGTGTGTGTGTGTGTGTGTTAATGTGGTTTATGAGGACAATTGTTTGGGTTACAAACTGGTAATTACAAGAGTATTATGCTATAAATGTGGTTTATGAGGACATTTCTAGCGTCCCCATAATTTAAATAGCTTAAACATATAGTTTTATTGAAAATGTAAAAATGCAGAAAGTTTTTTGTGAAGGTTAGGTTTTGGGGTTGTGTTAGGTTTAGAGGATAGAATCTATAGTTTGTACAGTATAAAAATCATTATGTCTATGGAAAGTCCTCATAATGATAGGTAGACCAACGTGTGTGTGTGTGTGTGTGTGTGTGTGTGTGTGTGTGTGTGTGTGTGTGCGTGTGCGTGCATGTGAGAGATTACTCCCATAATAGCCGAAAGTAAAATATAAAAAAACTTTTAAAGATAGACTTTGACTTACTTTTCCCTCAAGAACCTAATACTATCAATTAAATTAATACTTACACATTTAATTAACACAAAAAGTAACCTGCAGCACTTTCTTTTATTCCTTTGAACCTTTCACCCACTCTCTGTATACCGTATGTACACATACTGAAATAATCATCACGCTGCAATTCTATCTATCTATCTATCTATCTATCTATCTATCTATCTATCTATCTATCTATCTATCTATCTATCTATCTATCTATCTATCTATCTATCTATCTATCTATCGTTTCAATTACAGTGGGTTGTCTATCTGTCTGTCTGTCTTTTTTTAACACACTATATATATATATATATATATATATATATATTTTTTTTTTAATGGGAAATGTTTTGTCTTCTGTGCGTGAGAAATAAAAGAAAGACTTGATGATCCGTCATATTGACTGTTTCTTACTGAGCTTGACAGCTTGTTTGGATAGTAAAGAAGGAAGTTGATGTTTGTAAGCTCTAAGGAAAGCACATTGTCTTCTGTAGGTGTATGGAGCGGGAAGCACGTGTGAATGCATGGGTGTGTTTTTCTCTGGGCGTGTCCAATATCCTGTGGCGTTTGGCCTTTGGCTAGTGAGGTAACACTGACAAAGTGATGATGAAACAGCTGTCTAGTTTCACCACAGTATGATACAACAATCAGAGAATTCTCCCCTGTCAGAAAATGTTTTTTTGTTGTTGTCTTTTTTCAGTCTAACTCACCGTTTCTCTCTGCCCTTCTCCCCCACACCTCTTACCTGCCAGCAATCCTACTGAAGACGCAATCAAAATTCAACATGCAAGATAGTAAACAAGTCTTAAATTGGTGTTTAAACTGTAAATGTTAATGATAAACAAGTTACATTTGGAAAGTCATGCAAGACATTATTTAGCTGAAAGTAGTTGTATTGTGTTAATATACTGCATACTGTCTTGAATCCACTGTATTTAAAGCATCTCCTTTTGCACTTCTAGCTTGTGAGAGTACAGATTAGGATCAAGTCCAAATGCTGACATGCAGAATTGACCAGCAAATATGAACCATTACTGGAGTACTTCTTTATTTTTGTTTACAGTAGACGATTTCCCTTTTTCAGTAATATCTCATGTGATTGTTGGTTTTATGGGAAGGCATACACTCTGCGGTCACAAAAAAAAAAAAAAGGAATTTACATCACTGCGTGCTTCAGGCAGCAACACATGATGCCACATTGCAAAAGATGATTTTCAAGACAAGTATTTTGTCTTGTTTTCCAGTAAAAATATCGAAGCATTCTTAAACCATGATTTATTTACTTGACGAGCAAACTGGAACAAGACTTTAAGTCTTGTTTTGAGAGAAATCTAAACAAATTTGGTGAAATTTCTGCTTAATAGAAAACTGTTTGCCAATGGATTAAAACTAATAAACTTAATTTAAAGAGAAAACAAGTTTATTTTGGTTACCACATTGGCAGATTTTTTTTTCTTGTTTTGAGTCTAAAGTTCACTAAATTTTGTCAGATTTATCTTAAAACAAGACTTAATATCGTATCCCATTTTGCTTGACAAGTAAATAAATCAAGTTTTAAGAATGTTTAGATCATTTTACAGGAAAAGAAGACAAAAACACTTGTCTTGAAAATATTTTTTGCAGTGGCCGTGATTACAAAATTCATAACAAATGAAAATATTTGCCATTTCCATGACCATAAATGACAAGTAACGTACCTGTTTACAATTAAAGATACTCTAATTTGTCTGGATTCACATACTTTTGTGATGTCACCACCAATTTACCACAAATTCCTCTGCTTATCATGAGATTGTTTATTCTGGTATGCTTCCAGTAAATGGAATTGCACTGCCCAAAAATTTTTTTTCCGACTTGTCCCTCCTATTTTGTTACAGTGAGGCATTTACAATGAAATGTGACTGGGGCCAACCTGTAAATGATCAAATACACACTGTTTCAAAAGTATAGCCACAATATGTAAACAATATCTGTGTTAACATGATTTTAATGATAGAAAATCACTTTCTAACCTTTCCTGTGTAAAGTTATATCCAATTTTACAAATTCGTAGCATGACGACACACTGCCGTAAACCTTAAAACCCTAAAATAACCTTAAAAATGGTGATGTAACAACTTAAAAACTCTAATATATGAGTTTTAACAGAATAAGTGCTTATTTAATTGTTATTTTCTCCCAATGTGAAATGCCCAGTTCCCACTACTTACAGCATGTGGAGGCTCATGCAACTCTCCAAGATCCATACACAACTTACCACGTGTGAGAACCACTAATCGTGACCATGAGGAGGTTACCCCATGTGACTCTACCCTCCCTTGCAACCAGGCCAATTTGGTTGCTTAGGAGACCTGGCTGAGGTTACTCAGCACACTCTGGATTCAAACTCACGACTCCAGGGGTGGTAGTCAGCGTCAATACTCGCTGAGCTTGTGTAAATAATAAGCTTCACGTTTCTGTCTTTAAACCCTTCAAAAGTTGGCCCCATTATGCCAGAAGCTAAGGACAAAGGACCCAAAAGCAGAGGGAAAACAGTCTAAGAGTCTTTATGTTCAACACAAAAAGCGCTCCTGCACCAGCTCGAATGAGCTAAATAAGGGAAACCGCTAAGCGGGCAAGGGATGAGAGTTTGTGAGATGGGTATGTGCGTTTCAAGCCCAGGTGAGTGATTCTCCCTGCACACGGGCACAGATCCGAATAATCCGCCTCCAACAGGTGGAACACCAGCAAGGGCAATGGCGATCTGCAAGGTTAGACACACGCAATGCATCCACATTGACAAATAACAGAAACACTGTTAACACGCACACGACAGCAAGCACAAACAGAAACAATGATCCAATATCGGACATGGCACACAAGGGGAAATAAATTGGGGAAACAATCAAGAGACAGCTGCCACTTGCAGCTGAATGTTGTAACAAATCAGCTTTCCTATGGAAGCATTGATTCAGCATGCCATCAGCAGCTTAAAACCACAAGGGCACAACGTAAACACGTTATGACATACACAGTCAGGAAACCGATGATGCCATGGCCTTTGCCTTTGTAATTTTTTTAAATAGTTTTTGTGGTAATTAACATTATGCAACAAATGCTGTCGATTGAGCTTAACTTGTATTGAACCCGGGATATTCCTTTAAGTAACTATAGGTATCCATTCAATGGATAATATAGTTACAATGGTTCTCATGATACATAAGTGTCTTAACACTCATCATTGAATAGTTTGATGGGCTTTTTGAGGATACAGGTAGATCAAGATGCATCAAAAGAACTTTAGCACTCAATCTAAACTTCCCTTTTCTCTTGTGATACCTCATGATCTGTGGTAAAGCAATAATAGAGTTTTTATGAGAATTTATGAGAACTGATAAACTGATAACAATATTGCAGTTGTAGGCTGTATATATCAGGCTTTTTATTATATGATTATATTATTGAAATAAACATATATTGTTGCCAGTAAAGTATGTGGGATATTTTGGTCTCACGAGAAGTCGTAATAATAGTAGATGGTAAAATAATAAGAAATCCTACATCCAAAAAATTTAACCTTTTTACTTCCATCGAGAAAAATAAATTAAACGACGAACAATGTTATTACGATTTCATTACAGTAATCAAAAATGCTGGAAAGGAGGCTAGCAAATACGTGATGCCTGCATTACATCGATTTGAAATTCTATTTTTTGATTAGTTGGTGTAAAAATGTTATACTTGTATGAGCCAAGTCATTAAATATCTTCAATTTCACCATCTCTTATGAATTAGTTGTCACAAACCTGTGTTGGCCACACTTAAGATATCATTGAAGTTAGATACAAAATATCAAACCAAGTGTCATCACATGTTTTCTAATTAATGGCCTCACTTTTTTAAGCCATTTCTGCAAGAGCAACTAGTGTCAAGGTGACTTTAAGTGGATGTCTGAATTAATTTTCTCTCAGATTTACAAAGGTGTAGTTCATTGCATTAACTATGAATATGATCTACTAATACAGTTATGCATTTTTAAATGCTGCTTAATTTTTGGGGCCACTGTGTTAAGGTTGCATTGTTGTATACTGTCCATTAACTGATCCAGAAGGAAATCCTCACTTCTTGCAACAGGGCACTTAAATCTGTGGCGGTATGATGTGTGGCTGGCTTTCTTCTTTTCTAGTATCATAAAACGCTTTACACTGTCAAAGTGTTTCTCTTCTGCGCTGGAGAGATCAGATATTGAGCACGGAGTTCCTGTGCAACACTTTGAGTCATGCATATGCCTGCCAGCATGTGTGGGTGTATGGGTAATCCCAGCTCTCTCTCTGTTGTCCCATTGAATTGGAGGCATGCCACAGCTGGCTGTGATTTGACTGGTTTCAGTAAGGGAACTCTCTCCTGAGTGAGTGGGCAGACCCAAGATTGGAGAAGCTGTTATTCTCCCCACAGTAGACCGTGGCGAGGAAAAGGGTTATCTAAAGCTTCCCCTGGTAAAACAGGTTGCAGCCCACCTCTGTCTGGCTTCTGCCACGGGATGGAAACCCATCCCTCCAAGTTATGTCGACTAACTATACGGTGGCGGGCCAGGCTGGATCAGCAATCCACATTATGGTGGTGCTCCAGGTTTTCCAGGCCAAGCTTCTCAAACAAATGGATGAGCAAGGCCCTGATCCAGAGCTCCACACCGCTACAGACTTGGTGCTGTGGGCCTCGAAAGTCACCACTCAGGCCATCGGAAAGGCGATGACTCTCACAGAGATGTGTGACGCAGAGATAGTCACTCTCCTCGACACCCCAGTGTCACCAGATGGTCTGTTTTGCACAAGCGATGAAGCACTTCCTTCCGAAGAGAAGCAGCTCTTCCTGTCACCCTGCCCGCTCTACTTCAAGTCAGCGCCTGGTGAAGAACCCCGATCTCGCTGCTCCAGCGCCACTGAAGGCTGCCACTGAGCCATCGCTGAAGCCATGTAAACCATATCCCAAACGAAACCTCCCCAACAGCGGAAGAGCTCCTGATGAGAGAGAGCTCTTTCCTCTTCATGTTTCTCATATCCCACTCATTATGCTCAACCAATTCCCTATGGTGAGCAGTGCTCTATCTCTTACGTCAATAAATCTGAAGGACACATACTTTCATATACAAATTGCAATGCATCACAGGCTGTTTTGGAGATTTGCGTTCGATGTAACTGCATACCAATACAAAGTAATTCCCTTTGGTCTGTCTCTGGCTCCCTGCATGTTGACAAAATGTATCAATGTGGTGCTCACCCTACTGAAACTGAATGGCATGTGCATTTTTAATTACCTCAATCTGTGCCGGTATGATGTGTGGCTGGTTTTCCTCTTTTATTATATCATAAAACACATTAGGCTGTCAAAGTGTTTCTCATCTGCGCTGGAGAGATTTGAGCATGGAGTTGCTGTGCAACACTTTGAGCATGCACATGCATGCCAGCATGTGTGGGTGTATGGGTAATCCCAGCTCTCGCTCTGTTGTCCCAGTGAATTGGAGGCATGCCACATCTGGCTGTGATTTGACTGGTTTCAGTAAGGGAACGCTCTCCTGAGTGAGTGGGCAGACCACGGGCATAAAAAGGCCAGGACAACAGGAAGATGTTCATATTGCTCACTCAGTCAATCAGGGTGACAGCAACAGCTTTCATCTGTGATATGGAGGACTCAGTAGGATCTCTGAAGATTTCGGAGGACACACACAAGCTCAAGAATCAGATATCTGCCAACACTCGGCTCAAGGTCGTTGTTGCTGTGCTGATGCTCCTGGCAGTGGGGCTTTCTGGATGCATTACATGGATCAATGTGTCTCGCCAGGTAAGAAATCATAAATCAGTGTGGATAATGGATAGCAGTTACAAGATTTGCAAGAGTTGCAAGTTAAAGGTGTAAATGGCAAGGAAATAGTGCAGATTACAAGCAATAACTACTGTTATTTTACTAACATCTGTTTTTTAATACACTTGTGCACAGGAGTTGAAGATTTTACCTGAACTTCCACAAGATTGCCCACACAGATTCAGCGCAACTGCCAGCTTCATAGGTGAGTTTTAAAACAACAGCACATGATTTTTCATACCACGTCTTATAATATTTATATTCACTGACACTTAGAAGACACTAATCACTGATGTTGGTTAAAGGAACATTTGATGACAATTCTGTCATCATTTAGTCTCTCCTGTATCATTCTGTCTCAGGTTAGGGATTGACAGCCTCAGTCACCATTCACTGTTCACCATTCAGTCTCTGTATGGAAAATAGATGTAATGAAAGTGAAGGGTGACTGAGGTATTCTACCTAATGTCTCTTTTTGTGGAAGAAAAAAAGTCATATGGATTATGGAATAACATGAGGGTGAAAAAATGACAGAATTGTCATTTTTGAGGGAATTATCCCTTTAAGAAGATTGATTATTATTATATTGGTTCCACAATAGATAGAGCATTCATTGTAACCGTAGCCATAATCGTAACACTTAGCCTCTATGTTTCCCTTCACAGGAAAAAAGGCAAATTTCACTGCGCCAAGAAAAGGGACATATTTGATCCATGGAGCAATCTTTAAGAAGGAAGGAAAGACGCAAGGCATCTGCCAGGAAATATTGCGCCTGGTTGCTACAATAATTAATACTGAGAATAAAGAGAAAGTCATCACCACAGAACACTTCTGTAAGGACAAGGTGCAGTTTGTGGCCAAAGCCGAGCTTGAGAAAGATGCTGCATTGAGCCTAAAGCTGAACTGTAATAATATTGAAATTAATGAGAGAACATCATTCTTAAATGTTTATGGACCGAACATTTGACAGCTGTTTGAAATGGTGTAGTAGATTGAAGTGACACAAAGCTTTAAAGCTGTTTCACTGAAAGGGCTTTTATGAGAAAACATCCAAGCTATTGCCGGTATCTGGCCTAAGTTGACAGACTCTATCTATATGTTATATGTAGAGATTTACAAGCTATGTGTTAGTTAACAGAGACACCTAGTATCCATATCAGTTCAAAGAACTGAGAAATTCTGATAATAAGCCCTACTTATGAAATTCATACTTATGAAATGTTTGGGATGGAATACTATGTACCTTCATTCACTCAATATGTAAATAATATATAAATAGATCATTTTAAATCTGTTTGAAAACTTGATGAAAGTTATGAATTATATTTGAACTGCATTTTACATTTGTTAACAAATACCACTTGTTATTATTAAAACACAAATGAGCTTAATTGTTTGTATTGGCACCTATGGTGACCATAGCTTTTTATTACTGTTCAACCTGCCGAACATCTGTGAAGAATCTGCTGATGTATATTATCTACTCATTACACATGAATAGATAATTTACCTGACATACTTGATTCATACTTGACATACTGTAAAATAAAGTGCAACCCTTTTCATGCTTAATGATGGTTGCCGTGTTTCTCCAGAAATGAAAAGCAACTTTTAAGTTTGTTCATTAGTGTAAGCATAGTAGTAACTGAGTACATTCATTCACACAATATGTAAATAATATATAAATATATAATTTTAAATCTATTTGAAAACTTGATGAATTAGATTTGAATTGCATTTTACATTTGTTAACAAATATTACTTGTTATTAGTAAAAGTGTGAGAGAGAGAGAGAGAGAGAGAGAGAGAGAGAGAGAGAGAGAGAGAGAGAGAGAGAGAGAGTGGGCAATCAATGGGTGTCCAAATATTACACTGTTAAACTATTTACAAATATAGGCCAATAAAAGTGTACTTTACATTTAAAATACCTTTTCATAAAAAAAAGTATTATTAAAATAATAATAAAAAAATAGACTTTGGTCTTATCTTCCAAATTTCACAAATGCACAATACTGAGTTGATTCTGAAGAAGGCAGGACCACTAAAGCATATGTTTACAAGATTTTAATATTGAGTGATTTACATTTAAGACTATATTTAGCCAGTAAGTTCATACATTTTTACTCTATCAATGAAAATAGTTATAAGGTCAAGTGTTGCGTGTCGTAGACTGATCTCACTGTGAATTTGGCAACATTAGGTTAAAGGTTCTTCGGCTGAAATAGTTCTGTGCTTACCGAAATACGCACCACTGCCCCCAGTTGCTGGAAGTTCGAAGTGTTGTTTCCGGGTAACGTCCACAGAGGGGCGCCAAAAGAAAGTTGTAAAGTGAGTTGTTTTTAGTTGTAAATAATTGAATACAGTAAACATGAGTGTATATCTTATTAACCATACAGCCTAACCCAAAACCTAAACCTTACCATCAGTGGAGTAAATATTTTAGAGGGAAAATAATATATTAATAATTATTATGAGGGATGAACCCACATTCCTTTGCCCTCCCAGCCACCTCCTCTGTGTTAGATCCCAAGGGACCACATGAGGAGGCACGGCGGGGCCACGAGGTTGAGAGCCCTGTGAGCCTCTCAATCTTCCGATGTAGCGTCCTCACCAGTGCAGTATTCTCGTGATGAGCTCCGGCCCTCTATTGGAGTACATGGCTTTATAAAGGTTGGTGGTTCTGAAGATGAGGATGATGCTGTGTCCGTCACAACATCAGATATGGGTGAGTGGTCCACGGAGGATGTTGCCGCCCCTTCCCCCAGTGAAGGTTGGAGTATGCACACGCCACTGACAAAGAGCTGCTTCACTTCCTCACACAGGTGCCTGGATGAGTGGCTATAGCAGACCACAGTCTGGAGAACTGTACCATTTTTCAGAGAGGTCCACACGGAGACCTGACGTGGCCCTACTTATCGTGTACTAAGATTGAAGGGGCTGCAGTTCTCACCCCAGTGTCACCAGATGGTCTGTTTTGCACAAGCGATGAAGCACTTCCCTCTGAAGAGAAGCAGCTCTTCTGTCACCCTGTCCACTCTACTTCAACCATTCTTCTCGGCCCAGACATGAAGCAGGCTTGGTTTGAGGCACACAGTGTTCCACTCCTCCTCAAAACTGGAGCTCGTCAGGAATGGAATGCAGAGCGGATTCATGCCAGAGAGCGATGCCAGGGTAAATGATGCAAGGATTCATTTCTACTGGTATGCCTCCTCTATTCTGTCCTCTGCAAAGTCAAAGAGGACAAGGAAACAGTTCTGTTGGTTGCGCCGAAATGGCCCAGTCAGTCCTGGTTTCCGGAGATGATGGAGATATTGGACAGCCCTCAATGAGAAATACCACTGAGGTGGGACCCCCTCTCTCAAGCACAGGGTACGATCTGGCATACCCAGCCAGAGCTGTGGAACACGCATGTGTGGCTGCTGAACGGAGCACGTCGAACGTGCCAGAATTGGCTCAGTCAGGTGGTCCACCTAAAAGCCTTTCCCACACGGTTTAATTAAAATGAGGACCAGTTTATGCATTTGTTATGCCCAGCATGGGCATTACACACGTCTGTAGAGTGCACCCGGCAGTTTAGGCTGTTGGATTAGCTCTTTGTTTGTAATGGAGGATGCAGAAAAGGCATGTCTGTCTCCAAGCAAAGGCTCTCTCACTGGATCATTGATGAGATCGCCCTAGCTTATGAATCACAGGGCGTGAGATGCCCTATTGGTGTGAAAGCACATCTAATTAGAGGCATGGCCAAATGGTGTGTCCTTGTAGGACATATGTTTTGCAGCAGATTGGATGTGGCCTCCATTTTTTTGCAGGTCCTCTTCTGTCTACAGTGCTTATTGTTCCAACACTCAGCAGGTGAGCCCAAGTTCCTTTATGGGCAGGCTACCTGATATATTTTGATACAGCTACCTGTATGTAGGCTGTTGTTGAAATGACCCCAGAAGAAGTCAGGCCTGATTGGTGGAGTGCTGCAGAGATGGTTGTTCTTCTGGAAGGTTCTCCTCTCTCCACAGAGAAACACTTCCAATAGAAATAAAACCTACTTTCCCAACCTCTGATTGTGAAGGAGTTACAGTACATTTATAATGTGTGTATTTTTATGGTTCATATAGATTTCCAGGCTGAGATTAACTTCCCATCTGAACCTTAATCTAAAGAGAATGTCTCCGGTTACGTATGTAACCTCGGTTCCCTGAGATGAAGGGAACGAGACATTGCATAAGCTGGCCATACTACTACTTCAGAATTTTGAGGTACGAGTAATGCGCTCTTGTCCCTCAATCAGAAAATTCTGAAATACCGATTTTGCACATGCTTACAGTATATAGGCCAAATGCATGCCTAAAGGTGAGGGCTCAAACACCATTGCCAATTATAGGATTGGCATTATTTTACAAAAGCTTTAACTAGGTTGTCAGGAAGGAATCCCCATAGCGTTTAATGCAATGTCTTGGTCCCTTCATCTCAGGGAACCAAGGTTGCATGTATAACAGGAGACGATTATAAATAATTAAGAAATAGATTTTATTAATTGTGTCACTGGAAAAATTCAATTGATAAACTTACCCCCAGATGGCTTATCTTACCCTCTGACCAGGAGCAAATTACCCAACTTACCAGACTAATTTTTATAATATCAAGCGATAGCAGACAACTTGGAATCAGGGATGAATTGGCCACTGGGAGCACTGGGACTTTTTCCAATGGGCCGGTCAAGTAGTAAGATGGTTGGTTAAGTAGTGTGATGATGCAATTTTTTCCTACCCATGCAACAACAAAATTAACCTTTATTTCTTTAACCACTAACATATACTGCCCATGGGAAACACCTACTCCAAAGTGTGATGGAACATTACCGTATCAAACCATGCACCGCATACAGTGCATCCAGAAAGTATTCACAGCGCTTCACTTTTTCCACATTTTGTTATGTTACAGCCTTATTCCAAAATGTATTAAATTAATTATTTTCCTTAAAATTCTACAAACAATACCCCATAATGACAACGTGAAAGAAGTTAGTTTGAAATCTTTGCAAATTTATTAAAAATAAAACAAATAAAAAAATCACATGTACATAAGTATTCACAGTCTTTGCTCAATACATTGTTGAAGCACCTTTGGCACCAATTACAGCCTCAAGTCTTTTTGTATATGATGCTACAAGCGTGGCACACCTATTTTTGGGCAGTTTCTCCCATTCTTCTTTGCAGGACATCTAAAGCTCCATCAGGTTGGTTGGGGTGCATTGGCGCACAGACATTTTCAGATCTCTCCAGAGATGTTCAATCAAGTTCAAGTCTGGGCTCTGGCTGGGCCACTCAAGGACATTCACAGAGTTGTCCTCTAGCCACTCCTTTGTTATCTTGGCTGAGTGCTTAGTGTCATTGTCCTGCTGGAAGACGAACCTTCGCCCCAGTCTGAGGTCCAGAGCAAGTTTTCATCAAGGATGTCTCTGTACATTGCTGCATTCATCTTTCCCTCGATCCTGACTAGTCTCTCAGTTCCTGTCGCTGAAAAACATCCCCACAGCATGATGCTGCCACCACCATGCTTCACTGTAGGGATGGTATTGGCCAGGTGATGAGTGGTGCCTGGTTTCCTCCAGACATGACGCTTGCCATTCAGGCCAAAGTGTGGTTCATCAGACCAGATTTTGTTTCTCATGGTCTGAGAGTCCTCAGGTGCCTTTTGGAAAACTCCAGGCAGGCTGTCAGGTGCCTTTTACTGAGGAGCGGCTTCCGTCGGGCCACTCTTCTATACAGGCCTGATTGGTGGAGTGCTGCAGAGATGGTTGTTCTTCTGGAAGGTTCTCCTCTCTCCACAGAGAAACACTGGAGCTCTGTCAGAGTGACCATCGGGTTCTTGGCCACCTCCCTGACTAAGCCCCTTCTCCCCCGATCGCTCAGTTTGGCTGGGCGGGCAGCTCTAGGAAGAGTCCTGGTGGCTCCAAAATTCTTCCATTTATGGATGATGGAGGTCACTTTGCTCATTGGGACCTTCAATGCTGCAGAAAGTTTTCTGTACCCTTCCCCAGATCTGTGCCTCGATACAATCCTGTCTCAGAGGTCTACAGACAATTCCTTGGACTTCATGGCTTGGTTTGTGCTCTGACATGCACTGTTAACTGTGGGACCTTATATAGACAGGTGTGTGCCTTTCCAAATCATGTCCAATCAACTGAATTTACAACAGGTGGACTCCAATCAAGTTGTAGAAACATCTCAAGGATGATCAGTGGAAACAGGATGGACCTGAGCTCAATTTTGAGTGTCATGGCAAAGGCAGTGAATACTTATGTACATGTGCTTTTTTTCGTTTTTTATTTTTAATAAATTTGCAATAATTTCAAACAAACTTCTTTCATGTTGTCATTATGGGGTATTGTTTGTAGAATTATGAGGACAATAATGAATTTAATAAATTTTTGAATAAGGCTGTAACAACAAAATGTGGAAAAAGTGAAGCGCTGTGAATACTTTCCGGATGCACTGTACTTAAAATGTTATCACTCGGTGATTATGCACTACATGGACGGGTTTAGCCATTGCGCTCCCTCTTTGTGTTTACATCAGCATCTCCCGCAGAACTCATTTACATACACGCCCTCCTGAGAATTTTGACGGGAGTATACCACGACTGGCTAATCTTACACCAATTTCACCCCTAATCTTCGTTTATATTCCCAAAGAGTGAGTAATTTGTCATTTGTTTTGAAAAGGTGCATAAAATCATTTCAAATTAAAGGAAGCTCTCAGTTTGCTCACAAGTCTCGATTGCTCTGGTTTCAAAATCTGTCCTTGACTTTTGAATTGTAACTGTATCATGGCAACTTTTATGGCTTAGTGTTATAAAACCTGCCACATGTTGTGATGACATTCCAGATCTAAGCTTTAAAATGAAAATTCGAAAGACTAAACATAAAGTAATTTGAATTTTTAATCTCTCTGTTTTACCCTCTTTCTCACTGTCCCTGTAGCCCAGTGTATTGCTCATACATAGCCCTGTGTATTGCTCATCTTTGATTGAAGTGCTACGAAGTAGAGATGGGCGGATCAATCCTAAAGTACCGATACTTCCGATACCAATGCTGTATCAAAAATATCAATCCTCACACAAAATTTTCTTAACAAGGGATATTATTATTTGGTTAACATGAACAATAATCATAAGCTTCGAAGTTAAATAAAAAGGATTAGGCTATATTAGCAAATACTTGTGATGTATGGGAACTGTTTCTTCTTCCACTCATATCAGTGTACATGCTGAAAGATACAAGCAGACTAGCACTTACACCGTTGCAACGCTCTTTCAAACAAGCGGGAGGAGTGCTTTGCAGAGGTAATGATAGAAAATCAGAGAAACAGCTTCATTTATTAGAATGAGTTTTTGTGACATTTGTTAACATTTTATTTAAATTATTTAAATAAGTTGTTAGAACATTGATAATATTCTGAAATTTGTATTAATTAATTAATAATAATAATAATATATTAACCATGGTTTTACTAAAGTTATTGTAGTAATCTTTTTTTTGTTGTTGTAGTAAAACCATAGAAATATTGAAGTAGTAGCCTAACTATGGTATTTTGTGGTGACTATGGTGCAATCAGAGCCATATAGAGAGAGAGTTGCGACAACTCCATTGACTCCAATGGAACGTTTTTTTTACAGCAATGGCGGCTCGTGGAGCCTCTCAATAGTTCCCGAAGTAGCAGCAAACACATGCCGCTCCGTAGAGATGCAGCAGAACAAACCGTTTGCGACGCACTTTTAAAAGGTGAGACATTTAAAGAATAATATTATCTTATTCTGTATATTATCAGTACATCTAAATAAAAATAACTTGTAAATTAAAACCTTATAGTTGAGTATTATTTATTAAATTAGGAGATATTAAATTATTCATGAATTGCTGTAAATAGTTATTGCATTTATTTGAATAAAAATACAAAAAAAAGTAATTTCGTAATGTATTATTACAATTTAAAATAACTGTTTTCTATTTTAATGTATTTTAAAATGTAATTTACTCCTGTGATGCCAAGCTGAATTTTCAGCCTCATTACTTTTGAACGGCAGTTTATATACGAGTATGCTTAAGTTGTTTTAAAGCTGAATATATTGTGTATATGAATAAGTATTGTAAGAATTGTAAGAATTATACATTAGATATATAATATTTATAATACATAAATAATTATATTACTATATATAGAATTGTTAGAATTGTAAACAATAAGCTTCATTTCACTAAATTTTACATTTACGTAACTGCTGCTAATAGTTAATAATTAATTGACCCATTGTGCGGTGCGAGCTGGAAATCACCTGTCACCAGCCTATCTCTGTACTATCTGAAAAGTCATAAATATGACATTAGTTACCATGAGATTAGTGAAAACAATGAACATGAGGTAACATAAAAAGGCAACAGAAACCCTAGCCTGAAATAAGTTGAGGCAAATAACGGTAGCTGAACACTAATCCTCAAATATTAGCTGATTTGATCTTTAAAAAACAACATCAGCTGTAACAACATACTCATGCTACATACATATGTCGGTGTGTTACATAAATATATAAAATAAATGCATTTATTGACTACTAATTACCAGAAATCGCAGTTCTGTCACTCTACTCTAACAGTTTGAAATGCCCGCCAAAGCACTTCCTGGAACTATCTAAAGTCTACGTGAATCACGTGACGATCAACATTTAGAACTTCCGTTGTCGCAACTCTCTCTCTATATGGCTCTGGGTGTAATAAATACCATGGTTAAAGTAGTTACTGCAGTAAAAGCATGGTTAATTTTATTTTAAGTGTAAACAAAACAGAAGTCTAATAATTTTCTTTTTTAGGCTTTTTTACATGTATTTGTCTTGAAATATGACTAAATATAATATTTTAAATTACCCATTTTATCCCAAGAAATTGCAAAATATCTATCGATGTTGATATCATTATTGACAATATTGGACTTGAAATTATTGGTTTCGGATTGAAAAGAAAATAAGTGGTATCACCCATCCCTACTGGGCACATAACCTTACTTATACTGTACCCTAAATGTACAAAAGTAAAGGATAGACAACATGTCAGCTT
Organism: Xyrauchen texanus; assembly: GCF_025860055.1. Lineage (NCBI taxonomy): Eukaryota > Metazoa > Chordata > Actinopteri > Cypriniformes > Catostomidae > Xyrauchen > Xyrauchen texanus. Next base: position 13,847,848 of record NC_068305.1, read on the forward strand.
CTATAATTAAGTAAGTAAGTAAGTAAAATTTATTTATATAGCACCTATCACAGATAAAATCACAAAGTGCTTTACATAGCAAGTTTAACAAAATAATAACAATTTAGACACATCATACAGAAATAAAATAAAACATAAAACATACAAACAACATAGCTCAGTCAACTGAAAGCTTGTCTAAAAAGTACTGTCTTTAGCTGTTTTTTAAAAGAGTCAACGGAAACTGACCACGCAGCATTGACGAGGGCAGGGCATTCCACAGTTTAGGAGCTACTGCAAAAAATGAGCGCTCTCCCGAGTTTTAAAGCGTGTTTTGGGGACCATCAGGAGGTTTTGACCTGAAGAACGAAGAGTGCGGCCGGAAGAATATGAGGTCAGCATGTCGTGATATATTGTGGGGTCTGTCCATGTAGTGCTCTAAAAGTTAAGACTAAAATTTTAAACTCAATTCTATATTTTACTGGAAGCCAGTGAAGATTAAATAAGATGGGAGTAATGTGAGCCGTTCTGTTAGTTCGTGTAATTAGCCTGGCTGCAGCATTTTACACCAATTGAAGACGGTTCAGAGAAGATTTGTTAAAACAGGTAAAAAGAGAATTACAATAATCAAGCCGTGAAGAGATAAAAGAGTGAATGATCAATTCCATGGTAGCTTTAGGTAAAATAGATCTCAGTTTAGAGATATTTCTCAAGTGAAAAAAACAATTTCTGACCAACTGTCTAGAATGACCATCCAGAGACATAGATTGGTCGAATAAAACACCCAGGTTTCTTAGACTCATCTGGAAGGACGAGTCCAAGGAACAGAGGTGTTGTTTAATTTGGGGTAATTTTTGTTCTGGAGCTATGATCAATGTTTCAGTCTTTTTTGTATTTAGTTGTAAATAATTATTATATAACCAGGTCTTAATGCATGACAGGCATTCTAATAAATCGGTTAATTTACCTAATTCTGACTCATTAAAAGAGCAATACAGCTGAATATCATCAGCATAAAAGTGATAGGACACATTATGAAAATTACGAATTATTTCACTAAGGGGGCTAATATACAATAAAAACAAAATTGGACCTAAAATCGAACCCTGAGGAACTCCATATGAAAGCGGGGGTCATGTCAGACAAGATGTTGTTTACGGACACACAAAATGATCTATCACTCAAGTATGAAGTGAACCATTTTAGAACAGACCCAGAAAAACCCAATTCATTACGTAGACGATTTATCAACACTCCATGATCCAATGTATCAAATGCCGAAGATAAGTCAAGTAAAATTAGCACAGTGTATTGTCCAGAATCAATCCAGTCCAGAATAATTAAAGCTGTGTCCCAAATGAAGCACTATACACAATGCACTTACAAAATACAATATGCACTTGTCCATGTTGTGTATGAATTTTTAAAGCGTAATACTGTCCCAAAAGGAATATATATATATATATATATATATATTTAAGCAACATCACACAAGCAAGAGTGCGATATGGTCCTTCATCAGCACAGCTGTGATTCGGCCACAGGCACGAGTGCCGTAGGTAATTACAACAGTGCAGATTTAGATCCATATAGCATGATTGCGAGTGTGATATTTCTTATATACAACAGTTCAATGAACAAGTACATTTTAAAAAATTAAGAAAAAAGGAGTATGGCCATATAAATGAATTTGTGCATGAAACTACTTTATTATGCGACCGATCAGAATCTGCTGTTGCTGGTTCAAAACAAATGATGCGTCAAATCCTTAGTTAGTAATTTAAAAATGTCACTTCAGAAATAGTATCACGGCTTGTGCTGTTTCGAACAAGTTATTGGATAAACAGGGATGTTTGTGTGTGTGTGTGTGTGTGTGTGTGTGTGTGTGTGTGTGTGTGTGTGTGTGTGAGCGTGTATTTATCACTTTGTGGGGACCAAATGTCCCCATAAGGATAGTAAAACCCGAAATTTTTGACCTTGTGGGGACATTTTGTTGGTCCCCATGAGGAAAACAGCTTATAAATCATACTAAATTATGTTTTTTGAAAATGTAAAAGTGCAGAAAGTTTTCTGTGAGGGTTAGGTTTAGGGGTAGGGTTAGGTTTAGGGGATAGAATATAAAGTTTGTACAGTATAAAAACCATTATGTCTATGGAAAGTCCCCATAAAACATGGAAACACAACATGTGTGTGTGTGTGTGTGTGTGTGTGTGTGTGTGTGTGTGTGTGTGTGTGAGTGAGTGAGAGAGAGATGGAGCATGTGTGATCTCCTGTTGCCACACCCAAGTAGAGATGCTGTCAACTTTCTGAAGATTCTTTCACTATAGAAACCGCAATGTCCTCCGCCATATTGAACAGTACTTTTTCTCCAATGTGGATACTCCAGAAAGCGGTAAGAGCCTTGATTTGTGTAATTAATTAGTCTGTTGTGTCTTTCAGCTGTGATGAGCCGTAATGCTGAAGTTGTTCGTTTAACACAGACATTTCAAAATTGGAAAATGTATATGATATAGCTCCAGATGTGCACAATAAATGGAGACCGCAAATGCAGTTGAGACCGCGGCCATCAGATTTAAAATCACACCGTATGCGTTTTCATTCATAAGAATTACACGTATGTATTTTTGGCTTCACAGACTCATATTTTTTTTGTAAATTTGGATACATTCATTTAAAATGATGCTTATAATTGTTACCTTTGTGCGTCTTGGATATTCGGTCAAACTAATATTTTTTTCTATTGTTCAGATTAATTTGTTATTCGTTTTGAAGTAATTATACGTGCCTTTCCAAATAAGGTATTTGGCTTTGGGCACATCCCTAAATCGGTGTTCTGTAACTTGGCCCACCCAGTCACAAGTAATGAGGAGGATGACACACACACATTTGAGTGTATTGTGCATATCATATGCATATGTGATACACATATTGGGAGATTAAACACTGTGGCTTGTGATGGGTAAACATAGGTCACAGCCTTTTTTCCCTTTTCCCAGTCCACCCCTACTCGATTGTCTTGTGTGTTATTTCCATTTGTAAAGAGCTTATTTGAGTTTGAGTTTCATTAACCTTCAGAATAAAGCATTTCAATGGCATAACTAAGGTAAAGCATATTGATACTCCAAAGTTTACAAACAATTATATGATATACAAAAGCATGAAAAAATTATATTGGAAAAGACAAAATGAAATGGAAGTTTTTATAAAATGTATAGAGCATCATCCTTTTCTATTGGAAAACAAGTTATGCCTATTTTAAATTCAGGCAAAAGTTGTGCAACACATATAGTTCAACCAAATACAGCTGCAGCATGCAAATAGATGTAGACATTGATAAAGCTCTACTGGCAGTCATGGCTGAAGCTCAAACAATAACCATTAAAAAGAAAAGGTTATATTGGCCTTATCATATTATACATGCATCTTAAAGCTGAATTATTTAAACAAAGACTAGAATCTTCCATATTCATGTCATATTTGCAAGTATATTTTGTCTGCTTTGTAATTAGTAATGATCTCTATTAGACATTCGCATATAACATTTAACAAGTAAAAAGACTTCCACAACCACATTTAAAACAAATACAATCTTTTAACATCACTCTGGTAGTGTATATCATGAAATTGAATACAGTAATATGGCTTGTAATCATAAAAACTTAAAATCAGATCTCTTTGGATTTAAATTCAGATAATCAATGGTACGTATCTGACATTTCATTTTCCGTTCTGATGAATTTGGGAAATTTAGCGGTATTGCATGCGTCACAGGATGTCCAGTTTCCATTCCATGCGAGGCGTTGAGAAAAAACAAATGCGCTCAAAAAACTTAAATAATCTTCTGTATCCTCTGTTCTTCCTTACTGATAGTGGTCATAAATGATGGCACACTTTCCATTCCAATGCAGGTTTAATGCAACTGATTCTAAACTGATGCATAGGTGATGTATTTGATTTCCTGTTCACCCTACCCCCATGTCTGAGAAGCCCTCTACCACAAGGGTCAGCTGATATCCTGTGACCTCACTAACTTCCTGTTTAGGCCTTGGCCACAGATGGTTATGACACCAAAACTTCTGTCACACTTCATCTTTGTCTGAAGTTTGAGCTGATACCCTTTTGTCTTCCCTCTATTTACTAAAAATTCCATGTTGAGGATGTGTGATACAGTCCACTAGATCAATTCTGACTGAATGACCACTTTGCATGTGAAATGAGTAACAATGCTTAATTACGGGTTGTAGGTTTTCTGTTGGCACTGTCTCATCCTTTAATAAACATTTATTAAATGTTTATGGTACACAGTCTTTGGAGACAGTCTATGATCAAACCAGGGCAGAAGGCTCAAATCCATAAGTGGCAATTTCCAAATCAACATGTGCCCAAACAGGTAACTTAAACGTCAGACAGGATTAGTACATCGAAACATAAAGTATTTTCCGAGTTCTTAAAGTCATGTTTCCTGAGCATTCATAGAGGCTCGTGGTATAACAGGTAATAGATATGCAGGAAATTTGGATTTCACAAAGTCACTTATCTTGCACGTCTGGAGCAGATCGCAGACAAACAGGTGAGATTAGCACAGGTGATTAGAAATGCCGTAATCACAGTAATTTATCTTGTATCTCCAGAACAGGTCGCTGACAGTAACAAACAGAGAAGCAGTTTTCTACTACGGCTGAGCAAGAGTGAAGTCCAAGGTTCTTTACAACAAGGCTAGCCACTGACTGGGAGTGAGTGATGTTTAAGTGCATGTCCAACGAGGTGATGATGAGCTGCAGGTGTGCGTGATCAGAACTCAGTCGAGTGAGAGCGGGTGACAGACGGTGAGGTAGAGGGAGTTCGGTGGATATGTGACAAATATTGTGAAGAGTACTGAAAAATCATTCTCAAGTAGAAGTAATGTTACTTCCCAAAACATTTTGTGTGAGTAAATGTAGCTGTCCTAAAAACTACTCAAGTAAGAGTAAAAGCGTAGCTCATTTAAAAGTTCTCAAGTACTCATTGCAAAACCTATGCCCCATTATAATGAACACTGTATGCCAACTTTTAAAATACATCACTTATCTATGATAAACACTACTGGGGTGGCTGTGGCTCAGGTGGCAGAGCGGGTTGTCCACTAATCACAGGGTTGGTGGTTCGATTCCTGGCCCACACGACTCCACATGCCGAAGTGTCCATGAACAAGACACTGAACAACAAGTACTCCCAATGGCAGGCTAGAGCCTTGCATGGCAGCTCTGCCATCATTGGTGTGTGAATGTGTGTGTGAATGGATGAATAAAAAACAGGGTAAAGTGCTTTGAATACCGTTAAGGTTAAAAAGGCACTGTATAAGTACAGACCATTTACACTGATCACCATTTAAATTGAAATGTATGAAACAATTTTATTAAAATCAGTTTATGTGTAGGGTCTAAATTTCCCTTAATGCCGACAGAGTGTTATTGTTGAGCATAAAACATGTTCAAACAATGCAAGGAATGCAAAAAAATGCTAAACGAGCAGGATCATTTGGTACATCATGTCCTGCACAATAGAGGAGGTAGAGCAGGCATGGTAAAAGTTGTTTGGTACAAGGGCTACTTCACGCTTAAAAAAGGAATAATTCACCCAAAAATGAAAATTCTCTCATCATTTACTAACACTCATGCCATCCTGGATGTCATATTACAGGAAGACATCCAGAATACAATACATTAATTCTTTTAAAGCTACTCAAGTTATTCAGCCAAAAGGAGAGAGTGGTTTTCTCATTTCCTTGTTAATGTTGTTTGATTAATAGACTTTATATGACATAGCCTACTGGACCAGAGCTCTATTCGGTTACATGTACACTTCAAGTCCAAAATTTTGATGCAAATATGCTTTTTGTACCACTGTTTAAATTCACTTCGGATATAAATGATGGCATTTACATTAAATCCTCACCAAAATGGGCATTGGCGGAATTATAAAGCATATTTGACCATTTAGGCGTGTAACCACATTAGCACTAAAATATTAGATGCCTGTCAATCAAACAACACGCAGTGACAGACGTCAGGAAATAAAAAGTAAATCTTTTATATTTAATCTAGATCAACCATCCAGTGGTGCTCTTGCTATCACGATTGATGTAATGAACACCCCTGTTCTAGATGTAGAACATAGGCTAAATGTAGAAAATCACTCAAAAGTTTGATCGAGGACATCTCTCTTTTTCCAAGAAACATCTAGATCAATTTATTGCCCAGCCCTATTGATAACATTGCATTAATCTCTCACAGCAGCCCAATAGTCTCAGTGATAGATAGTTCAATTACAGGCTACATTATAGACACACAGAATCTAGTAAGCAGTAAGTATGTTTCTTCAAATTAGAGGCAGGATTAATGCTGATATCTGGCTTGAGCAAGTTAAACTCACATGACACAATCGAGCAATTGACCTTTATCACTGTGAAAAGCCCTTTGAGGTGCAGCTGTGATGTTCCGGTTTAAACTATGCTTGAGGCATCCTCCACATCCATAACAGATAGCGCCAAATCTGCAGCTGCCGTTCAAGTTTTTTAAGTGTGATTTGATTTGACGGAGAGTCATGAGACTCTCCCTGGCCAATCATGCTGATAGATAAAATAAACACAGTTTGTATGTAACTTCCATTTCAAAATCAGCACTCACAGTGTCATGCTCAAACATTTTTTTTTTAATTACTGACATCTATGAAAGCTCTTTCGATCTGGATTGATCTGATTTCCTTGGATTTGTCCACTGAATTTAATTCAACTGATGATCTCACCATCTCAGAGATAGGGCCTTCTATGGTTGGTTATCTGTTAGGATACCAGGTCCTATCAAATCAGCTGGAAAGGTTCAGGTTTGGGTTGTCACAGATGAGCTGGCTTTGATGTCACAAAATATGTAGCTCATGAATATGAATTATTCACAAATTATTTTAAATAAACTTTTACCGTTTTGATAAAGAAATAGTCTGTGATGTATTGATACAAATATTTGGTCTGTTTTAATGGTTTTGCTCATTTTCAAGGCAATACTGAAAGTGATTATGGCTGACGTTTTCCAGTGCTCAAATGAACATTTGACTTTTCATTTAATAAACTTCATCCCTACATTTGCCACAGTCAGTCCTGGGACTTTGAAAGTAAGCGCATAAAAATGGATCAGCTAGAGGTAACAGGTGTTTCTGGTTGTAAAATTTCATCCCAAATGCTGATTGTAATCCATAGTGATTCTGACTCCAAGCGTTTTTCTTAACTTAATTTAATTACGCACTGAAATCTGCATGTGGACATAAACATTCTACTGCAATCCATGAGGGGATAAATACACAATCACACATTTTCACAAACTTACTCGCATCAAAAATATACAGTATTAGCCTATCATTGTTATGCTGATGACACACAACTTTACCTTCCTGTCAGGTCTAACGATTGTTGTTCCATCAGTAATCTCATTTCCTGTCTTGAAGAATTTAAATGATGGATATCTGAAAACTTCCTCATGCTTAATGAGGATAAAACTGAGGTCATTGCATTTAGCTCTTCGTTATGTATCGCTGACATTGAAAATCAGTTGGGTACTTTGTCTTTAACCATGCATAATAGAGTAGAGAACTTGGGTGTCATCTTTGACTTATTATTTGATAAGCAGATAAATGCTGTTGTTAAAGGAAGCTTTTTTCATCTAAGGTCCATTGCTAAATTAAAACAGTTTCTCTCACAGCAGGATTGGAAATAGTGATTCATGCTCTTATTACATCCTGTCTGGATTACTGCAAGGCCTTATATGTGTTTGTCTCAGTCATCTTAGTCACGTCTGCAAGAAATCCAAAATGCAGCAGCTAGACTTCTAAACAGAGGGGTTACCAGTATATCATGTTTGGGGGGGGCATTTGGCTTGTTTGGGGGGGCAACATAAACAATTGAAAAAATCGGCGCAAAATTAAGCTATACTACACACAATCTGTTTTAGTGCATATCTTTCTCTAAGACAGGAACCCAGAGATAGGCACAGGGCCCCTATTAGACTATAGGGCTTAAAATGGATTTTTGTTGTGTCAGACCTCACTCATCTGCTAGCGATGGAAAAATATGCACAAAACAATCCACTTTTAAATTGTAATTTATCATCAGATGCAGAGGCGTTTCCAGCATTGAAGGACATCCGGGGCTTAGCTCAGACAATTTTATTTTCACACTAGCAACCACTTCCCTGTAGTCCAAAGCTGGTGAGAGGGTATTCTTTGAGTTTTGCTCTGGCTGGGCCTGTTTCTACAGTTCCTAAATCTTCCACTCTAGTACTATCCTCAACATCCTCTCTCCTCCCTGAATCATCTGTGATGCAAAAGAACAGATACAGCACATAACTTACTGCAAATCAGCTTCAAACAACTAATTCATCAAGTGCTACATATTTCAAAATGTAGACCAATACCATTGAAGAAAATGTATTGGGAAGAGCAGATCAGTGGGATTGCCCTAAGATCTATCATGATTCTTGAATTTTCATGTACATTACCATAAAGTCATCACAAAAGAGTTATATTATAGTGAGTAAAATGAGGTAAAAAAAATATTGAATATAAATAATTTATATTTTTTGACATAAATAGTCAAAATGATGTATAAGATCCTAAGTTAAAGCAATACATGAATGACTTTAGTCTAAGTTCATTGACACACTATGGCATTGAACTGTATATAATTCTCATCATCTCTATGAGAATAATTCATCTGTCAAAATCCTTTCATCGGGATCATTGAGATAAACAATGTTTCACTTTTAACTTTCTCTAAAGTAAAGTGATTTTTTAATTGTTACCAGTTTCCATGCCTGATTCTGGCACAGCTGCTGCTCCTCATCTTTGCTACACTCTACAAAACCATTTAAAGAGCAACATGCAGGTTGGACACCCCTATATAGCATAGTGTATGTTGATGATAAAACAACTAGATTAGTTGTTTTATCTGAACTGGAGTAATATATATTTAGCCATTAACGATATTTTGAGATAAATTGTGATAAAATAACTTCCACGTCTATAAAGCACTAACCGGAAGTGACGATGGGTGAGGGAGTCTGGTCAAGTTCAAGCTCAGGTTACAATGGATGCGAATGAAGAAACCGAGTTCTCCGGTGTGGTTTTGCAATTTACTGGAGAGTATAACGTTAGCCTACGGGGATACAAAATCAGACGGGAGGGCGGCGGGAGAACAGTTTGAATTGAAATGCGGGGGAAACGGGAAAGTTGGGCTAGCTTCCTGAAAATAGCTATAGCATTGTGCAAACTACTAAATTCATTTTAGGAGGCAGACAATTACGTTAGGACAACCTGTCCTAAAGCTCAGTCTCTCTCCCTCTCTCTGTATTATTATACTAAATAAATATTAAATATTTAATATTATAAAAAATATATTATACTATTATTATTACGAAATTACACAAATTAAGAGTTAAAATAATTAAAAGTAAGACTTACTCTGCTAAGTCCTCGTTTTCGTTGCACAGAATGTCTGCTAACGTTAGCACTGGTCCTCCAGTCCCGCCCGCGCCAAAATCCGGTGTAAACTTTGACGGTGGACTTGATTCCAAGACCGAAAAGCCTTGTTTTTCCTAGAAGGAAAATGATGGACACGATGTCCTGACAGGCTGGAATTCGTGCAACCAGCACAAACACAATAATTTACCATTATGGCTTCTCTAAAACTCGATCTAAAACTTTCTGTCTCTCACTACTGCTCTAACTACATCAACACCCAACAATGAGAGAGCTGACCGCGAGCTCTTTTGTTTGCCTCGCCCTACATCATATGACGCGTTGCTATAGCGGGAAAGGCATATTCCAGAGCCTAGCACATTTTCATCAAAATCTCTACATCAAATGAGATTTCACTAGTAATTTCTACATATGTGTTTTTAAAAGACCTCTGCAGACAATATAAAGTATTAATTCAGTTATAAATTCAACCTGCATGTTGCTCTTTAATCAAATAAAAGTGTATATTTTCTACAAACTAATATCACAAAACAAGTCACACATACATTTTATGTTAATGCTTATTGGTTATCCTTAGCGAAAACAACACCTGATAAACAAGAAAAGTACGCTTTGAACGGGGTTCGAACCGCGGTCTCCGGCGTGAGAGGCGACTGCGTTAACTTGGAGCTACCAAGCTGCGTCAATCAACCAACGAAATAAAGCATCTTGTCATCGGGGGTTTACATAGGCTTTTGTCCGGTTTCATATTTGTCAGTCAACTATTCAAAATACATTCGGGGCTACACTCAAAACAACAGATGGACAGATTATTTCTCAAATTCTCAGGGGAGGCAGAGCTTATCCTAGGGGAAGCACTGCCTCCCCCAGCCTCCCCCTAGACACGCCCCTGCTTCTAAAGGGTACCAAGAAAAGAGAGCATATCAGCCCTGTTCTCGCTTCCCTACATTGGCTTCAAGTTAGCTACAGAGTTAAATTCAAGGTTCTTCTGTATGTTTATAAGGCCTTGCATGGTTTAGCCCCTCAGTACATTGCCAATTTACTTCAACTACATTCTGCACCTATGTCTCTTCGATCATCAAATCAGATACTCCTCTCTGTTCCTCGTTCCCGTTTGAAAACCAAAGGTGATCGGGCGTTTGTGGTTGCGGCTCCCAGATTGTGGAATTCACTCACATTTGTCGTTAGGTCTTCTTCCTCATTGCCCATATTTAAATCTAGATTGAAGACACAATTTTTCTCTTTAGCCTATAATGTTTTTGAGAATTATAGGGGTTTTACGAGTAGGTTTTCCAACGTTTTATTAGTTTGTTCTTTTTAACATTTTGGAAGTTCTATTTAATTCTGGTATTAATGTTTGTAAAAAATTGTACAGCACTTTGGTTACAACATTTGTTGTTTTTAAGTGTGCTTTATAAATAAACTTGAACATGATAAATCATTCTATTACAATTAATTATGCTGATACTGTACCCCTGTTGCTATTTCGGCAATCTCCATGTGACAGGGAATCAGAGGGAATTTCGGGGAATTTCACTTAATGGACTTATGGTGATGAAGAATTTCTCTACGCAAATTTCACATGGAGTATTGGTTTGGCAGTGACCTCTATGTGACCAGCCGCCAGTCTTACATACACATCAAAATGGACAAGCAAATAATTTTAGTGCTGAGTTTCTTTATAACTTTACTCTCCTACAGTGTAAAGGCCTTGGTATCCACCTTATTTTTCAGCATGACTGGGTATCGCCATTATCCTCCTTGAATGTGGACCTCTTCTGGAATAAGCCAAGTCCACCTATTTTAGCAACACAAAAATATTACATTATGTTGCTTTATTTTGCAAGCTGGCAATATATGCCATCACATTATTGTCTTTAATCAGTATTATCGTTTTATCACACACTGTTGCACAGGCAGAATGAAAGAGAGATCAGGTGCTGATCGTCTTTTGAAATTAATAAATAAAGGCAACATTGGAAGTTTTGCAGATAAATATGAATGGAGGTTTACATGGAGACATTAAAGAACTGCACCGTCATGCTCTCTGTAAAATAAGAGGCAGTTTTGTATCGTCTCTTCAATAACAGCACACAGCTACAAGTGAATACCAACTCTTTCACTATAAATGCTCATGTTAGAAACTTATCCAACATTAGAATATTATTCAGCTGTACATCCTTTGATTGTGTGATAGTTTGCACCCCGTTGTAATTTGCCTCACAGTACAACTATTTGCACCCCGATAGTTTGGTGAAAGCACAAGAATATATGACAAACCAGTCAATAGATGTTGCTGCAGCGGTGAGGGGTGTAAAAACGGTGTGAATGTGTGTGTTGTTCTAGCGACCACGGTTCGATTCCGCCTTTTGTCCCGCAAATTTTAGCTTTAAATACAGGACAATCCCATATTTTATGACGGTTGGCAACCCTAGCAGTGATACCCATATACAGTATGTACAGTAAGTATTTAAATATGGGTGCAAATAGTATCTGACACTATTTGCACTAGGGTACAATTAGTATCTACCATTATTTGCACCAAGGTTGGGGTGCAAATAATGTCTGCCACTATTTGCACAGGGGTGGAAAGAGCATATCAATAAATTCGGGTCTTATTATCCATCTAGTTACAGTATTTGCATTGCGGTCAATGACAGCGAAACATGACGGAAACTTGTCACACTGGCCGGAAACATAGCTGCTTGCTAACGTGTTGCAAAATTAGGTTGATACTCATGGCTAGGAGGAGTTTGAAACAGCTGATAAATTGTGTACTGTTTGAAAACATCCATACACCTGCTATGCCGCCAGGGGAGGCGTTTAGAGAAGCATTTAAAAATGAGGACCCACAAGACTAAATGTCAAATCTTATGTAATGTGACATTAAAGTGTTTTATTAATGACATCATACCTCATTCATTATTCAAAGCACTATCCCTAAGCATGATAAGCAATAGAAATAGTAATGCTTGCCATTGTTTCGGGTCTGGTCGGGATGCACAAACAAACAGAGTAATGTTTGAATCTGAATCTCATCTTGAGTCTTATAGTTGCTAGGAGAAAGAAAATGCGAGATGAGATTAATATGAAACCCATCCATTGGTCGACTCAGAGGGTGTGGCCCAGATTAACCTTTTTTATACTTTTGTTAATAAATATCTTGTATCAGTTGAACGTTTGCAGGCAAGCTTGACACTCTTCAGGCTTGGCCTCGATTCCACCTCATACTGCCCACTCTGTGATTATACTTGAAATGCTTTAAATAATGATGTCATGCCCTGTATATCACCAAGTGTGGGCTGATTATTTCTCTGTGTCCTGTTAAAGTGTGTGTGTTTTGTTTTTGTTTGCTGTGAAAGCAAAGGTCAGTGAATACCCTATCCACCTACTAAACATCAGATAAGGCCAAAACATACAAAAAGGTGCATTTTAATGCTTCAATATGAATAAGATCAATGCCACTGAATGATACCAGGACTCCGTCTGAATCTGAAATGCAAAAAGTTTTCAGTAAATTGCATGCCACTGATGGTTAAAGACATCAAAAGAGATAAAAGTTTAATCACAATCTGACTGTATACGGAGCGACATGAAATTTTAGCCAGTTTGAGAAATTACAGGATTGAAGAATTCATGTGTGGGCTCTCTGATACTGAATTATAGTGACAATGCAGTGCTTTCAGGAACCAGAGTCTGCTCATGGAATAATGAATGCAACAGTTAAACTGACATGGCCATAGGTCTGAGCGAGATACTGCATGGCAAATCAGAAAACAATTCATCCACTCACTCCACATGGCTTAAAAAAAGACTGTCTAGAATTTGATGTCCCAAATGTGATTGGACTACACCACTGACTAGGTAAAGGGATAGTTAACACGAGAATAACATTTCTGTCATTGTTTACTCATCCGCATATTGTTCCAAATCCAAATAACTTTTTTGCCAAGTAAAAATAAATAAATTATATACACTCACCTAAACGATTATTAGGAATACCTGTTAAATTTCTCATTAATGCAATTATCTAATCAACCAATCACATGGCAGTTGCTTCAATGCATTTAGGGGTGTGGTCCTGGTCAAGACAATCTCCTGAACTCCAAACTGAATGTCAGAATGGGAAAGAAAGGTGATTTAAGCAATTTTGAGCGTGGCATGGTTGTTGGTGCCAGACGGGCCGGTCTGAGTATTTCACAATCTGCTCAGTTACTGGGATTTTCACGCACAACCATTTCTAGGGTTTACAAAGAATGGTGTGAAAAGGGAAAAACATCCAGTATGCGGCAGTCCTGTGGGCTGAAAATGCCTTGTTGATGCTAGAGGTCAGAGGAGAATGGGCCGACTGATTCAAGCTGATAGAAGAGCAACTTTGCCTGAAATAACCACTCGTTACAACCGAGGTATGCAGCAAAGCATTTGTGAAGCCACAACACGCACAACCTTGAGGCGGATGGGCTACAACAGCAGAAGACCCCACCGGGTACCACTCATCTCCACTACAAATAGGAAAAAGAGGCTACAATTTGCAAGAGCTCACCAAAATTGGACAGTTGAAGACTGGAAAAATGTTGCCTGGTCTGATGAGTCTCGATTTCTCTTAAGACATTCAGATGGTAGAGTCAGAATTTGGCGTAAACATAATGAGAACATGGATCCATCATGCCTTGTTACCACTGTGCAGGCTGGTGGTGGTGGTGTAATGGTGTGGGGGATGTTTTCTTGGCACACTTTAGGCCCCTTAGTGCCAATTGGGCATCGTTTAAATGCCTCGGCCTACCTGAGCATTGTTTCTGACCATGTCCATCCCTTTATGGCCACCATGTACCCATCCTCTGATGGCTACTTCCAGCAGGATAATGCACAATGTCACAAAGCTCGAATCATTTCAAATTGGTTTCTTGAACATGACAATGAGTTCACTGTACTAAAATGGCCCCCACAGTCACCAGATCTCAACCCAATAGAGCATCTTTGGGATGTGGTGGAACGGGAGCTTCGTGCCCTGGATGTGCATCCCACAAATCTCCATCAACTGCAAGATGCTATCCTATCAATATGGGCCAACATTTCTAAAGAATGCTTTCAGCACCTTGTTGAATCAATGCCACGTAGAATTAAGGCAGTTCTGAAGGCGAAAGGGGGTCAAACACAGTATTAGTATGGTGTTCCTAATAATCCTTTAGGTGAGTGTGTATATATATATATATATATATATATATACATACACACTGTATATATTGCAGAATCTTAAGGTGTGGATGCAAAAAGGGCGAATGATTACCAAAGAGTAACCAATACAGCATTATATTCTGTATTCAAGTTTTTGAATTCATTCGATAACTTTTTGTGAGGAACAGACCAAAATTTAAGTAATTATATGCTGAAAATCTTCCCTTTCACCCTAAAATCTTGTTTGTGCTTGCGACATACACTGATGAGCAAAAACATTATGAACAATATGCTGTTGGTCCTCCGCTTGCCGCCAAAACATCGCCGACATGGACTCATGGAGGTGTCCTGTTTTATCTGGCACCAAGACATTAGCAGCAGATCCCTCAAGTCCTGTAAGTTGCGTGGTGGAACCACCATGGATCGGACTTGTTGGTCCAGCACATCCCACAGATGCACGCAGCCAAGACTGTTTACATAAGCACTTGACACACACACACACGTTGGTCTACATATCATTATGAGGACTTTCTATAGACATAATGATTTTTATACCGTACAAACTATAGATTCTATCCCCTAAACCTAACACAACCTCTAAACCTAACCCACACAAAAAACTTTCTGCATTTTTACATTTTCAATTAAACTATAATATGTTTTTTAAGCAATTTAAATGATGGGGACACTACATACACTCTCATAAACCACATTTATAGCATAATACTCAGCATAATGTAATTACCAGTTTGTAGCCTAAAAATTGTCCTCGTAAACCACATAAACATGCCCACACACACACACACACACACACACACACACACAACAACAACCACCGCCATTCACCACTAAGTGACTGTGACGTCACCAAGACGCTTGTTCCAGGCTATGTGCATGTTGAGGCCACGTGAAGTGTCAAACGCCCGCTGGCAGGAGGCCATGGTACAGATCCAACAGATTACATGGGTCAACTGACTGAGATGACTGGCTGATGCATCACCTGTGCCCCCCTTGTTGTTGTGAGCATCGCTCCTCTGCTCTCCGTTGTTGTTGGAGGGCAACCACTGGTACCAGTCATCGGCAAGACCACTCAGCTCCACATCCTCCTGTACCATGTCACTCCATCTCTTCTCCAGCCTGTGCCGTGCCTGCTTAGCCCCCTCTATCCGGCCGAACAAAAGCTGTTTAGGCATGTGGTGGCCGGGCATGAGGGCTACATGACCCTGCCAATGCAACCTTGCCTGTTGGAGGATCTCACCGATGGGAATTTGTCCACATCTTACAAAGATTTGTGAGCTCCTCACACAATCCAGCCTAGTTAAACACAGTATGGATCATAGGCAGGCCAGCTTAAATGTTTCTAACCGGCAAAGATGTTCTATTAGGGGGTCCACGTTTCGCAAGCATAGAGAAGGGAGGGAATGGCCATGGCCGAGAACACCTGAAGCTTCGTGTGGAGTGACAAACCGGGTAGCTTCCACACAGCGTTACGCAACCGATGAAAAGATAATGTTGCTCGACTGATTCGGAGTGAGACCTCTGCTGTCAAACCGGAGCCGGTCATAAGCACACTGCCCAGGTATGGGAAACACCACTCCCTCCACAACTGCCCCATCACCAATTGGGAGTTGTGGGGGTGGAATGTCCGATGGTACATAATACCCAGGCAGGTGCTTAGTTTTGGTTGGGCTGATGGTAAGGACATATCTCTTAGTGGCGAGCTCCAGGTTCATCAGCAGAGCCTCCAACTCCTCCTTTGAGTGAGCAGCAATCACCAGATTATCAGCATACATAATGTGGTTGACTAATAGGGAGCCATCCCTTGACCGCACCCGGGCATCGATCAACCTCCCATTATATCTGTACCAAATGGAAATTCCTCCAGTACAGCCATCGAAGGCTTCACGAACTACACTGTCGAAATAGATATTAAATAATGTGGGAGCCAGAGGACATCCCTGTCATACTCCAAGTTGAACAGGGAATGGCTCCGACTCCCGGCCACGTAGTTTTACCTGGGCCCGCTTGCCATCATGAAGGTCCTTAATGATCGCGAGCAGCGGGTCTGGGACTCCGAAAGCACAAAGAACAACCCAGAGCCCAGGCCTACTGATGGTATCATAGGCCTTGACCAGGTCAATAAAGCAGAGATGTAGATCTTGTTGGAATTCCCTACACTTCTAGCAGATGGACAGAAAATATGGCCTCTGTGCAAGACCGCCCTTTCCTGAAACCACACTGGGGCTCCGCAAGCCTCTCTTCAGCGTGCCTGGCAAGGCGATGTAGAATAATCATTGCCAGGACCTTTCCCGGCACACTGAGGAGCGAGATGCCCCTATAGTTGTTACAATCTGTGCGGTCCCCCTTTTTAAAGAGAGGGACAACCAAGGCATCCTTCCAATCCTGGGGAACCCACCCAGTGGTTCAGACTGTTGTTATGATGTCATGTAGGGTAGTCTGTACACAAAAGTTACCCTCCCTGAGCATTTCGCTTGGGAGATCATCTCTGCCCGGTGCCTTTCCTGGTCTCAGGCTCCGGATCACCTTCAGTGCTTCCTCCAAAGATGGCGCCTCAGCCAGCCACCCACAGTGAGTGACTTCTTCCTCCAATATTTGAGGCACCGCAGCTTTGTGAGACAAAGCTTTGTCCCACAATGTTTTCCAGGCTGAGGGACTTCCCTTCCTCCAGGACCTCACAGAAATACTCAGACAATCTGCAAACCTGTTCCTAGGGGTTGGAGATTGGATCACCATTCTTTCTCCTAATGATAGTAGTAGGCACTGCAAGTAGTTTTTTTGATAGAATTAAAGAGCGATTTGTGACCGCGGGCCATTGAGGCAGACTCCATCTCCTCAGCAACCCGCGACCACCAACCTTCCTTGCAGCGCCTCACGGCTCTCCGAATCTCAGAGTGAAGGCTGCGGTAATCCTCCTCATTCTCTGACGTGGGATGCTGTAGACAATGAGAGTGGGCCTGTCACTTTTTCTCAGCCAGCCTGAACACCTCCTCCGTCAGCCAGGGTCTCTGAGGAGGTCTGGACCGTGTGCCCAAAACTGCCATTGCAGATACATGAGCCACAGACCTAAATCTCGCCCACATCCGGATGACTGGGGGACGATGCCAACCCCAACTGCAAGCGATGCTGAAATTCTCGCTTGCAACTTTCATCAATTGGCCTAGACTAGACCACTATGGGATTGAAAGGGGTCCTGGGTTTACACCCTCCACCGGAGTGGAAGAATGGCAGGCACATCTTACAGATGACAAGTCAATGGTCAGTGGGCAGATCAGCTCCACGGTAGGTCCTGGTGTCAAGGACATGGGCCCGCATCTGCTGTTCCATCACTATGTAGTCCAGCAGATGTTCTTGCTTGGACCCGGCATGCATGCATGATGTTGTGTGGATGCGCCGATGCCGGAACTGTGTGTTGGTAATTACAAGCCCATCGGCTTCACAAAAATCTAGCAGCCTCCTACCGTTGTTATTGAGCTGATCTGGCCCATGTCTTCCAATCACTCCTGACCAGGTGTTAGTATCATGACCAACTCGGGCATTGAAGTCACCCAACATGATGATTCTATCCCAAGGGGCCACTTTGGCCAGCACCTGTGACAAGAGGTCATAGAAGGCATCTGACTCATCGGCCTTTCCTGCATCCCTCCATGGATGTTCGTCTTTGGTGGGAGCACCACGCCCACCACTCCTTGCCTATGGTTGATGGGAAGGCGAGCCCAAAGTAACCTGGGGCTTACAGCTTCCCTCACCACCACGCTCCCTTCATTCTTTTGATCAGAAGAAGAGCCACTCCCAGTTGTCTCTATTGGCCCTCCCCCCATGGCACTGCCCAAGACATTGCCAGTCAAGCACCATGTGGAGGTAGGGGGTTGTTTTGCCGGACACACAATGACACACACACACACACACACACACACACACACACACACACACACACACACACACACACACACACACACACACACAATGTCTGAGAAGTCACACGGTGCATATAGGCAAACCAGACTGCTGATATTATTTGTTGATATTTCATTTGTATTTTATAGCTATAAAAATTAAAGAAATAAAATAAATACAGTACTACAGACATAACTCATTTGTTCACATTTACTATATTATATACAGTATTTTATTTTTATTTTTTAATAAAAATCCTCTACCGGCTGTGCAGTGTCATGTGCAAAAATAACTCTGCAGGGGAATTAAGACACAACTGATGAAAAGTTTAAACCCTCCAAAAAGTTGCCACATTCACTTCCATGGTAAGTGCCTCGCTGTAACCTTGATTTTTGCTTTTTTTAAAGAAAAGTAGAGACAAATTTAAATGAATTTAGGTGGTAATCAACATTATTCCATAAATGCTGTAGACTGAGCTTAACTTGTATTGAATAAAGAATATTCCTTTAATGATATGACGCAACAAGTACTGCTGCATGTTAAATAAAATGCTCTCCAGCCTCTCCCTTGCGGAATGTTCATTTTTAGAGGCAAGAGAACCGATTCCTTGTCAAATTAGTATATAATGATATCTTAGTATTACCAGCAGTTTCATTTGTAATCAGTATTTTAAAAGCTACTACGGCCAGATGTGCAGTCCACCAATAACGTAAGTGCAACATCATTAGGACTAGTGACACCAAGTGACAATGTCATTCGCGGTGTGAACAGGGTTTTAAACAGTAGATTTTTAAATTAAGAACTAATCCCACCCCTTTTCAAACCAACACAATTCTGAGAATAGCTAAATTAAGAGTAGTCAGTGAATCAATCCTTAAAAAATAAATAAAGACACAAACCTTTGTTGTTCCAAACCTGTTTGATTTCTTTGTTTAGCAACATTTTAAGGACCAGTCATTGTGTGGAAAAAAGATTACCTGAAAGTGAATGTGACTGAGGCTAACATTCAGCCTAACATCTCCCTTTGTGTTCCATAGAAGTAAGTTAGTAATGGGATTGGAACAACAAGAGGGAGTAAATGATTTTCATTTATGCGTGAACTGTCACCTCAAAAGGCTTTGGGGAAGCTTAGGTTATCTGGTCTTAGTCGTCAATGCAGTTCATCAAACAGGGAGCTTAATCTAGGGCATTTTTGGGTGGCTGAGTCATTATGAGATGAGCCTTGAGATGGTTTGTTTACAGGGGAACACAGAGACAGCAACAGCTATGAAAGTGCCGACCTTTCATGGAAAATGACTTTGTTTGTTTGTCTTTTTGCTGCATACAATCTCTGAAAATACACACACTTGAAAAGTATCCCTCTGTGTTTTGCGTGTAGGGGAAGCCCCCATCATTCACAGGGGGTTGGATGTGTTGGGAACCAGTTTGTCTTTCTAAAAATGAGTGGGTGTTTTGTAGCTCAGTGATAACTTACTGATGGTGTTGATGGTGGTGCAAGGGGCTGTTACACTATCACTCCCCCTCTGAAGCACCGCTCTCAGGCCATGCAGCAAACGGGACTCCCCCATCTGAGTCAGTTAAGGCCTGTGGTCCATTTATGTACCTGCATCGAAACCTGATGAAGCCCATACTTTCTCCGTATGTGCCTGCAAATGCTTGCACATACAGCGAGAGGTTTCCGTATGCGCAAAAATTGTTTTACAGTATATCACAGATGCTAATAGTGGTTTATGTCAGTGTGTGGGACGCTATCATGCTTCACAGTCATCCTCTAGGTCACTGTGTGTGCAGCGCTTGAGTTCAAGCCAGGCAAACGTATTTAGGTGTTATCTAAACATAGTTTTTGGAAATCAATTGAAAGATATAGTTTTAAGTAGAGATTAACATAAAAATAGATCAAGATAAGTATGATTAGGTATACAGTATGTAGCCTCAATCTGGCATTGTCAGAGCAGAATGGCAAGACATACTCTTGTCAAAGACTGGCTAGTGTGTTGACGTTCCTTTACATTACCAGAAATCACAACAATGATAAATGTGATCTATTGGGACTGTTGGTCGCGATGAATACAGTTCCGATTGCTCTGACTATACAAGGCATTTCCCATAGAAAACAAAATTGACAAAAGAGAGCTCATGTCTCATTTGTTTCTGGTAGACAGTAATGACATTAAATGAGCAAATGTTTGAGTAGGTCTACTGCTTCTCAGATTTTTTGTCAACTATGCCAATGTAACAGGTCCTGCTCGATTTGCTCTGAGCGGGATTTGAACCATCGTTTCCGGCATGGGAGGCGGATGCACTAAGGAGGCTAAGGACTACAGCATCAGTAGCTAGTGCGCCTCTTGAGGAAAGGGGAGTGAGGTTTACACATACCACATAGATTTCACTTACCAGCTGGCTCCCGTTACACCAAGATAGACCCTAATGTTGGGTGATATAAGAGGCCATTCCACTGGCCCGGAAGTATTCAGCCGGATGGTCGTAGGTCTGTGCGTGTTCGACTTTTCTGGCATGCATTTGGTATTATATCTTAAACTATTTGATTCTGTTAAGACCGAATCTGACTCCTTGAATAATTTAATCTAACTCCAATTATTAGACCTCAAATTTAGACTAAGTTTCCAATCAATTTCTGATCATCATATAATCATCATTTGGTATTTTTGATTACTAGGTTAGTCTGTATTCTCATTATTCGTTCATTAATTGTCGATGTTGCTTAGGGTCTTACGCTGGCCAGATAATTTGTAGATTTCACGATCATTTTCAGTCTGATCTCAGGTCAGCGGTTGCAGGGTTTATTAATATCATTAAATCAGGCTGGCTTTTAATTAAATTACAGTCCTGTTTAGTCATTAACATACAACTTGAGTTATAAGTCAGTGATTTACCAGAGGATTTGCTCACATGCATGGCCCACAGTAATAATCTTAAGGAATTTAAGGAGAAGCATCTGAGGCAAAGCTGAGACTTAAATGAAACTATTGGAACCCTTGTTAAACATGATCAAAGAAGGCTGTGAAAAATATTTCTTTATTGTTTATCCTTTTGATATTTCATTCAGAAAATTACAAATATCTAACCTTTAATTAGTAATAATACATTATTAATAAAAGAGGGGAAAAATCTCATTATTAAATAAATACTTTTCTCCAAAACACTTTGGCCACAATTATTGGCACCCCTAGAAATTCTTAAGAGTAAAATACATCTGAAGTATATTACCATTTATATTTTAAATTCTTTAGTACCCCTGGGTGACTAGGAACATGAAATTGTTCAGCTATGACTTCCTGTTTCACAGGGGTATAAATATGAGGTAACACACAAGCCAAATTCCCTAATCATCAATCAGAGCGGGTTAGACTAAAGAATATAGTTCTGATGTGTGGCAAATGGTTATTGAGCTTCACAAAATGGGAAGTGGCTATAAGAAAATTGCCAAAGCATTGAAAATACCCATTTCAGGGCAATAATTAACAAGTTCCAATCAACTGGAGATCTTAAGAATTGGCCTGAAAAAGGACATGTGCCTCTATTGTCTCCACGCACAGTGAGGAGGATGCTTCAAGTGGTTGAGGATTCTCCAAGGATCACAGCTGGAGAATTGCAGAAATTAATTGGGTCTTGGAGTCAGAAATTCTCATACATAACCTACAACACCACAAGTTGTTTTAGAGGGTTTCAAGAAAAAAAAGCCTCTGCTCTCATCCAACAACAAACTCAAGTGTCTTCAGTTTGCCAGACACTACTGGAACGTCAAATGTGAAACAAAAAAGAGCTTTTTGGCAGCAAACACCAGAGATAGGAGAGGAAGAAGTACCCAATGCTCACGGTTTAATGTGGTGCTGGATCTTGAATGTTGTGTGGATGTTTTTCTGCCAGAGGTCCTAGACATCTTGTTCGGATACATGGCATCATGGACCAACAGATAAAAAAATCAAAACCTGACTGCCTCAGCCAGAAAACTTAAAATGGGCCCTGGTTTGATCTTCCAGCAGGACAATCTTCCAAAACAAACATCAAAATCAACACAAATATGGTTCACTGACCACAAAATCAATGTTCTGCCATGGCCATCCCAGTCTCCTGATCTGAACCCCATAGAAAACCTGAGGGGGTGAACTGAAGAGGAGAGTCCATCAACATGGACCTCTGGAGAGATTCTGTATGCAGGAATGGTCTTAGATCACTTGCCATGTGTTCAATCTCATTAGGCATTATAAGAGAAGACTCAGAGCTGTTATCTTGGCAAAGGAACGTTGCAAAAGTATTGAATACAAAGGTGCCAATGATTATGGCCAATACATTTTGGAGAAAAATGTATATATAAAATAATGACATATTTCCCCTGTTTCCACTGTTTTACTTCAATTAAAGGTTTGTTTTTTGTGAATATTTTGAATGAAAGATCAAAAGATAAACAATGCAGATTTATTTTCACAGCCTTCTTTGCACATATTTACCAAGTGTGCCAATATTTTTGGCCACTACTGTAATTCCATAATGTTTTCTTTATGAGTAATAAATTTTTCCTCTGGCTAAATCTCAGAATTGGAAAAGGTATACACATTTTAAACAGTATTTGAATTGGTGATATATAAGATGTGTTATTCTTTCATACCATAAAAAATTCAATCATTAAAGAAACACTTTACAATAAGGCTCCATATGCTAACAATAGTTAACAAGCACTAACAATGAACAATGCATTTACAGCATTTAATAATCTTGGTTAATGTTAATTTCAACATTTAATAATACATTGTTAAAATCAAAAGTTGCATTTGTTAACATAAATGCACTAAATGCACTATGAACTAACATGAACTAACTATGAACACTTGTTTTTTTAATTAACAAACATTAACAAAGATTAATAAATGCTGTAAAAAATATATTCTGAATAGTTTGTTAATGATAGTTAATGCATGTACTAATGTTAACAAATAAAACCTTATTGTAAAGTGTAACTGAAAGTCCAAAACTGAAAATTTTGTCACAAATTACTAACCCTCATGTGGTTCCAAACCCGCATGACTTTCATTCTTATGCGGAACACAAAAGGAGTTATTTTAATGAATACTCTGATTTGTGAATACAGTGGTAGTGGACAGTACCTTACACTAAAGGTACTCTCTGAAGATTTAAAGTGAGAGACTATCACAATAAAGCTTTTATAAGTATTACAAAAGTAGTCCATGTGACTTGTACGTCATATTCTATGTCTTCTAAAGGTGAGAACAATGAGACATGCAAGTACATTTTTAGTTTAGAAGTGTTCATGAGCGCTATGAGACAAGTTTGTTAACAGCAGCTCACCTGTTCATTTGAGAATTTGTGCTGTGTAGCATTAAAAACACTCACATTCTCACATGAACAAGCTTTTCACATGCACTCATGAACGTGCAATGAATGGATGTCAGTATTATTTCATTGAACGTTTTTTCTCCAGAATCATGAGTGTTTGCCTTCTGACTTAAAATATGACGCATGAGTTGCATGGACTGCATTTAATGATACCTTTTTTTTTTTATTTAAAGCACAGGCATCAGCTGCCATTGTATTGAAAAGGCAGACTGTTATTTGTGAAAACATCTGTTGTGTTCCACAAAAGAGTCAATTTTAACAGAATTTTCCTTATTGGGTGAACTCATCCTTTAAAGGAATATTCCGGGTTCAATACAACTTAAGTTTAGTCGACAGTATTTTTGGCATAATTTTGATTTCCACCAAAAAAAATTTGCTTTACAGAGAGACACTTGGAAGTGAATGGGGCCAATTATTGGAGGGTTTAAAGGCAGAAATGTGAAGCTTATAATTTTATAAAAGCACTTCAATTTTTCTGTTTATTAACTTGTGTGTTATTTGTGCTGCAGCATTGTTTAAATCATCATTTTACAGATGTTTTAGGGTTTACCGCGTTAAAATTGGATAACTTGGAACACAGAAAAGGTAGTAAGCCATTATATCACACTGAAATCATGTTAACACACATGTTGTGCACATCTTGTGGCTATAATTTTAAAACAGTATTTTAACGTTTGCTTATTGGCCCCGTTCACTTTTATTGTAAATGCCTCACTGTAACCCACTTTAAAAAAAAATTATAAATAAGAAGGACATGTGAAAATTCATTTTTATGGTAATCAACATTGTGCCACAAATGGTGTCAATTGTACTTAACTTGTACTGAACCCAGAATATTCCTTTAATATTTTAATTCTTAGCTATGCTATAAATAGATTGCAATTGCACTTTTATTGATAATGCAACAAAATGAGTAACAGCAGCAGTAAGACACAAGAAAACAAAACCATTGTTGAGAAAATGTATTTTTATATTTTATTGGTGGGACTTTACATCTGACTCAAAAGATTAGGGATACTGTTGTTTGTCTTCCCAGTTTCCATCTCTAAGTTTTGTATTGTCAATTTAATATATAAACCTGCAGTTTGTGCCATATTCAATGGTTTCCTGTAAACCTTTTAAAGGTCTTGAGGTCTGGTAAATGTTTGTGTTTGGTAAATAACAGAACCCCCCCCCATCCGAACAATTTCCCTGCACATGTGCGCATGAGAGATTGTACGATAGACTTGTGGCATCTCCCCTAGCGACACAGTCATTTAAGTATCTCGAAACTATCAGAGCCCTTTGTAGATGACATCATAGATAACCCTCTGGGGACTTCACTGACATTCGAGCTCAGACAGAGTGAACATTAACAAAAGGAGAAAGAAAAAAGAAGAACAAAACAGGAGGGAAATATTTGGGTTTCTTAAGCAGATGAAGTCATGTCCACAAGTCTTGAATGATACACAACTTTCACTCACAAAACATCCTGTAACAAAATCCTCCCCTAACGCATTTCTGTACCGGATTTCAAAACTTTAGTTTGTTTCTATATATAGGTGAAATGTGTTTAAGTTAAACCAGATTTCTAGGGTGTAGAAGCACCAAGTGTGAATATATTTAATCCTGGTATCGTTGTAGCATGCCTTAACAAAGCCCTTTGGACAAGAGTGAAGAAATCTATTACTGAACTCATGTGCTGACGTGAGATTGACTCAGAGATTGTTGCATCATTCACTTGTCTTTGACAGGATAATGTTTTCACTTATCAGCAAATATATTTGTATTATTCAGTATAACCTGAAATCATAAATAGTCTATAATATGTTGCTTACACTGCCTTAAAGGAATATTCCGGGTTCAATATATATTAAGCTCAATCGACAGCATTTGTGGCATAAAGTTGGTTACCATAAAAATGTCAACTCGTCCCTTCTTTTCTATAAAAAACAAAAGCAAAAAGTAAGTAGGAGTAAGAGCCCTTCTCTTCCATTTCCAGACAGCCGTGAGCACAACAGTGGGAGGCTCAAAGAGGGAATACTCCAGGGCCACCGAGGTTGGAGAGAAAGTGGTCTCCGTTGATAGGAGTTCGGAGACCACTGGAACCATAGTATCCCCCAAAATTCCTCTAGGGCTGGAGATGGCTCTGGGATAGATGAGGCTGCAACGCTGGCTTGTTGGCCGTGGTAGGCGTGGCCGTTGGGTCGTTGGCCATGGGAGGTGAATTAATGTCCTCATCCTCTTTCCCTACAGTAAAAGGTGAGCCTCATAGTTTAAGAGCTGCATCCACGTACTCACAAAATGTCCAGTGAGGACCCTCCTGAGGTATCTGTCCATCTGTCCAACACTCCATTCTGACCGGCTCTGAAGAATGAAATGAAGAGCATGGTCAACATAATGTACCACATTTGCCAGCTCCAGGAACTTCCAATTGCCAGACCCCTTGGGTGAGAAGGAGAATTTGGACAGATGCTAGATCCATTTGTGAGGTCAGTTCTTCTGTAATGTTATTGTAGAGATGAGATGGGAGACTATGGATCTAAACACAGGCCTTTTTAATGGAGATGAGGAAGGTGATACAAATTACATGGAGCAATATAAAGAACTAAAATAGGAATACATAAGGAAACTAGGTAACACTTTATTTTACGTAGTCCTTGATACAGAGTAATTACTTAGTTAATTACTTAGTAATAAACGTTGTAATTACATGTACCAAAATGTAATTAACATGTAACTAAGTTATGGTACAGCCTGTACTTACAGATTGTAATTACACACATGTAATAGGCAGCTACTGTTACACATATGTAACAAGCCGAGTCTGTTACATACGTGTTACAAATATGTAACAACCCGAGTCTGTTACATACGTGTTACAAACTTGGTACACTGTAATTACGTAAGAAAGTAC
Source organism: Xyrauchen texanus (assembly GCF_025860055.1). NCBI lineage: Eukaryota > Metazoa > Chordata > Actinopteri > Cypriniformes > Catostomidae > Xyrauchen > Xyrauchen texanus. The sequence goes on from NC_068305.1 coordinate 13,874,690, forward strand.
TTAGTACCACACAATGTAACAAGAAGTACTTAAATATCTTAGGATACTAAGGTCTGCAGTTACATATGGCAAATGTGTACGTTTTGTAGCATTACATGTATGTAACATAAAATAAAGTGTATCAAGATTGTACTTAAGTGGACTTCATGTGTATCTACATACCTTATCCATCTTAAATAACCCACTAGTTCACCGCTAAAATACATGCATTAGATACACTTTATTTTACGTAGCTTATACCTGTGTAATTTTCTGTAATTTTAATGTAATAAAGAAGCTAATTAGGGCTGGGATAAACGATTATTTTTTAAATGACTAATCTAGCGATTATTTTTCCGATGCATCGATTAATCTAACGATTCATTTTTCCAGTCCGATTCGATTTCGATTCGATTATCTACCCATGAATTGACTAATAGCAATTTATACATGTTGATTTACATATCTGAATGAAAAAAAAAACATTAATTCCTTAACATTGCAATATATGTTTATTGCTCTTAAAATTCCAAAATTAAAGACTATACAAGTGCAAAGTAATGCATTCTTAGTCAGAGTTAGCATTTAATAAAACCTTGAAGCCTTGAAAACACATAGGCCTAGCTTACTGAAAAAGTGCATCTGGTAATTCTTCTTTCAGATTAAAATAACAACTTAATGCCTAGCATTCAATAAAAAAATAAAGGTCACCCAAAATACTTGTTTAGAGCAATTGAAAGAATACAGTAACCAATGTAAACTTGAGGGCTTTAAGCTAATACAGAAAGTGCTTTTCCAACAAAAAATAAATAATGAAAATAAACATTCAGAATTCAACGTTTATGGGCCTAGCTTACTGAAAAAAAGCATCACATGCAAATAACAACTTACACTTTCCTTTCACCTTAAGAATAGTGTGTGTGTGTGCGTGCGTGCGTGCATGCGTGCGCGCGCGTGCCGGATGGCGCCTCTTCAGGTGCTGGTGCGTTGCCGTGGTGCTAGAATGGAAGGCCATCTCCATTTTGCAAAGACGACATATCACGGAATTGTTTCCTTTTAAATGAAAGAATTCCCATACTTTTGAGGAGCGAGTGCGTGCCGCCTTGCACTTCTGATAGTCTGAGGAGCCACTCGTGTTGCTACTACGCTCCGGCGCCGCCATCTTTGTTTTGGGTCTGACGAATCGACGCGCATATTTTGCGTCGACGTATTTTTTGCGTCTACGTCATCGCGTTGTCCCAGCCCTAAAGCTAATGCATGTATTTAAGCTGTAAACTAGTGAGTTAATTCAAACTAAGGTACATATGGACAAGGTATGTAGATACACATGAAGGCCACTTAAGCACAGTCTTGATACACTTTATTTTACGTAGCTTATACCTGTGTAATTTTCTGTAATTTTAATGTAATAAAGAAGCTAATGCATGTATTTTAGCGGTGAACTAGTGGGTTATTTAAGATGGATAAGGTATGTAGATACACATGAAGTCCACTTAAGTACAATCTTGATACACTTTATTTTATGTTACATACATGTAATGCTACAAAACGTACACATTTGCCATATGTAACTGCAGACCTTAGTAGCCTAATATATTTAAGTACTTCTTGTTACATTGTGTGGTACTAAGTACTTTCTTACATAATTACAGTGTACCAAGTTTGTAACACGTATGTAACAGACTCGGCTTGTTACATATTTGTAACACGTATGTAACAGACTCGGCTTGTTACATATGTGTAACAGTAGCTGCCTATTACATGTGTGTAATTACAATCTGTAAGTACAGGCTGTACCATAACTTAGTTACATGTTAATTACATTTTGGTACATGTAATTACAACGTTTATTACTAAGTAATTAACTAAGTAATTACTCTGTATCAAGGACTACGTAAAATAAAGTGTTACCGGAAAGGTAGATCACAGGAACATACAAGGAAACATAAGAACTGCCAATAAGGGAGAAAAACTTGAAGGTATATATACAAATAGATGATTGATGAGGGAACAGGTATTATTATTCTAATAATAAAAAATTAAATATTAAGAATACACTTATTGAAAATACATTACTTTATATAGGCTTCTGTGTACTATGCTTTTTATGATTGAAAATTCCCCCACATAGGGAAAAAAAAAACTTTTATTTTTGCTCATTTTGGGTGAGGCAAGTACCTTTTTTTGAGCTTGTTTTTCCAAAACAATTTGTAATCCTTGGTTACAGTGTCACATCGTCATGACAATGAAGTTGTGAAATTGGCTGTAACTTTATACAGAAAAGATTTGTAAGCAATTTTATCACACTGAAATCATGTTAACATGCATATTGTTTAAGCCTTGAGGCTAAACATTTGAAACAATGAGTATTTTAATGTTTATGGATTGACTCCATTCACTTCCATTGTAATAAAACGAGGTAAAAGTTACAAAATACATTTTTGTGCTAATCAGCATTATGCTACAAATGCTGGCGATTGAGCTTAACTTGTATAGAATCTGTAATATCCCTTTAAGTGTACAGAACCCTTTATATTATATATAAATATATAGGGGAAGTGGTGGCTCAGCGGTTAAGGCGACCAAAAGGGCAGGGGTTCAAGCCCCAGCACAGCCAAGATACCACTGTTGGGCCCTTGAGCAAGGACCTTGACCCTATCTGCTCCAGGGGTGCAGTTTCATGGCGAAAACAACTGCATTTCATTGGATTTGTACATTGCACAATGACAATAAAGTTGAATCTTTATCTTAATATCAGCTCACCTCAGTGACCATAACAAAACAATTCCTCTATTTGAAAATTATCTTTTTTTTGGTAAATGTTGCGGGACACTAGTTTTCAAAATTCAATATTACTTTTGTAAAAAAGGGTATAAACCAAACTATTGGTCCGGTGAGGGATTCCAATAAAATGGCTGCAGGTTGCTGCATTGTTCTGTCTTTTCTAAGCACTGAAACAAAAACACTTATTAATAATTTTGCACTTTATCAATTGACTCTGTTATTAATTTTATTCATTCAATCTGGTTCCAATTTTATATTAATCTGACTCCAATTGAAATTGAACATCTAATTTAGATTTAAGCTCTAATTGATTTCTGATCATTCTTTTAATTTAATCTTTTTAAGTTATTGATTACTCTGAATCCTCCTAACATTCATAATCCTTTCATTCGGGTCTCGATTGTCGCTCAGACATATGCCGGCCGATTAATTACATAGATCTCACGGACACAAAATCGCCAGTTCCGTTCATAGTCAGCGGTTGCAAGGTTTACTAATAACATCTGTTTCGCCCGACTACTGCTTGCTCATAACCAGATGATAGTTTTATTTAGTCACGTTTCAAACAACTTGCTGAGACGGTGCTAAGCAGTGACTAGTAGTCTTACGTGGTTTTCTCCTATTCATAAGCTCCAGTAATGTCATTATCCTGGACATGGGGCCCAGGTCAGGAAGCAGACAAACTGGTTAATCCGAACGTCTGCTAGCTGCCATGAGACGTCACACAGGTCACATAAACTACAACACATAGAGACTGTATCACCTAGATATCTCATAGAGACTGTGTCTGTTCCCCGAACTACCAAACACAATACCCTCACTAAATCATTTAGAAAAAATTTGATTAAGGTCAAACTTGAACAAAACAAACAAATTAAAAATAAACATCATATAAAAATAGGGCTACTAAACATTAGATCTCTTGCTACCAAAGCACTAATTGTCAATGAAATGATTACAGATCATAGATTGGATGCGCTCTGTTTGACTGAAACATGGCTTAAACCGGATGAATATATTAGTTTAAATGAATCTACTCCCCCAGGTTATTGTTATAAACATGAACCTCGTCTGAAGGGTCGAGGAGGAGGTGTTGCTACAATTTACAGTGAAGTTTTTGGTGTTACTCAGAGGACAGGATATAAATGTAAGTCTTTTGAACTAATAATGCTTAGTGTGACACCGTCAAATACAAATATAAATAAAAAATCTCTGTCATCCTTTACGCTTGCTACAGTGTATAGATCACCCGGGCCTTATTCAGATTTCCTTAGTGAATTTGCAAATTTTTTATCAGATCTTGTAGTTACTGTAGATAGAGCCTTAATTGTTGGTGACTTCAACATTCACATAGATAATGAAAATGATACATTGGGATTAGCATTTATCGATATTCTCAACTCTCTTGGAGTGAGACAAAATGTAACAGGACCAACTCATCGCCATAATCATACGCTAGATTTTATTCATTCATATGGAGTTGATGTTGATAATATAGAAATTCTGCAGCAGAGCGATGACATCTCGGATAATTACCTCGTATCTTGCATGCTGCAATCAGCTAATGTTACTCAATCTACACCACGCTATCGTTCAGGTAGAACTATTCTTTCGACCACTAAAGATGACTTCACTAATACTCTTCCAGATCTATCTCATATACTCAATAAACCCCAAAGCCCAGCAGAACTTGATGAAATAACAAAAAATTTAAATGCTGTCTTCTCTAGCACCCTTGATGTTGTCGCCCCACTTCGATTAAAGAAAATTAAAGAAATAAGCCCTGCACCATGGTACAATGATCACACTCATGCTCTCAAGAGAGCAGCTCGGAAAATGGAGCGCATGTGGAAAAATACAAAATTAGAAGTATTTCAGGGTGCATGGAAGGATAGTGTCTGTAGCTACAAACACGCACTCAAAGCTGCCAGGTCAGCATATTTTAGTAAACTCATAGAAAATAACCACAACAATCCTAGATGTTTATTCAGTACTGTGGCTAAATTGGTTAGGAATAAAGCCTCAACCGAACCAGATATTACGTCACAGCTCAAGAGTAATGACTTCATGAATTTCTTTACAGATAAAATTGAAATAATCAGAAATAAAATTGGAATTATGCAATCATCTGTCATAGCACCTCAGAAAACAGTGTCAAATAATTTCCCTCATGTGCAACTTCAATCCTTCGCTATCATAGGTCATGAAGAGCTAACAAAACTTATCGAAACATCAAAAGCCACAACTTGTTTGTTAGATCCTATACCAACTAAGCTCTTAAAAGAGGTATCTCCTGTAATATCAGAACCTCTTCTTAATATCATTAACTCCTCGCTATGCTTAGGACATGTCCCAAGAAACTTTAAAATGGCAATTATCAAACTGCTAATTAAGAAGCCACAACTTGATCCTGGAGAACTTGCTAATTATAGACCGATTTCAAATCTCCCGTTTATGTCAAAAATACTAGAAAAGATAGTATCCTCCCAAATATGTTCATTTCTACAGAGAAATAGTATATATGAAGAATTTCAATCAGGATTCAGGCCTCATCACAGTACAGAGACTGCACTTATCAGAGTTACAAATGACTTGCTCTTATCATCTGATCGCGGCTGCATTTCTCTTCTAGTGCTTTTAGATCTTAGTGCTGCATTCGACACGATAGATCACAACATTCTCTTGAATAGGCTGGAGAATTATGTTGGAATTTGTGGAGTGGCATTAGCATGGTTTAGGTCATATTTAGCAAACCGCTACCACTTTGTCTATTTAAATGAGGAATTGTCAAACCAAACAAAAGTAAAGTATGGAGTGCCACAGGGATCAGTTTTAGGGCCTCTGCTTTTCTCCATGTATATGCTTCCCCTGGGAGATATTATCAGGAATCGTGGAATAAGTTTCCACTGCTATGCTGACGATACACAACTTTATATTTCTTCAAAACCTGATGAGATTTCACAATTCTCAAAATTAGCAGAGTGTATCAATGAAATAAAAGATTGGATGGCCAGAAATTTCCTTCTACTCAATTCTGACAAAACAGAGGTTCTAATTATTGGACCAAAAAACTCTAAAAATAAGCCACTAAAATATAATTTGACTCTAGATGGATGTACTGTTACATCATCTTCATCAGCAAAGAACTTAGGTGTTATATTTGATACCAATCTGTCCTTTGAAAATCAAATTACAAATGTTTGTAGAACAGCATTCTTCCACCTAAGAAATATTGCTAAATTAAGGCATATGCTCTCGGTTGCTGATGCCAAAAACTAATTCATGCGTTCATGACCTCAAGACTAGATTATTGTAATGCATTACTGGGAGGATGTCCAGCAAGATCAATAAATAAACTTCAATTGGTTCAAAATGCAGCAGCCAGAGTGCTGACGAGAACCAAGAAATATGATCATATTAGCCCCATTTTATCATCGTTACATTGGCTACCTGTTAAATTCCTTATTGATTTTAAAATTCTGTTAACTACGTACAAAGCTTTGAATGGTCTAGCTCCGCAGTACTTAAGTGATCTTCTAACACGCTATATTCCAACACGTTCATTAAGATCGCAAAATTCTGGCCTAGTAATAGTTCCTAGAATATCAAAATCCACTAAAGGAGGAAGATCCTTTTCATATTTGGCTCCTAAACTATGGAATAGTCTCCCAAACACTGTTCGAGATGCAGACACACTCTCTCAGTTTAAGTCTAGACTAAAGACTCATCTATTTAGCCAGGCATACACCTAATTTATCCCACAATTAGGCTGCTTTAGTTGGGTCTGCCGGAACCAGAAACCAGAAATATTGAGCATGATCTCTAACTCTGCAATAAATTCAATGGCATCTACGCTTACATCTTTTTATTTGTTTCCCTGTCTCAACCTCGGGACTCCTATCCTGAGGTCACCAGAACCGGCTGGATCCAGCACCATTCCTGCTTCATGTTGGACTCCACTGCTACATGTCGCAGAATGATGATGACTAAATGCAGCCGGTGCCAGCCAAACATCACTTCAATCTATTATGACGGACTTCAGAGGATGAAATTATGCCAATTCCAACCTGCATCACCTCGGTCTATTTATGGACTACGATCCTGAAATGAAATGCTTAGACTAACAATTGCCAACAAAAGCCTTCATCAGCCAATTAACAAGGACAATTGCATCAGTGAACTTCTGCAAATAAACAAGATGGACTTCAAAGACTTTGGTCATTAATCTTACAGTTCAAACACAATCTATGTTTAATCAATGACCCTTATCACTTAGTTTAATAATTTTAAACCATGATTTTACCTATACATAATTAATATTTACATTACATTCATAATGTTAGCCAGAGGGGAACTGGCCCCCACAGTGAGTCTGGTTTCTCCCAAGGTTATTTTTCTCCATTAATCTACATTTTATGGAGTTTTGTGTTCCTTGCCACAGTCGCCTACAGCTTGCTCACTGGGGTTATTAATACAATTATCATTTAATTATTTATAAACACTATTAAAATTTGTATTTTATCTAAATTACACAATGATGATTAATCGACTTTATAGACATTACAGTTCTTATCGTCTGTTAATGCTAATATTCTGTAAAGCTGCTTTGAAACGATGTTTCAAAGCAGTTGTGAAAGGCGCTATACAAATAAAATTGACTTGACTTGACTTGACTTGACTTGACATAAGTTTGCGGTAACAAAATGTGTCTCTCGAATCTACTGGTGATAAATGATTTCGGAGGAATACAGTATAAAAAAAAAGTAACAATTATAATTTTTTTTTTTTAATTTTTATTGTTGAGGATAACCCCTTGAGATGAAACATCTTGTTTTCGAGGGGGTCCTCGAGACAAAGACAAAGATAATACAATACATATACATTCACTCACACTAAAGCTCTACCTCATCCCCGCCTCGCCCTGCTCACCCAGCCCACCAGGCCCACTAGGCCCACCAGGCCCACCAACTCCTTATTGGAAACAAATCCATATATAAAACATATTGCAGTATTAAGATGCATGACAACATTTAGCCCTTACATACACATATGTCTATTCATACATACATACATACATACATAATGTATACGCACACCTACACCCATACTTGCATATGTACACATAAATAAAAATAAAATAAATAAATACAAATAAAATAAGTAAATATTTATAAATAAATATTCCAGTCTGAGGGGGCTTTGAATTTAAAAGCACGTCTACCACTCTCTTTGAAAATGTTTGGTACAGTGAAGGAGAGATATTCAGTGTGTCTCAATCTATAGCTGGGTCTATATGGAAGTAAATATTCCTTCAAATAAGAAGGATAATTATAATACACACATTTGAAAATGACCTGATACCAGTGATACTGTCTTCTGGCTTTTGGTGATAATAAGTTCAGTGAGTCATACATTACACAGTGGTGAGTAGTAAAAGGACATCTCAGCACAAATCTACATATATTATTGAAAGCAACATTCAATGCCTTCAAGTTTGATTCTGATGTGTTTTGACAATGTCCGCATAGTCTAATATGGGAAATATTAACTGTGACACAATTCTTAGTCTAATCATTTGAGTGAAACAGTTAATAGAGCGATACAATATTCGTAAATTACAATTAATCTTTTTTACAACAGAATTGATATGACACCTAAAAGGGAGTTGTGAGTCAAGCCAAAGGCCCAGATATTTAAGTTCATCAACTTGATCAAGTTGAGTATCGTCTAGGAATTTGAGTGAAAGTTTGTTATCTTGATTCATTGAAGCTGATCTGGTGGGAAACAATATGCTATATGACTTTTTCTTATTCAATAGAAGATGGTTGGATTGGAACCAAAGTTGAATGGCATTAAAATTAGATTGCAATAAGGATTGAATCTTAGAGACAGACATATTAGATGTGTTGATCACTGTGTCATCTGCATATACACTCACCTAAAGGATTATTAGGAACACCTGTTAAATTTCTCATTAATGCAATTATCTAATCAACCAATCACATGGCAGTTGCTTCAATTCGTTTAGGGGTGTGGTCCTGGTCAAGACAATCTCCTGAACTCCAAACTGAATGTCAGAATGGGAAAGAAAGGTGATTTAAGCAATTTTGAGTGTGGCATGGTTGTTGGTGGACGGGCCGGTCTGAGTATTTCACAATCTGCTCAGTTACTGGGATTTTCACGCACAACCATTTTCTAGGGTTTACAAAGAATGGTGTGAAAAGGGAAAAACATCCAGTATGCGGCAGTCCTGTGGGCGAAAATGCCTTGTTGATGCTAGAGGTCAGAGGAGAATGGGCCGACTGATTCAAGCTGATAGAAGAGCAACTTTGCCTGAAATAACCACTCGTTACAACCGAGGTATGCAGCAAAGCATTTGTGAAGCCACAACACGCACAACCTTGAGGCGGATGGGCTACAACAGCAGAAGACCCCACCGGGTACCACTCATCTCCACTACAAATAGGAAAAAGAGGCTACAATTTGCAAGAGCTCACCAAAATTGGACAGTTGAAGACTGGAAAAATGTTGCCTGGTCTGATGAGTCTCGATTTCTGTTGAGACATTCAGATGGTAGAGTCAGAATTTGGCATAAACAGAATGAGAACATGGATCCATCATGCCTTGTTACCACTGTGCAGGCTGCTGGTGGTGGTGTAATGGTGTGGGGGATGTTTTCTTGGCACACTTTAGGCCCCTTAGTGCCAATTGGGCATCGTTTAAATGCCACGGCCTACCTGAGCATTGTTTCTGACCATGTCCATCCCTTTATGGCCACCATGTACCCATCCTCTGATGGCTACTTCCAGCAGGATAATGCACCATGTCACAAAGCTCAAATCATTTCAAATTGGTTTCTTGAACATGACAATAAGTTCACTGTACTAAAATGGCCCCCACAGTCACCAGATCTCAACCCAATAGAGCATCTTTGGGATGTGGTGGAACGGGAGCTTTGTGCCCTGGATGTGCATCCCACAAATCTCCATCAACTGCAAGATGCTATCCTAGCCAACATTTCTAAAGAATGCTTTCAGCACCTTGTTTAATCAATGCCACATAGAATTAAGGCAGTTCTCAAGGCAAAAGGGGGTCAAACACAGTATTAGTGTGGTGTTCCTAATAATCCTTTAGGTGAGTGTAGATGGATACAACAGTCTGAGCAAATTAAAGGAAGATCATTAATAAATAAAGAAAATAGAAGAGGCCCTAAAGACGAGCCTTGAGTGACACCTTTGTCCATTATTAAGGACTGTGATACACAACCATGAAAAGAGACACGCTGATGTCTACAGTGAAGGTAAGAATTAATCCAGAGAAGAGAATCTTTAGTAAGGCCTATCGCATATAATCGCGAGAAGCAAATAATGATCGACCATATCAAAGGCCTTAGTGAGATCTATAAATATTGCACCAGTTGACTTGTTATTGTCTAAGGAAGATGAAACATCATTGGTAAATTTTAAAAGAGCAGTAGTAGTAGAAACGTTTTGTCTGAAACCAGATTGATTTGGAGATAGAATAGAGAAATCATTAATATATTTGAATAATTGTTTAAATACTATTTTTTCAAACACTTTTGCTATACAACTGATGATAGAGATAGGTCTATAGTTGTTAAGATCAAGTGCATCGCCACCCTTATGTATTGGTGTAACTCTGGCAGACTTCCACATTAATGGAACCACACAGGTGGATAATGATAAATTAAATAAATCTGACAAAGGAAATGCCAGTACATGAGATGCAAGCTTAATAAACTTAATCTCCAGGCCATCAGGATCAGTACCTTTACCTGACTTTAGTTCGGAGATTGCTGGCTGAACTTCAGTAGGATTTATTGTAGCAAATGAAAAGGAACTGTTAAGCTCATCTGCTGGACTAGAGTAGGAGAAATTAGAAAATTGTGAACTACAAATGGAGGAAAAGTGTTGGTTGAAAGCATTGGCAACCGCAGAAGGATCACTGATAACCTCATTATTGACTTTGATTTTGGTAGCAATGCTTTTAGTAGAATTTTTAAATAAAGAATTAAGACTTATTAAGGATAAGTCTTCTTAGGATTATTGAAATTATTAGACAGAAAGTTTGTATAATAATTCGATTTAGCATTTCTTGTTTTAGTCGTACACTTATTTCTTAATTGTTTATATACAGCCCCGTCTGATGGGTCCTTTGACAGGCGGTACTTCCCCATGCCTTATCTCTTTGTTTAAAAAGATGAATTAAATCAGCATCAATCCATGGTAAATGTTGACCCTTAACCTTGACTGATATCCAAGGGGCATGTTTATCAATTACTTTAAGCACTTCAGTATAGAAAAAATTCCAAGCATCTTCAACAAAAGGAATAAGGTTAAACCGGTTCAAATTTATATCTAATAGATCTTGGATAAAAAGCTCAGTGTTAAAATATTTACTCTGCCTTATTTGCTTTTACTGGAAATGGTGCCTTTTGGGCATACACACCCTGGTGCCAGCCTTACAGTTTATTTGTAATTTGCAATCAGCAATCTGGGATTGTTACTTGTTTAAGTCTGCACAGTTATGAATAGCTGAACAGAAGACAGGCAGATTGCAACACAACTGACGAGAACCCATTAGACCACAGACAGTACAGTTAAAGGCACATAAGAGACCTCGCACAACCTGCCAATCATTACTGAAAAATTAACCCTGACCTGCCGATCATGGAAGGGTCTTGAATTATTAAACAGAAAAGTTATACAATGTTGCAATTGGAACAACGATCACTATTCAGAAATATTTGACTACTGAAAGCAACAATTGTCCAATCAGAATCAAGTACTCAAAGAGCCATGTAATATTCCAAAGTAGCATGAATTTGTTATAAACTCAGATGATCTACCAATCTTCAGGCAATACAGGCAACCGCCTGGGGCCCCGACGTATTTCACTCATTAATAAATGATACCCTTATGAAAACTACCCATATATTTATTGTAGTAATATTGTAGTAATATTGTAGTTCTTTATGGCAGTAACCATGGTTTTACTACAACATTACTGTAGTACCCATATTGTAACATGGTTTTAGTAATAGTAGCCATATAATAATGTCTATGGTTAATTTTGTGGTTTTATATGTGGCTTATACTTACAAACTTTTAAAGAGTAAACAAAGCAACCTAATAATTTTCTGTTTAGGCCCATAAATATATGAAATAATAAAAAGTAATAATTGAAGTTACTAATTTTATCCAAAGAATTCATAAAAATTTAATTAATTAGAGGTATCGGCACTGGTATCGATATTGGCGATACTGGCCTAAAAGTACTTGGTACTGTATCGAAAAGAAAATAAGTGGTATTGGCCATCCCTATACACTAGATACGTACAACACGCGTGGACCTAATCATTTAACATACAAATCACAGTGATGGTGAAAACGCCACCAAAAGGACTTTGTAGTGACGACTCTCAGTTGCCTCCACGTCTGAGACCATCAATCCGCACATCTTATCACGTGGCTTGTTGAGCGCGTTATCGTGGAGACATAGCGCGTGTGGAGATTTTACGCTATACTCCGCGGCATCCACGCACAACTCACCATGCGCCACTGAGAACCATATTATAGCGACCACGAGGATGTTAACCCAATGTGACCCTACCCACCCTAGCAACTGGGCCAAATGGTAGCTTAGAAAGCCTGACTGGAGTCACACAGCATGCCCTGGATTTGAGCATGCGACTCTAGGTCAGCGTATTTACTTGCTGAGCTACCCAGGCGCAATTTGGTTCGTTAAATGAAGCTTAATATTGTCTTTGTGTCATTATCAACACCAGTTTCATGTACAACAGTAAAGAGAAGACTCAGGGATGCAGGCCTTATGGGAAGAATTGCAACGAAGAGACACTTTTGAAATAGAAAAACAAAAAGAAAAGGCTAGAAACACAGACATTGGACAACAGATAATTGGAAACGAATCAGTTACTAACGTAACCTCGGTTCTCTCTAGATGAGGGAACGAGTATTGCGTAAGCTAGCTTACGCTACGGGAAAGATTAATCTTTTCTGAGATATTGAAGCCAAAAAATTATCCTTAATTTTGTATCCATTGTCAACGCAGTGCGGCAGCTGCAGACCTTGAGCGGGCTAACTAGCGAGCTCATTGGTTGCTCTGCGGCAACTGCTGCAGCCTATAGACGAGCTTGGGCGAACTCGCATCCAATGAGAGGCGTCCGCGGCTCACTGCATCAAAGCCCGCCAAAAGGGCGTGACTAGAGTGCATATAAGCGTAGTTCGTAGGCTGGAACCCTGGTTTTCATTGAATGAAGCGAAAAATCGCTCGTGGGCGTGAGCACGGCCGGTTACGCAATACTCGTTCCCTCATCTAGAGAGAACCGAGGTTACGTTAGTAACCGATTCGTTCTCTTACGAGAGGTTCTCTCGTATTGCGTAAGCTAGCTTACGCTACGGGAACCCTTTGTCAACGCCGTGCGCGCCAAGCATCCACTGCATGAGCCCCAGGGAATTAAGGGGGACCCGGGGGAGCCCTTGTGAGTGGGGAATTAATATTTGGCCGGCAAGAGTGCAGGCCAGTGTGTGTGTAGTACATAAGCACATAGACAGAGCGGCGGTGCCGGTCTGTGTGGAATGTGTCCCATTAATGCAGCTCACCAGGGGAGCTGTAGCGTGTTAAACCGCTAGCAGTTTAGCCTGCAGAGCGGGTACTTCCAGATTGTAAAATCTGACAAAGGTGGAGGGGGAAGCCCAGCCCGCTGCCACACATATGTCGTAAATGGAAATCCCACTGGACCATGCCCACGAGGAGGCCATGCCTCTAGTGGAGTGAGCCCTAATGCCTAGCGGGCATGGTAGGTCTTTTGACGCGTACACGGCAGCAATAGCGTCCACTATCCATCTGGACAGTGTCTGTTTCGAGGTGGCGAGACCTTTGGTGCGCCCTCCAAACGAAACGAAAAGCTGCTCAGAGCGTCTGAAAGATGCGGAGCGCGCAGTATACAATCTCAGTGCTCTGACTGGGCAAAGGAGATTGGCGTTGCTTTCGCTATCAGATGCTGGTAGCGCCGACAAGGAAATGATCTGTGCTCTGAAAGGAGTACCGATCACCTTGGGGACATAGCCGTGTCTAGGCTTTAAAATGACCTTGGAGTCACTTGGTCCAAACTCAAGACACGCAGCGCTAACAGACAGCGCGTGACGATCTCCCACCCGTTTAACTGATGATAGGGCAGATAGAAAAACAGTTTTAAGTGAGAGGTGTTTCACATCCACGGATTGAAGCGGTTCGAAGGGAGGGGCTTTCATAGCTTCGAGAACTATAGAAAGATCCCAGATAGGAACCGATGGGGGGCGTGGAGGGTTCATCCTTCTAGCTCCCCTGAAGAAGCGGATGACCAGCTCGTTTTTACCCTGTGACTGGCCGTGCAGGGGTTCAGCGAACGCCGCGACGGCCGCCACGTACACTTTGAACGTGGATGGGGATCTGCCCTTATCCAGCAGCTCTTGTAAAAACACGAGCAGCGGCGATACCCCACATGTCCGTGAGTCCAGGTCTCTGTCGGTGCACCATTTTGAAAACACAGACCATTTTGACGCATAGAGTCTTCTCGTGGAGGGGGCTCTAGCATGTATGATGGTGTTTATTACTCCTTCTGGCAAAGCGACGGGTAGTCGTTGATGACCCACGCATGTAGCGCCCAGCGCTCTGGGTGGGGATGCCAGATCGTGCCGCGAGCTTGCGAGAGGAGATCTGCTCTCACTGGGATGGGCCACGGGGCTGTCAGTGACAGCTGCGTAAGCTCCGGGAACCATGTTTGATTCTCCCAGCGTGGGGCTATGAGGAGCACCGAGTGGCGCGTTTCCCTGATCCTCTGCATTACCTGTGGCAATAGCGAGATGGGAGGGAAGGCGTAAAGCGGGCGGTTGAGCCAGTCCTGGGCCAGTGCGTCCTCGCTTTTCGAGAAAAATACTGGGCAGTGAGAGTTCTCTTCTGACGCAAAGAGGTCTATCTCTGCTCTGCCGAATATGCGCCATAACGTCTGGACTGTTTGAGCGTGCAGGGACCATTCCCCTGGGGGAATATTGTCTCTGGACAGTCTGTCTGGGCCGTCGTTCAGGTGGCCTGGCACGCGTCGTCGCCCTCAGCGAGCGCAGGTGGCACTGGGACCAACTCAGTATGCGTTTAGTCAGATGGAAGAGGTTCCTGGATCTGACACCGCCCTGACGGTTTAGATAGGATACCACAGATCTGTTGTCCGAACGGACCAGGACGTGGTGACCCTGAATGACCGGGAGGAAGCGCACGAGCGCGTACTCGACCGCTATCATTTCCAGACAATTTATGTGAAGGAGCTTTTCCTGAACTGACCATAGGCCAAAAACCGGAGAGCCCTCGCGAGACCGCGCCCCAACCCGTGTTGGACGCGTCTGTCGAAATGACTTTTCGGCGAGATACAGCTCCCATCGTCACTCCCCGCTGGTACCATTCGGCCACTGTCCAGGGCTGCAGAGCTGAGATACAGGTCTGAGTCACTCTGATCGGCTGGCGGCCTGTGGCCCAAGCCCGGCGAGACGCGGGTGTTTAGCCAATGCTGAAGCGGGCGATGTGCAGTAAACCCAGCTGAAGTACTGCTGCGGCTGAGGCCATGTAACCTAGCACTCTCTGAAATTTTTTAGAGGCGTGAGGCTGTTCATCTGAAAGGACGCGGCTAGTCGCTGAACACGGCGCACGCGCTGTGTAGATAAGCGAGCCGTCATTGCCACTGAGTCTAGTTCTATTCCAAGGAAGGAAATTGCCTGACTGGGCTGTAGTGAGCTCTTGGTCCAATTGACTGCAAGGCCCAAACTGTTCAGATGACTGAGGAGAACTGTCCTGTGAGACAAGAGCTCCGTATGTGATTGTGCCAAAATCAGCCAATCGTCCAAATAGTTCAGAATTCGCAAACCCTGACTCCGCAGGGGTGCGAGCGCCGCGTCCATGCACTTTGTGAAAGTACGGGGTGCTAAGGACAGGCCGAACGGAAGGACGGTGTATTGATAAACCTGGCCGTCGAGGCGAATCTCAAGAATGGCCTGTGACGGGATTTATCTGAATCTGAAAGTATGCATCTTTCAGATCGAGAGTAATAAACCAGTCCCCTGGCACACATGCGCGAGGAGTTTGCTGGTTGTAAGCATTTTGAACGGTCTTTTGCAAGCGCTTTGTTCAAAACCCTGAGATCTAATATTGGTCTGAGGCCGCCGTCTTTCTTGGGGACAAGAAAATAACGGCTGTAAAACCCCGACTCGCTCAGAGGCGGCGGCATCTCTCTATGGCCCTTTTGCACAGAAGGTTTGCTATTTCTGAACGAAGCATGCATGCTGCTTCCGTGTTCACAGTAGTTTCGAGCCGTGCTCTGAAGCGAGGAGGACGGCGATCGAACTGTAGCAAATAGCCCTGTTTTATTGTGCTTAACACCCATTCGGATATCCCTGGAATATCTTCCCACGCTTTGAAGCGTAATGTTAGAGGGTGAATGGCCAAATCGCCCTGATTGCCGCACACAGCGCGCTGAACAGAATGTGTGAGCGCGCTTAGTGTGTTTATGCATGACTGCTCACAGACAGCAGAGACAGGCTGTTCTGTGAGTGACTTCCCGATTGGGGTAAATGGGGAAAGAGTCACATCTGATAAGTGATGTGCGAGCATAGTCACGGGTACGGGACTTACATGCGGAGAGGTGTTTGCTGGCCGTGTGACAGAGCGGGCAGAGGAGGGGTGCGCGCACGGGCTCGTGGGCGCGTTTATTAACTCTAACACTCGAGCGGTTCGTAACCGCTTTATGTGAGTGTGCTCTGATAGGGACACGGGATGTGTAATGCTTGTGTGTAAGGGTGAACACTGGGTTGTGGGCACATTTTCTACACATAGGGCATGTTTGCTCTTTACAAGATTTCTTTGGGTTGCCGTGAAAAGGCGTTTGAGCGCAGGCAAGCGGGTGTTAACACCGGCTTGTTGGCTGCTGAATCTACCACTGTAGTAGCCTGAGAGAAGGGGACTGACAGGGGGCGAAGCTTTGATGGTGGTCCGGCCGCGGCGGGACTGATCCGTCATTTTGTCAACAAAGCTAGGAGGACTTCGGTTGTTCAGGTTTCAGCGCGATTCTAGGCCGAGGCCCGTGGGGCGGCGGTCTGCGGCGGCTGTCTGAGCGCGATCGAGGGCGGCCGAGTCTGTTGGGTGCCTGCTCAGGGGGCGGTGACCACTCGAGCCCGAGGCGGTCGACGGCCTGTGTGAGGAGGCGTGTTAGTTCCCCTTCGACTCCGGCGCGGGTCCTGCTGGATTCCTGGGCCGAGGAGGCCCAGGAGCCTGACCACTCCTCGTTGTCTGAAGCCATGATGGAACACGCTTCTTCCTCCGAGATGGCAGCAGAGCAGCCGCTCGGCGGCAACTGCGCGTCCCGGGTGGGCTGGGAGGGTGAAGGCGATGCTCGAGGGATGGGCTCCGGCAAGGCAATCGCTTCTACCACTGGTTCCGGCAGCCTTTGTGAGCGGCGCTTTTTTCTGCGCGGCTGAATAGAAGGCGGCGCGGCGGCTTCGGTCCTGAGCGCTTCGAGTCGAGCCCGCAGGGTCGACATCGGCAGCTCCTCGCAGAGGTCGCATCCGCCTTCAGCGAGGGCGAGCTCTGCATGCCCCAGTCCCAGGCAGAGAGCGCAGATGATGTGGCGGTCTCCGGTGCTGAGAGGGGCGCGGCATGAGGCGCAAGTGGAGCGAGGCATCTTTAAAAAGACGCTCGAACTCTTTTGTGAAGTTCTTAAGAACTAGCTTGCTTTAAAAAGGATACGTCGCCGGATGGCGTAGCTCGCAGGATGGCTGAAGGTGGCGAAGACGGCCGGCTTCTTCAAGCGCTGTCCACGCTTGCTTGATGCCCCTCGAACGGCGACGCGGCTTCTGGTTCAGAGATGCGAAGAGCTTCGCTGTAGAGATGAAAATCAGTGTTCCACCCTACGAACTACGCTTATATGCACTCTAGTCACGCCCATTTTGGCGGGCTTTGATGCAGTGAGCGCGCGGACGCCTCTCATTGGATGCGAGTTCGCCCAAGCTCGTCTATAGGCTGCAGCAGTTGCCGCAGAGCAACGTATGAGCTCGCTAGTTAGCCCGCTCAAGGTCTGCAGCTACCGCACTGCGTTGAGAATGGATACAAAATTAAGGATAATTTTTTGGCTTCAATATCTCAGAAAAGATTAATCTTTCCCGTAGCGTAAGCTAGCTTACGCAATACGAGAGAACCTCTCGTAAGAGAAAGAGTGTTGTGGATCTTAAACCCATTGAGCTTTTGTGGGATCAGCTAGACTGTAAGGTGTTTGAGAATTGCCCGACAAGACAGACACATCTATGACAAGTGCTACAGGAAGTGTGGGGTGAAATGTCACCTGAGTATCTGGACAAACTGACAGCTAGAATGCCAAAGATCTGCAAATATGTCATTGCTGCACCTAGAAGATTCTTAAACTACACTTTGAAGTAGTTTAAGAATCAAAAGGTGTACATTATTCCAAACTTTTGTCCGCCAGTGTATACAGAGTAACATTTTCACTAAGTTTGCAGACCAGGTTGTTTTGTTCACTTCAAGTTGTTGAGCAAGCCACAAGAAGATGATGTATTGTGAAAGCAGGGCGAAAGAGCTTATGAAATTATTAATAGGAGCAGTTCTATTTTGTTGTGTTGACTTGTTTCCTATTAAAACAGGAAGTTGGAGACATATTGAGCATTTTTTTAATAGCTAACAGGCTTTTAAAGGAATATTCCAGGTTTTGTACAAGTTAAGCTTAATCGACAGAATTTGTGGTATAATGTTGATTATCATAAAAATCTATTTTGACTTGCCCAACCTTTTCTTTAAAAAAAAGCAAAAATCAGGGTTATAGTGAGGCACATACAATGATAGGAAATGGGACCAACATTTGAACGTTAAAATACTCAGTTTTTCAAAAGTTTAGCCACAAAAACAATATGCATGTAAAAATTATTTTAGTGTGATAAAATCAATCAATAACCTTTTCTGTGTAAAGCCAATTTTACAGCTTCTTTACCATATAAATGTAATGTCAACAAACCCTACAACCCTAAAATGACTATGAAAATGACAATTTAAACAAATATACAGCTCAAATAATACATGAGTTTTAACAGTAGAATTAATGTAATTATAAAATTATAATCTTCACATTTCTGACTTTAAACCCTCCAAAAATTGCCACATTCACTTTCATTGTAATTGCCTCTCTAGAACCTTGAGTTTTGCTTTCTCTTAAATGTAGCCAATTGGAGAAATTTCATGTAATTTAACTCTAGTCATAAATTGATGTGGCCCCTTTAAGAACGGAGTTTGCGACACTGGAGTTTTGTGACACCTGCTTTCTGGCACTCTCTAGTGTTAGAGACATGAGAGCATAGGTTGTGCAGGAGAGCTCTCGGTTTTATTCATCGGTTGATAATTCAAATTTTACACAAAATGCTCATAAATTGCATTAAATACGTGTTCAGAAAAGTTGTTGAAGTTGAGTGTATGTTGCATGTCGTTTTTGAGGGATGCATATGGATTGCATGTGTGGAGTCAGACCATGTTTTCCACACATTTGGGGACTGGGTATGTAGATTTAGAATTGATCATATCTTGTTAAGTGATTTATACCCCAGTGTTTTCCAGTTTAGTGAATAAGTGTAATACATGCAATATGTGAAAACATGTGTAATGATAATTCTATTGTTATGAACTGTTGAGCATATCCTTAAAGCCTGGTTAAAAATGTATAAAATGCTTTGAGTGATTTAAGAATGTGTTAAATGCATAACATTTTGTGAATGATATAAGCATGTATTAAGGGTTTTTGTTTTTTTACATTAGCATCTACCGTATTTCGGTGAATTATATTTCCGTTTTTCAGTTTACAATTTTATATATATATATATATATACTGACCGCTGTTTTCTTTTTTCTTTTTAAACAAACAGCTGACAGAATAAAACCCTAGAAGATATTTTTGTATCCTGTGGTGATTATTTTCAACCCACCGCACCGGCTACATTTTTGGTGCCAGGAGTGGGATATCTGACTGTTGGGAGCCAATAGGTACATTTTTTAGTTATTTTTGAAATAAGTGATGAGACAGCTGGACAAAAAAGAATGGGCATCTTATTCCACAAGAGACAAGAGAACATAGAAGTTTCATATATGATATGAGATATGGCAACATATCCTTTTGCTCCAGAAGAATGATGTACGGACTTATTAAGAGACTTTTCGTTTTGCCCAGTGAATTGACGTTTGAATTTTTTACTGAGTTGAAAATTGTTTGATAATTTGAACATTTCAAAATGTCACAATCTGATGATGATAGTCCAGTATTACAAAACAAAGATTATGAATATGGTGCAGGTAGTAGTATGCATGATATTCAGGGACAGATTCAAGAACTCAACAGAAATCATGATGAGATCATGGCAGATATTGCCAATTTGAGTAGAGAACCAACAAGGTCTTATGTAAATGTGCCAAGAGAGCATCACATCCAACCGTTTAGTGGTGATTTCAGCAAAGATGGGAGACATGTTGATGAGTTAATTGATGAAGTAGAGAGTATACTGTGTTACATGCAAATAATCAGACCACAGAGGACCAGTTAGACCTCATAATCCCTCTTAAATGGTGCAGCCATAGAAGAGGTCATATTACAGATATACCATCTCAGTTATTGCAAACAATCTATAGCCATAAAAAATGGAGGGTAAGGATGTTCGTACTTACTTTCATGCTTTTTCCCAAACTATGAGTACTATCCTGAAGCAGTCAAATGTAATATAAAATGTGAACTTGGCAATTCAAGATCAATTCATTGAGGGTATTAGGGACGCAAGCCTTAGAAGTCAGCTTTGTAAGTTTGTGAGAGACAAGCCACAGTCAACACTAATTTAAGTGCAAGATGAAGCCCTTATGTGGTCTCTAGAAGATCCTAAATCTCTTGTCACAGAATTGTAAGCAACAGAATTGTTGCTTACAACTCTGTGCAAAAATTGTAGTAGAACAAAGAAAAGTTACAGTAGCGCTAACACAAGCTGTCGACATACTCACTTTGCAGTGTGCAGAACCTAACTCTCATAGTAAACCCATGATGCAGCCAAGGTTTACAGATAATGGCCAGCCAATATATTTCCGGTATAATGGTGTAGGACACATAACTAAGAGGTGTGTGAAGTAAAACAAACTAACTGTCACAGAGAATACCAAATTGTCAGTGCTGCAGGGAGGAAGAAGATATGCTGTCCACAGCAGTTTGGCTGAAGATTACAGCTGCCAAAGATTTAGAAATACCTTACCTAGGTTATCTTGAATTGGAGGTTGAAACTATGGGTATTACCCTACCACAGTGTGGCTTTCTAGTTCTCAGAGACTCACAAAACTCTTCTGCTGTACTAGCCATCATTGCATGAACATAATTAACAGATGTAGACAACTGGTTCATGCAGAGTTTGATACAACCCTATGTGGAGAGTTGCAGTCTGATTGTAGTGAGACATTTCAGAAGAAGGAGAGTGCCAACATGAGATTCACATGGTGGATGATTTCCGGATGGCACGGCCTTACAGGAGTATCCCACCCACTCAGTATAGAGAAGTCAGAGAACATACCACCAAACTCCTTAAGAAAGGAGTGATCCAATAAAGCATTAGTGCGTATGTGTCACCTATCATACTAGTTAGGAAAACTGATGGCAGTCTCAGGCTTTGTGTCGATTGTAGAAAGCTGAACTCAAAGACCAAGCAAGATGCATTTCTTCTGCCTAGGACAGATAAAAGCTTTGATGCACTACAAGGAGCTGATTTATTTTCTTCCATTGATTTAGCTAGTGGATATCATCAGGTTGCTGTTCATGAGTAAGCCAGGCATAAGACTGCATTAATGACTCTATTTGGGTATTTTGGATGCCCTTTGGGCTTTGGAATGGACCTTCAATAGTTCAACGTCTTATGCAAGCTTCCATGTGTGATCAAATTTTTCAGATCATGCTATTGTACCATGAAAACATAATGTGTGTAGTCGTACACTTACCAAGAGCACTTGCAGACACTGGAAGTAGTCTTTGATCAGAGTAAAAGAAACAGATCTCAAAGTTAAGCCTGAAAAGTGTCATTTCTAGCAGCAAGAATATCTCAGCTTGAGGTATTGGTACCGATCCAGGTAAAGTTGAATCGATCAAGCAATGGAAAATTCCCAGTGAAGTTAAGGAATTACACTCGTTCTTAGGGTTCTGTATTTACAACAGAAAGTTAATTGAGGATATTTTAGAATTGCTGGCCCTCCTCCATGATTTAGGGAATCTGTGTTTCAAGCAGTTTGGTACCACAAAGAGAGAGTTTAGTGCTTTGTGTTCATCGGAGTGCCAATCAGCATTTTAGCCGCTGAAGGAGAATCTTACTTCTGCTCCTGTCTTAGGGAATGCAGATTTCAATCTTCTTTTCACATTGGAGACTGTTGCGAACAGTGAAGGCCTGGGTGCTGTCTTATACCAGCAGCAGGGTGAGTGTAGGAGAGTCATAGCTTATGCCAGTGGGAGACTTTATAAAGCAGAAAGGAATGACATAAATTACAGTAGAATGAAGCTTGAGCTACTGGCCCTCAAGTTTGCTATCGCTGAACAATTCTGTGGTTATCTGCTGGGTTCCAGGTGTGTAGTTATAACAAATAACAACCCTCTGTGCCATCTATAAATGGCCAAGCTCAGTACAATTGAGCAAAGATGGATCTCTCATTTTCTCTCACCACCCAGGACAGAATAATGCAGCTGCTGATGCCCTCTCTAGGCAGCCATCAGCAGTGGAGCCTGCCACTCATCAGGATGCAGAATATGTTGGCTGTATTGCAATCTGCAATTTAATAATCAGTAATCAAAGAAACAGCCTTAGAGCCTGATTTAGTGGTGGCTGAGGAAAAGTGTTGTAGGGTTAGACGTATTTGTGCTTTAGAGTGTGGAGTAGAGGAAGACAGTAACCCTCAAGGAAGTAGGCCTACTGTGTTATACAACAGCTGAACTGAAGTATTTTCAACTGAAAGATCCTAATCTCAGTTCTTTTAGAACCTTTTGGGAATGTAAAACAAAAAGCCCACTATTCGTGAGAAATATGGTTTATCAAAGTCTGTACTGTCAATGATAAAGAAGTGAAAGTGTGTAGAGAGCTGGATGGCTTGCTTTATCACAATGTGAATGACCAACATCTTGGTGAATGTCAACAGATGCTCTTACACTCATGTCTAAAAGAACTGGTCCTTGAAAGTGTTCATGACAGTATGGGACATCAGGGCATTGAGCGCACGCTAAACCTGTTGAGGAAATGATGCTTCTGGTTTGGCATGAATAATGATGTGGAGCAGTGGATCTAAAAGTGTCAAAGATGCCACAGCTGAGAATATATCCTCCTATGAAGCCATTTATGGCTTCAAGGCTCCTTGAAGTAGTAGCAGTAGATTTTACTGTGCTTGAACTTGCTCTGATGGCCATGAGAATGTGTTAATTGTGACTGATATTTTCACAAAGTTCACAGAGGCATTTCCAACCATTAATCAGAGGGCTGATACAACTGCCAAGATCCAAGATGAACAATTGCATTCTGATCAGGGCAGAAATGTTGAAAGCGACGTGATTGCTGAGCTATGTAAGATGCATTGTGTAAAGAAAACCCGCAACACACCTTATTGCTTCAGGGCAACTCAACGTTCCATGATCTACTATGTGCAATTCCCCTCTGAAAAGAAAAAGCATTGGTCAGAACACCTTCATGAGTTGGTTTATGCATATAATGTAACACCACATGCAACCCTTGGATACTCACCACATTACTTGCTGTTTGGAGTCAACATCTTCCAGTAGATACACTGCTAGGTCAAGAGCAAACTGTGGAAAGAAAACATGATTGGTTAGTGATTAACCAAGACAGAAGCTCATACAAAAGTCAGGGAATATACCAAATACAAGGTTGCTGAGAGACTTGCACCTCTTAATGACAAGGTCTATTGCCCTGTGATTGATGTGGGTCAGCAGGTGTACTTGCGTCACAGACCTTTGGGTAGGAACAAAGTACAGGATTCATGGGGTCCTACTGTATACAGGGTCATAGATGTGCAGGGTACCACACATACAATTCAGCCCCTTAAGGGTGGTACTATAAAGAGGGTCTATAGAGTTGACATGCACCCTTGTGTTAATTCTGTTCCTGAGCCAGAGGTGACTGAAACCCATTCTCACACAACACCACAATCGAAGGGAGAAAGTGATTCTGAGCAGGTTGAAGTTCAGCATTCTGATCCTGATTGTGCTGTATTAGAAGAGGTCACATGTCATAGTCTGCAAGAGACAGAGAATGTGAACCCTGAAAAGGCGCTGTGTCAGCCGCTGAAGCTCTTATAGGGAAACCTGTACTGATTTCAGGGAACATTGAACAACAAGGTTCGATACCAGAGAGAGCTGAGTCTAGCCATGACGCAACTTCTAGAGTGTCTGGTCCAGAGAGGGTTGAGCCTGCTGGCAAGGCTCCTAGAGTGTCTGAACCAGAGATGATAAAGCCTATACCACCACCAAGAACTAAAAGAGCCAATGCTGGCATACACTTTTAATGAGCCAAAATCAGCATGTTGTGATGTTTCACTCAGTCCTGAAATGTTCTCTCAGGTGTTAACAATCCTGAGTAGTGTGTTCTTTTGAGAAGCCGTTTAAGAATTGAAAAATATGTATTTAGTCATCAGGGACAAGGACTTTTAGCAGGGGAAAATGTATGTTATTCAGTGTGAATGGAGCATTCAGTCCTGAGCATTCATGGCTACCACTGCATATTTTCTCTACAGTCCCAAACTCGTTTCTCGTTTGATCGTTTCATGCATTTTTAGAGTAAAGATCTGCCGAGTATCAATAATGCAGTGCAAAGACATAATAGATTTAATGACAGTTGAAACTGAGAGAGTTGTGCTGAAAAAAGCATGAAGCAACAGTGATACAATTATTGGGCATCTCCAGCAAGAAAGTTCAGCTGATCATTCAAACTATCCCTGTTTTCCAAATGGGATAAATCCACCTCTGAATGGCACTTAGAAAGGGGGAATGATCATGGGCGCCATGTTGAAGGGTCATCCAAACCGAAGAGCTGATAAATTGCAGCTTCGAAGGGCACATCAAAAGGGGCATTTCCATAGGGTTCAACTGATGGACACTTTGCTGCCAAGCAGACTGGAACCGGTCCATACGTCATTAATCTACTGGTTGTTGAAAAATTAAACCAGCTGCACCTCTAAACACACTCTGTTTCAATAAACAAAAATCTGTGGTTTAAGGCTTTTAATTATTATAATGAACTTTTTCAAAACATTTAAGCCCTTGCTTTCTGTTAAAAACTGACTTTTGCTTGTGTTATTTTCCTGTAAATTAGCTTGATCTGTTATTCTAATAAAGGAGTTGAAATAAAAGAAAAATACACAGTGACATTATATTTATTTACTAATTTAACATATACTGTACATTTGTATACTGTTCATTTTTTGGTTCATATTTTTGGTTGATAATCATTAGCCTTTGTGCCTATTCATGGCCCATTCACACATCCTTTTAAAAAAAAAATGTTTAGCTTTTTTTTTTAAAGAAGATTTCCTTAAATGATTCTCTTCAGATGGGTTTCTTTCATATTGCTCTTTTGACTGCTATAGTTAAAACCCTTCTGAAGAAAAAACATTTAGATGCAGCAATCCTTAATAATTAGTCAGTATCCAATCCACCATTTTTAAGTAAAATTTCAGAGAACTTGTTTTTAATCAGTTAAATGATTTTATGAACTCTTATATTTTTTGAAAAATATAAATCTGGATCTCGGACCAATCATAATACAGAGACAGCATTAGTCAAGGTTGTAATGGTCCAATATGGATCTGAAAAAAACACTTGGTTTTAGTAGTACTAGACTTGAGCGCAGCCTTTGATATGGTAAACCACTCAATTCTTCTAAACAGATTACACAGATTAACTGGAATTTCTGGTACAATTTTTAATTGGTTCAAATCTTATCTTACCGATAGAGGATTTCTTGTAAGCATGAATGAATATTTTTCTAAAATCTATCAAATGAATTGTGGTGTTTTCGGTTTTAGGTCCTACACTTTTTAACCTTTATATGTTGCCATTTGGAAAAGTCATCAGGAAGCACAACATTAATTTCTATAGTTATACTGATGATACACAGCTTTACATTGCTGTGTCTCCTGATGACCCAAATCATGAATGGCTGAAAATGTTCTACAGCTCAATCAGGACAAAACTGATGTCTTGGTCATTGGTACTAAAGCGCAGAGAGAGAACCTCAATGAGAAACTGCAAGCACTGACTCGCACCAATGTGTGTGTGTGTGTGTGTGTGTGTGTGTGTGTGTGTGTGTGTGTGTGTGTGTGTGTGTGTGTGTGTGTGTGTGTGTGTTACTATTGTCAACATCTAACTTTGCCCAAACTTGTTTACCTATTTATTCACAAAAGTCTCTCAGTTACAGTCAGAATGAGTTCATTCATTTAGTTCAAGGTAGGAATCCACAGAGCACCATTAGAGAATTGCATGATCTAACAGTGTAACAAATTCTGATAAATTTACTTAATTGTTTCTGGTATATGCATATAACAAACAAATATTTTAAGAGCACTGACATACTTTAAGACTGTTATATTGATTTAGAAAAGGTGTTAAACCTCCCATACTTTACAATTTTAATGATCATGGACAAGTTTGAGATGAAGAGGGAAAAATAACTGGAATCAAAGAAGAAATGCCATATACAGTATTACAAACAATGGAGACTGGGGCTAGTTGTCACACAAGGTTTTGAGTAAAAATTACACAAATGTGTGATTTCTATAGCAGCCATATTGTAAATTGTATTGTATGTTTAATACAACAATCCAGAGACATACACTACCAGTAAAATCTTTGGGGTCACCTGACTGAAATGTTTCTCATGATCTTAAAAATCTTTTGATCTGAAGGCATATGCTTAAATGTTTGAAATTAGTTTTGTAAACAAAAATATAATTGTGCCACCATATTAATTTATTTCATTAAAACAAAAATGTTATAATAAATTTTTTTTTTTTAAATTGAGGACCAAATAATAAAGAAAAGCAGCCAATAAGTGCTCAACATAGATGGGAACTCCTTCAATAGGGTGAAACCTCAAGAAGTTGGTTGAGAAATTGTCAAGAGTACATGTCTGCAAATTCTAGGCAAAATAGATGCTAAAATATAACACAGTTTTGATTTATGTTGGATTTTGTTTAGTCTCAACATAATTCCCATAGTTCCATTTATGTTATTCCATAGTTTTGATGACTTTACTATTATTCTAAAATGTGAAGAAGAAAAAAAGAGAATATATATATATATATATATATATATATATATATATATATATATATATATATATATATATATATATATAATGAAGACTGAGTAAAGTTTCAAAACTTTTGACCGATTGTGCATACTTTCAAAGTGTAACAATTCGCCCCGGTCTCCCCTATACTAAAAATGTTACTATGGTCTGTTCCATTTTTCTCTGAAATGAAGTATCTTTTTAGAAGTTGAAACCTGTTAAACTCACAGGCTGATTAATTTGTTTTTAGCACCCACAGAACTTTAAAAAATATTCTTCTATACTTTGACCAATGTGTGGTCATAGCAGGTGCTGTGGCTAAAAACTATCACTTATGCTTTAGCAGTGGTTTGTTGTTTGAAGAAAGCCGCAATGAAAGATTTGTGAAACTCCAAACTTCCGGTATGTTTCCCACTATGGTTTCAGTCCTGCCTGGATCAATAGTAAAGTGCTTTTTATAAAGCATGTAAAAGTTGTGTTGGGGTGGCAAAGCTGGATACATTAAAAAGCAATAAATCCTGTAATCTACTATTTGTTTAAACACTGTTTTAAAATCTGTTTCTAATATAATTTATTTTGCATGTTTTTAGCAACATAAATATTCCTTTCTAATGTCATTGTTTGTATGTAAGTTAGGCCCTAAATGCATTTAAGCATAAAACTGTACTAAAATGTACTTTATGCATACTTCCCACACTGTATCATTTGTTGTTGACCTTAAAGGCTCTGAGTCCATTCAAACTCTACAGTATTTTACTGCAAATACATATGTTGTACATAGACAGCCTGTGTGACGTCCCCTTACATACAAAAACATTAACAGTGAAATCTAAAACCTCTATGTGTCACGATGTGGGAAATCAGGAGAAGGCAGACAGAAGGTAGGATCCAAATGCGGCTTTATTGAAACAATAAATAAACAAAACACGGGAACAAAAGAAAAGGTCCACAATGGGAAAACAGAGACAGAACCTTGGAAGGACATGGGGACATCAACAAGGGGAACAGGAACCACGAACGAGAGGGTAGTCACAGGGAACTCGGGCTGGAAACAGGGAGCTAACAAATACATCCATTAACAAACAACGACCGACAGAGACTGAACAAACAGACAGGGTTAAATACATGGGCATGGGACAAAGGGGCCAATGAACAAACAGAACTCAAAACAAGATAACAAGGTGATAGACAGAAACCAATGGTAAATTAACGAGGGCAGGTGAAAACAATGAACGGAGAACACAAACGCTAACAGGGAGACTGTGGAGCTACAAAAGGGACAAAAGTGAAAACTAAGGAATTACAAAAGTGACAAAAATGACAAACAAAGAGCAACAGTGAAACAAGACAAGGTAATAAAAGAAACTACAAAAGGACTACAAAAACCAAAACAGGAACTAAACTAAACTTCAACATAAAAGCACAAAACAAAAGACAACAGTGAACATGACAGAACCCCCCCCCTCAAAGGATCGGATTCCAGACGATCCTAAAAGAATAAATGACAAAAAAAACCACAAGAAACAAAGTGAGGGCACCAGGGGCAAACAGACAGACCAAAGGGGGCACAAGGGGCAATCAGGCAGTCTGAGGAGGCAAAAGGGGCAAATAGGCAGTCCACGGGGGCAAAAGGGGAAATGAGACAGTCCACGGGGGCACAAAGGGCAGACAGGCAGACCAGGGAGGCCGAGAGGGCAGGTAAGCAGTCTCTGGGGGTGTGCGCAGGGAATCAGGTCGGGTGGCCTGGAGGGCGTCCACCGGGCAGGGACAGGTCCAGGAGGCCTGGGAGGCAGCCTCATGACAGGGACAGGTTCCGGAGGCAGAGCTGAGAGGGGCTCTGGAGACGAAGCTGTGGGAGGCTCTGGAGGCTCAGGAGGCGGAGCCAAGGGAGCCACTGGAGGCAGAGCCGGGGGAGGCTCAGGAGGTGGAACTGAAGGAGGCTCTGGAGGCGGAGCCGTAGGAGGATCAGGAGGCGGAGCCGGGCGAGGCTCAGGAGGTGGAACTGAAGGAGGCTCTGGAGGCGGAGCCGTAGGAGGGTCAGGAGGCAGGGCCAGGAGAGGCTCGGGAGGCTCAGGAGGTGGAGCCGAGGGAGGAGATGGCCTAGGAGGCTCAGTAGGCGGAGCTGAGGGAGGCTCAGGAGACAGGGCCGTAGGAGTCTCTAGGCACAGAGCCGTAGGAGGCTCGGGAGGCGGAGCCGAAGGAGGCTCGGGAGGCGGGACCGAAGGAGGCTCGTGGAGAAGGGGTGTGAAAGACTTGGGAGGCTCTGGAGGCGGAGCCCTAGAAAGCTCTGGAGTCTCTGGGTGCAGAGCCGTAGGAGGCTCGGGAGGCGGAGCCGTAGGAGGCTCTGGAGATGGAGCCATAGGAGGCTCGGGGAGAAGGGCCGTGAAAGACTCGAGAGGCTCTGGAGGCGGAGCCCTAGAAGACTCGAGTGACTTGAGGGGCGGAGCTCTGGGAGGCTCGAGAGACTTGAGAGGCGGAGCCCTGGAGGACTCGAGTGAATTGAGGAGCGGAGCCCTGGGAGGCTCGAGAGGCTTGAGAGGTGGAGACCTGGGGGCTCGAGAGGCTTGAGGGGCGGAGCCCTGGAAGGCTCGAGGGGCTTGAGGGGCAGAGCTCTGGGAGGCTCGAGAGACTTGAGAGGCGGATCCCTGGAGGACTCGAGTGAATTGAGGGGCGGAGCCCTGGGAGGCCCGAGAGACTTGAGAGGCAGAGCCCTAGGAGGCTCGGGAGGAGGAGCCCTGGGAGACTTGAGTGACTTGAGGGGCGGAGCCTTGGGAGGCTCGAGAGGCTTGAGAGGCGGAGCCCTGGGAGGCTCGAGAGGAGGAGCCCTGGAGGGCTCGAGAGGAGGAGCCCTGGAAGGCTCGAGAGGAGGAGCCCTGGAAGGCTCGAGAGACTTGAGAGGTGGAGTCCTGGAAGACTCGAGAGGCGGCGCTCTGGGAAGCTCGAGAGGAGCCCTGGAAGACTCGGTAGGCGGAGCTCTGGAAAGCTCTGAATGCAGAGCTCTGGAAAGCTCGGGAGGCTCGGGAGGTGGAGCTCTGGACAGCTCGGGAGGCGTTGCCGCTTGGACGGTTGAGGCTACAGGTGCTGGCTCACGGACATCTGAGGCTACAGGCGCTGGCTCAGGGACGGTCATCTGATGCTACAGGCACTGGCTCACGGACATCTGAGGCTACAGGCGCTGGCTCACGGACATCTGAGGCTACAGGCGCTGGCTCACGGACATCTTAGGCTACAGGCACTGGCTCGGGGACGATCGAGGGCTCAGGCTTGCTCACCGTGGCTGACGAGGACTCAGGCTCGCTCACAGTGACATGCGTGGGCTCTGGCTCGCTCACAGTGACATGCGTGGGCTCTGGCTCGCAGACCGGTGCAGGCGCGGGCCGGGAGGCGGAAGCCTGTCTTCTCCTCCTCCTCCTCTGGGCAGACGAAGATGGACGCGCTGGTTCGTGGGGGGCGACTGGCGTAGGGATGGGCTCGCTGACAGGTGGAACTGGCGTGACGGGAAGAGCCAAGGGCGAGTTGAAGGTCACCACCGCGGGAGGTGAGGTAGGGTTCTCCTCTGTCACGTCCACCTTGAGTGACGAGCCGCTGACCAGCAGAGCCTCTTCCACCATCTCCTGCAAAGTCCAGCCGAGCGTCGCTGGTGGCAACCACTCCCTTAGTGAGGCATTCAGGTTTCCCCGAAAGGAAGATGCCAGGATTGAGTCCGGGAAGTCGGAGACAAACTCCAGCTCGAGGAAGTCCTGGGTATGGTCTTCAATCGGTCGGTCCCCTTGCTTCAAGCAGAGCAGCTGGTAGTTGGCCTGTTGGACCGCTGGATCCATTGTAATGGTCGGTCGTTCTGTCACGATGTGGGAAGTCAGGAGAAGGCAGACAGAAGGTAGGATCCAAACGCGGCTTTATTGAAACAATAAATAAACAAAACACGGGAACAAAAGAAAGGTCCACAATGGGAAAACAGAGACAGAACCTTGGTAGGACACGGGGACATCAATAAGGGGAACTGGAACCACGAACGAGAGTGTAGTCACAGGGAACTCGGGCTGGAAACAGGGAGCTAACAAATACATCCATTAACAAACAACGACCGACAGAGACTGAACAAACAGACAGGGTTAAATACATGGGCATGGGACAAAGGGGGCAATGAACAAACAGAACTCAAAACAAGATAACAAGGTGATAGACAGAAACCAATGGTAAATTAACGAGGACAGGTGAAAACAATGAACAGAGAACACGAACGCTAACAGGGAGACTGTGGAGCTACAAAAGGGACAAAAGTGAAAACTAAGGAATTACAAAAGTGACAAAAATGACAAACAAAGGGCAACAGTGAAACAAGACAAGGTAATAAAAGAAACTACAAAGGACTACAAAAACCAAAACAGGAAACAGGAACTAAACTAAACTTCAACATAAAAGCACAAAACAAAAGACAGCAGTGAACATGACACTATGAAGTTGGCACCCCATTTATTTTATGCAGATTTGTGCCCCCAAAAAGAACATTTGTGGCGGTTTGGTGCTAAAGATATCACACATAATATTTTGGGTTGTGTGACGTCACTCTCTATCCCATGTCACTCAAACCGCTCCAAACTGTTGTTGTTTGTTTGTGCTCGATTTGATCAAATCAATAAAAGGTTTTATTAGTTAATTATGCTGATAATTACTGTATGCTCCTATACACAGATGAGCTCTATCTGATATCTTAAATAGTCTTGACAATTAATGATGTGTTTTTTTCTTTCAGATCACCAACCAACACTTGTCAATGGAAGAAGCAGACTAGATCAAATCAATCACACAGTGCCATCTACAGATTCACGATTTATAAATGATTAAAAGGCCCCTTTCCTGTTACACATCAACAATGTGAAGAGCAACTCCATCTTCCACTCCTTCAATGAACAGAAATCTCCTTCAGCCTCTCACCTCTGAAATCCTTCAATCATCTGGATTTAATTGATATTTGGCTAAATTTAACTTTCACCTGTCAATTTAACCAAGTTTCTAGATGCTTCAATGTGAAACTAAAAGCTGACTGGCTCCAAAGGTTAACTCAGATAATTATTGTTTATTAATGCAGAAGGAAGCCAATTTAATTTCACCTTATTCTGCCATATTTTAGGTGGGAGCAAATGATGTTGCATAATTGTATATTTTGAAAAAATAATAATAATTTAATTGTTCAGTTTACTGAAGGGAGCCTTGATGCTGTCAGCCTCCTCTGGCATTCCTGCAGTGATTAAAACGCACCCAGGCTACCACTCATGAAAGGAAAAATTCTACTATTATATTATGCAAATGTATTTATTTTTTGCTTGTTTGTTTGTTTGTTTTTTAAATATTAAAGGGATAGTTCACCCAAAAATGAAAATTCTCTCATGATTTACTCACCCTCATGGCATGCCAGATATGTATGTTGTGTTTCTTCTGCAGAACACAAATGAAGATTGTTGGAAGAATATTTCAGCTGTTTGTCCTCACAATGCAATTAAATGGGTGCCAAAATGTTGAAGCTCCAAAATCCACATGAAGGCAGAATAAAAGTAATCCATAAGACTCCAGTGGTTAAATCCATGTATTCAGACACAATATTATAGGTGTGGGTGAGAAACAGATCAATATTTAAATAATTTTTTTAAATGATAAATTCTCCTCCATGCCCAGTAGAAGAACTGTGGATATTACCTGGTACTTTTTTAGTACCACCTCGGTCGATGTTCCAAGTGAGCCGAGCCGATACTAAATGTGACATCAAAACCCTGCAGATCACTGATTGGTCAAAGAGAATCGTCACTACCAGCGTCACTGGATTTGCGACACGGGACATCAACCCGCTAGTTTTAAAGTTAGCAGCAGCGATAGCAGTATCATTTGTTCACGTGACTTTCGAATTGTAAAAAGAAATGGCTGTGTGCAAAACCACACCTTGGTCAATAAACGAGGTGCAGACGTTCCTCTCGACGAATGAAACAAGTCTTTTAGGAAGTGTCTCAGCGGACCTACCAACAGTGTAGGGAAAAGTAAAAAAAAACTGAATACAGAACCATCAAGGACCACAACAGCCGGAGTCGGAAGTGGAAATGGTTAGACCAAAAAGACGCTATCTATGGCCAGGGATGGATTACCGACCGGGCCAATGGGGCCAGTGCCCAGGGACCCTTGACTACCAGGGGGCTCTAGACTGTTCGGAGGTTCTGTTCTAGACTGGGCTTTAAGGCTGCATGATCTAGTTTGGTGTTCCCCGCTCAACAACGTTTGGGTGGAGGGGGGCCCTTGGAGATAATTGGCCACAGGGCCTTTGCAAGTCATAATCCACAGTCTATGGCAATATACCAGAGATCAATGGGAGGGAGAGTGTCGTTGAGACTTGTTGGGAGTCCACGAATGAGGATGGTAAGTTTTGTTATGTTAACTCTATATTCTACTTGAAAGCTTCACTTTATTTAGTTGACCAGCTACTGGGAAGCTTGCTTCTAAAACAACCAGGCCAATTTAACGGTTACACTTGTGTAAAATCACCATGCAACAACTGCTTTATGCAGCACAATGAGCTAGTAGCTAACAGTTGTGTTATTGTTCATGGTCAGTAATGTTTGTGTCACATTTAAGATTATGTCACTATGACGATAAGCCTATAATACCACCCACGTTGAGGTGGCATTAAACTGCAATGGAAACACAAGCTCAGAAATGTAAAGCGAGTAGAGTCGAGTCGAACTGTTACGTGCAATGGAAAAGTGCCATTAGTTCACATATGCCTTGGGCCTGCTCTGGCTCCAGATACTTTTATTTTTTCCCATGGGCAGAACACTTATCCTATTTCTGTGATACAAACAGAGAGCACAAGGAGCCACTAAATAAGTCATCCACAAGATCTCAATTCACTTTTAATGAGAAGGGTGAGCAGAACAGAGAACTACACTTCTCCAAATATACTGCATGTGTTTCATGTTTGCAGAGGGTGCACCCCACCCCCTGCCACCTTGTGTGACTGCCTGTATCACCTATGCCAGGATCCACCATTGCTCAAAACAAATGCTTTAAATTAAATTGTTTTGTTTAAGTTAATTTACAGATTTATTCATTTTAAACAGTAATAAATGCATATATTGTGTCTGTTAAGAATAATAAAACACATGTGATAGATGTAACAGTTTTGTCAAATAGTCTGGCTGGAGGCGGGGAGGGGTCACACAAATTTAATTTATATTTATGCATTTATTGGCTAGGGAGCTAATCAATGAATGCCATTTCAGGAAGCAAGCCATTTTCTGAATGTTTATCTATTATAGTTAAGCATAAGCTGCTATGCAAAAGAACATCCTGTGGTCCTACATCATGGAGAAAGTTTCTTACTATTTTATTTTGTTTGTTTGGTTTTTTATAAGTAGTTTGTTTGTTTGTTAGTAGACGCACACCATTTAATGGTCCATTTGCAAATGTATTTTGTCATAATCCAGCAGCACCCTCTACTGGCCACAATAGTAAATCCTCAGTTTTGACAACAACTTTCAGGCAATTTTAGTAAAGATTATGTATTTTAAACTCATGTGTTGATTGGTTTGATGATAGGTCCTATTCTCTATAGCTTCTTATTTTAGATGGAAACAAATTTAGTTCTAAACAGTTATAATTAATATGATTTCCATCAGGGACTAAAAACTAAATGTTTTTAATTTCGAATTATTTTTTTCCTCATATGGAGGAATTCTCAGCATAGAAATCAAAACAAGTATAGTATATAATAGCGTACATAAAATAACATCTTTTCAATAAATTCATTTGTAATATTAAATATATCCCCCAAAAATATTTCAAATATACATCTGGCCATCTAATCCAATTAATATCCTAAATCTCTCACTCCTGCATATAGGTACACACCCACTGCGTGGGCACGTTTGGACTAAACGTCATGTTATACAGGCCAAAATATTTTATTTTAATTATTTAATAAATGTTTAATTATTTTATTTTAATTATTTAATAAATGTTTAATTATTTTATTTTAATTATTTAATAATGGTTTAATTGTTTTATTTAACTTATTTAACAATTGTTTAATTATTTTATTTTAATGATTTAATAATTGTTTTTATTAATTGCTGCAATCACAGATCTGCTTCTCAGTCAAAACACATCAGCAACAAATCTGTATTAATGCATCATATAAATAAATAATTCAGTGCAAACTCTGAAACAACTGAGAAATTTACTTTTTACTGTGATAATTTTCCATGCATCTGGATTAATTGTTCATGTATATTTTGTAATTTTATATAGTTGATAAAAGGTCCTCAGGATGTCACAGAATTCTACACCCACAACAAGCAATTAGGCAAAGAAATGTGTGGGTTTCCTTAAGAATCAAAGCACATGGTTATCATGTTCTACTAAAGAGAGTAAAGCCCAATTTTTCTGGACTGCAGGAAGAGGTGTAGTTTCCAAAAATGTACTGTGATAAACCAATTAGACTTTGGTTTCATAAAAAACTTATCGGAACAAAATTAACCGGTTACCTGCATTTTAAAATAACGCTTTGTTCCTGTTTTTCGGTTACGTTCTGCGTTTTTTCCCCTTCCCTGATTCACATATAAATTTGGCTGCTTTTTCATGAGGCACTGTAAAAGGTTCATTTATATAGAAGTTATATAATTATAGTTATATTTAGAACGTTGTGTTAGAATAACACCTGATATTACTTATGTAATAAGCACAAGCCATTCGCAAGGTTGGGTCAACTACTGAAAGTAAAAGTACCAAAATATTTTTATGATAGCTTAACTAGAGCTGTCGACATTAATGAGTCATGTGTGCGATTCATATTATTAACTACACAAACCATTGTTTTAATGTCAATTTCACACATTTCAATTTGTACATAAATGTGTATTTGCAAATCACACACACACACACACACACACACACACACACACACACACACACACACACACACACACACAATGGCAATGAGCATACAATATATGGAGAATGATGCTTGGGGGCTATTTTAATAGTTTAGACTCTCAGCATATTAACAAAGATAATTATGTTATTTAATTATAAAACCTTACTGATCATTTCTCATGAACACCTTTTACTTTCAAATAATTTCCCCAATGGGCTGTTGGATCAAGGGCTAGTATAAAATTCCAATTCACAGGATTTGCACATTATCAAAGTCAGTCATAATAAGACTTGCAGCCACAAGTTAATTAAAGAAGGTACTTATTTCATGGTTTATTTTTTGACCAGTGGTGAATGAGAACTGAACAATGTGTCTATGGCAGCCTTAGCAAATCCTTGTGAATCATAGGATGACATGAATTAGTTGTTTGCGGGGTGAGATATACTTTTGCTCATCCCTATTAACCTTGGCTATTTCCCATCTGCACTGTTTGTACTACAAACATGGATGTTACCTCAAATTGTACAGCTTGTTGAGGAGAAATGTGCTATTATTTTTCAAAGTGACCAGACTTGTTATTTTCATCGGATGGATAATAAAACAGACTAAAAAAACAGAACATTTACTCATACTGAAGTATGGACCCAGTCAAGGGACCAGAATATCATAGAAACTTGAAGATGGGCTCTTTTGATTTGGCAGCCAACTATAGCCCCCTGAAAACTGTAGCAATATACTAAAAGCAACTAAGAACACCCAAAGTCTCTTCAAGGTTTGTGTCTAGAAGGTAACCATCCAGATGCCAAAAGTCTCACAAGAGTCTCACAACACCTAAACCTACCCTAACCCCAACCTTAGTAACAGCAAATGTGACTCTCGCGAGACATGGCATCTGAGCGATTACTCTCTGATTAATCTTTGGACTGGTTTGTGCCTGTTTTTTGTATATTTTGTATTTTGTTTTATGCCTGTTTTTTGATTCCCTCTCATGGGCTGTTTTGTGCCCTGTTTTGCCAGGACCCTGGTATTATTATTATTATTATTTTTAGTTTTTCTTAATAAAACCCATTTTTGTGTTTAATACCATCTGCGTTTGGGTTTAATACCCCCCCATGCAAATCAAGAAAAGGGCACTAAATTATCTCTTTTCATATAGCTTCGAAATCCTAATGAATCACTTGTTTTGAATCAATGTTTCCAGGCTTGAATCACACTACCCAAGTAATGTGAGTTCACCAGCAGATGTCACAAGTGCGTGATGTTTCAAGCACTTTAACAAGTCAAATTATTATCCAAACTAACGAATCACTTAAATTCAAGTTCCCAAATGCTTTAAAATGTCCACTAATACTCCAAACAGTATTACACCTAACTCAAAGGAACACTAAACCCATGTCATAACATAAAACAACATAATTAACAATAAACATAACTTAAAACATAACTATAACCCCCAATAACTTTTACATTTAAATTAATATCACCCCCAAGCAGTACCAATAACCTGCACCATGTACCTCATTAATTATATATTGAGGACTATGCCAAAGGCAAGTCCTCAAGCATTAACCACAGCAGACATTAAAGTATATTCCTGGTAATAATAGTATATGCTCTGGAGCCGCTCGACCCAAGGCCCACTACCGGCTACGCTACTGGATCTCATCCCCACCAGCTTTTGGATTCCCTCTCATGGGTTGTTCTGTTCTGTACCCTATTTTGCCTGGACCCTTGCATCTTTTTGTGTTTAATTCCATCTGTGTTTGGGTTTTTCTGTTTCAAACCCTGAAACAACAGAAATTAATTACTATTATATAAAACAAATCCTCTAAATAGTAATAATTATATAAAAGTATATAATAGTAATAGTAGTATAATTATCATATTATACTATATCATATTATCTGAGAAAATAAACAATTATTGCGATAAATATTGAATTTTGTTAACAGGATGAAAAATATAGAGAGCCACATAGCCCTGCCCTTGTTGGACAGTTGCTTGCCGCCTCGGAAATAGTAGCCTGGAGTGGTGGTGGTGTAGTGGTCTAAGCACATAACTGGTAATCTGGTAATCAGAAGGATGCTGGTTCGAGCCCCACATCCACCACCATTGTGTCCTTGAGCAAGGCACTTAACTCCAGGTTGCTCCGGGGGGATTGTCCCTGTAATAAGTGCTCTGTAAGTCGCTTTGGATAAAAGCGTCTGCCAAATGCATAAATGTAAATGTAAATGTAGCCTTGCCCCTGATTGTATACTCTGCCATTATGCAATACAAACATAGTTACCGATGCCATTGTAGAAATTCACCTTCACAGTCAGTCATGATTAATTTAATCCAAGAGTGAAAGTTACAAATAACAGGGCAGTTACTGAGATTAATGCTGCGGTCCATTCAAAGTTGGATGATGGTTATTCCAACTGAATATTTCCGATCTATTATCCATTGCCTGATGCTCGGAGCATGATGGATAAACAAACAAAGTTGCAATCCTTCGGTGTTTGGTTGTCTCTAGAAATGTCTCCCACTGCACGTTCACCAAGCCGAGATGCTCAAAGAACAGATGCAGGAGCTGCTCTCGGCAACCGATCTAGCCCTCTGGGCAACAAAGGTCACGGCGTGGTCTCTTGGTTAGGCGATGTCCACTCCGGCTGTCCTGGCTCAACCTGTTCGAGTCAAGGGAGGCTGACAAAGCACGATTCCTTGACATCCCCATCTCCCAGGTTGGCCTATTCGGAGACACCGTAGAGCAGGGGTGCCCAATACGATCACAATCTACCAGTCGATCGCAACGGCAATGCTGGTAGATCGCACAAAATGTAAATGTACTTTTGTTACATTTTTATAAAAATAAATAAAATGTCTATCCTTCTTTTAGTTTCTGGCTGACTTGCACTTGACGAGTAAATATTGACCTGGCGCGTTTTTGTTTATTCCGTTGCAATGACAACTAGGTTTGCGCATAAGCGCCTTCCAAGGACTTCTGAGAACAGAGCACGAAATTGCGATGCTACTGCCCGGATTAGGCAAAACTGTCAGATTCCATCCAGTGCAAGTCACCAGAATAAGGTAAAGGCCCTGGCTATTGTGATCTATTGTGCTGTAGGTGTTTTGGGTTTAGTTTTTAAACTGAATGATATCAACGTTGAACATTATTATATATTTTTGTATTAATTAGAAGATTAATTCCATGTAGGGATACATGCAGTAGTCCCAACAAGCATTTTCTT
Source organism: Xyrauchen texanus (assembly GCF_025860055.1). NCBI lineage: Eukaryota > Metazoa > Chordata > Actinopteri > Cypriniformes > Catostomidae > Xyrauchen > Xyrauchen texanus. Next base: position 13,914,019 of record NC_068305.1, read on the forward strand.
ATTTTAAATGAAACTGTGTTTTTTCAGTTGGTAGATCTTATTGAGTTGGTCATTTAAAAGTAGATCATCACACAAAAAAGTGTGGGCACCCCTGCCATAGACGATTTCGCTCAGCGGTCAAAAAGCAGATGGGGACCATAAAACACATCCTGCCCAGGCATGACTCAATCTGCTCTTCCCCAAGGGCGTCCCAATGAGGTAGCAACACTGGCTCTGCCACAGTCTGCCCCAGTAGGCCGGCCCCGGCATGGAGCCACCCACAAAAAGTAGATGCCACCCGTCTCATGGCCGGCCACCAAGAACCCAAGAAAGGCTTCAAAGTGCCCCCGAGACGGGCAGTTCAAGAAATCGGAGACCCGCTGCACAGAAGCTGATAAGAGCACCACTCCTTCCCCCGGTGGATGGCCAGGCGGAGGATCCTTGTTTACCTTTTCTTATTACCACATTTTAAGAAAACAGCAGTTTCCTTACTTCCTGGGCCTTACAGTCGGTGTTATCACGACCGCAGGGAACCATTTCTCTCTGGCAGGTTCGGCACCCCGGAGACGGGATTCCCGTCCCTGCGTGCCCAGCTGTGGCACAAATCCACCCTGATGTGATGGCCTCCACGAGTCATGAGGACGGACTTCATCCTCTCCCATCCCAGGCTGTTCCAGGAGCCAGGTATGTGCTTTGATGTCCCTGGGCTCGGCCTGGCCACAAGTGGAACCTTAGGCTCCGCCCCGTCGCAAGGCCCCGCTCGCCAGTACGTCTGACATGATGTTCCCATGGTCCTCCTTACACGGAGTTTGGGGCCGCGGCTCACGCTCCCCAACCCACCGCAGTGGCTGATAAAGACAGTCCAACTCGGCTATGTGATTCAGTTCACCAGACGCCTGCCCAGGTCCAACTCCATCCGCTTAACTGCGGTGAAAGACGAGACAGCACTGCCTCGAGTGCGGAGATCACCTCCCTCCTACAGAGGGACACAATAGAGCCTGTTCCTCTAGCCGAGATGAAGAAGGGATTTTTACAGCCGCTACAACATCATACTAAAAAAGGTGGCGGGTTGTGGCCAATCTTGGATCCAAGAGTTCTGAACTGGGCTTTGAACAGAATCCCGTTCAAGATGCTGATGCAAAAAAGCATCTTGGCGAGTGTCCAGCAACAATATTGGTTCTTAGATTGTTTGTAGACCTGAAGGACACGTACGTCCATGTCTTCCTCAACACAGACCCTTCCTTCGGAAGGACCTAGTGTTCTGGATACCTGGCCTAGGAATTCCCCTAGGCCAGGTTTCCAGGCACATCGTGGTTATGATGGATGCCTCCAAGTGTGGCTGGGGTGCCATGTGCAATGGGAACGTAGCCGTCGGTCCTTGGACTGACCCGTGACTGCATTGGCACATCATCAGCTGGCAGTATTACTTGCCCTTTGGAGGCTATTGCCATTGATCCGGGGCAAGCACGTGTTGGTCCAGATGGACAACACAGCGACAATTGTGTACATCAACCACCAAGGCGGCCTACACTCTTGTCGAATGTCGCAACTCACCTGGTGTCTCCTCCTCTGGAGTCAGCAGTGACTCAAGTCGTTGCGAGCCAGTCACATCCCAGTTCACCTCAACAGCACAGTGTGACAGCACAGGCCACCCTCAGGTGGTCCAGCTGATTTGGAGCCAATTTGGTCAAGCATAGGTAAACCTGTTCGTTTCCCGGGAATGCTCCCACTGCCCGGTCTGATATTTTCTGACTGAGGCTCCCCTCGGCACAGATGCACTGGCACACAGTTGACTGTTTCGCAACCCCTGGGGCTGTGATAATATGCGTTTCCCCAGTGAGCCTACTCGCACAGACATTGTTCAAGGTCAGGGAGGACTAGTGGCTCCTTATTGGTCCACCCGGACTTAGACATCACACACCTTGTGACAATCCACCCCCCCCCCCCACCCCCCCAAATAATTCCCCTGAGGAAGGACCTTCTTTCTCCACCATCTGGCACCTGTGATCAGACCTCTGGAATCTCTATATCTGGCCCTTGGATGGGACTCGGAAGACTTAAGTGGCATACCACCTGCAGTGGTAGGCACGATCACTCAGGCCAGGGCCCACTTGACGAGGCGTCTGTATGACCTGACGTGGCTTATTTTCACTAATTAGTGTTCTTCCCAACGTGAAGACCCCCAAAGATGCGCAGTCGGATCAGTGCTTTCCTTTCTGCATCAAAGGTTGGAGGGATTGCTGTCCCCCTCCACCTTGAAGGTGTATGTAGCCACTATATTGGTACATCACGATGCAGTAGAGTGTAAGTAGTTGGGGAAGCACAACTTGATCGTCAGGTTCCTGAGAGACTGGGCAGTGGGAGCATTCCCGGGAAATGAATAGGTTTACCTATGCTTGACCAAATTGGCTCCAAATCAGCTGGACCACCTGAGGGTGGCCTGTGCTGTCACACTGTGCTGTTGAGGTGAACCGGGATATGACTGGCTCGCAACGACTTGACTCCAGAGGAGACACCCGGTGAGTTGCGACATTCAACAAGAGTGTAGGCCGCCTTGGTGGTTGATGTACACAATTGTCGCTGTGTTGTCCATCTGGATCAACACGTGCTTTTTATTATGGCAATAGCCTCCAAAGGGCAAGTAATACTGCCAGCTGATGATGTGCCAAGGTTCCCATAACTCCATTCAGGGATCAGGTGGTGAACCTGCAAGCACTGCCCCAGGCAGACCTAGCCTTGGTGTTGCTGTGTCCTGTGCATGCTTTGCACATCTTATTGGATTGCACACTGAGCAGCTCTTTGCTTTGGTGGACAGCGGAAAGGAAGCGCTGTCTCCAAACAGAGGATAGCCTACTGGGTTATTGACGCCATCTCTATGGCATATCACACCCAGGCATGTTGGGCTGCATGCCCATTCCACCATTTACATTTACATTTTATGCATTTGGCAGACGCAATTATTACAGGGACAATCCCCCCGGAACAACCTGGAGTTAAGTGCCTTGCTCAAGGACACAATGGTGGTGGCCGTGGGGTTAGAACCTGTGACCTTCTGATTAACAGCCCTGTGATTTAGCCACTACGCCACCACCACTCCTAAAGAGTTAACCAGGGGTTTAGCTGCCTCCTGGGCTCTGACCAACGGCGCCTCTCTAGCAGACATTTCTAGAGCAGCGGGCTGGGCAACACCTAACACATTTGCGAGGTTCTACCACCTCCGGGTTGAGCCGGTTTCATCCAGTGTGTTGTCAGGTTCAAACAGGTAAGTCGCGGGACAGCTGGCCAGGTGTACTGCTTACATATAGTGCCTTTCCCCTCCCTTGAGGCAAAGTTGTGCACTCCTCCCAGTCAGATTCACAAAAGTGTGGACCCTGGATGTCCTTCCTCCTTAGCCCTGTGGCTGATGAGTTTTCGGAGAAACTCGCCGCCAGCCCATTACGTGTGTCAATTAAGCCCTGTACTGGGTAACCCCTAGTGTCACTACATCGACACAACATCTCGTTAGTAACCATGACGTTTTATTGTCTCAATGTACAATAAAACAGCTTTTATAAGTTACTGACATGACTGGAGTCTTTATCTCATCTGAGTGGTCATGATGTCATGCATATCAAAATTATTATTAATTTCTTTAGGAGTAAATAATTTGAATGAGGAAAAATTACAGAGTGCACCTTTAAATCAGCAATAAAATCAATTTTATCAAAAATGTTAACTCTTTAGCTCACGTCACAGAATAAAATGCTATTTTTCAAGCTGGTTCAGTTAATGTGCAAACACATTCTAGAGTAAACTGAGAGGCGATTTCTCTTTCAAGAAGGTGATTGGCTCTTTTAACTATAAGGTGGCACTTCCATTCCTGCAGCTGCTATATAAAGCATTACGATTTCTGTTATTCATATGTATAATAGTAAGTAACCCATCTCATCAACCACATAGCAAAGCCCTAGTAAACACCCAAAATACCCAAGCATTACGGCTGCGAGTTTTGCACAGACAAGGGCCGCACACATTTTCTTAACAAACAAAAAGTTAAATTACAGTTTAGAATAATACTGGTTCTAGTGCTTGATGTGCTATTAAATTGAATTGTTGTGGTATATTGAAGTCAGTCCATTTGACCCTAATTAAGATAATATGCTCTTTACTAGCTTGTCACTAATTATAATACGAGACCTGAACAATATGATAATTACTGCATTCAAGCCAACTGAATCAAACCTTTATAATATAATATAATAATTTTTATATAAATATATATTCTCTAATTAAATAATTTTGGTATGATTAATTTGTCTCTGCTGATGTATAAATTGGGAAATCCTGTCACATTCTTGAGATGGTGAGGATAGTCTAAAATTAAATATTATGTTTGCACTGGGAGTATGACAAAACTTGTGCTGATCTTTGATGGGTTAAATGCTAATTTTACTTGTCTTTAAAGGTGTGGTAATACAAATAAGCATCTTTCAACTATCCATACTTGACCCACTGGGGGAAAAATATTTTCCAACCCTTATGCTATTGTCAGACCTCAGTTTTTAAGTTTCAAGCCACTTCATTACCATTAGCAATTTCTTTTGATTCAAAATTTCCTTAGATCTTGTGGTCTCTAATGGGTCCTATTGACCTTTACGGCATTAGGTGGGCTTTTGTGGTTTTGTGTCATAACAGCACAGTCAGAAAGACTTATTTTTTTAGGTAATGGTCTCGCACAAGCCCTGGCATGTTTTCTCAAAAATGAGACATTTCCTCTTTCTCAAGCATCTCTTACATCCATAAACCACATTAGCCTTTTTAGTAAAATCATGTGGTTAATGTTGAACAATGTAGCTCAAGAAGATCTAGATGAGTTGCAACCTAGATGAGAGATTTGCTCTAATGTGACAGTGAAATAGTTTGAATTATCCATGTCTTATTCATTTCAGTGTAGTTTGCTGTGCATTTGTGAAATATATACTACTGTAGAAACTGCCTCTATAGAGTGTTTCATCTAACCACGTATCTTTTATAACTTTTTTCATGCATCTCACACACTTTTTATGAGGATTAATGAGTTTGTGTCTAACGTGCTAAATCAAGCTTCAAATGTTGCAGTTTCCATTTTGAGATAAATATCAGCCTTTTCTGCTCTTTTCTGCACCATGCAAACACTTCTGCCCCCTTAAAGTGACAAGCCATGTCAATTTATCAGGGGTCCAATCTGATAAAAAGCGCCTTCTCTCACCTTTCTACACTTTCAAAATTCTGCTGATGGTTTTATTGTAGGAGATTATTCGCTTTTCCCCCCATAGTTTGCAGACTCACTGCATATACAATATACGTTTTCATAAGATGCACTTGCAAGATGCTGTTGAACCTCCCCGCCTTGCTCCTCTCCACTGAAAGCATGCTGAATTTCTCTGTTAAATTATATGCTACTTGCAGCTACAGGTTTGCAGTCAGTGCAGAGATTTGCCCAGTATCACACTCAGAGGCGGCACTAGGGAGGGGCTAGCGTGTGCTTCAGCCTCCCAAAGAAAGTCCATAGCACCCCAAGCAAATGTTTGTAACAGCGCCCAGCTGATTATGAAGAAACAGTTTCCCTGATAATATTTAATGAATTGGCTGCCTGCACTAATCTTCAACATGTTTTAGACTTTTTTTTTACTTCTCTTTTTAAAGAGAAGAGATGTTTTTCTGAAATGAAGGTGTCAGGTTACTGCTCTCCCCGTTCATAAGGTGATGGTGATATTTTGAATCAAATCTGCTTGTGCATCCTTCGTTTGACAGCGGTGAATAATGTATTTATTAAGTTCAGCACCTACTTGTGCAGCTTTTGAACAACTCTGGTATCAAAAAGTATCTTTGCATGTTTTTTTACATGTACATCGGAGTACTATATAAATACCATGGTGTACATGAATGCACTGCAGAATTACCATCTGATACCATCACAATACCATGGTCATGCCACAGCAGGCTATATATATATATATATATATACACTCACCTAAAGGATTATTAGGAACACCTGTTCAATTTCTCATTAATGCAATTATCTAATCAACCAATCACATGGCAGTTGCTTCAATGCATTTAGGGGTGTGGTCCTGGTCAAGACAATCTCCTGAACTCCAAACTGAATGTCAGAATGGGAAAGAAAGGTGATTTAAGCAATTTTGAGCGTGGCATGGTTGTTGGTGCCAGACGGGCCGGTCTGAGTATTTCACAATCTGCTCAGTTACTGGGATTTTCACGCACAACCATTTCTAGGGTTTACAAAGAATGGTGTGAAAAGGAAAAACATCCAGTATGCGGCAGTCCTGTGGGCTGAAAATGCCTTGTTGATGCTAGAGGTCAGAGGAGAATGGGCCGACTGATTCAAGCTGATAGAAGAGCAACTTTGCCTGAAATAACCACTCGTTACAACCGAGGTATGCAGCAAAGCATTTGTGAAGCCACAACATGCACAACCTTGAGGCGGATGGGCTACAACAGCAGAAGACCCCACCGGGTACCACTCATCTCCACTACAAATAGGAAAAAGAGGCTACAATTTGCAAGAGCTCACCAAAATTGGACAGTTGAAGACTGGAAAAATGTTGCCTGGTCTGATGAGTCTCGATTTCTGTTGAGACATTCAGATGGTAGAGTCAGAATTTGGCGTAAACAGAATGAGAACATGGATCCATCATGCCTTGTTACCACTGTGCAGGCTGGTGGTGGTGGTGTAATGGTGTGGGGGTGTTTTCTTGGCACACTTTAGGCCCCTTAGTGCCAATTGGGCATCGTTTAAATGCCATGGCCTACCTGAGCATTGTTTCTGACCATGTCCATCCCTTTATGGCCACCATGTACCCATCCTCTGATGGCTACTTCCAGCAGGATAATGCACCATGTCACAAAGCTCGAATCATTTCAAATTGGTTTCTTGAACATGACAATGAGTTCACTGTACTAAAATGGCCCCCACAGTCACCAGATCTCAACCCAATAGAGCATCTTTGGGATGTGGTGGAACGGGAGCTTCGTGCCCTGGATGTGCATCCCACAAATCTCCATCAACTGCAAGATGCTATCCTATCAATATGGGCCAACATTTCTAAAGAATGCTTTCAGCACCTTGTTGAATCAATGCCACGTAGAATTAAGGCAGTTCTGAAGGCTAAAGGGGGTCAAACACAGTATTAGTATGGTTGTTCCTAATAATCCTTTAGGTGAGTGTATATATATATATATATATATATATATATATATATATATATATATATATATATATATATATATATATATAACAGTTAATCTTGAGAAATGTAACTAGTTCTGGATGTCCTGTGTGAACAAGTCTTTTATCAATACTTTATAGTCTGTAGTTTCAATAATTGCTACACAAGATATATACTTGTGAAAACTGTGCTTCAGACAGTACTGTAAAAAGCTGAAAACACCCCTGAAAGTGTGTTGCCTGTTTCATTGAGGCTGCAGGGTAGAAATTTCACTTCTGTTGTCACCACATGCAAATTGATATGAATAAAATCCCTTGGCCAAACCTTTGGGAAATAGAATAGAATGGATGTAAAACAAGAAGTCCTTCAATAGATGGTGTGGCCCCAACAGATCCCCGGATCTTAACATCAATGCATCAGTCTGGTATAACTTCAATTATTTCAACATGGAAATAATTAGGCATAAATAGGCTAAATAACTCCAATGTCTTTTTGCACAAAATTATCAAAGTGAGAAAAGAAAGAAATAAGAAATGTTCCAATGCACAAAACCACTGATGCTTATCCTGAACACAGAATGATGCAATGTAATCAGAGCACTTGAGTCTCAGGGTGATCTTCGCTGTGCATTCAAAAGTGCAGAATTGCAAGATAATGATGCGGTGCACATCTAGTTCATGACATCAAGCAGTTTAAACCTTTTTTTACTGCACATTTTTATTTAAGCAGTGTCAGACAGAATCAGCACAAGACTTTTATCTTTCCACAGCACCTCACAAATATGGGAATATTACTCACAACAGAGGATTTCATGTCCGACAATGATTATTATTTTGTTGCTTTGCTCTAACACATAAAACGACTGAACATTCCTTAGGCATTATAGTAATAGTTCACCCAAAAATGGAAAATGATCTCATCATTTATTTATCCTCATGCCATCCCAGATATGTATGAATTTCTTTCTTATGCAGAACCCAAATTAAGATTTTAAAAAGAATATTTCAGCTCTGTAGATCCAGTATTATGGGGAGTATTGGGGAATATGAAAAAATAAAGTTGAAGCTGCAATTGACAGTTTTAGCAAATTTGCAAACATTCTGATTGATTCTGAAACATGGCAAACATCCGACAACAGTCATTTTTAAGATGTACCATTCAGTTTCATAATCATAACTAATTCTAGCACTTAGGTAGGTATCATAAGTTGTGTGACCTCTATTCATCTGATGTACATGAACATTCCATAGAAGTTGATTGTCTAAGACTCTGTGATTCACTACTGCATCGTCCTTTTGTCTTTCACTCCCTCAATTCGCCTGAGCTTCCTTTTTCAGCTTATCGTTCCTGCTCTGTTCTACTCAGTCATTTCTGCCATTGGTTGTTCATTAAACTTTGGGTCTTCATCTCATTCTGACAAGTGGCTTGGGAAGAACAGAGAGAAAACAATGCAATCAGACAAACAGAATTCTATATAAAGCTTCCACTTTTAGTTAACTCAAACACAAGTGTTCAACAGTGATTAATGGAGCTAGAAAGAGTTAAACACTAACATTATAATGTGTCAGGGGTTTCCAGGTGCAGACTGGCCATTGGGAGAATGGGGCCAGCTGCGAAATGGGGCCGTATGGGCCTCCGCGTTATGTAGAACACGCAATGGCGCCATGAGATGATAAAGGGGGCAGCAATACGCAGTAAAGGACAGCAGCACCCCTCTCAAATATATATATATATATATATATATATATATATGTATATATATATATATATATATATATATATATATATATATATATATATTAGGGCTTTCAATCGATTAAACATTTTAATCGAATTAATTACATGGTGTCCTGATTAATTAATTGTGATTAATCGCATATAAAAATATTTGCTGAGAAAGCCCCTCATATAACAATAATTCAATATATAATGATGAAATAATTATACATAGTTATCTTTAAATATAAATATATATATATATATATATATATATATATATATATATATATATATATATATATATATATAATAAAAAATATTCAGATAATTAAAATGCATTACATTCTTAATCATTGTTAAGACAATACAAAAAGCGGCTTTAGAAGACAATGTATTGTTTACTACCATATTATTGAACATAACTCAGTCATTGGCATACAGTTCACAGCAATCCATTTCACAAGTGAATTTGTCAATCAGTTGGAGATTTATTATGAGGGCTTGTTAAAGAACACCTGCATCAGACATGCTTGTGTAGCGTCTTGGGTGCATTGCATCATAAACATAACATTGTTAGGTCACTGTGTCAAGTTAAATATAGTTTAATACTTAGAACACAGCTTGAGATCCCTTAGTACGGATTTGTGCTCCAAGTGTTTTGAACGCAAGAACGTAATGCATGTTTGTGCTGTGCTGCTGCTGGATGGTTGTTTTCTTCACTATATAAACTGTGCGTTGCTCATACAGCTAAAGTTTCACTTACTGCCCTCTGGAGTAAACAGGAGGTACTACAAGCTAGCATTTCTCAGGAATCTTCCATATTACAGTCTGGGGGCATTGCGATTAGTTGCGTAAAACATTTTTAACACCTTATTTTTAATAAAAAGTTAAATAGACAGCCCTAATATATATCTATATATATATTATTTTATCCCCTTTTCTTCCCAATTTGTAATGTCCAATTCCCACTACTTACTCAGTCCCCATGGTGGCGGTAATTCACCTCAATTCGGATGGTGGAGGACAAGTCTCAGTTTCCTCCACTTCTGAGACATTCAATCCACACATCTTAACACGTGGCTCGCTGTGCATGACACCACGGAGACTTACAACATGTGGAGGCTCATGCTACTCCACGCACAATTTACCACGTGCCCCATTGATAGTGAGAACCACTTAATCGTGACCACAAGGAGATTACCCCATGTGACTCTACCCTCACTAGCAACCAATTTAGTAGCTTAGGAGACCTGGCTGGAGTCACTCAGCACATGCTGGATTCAAACTCACGGCTCCAGGGGTGGTAGTAAGGGCCAATGCTAAATAGACAATAATATTCAATTGAAATTAATTATTGAACTTGAAAAAATAAAGAGTACAACATCAGTGCATATCTATTTTCTGGATGAACCTGGGCTAAATGAGTAAACACTGTTACTATATTGACATGGTCAGACCCGCTATCACTTCTATGATATTATATATATACGTACATCGCTTGTGAAAATAATGATTAATTCCTAAATAATATTATAATACATTTTTAACATAAAACAACATAACAACAACATAACATAAAAAAAAATGTTTAGTACATTTGTTCAATTCATCCTAAAACAATAGAGAAATGCATGATAAAATAAATGGGTGGAGATCTTAATTTCATCCCTTCAATTGACCTGTTTCATGTGACATCACTGTATGACCACGCTGGCATATTTGTGACCAACGTTCCAAATACCTTCATTGTGCTGTGTTCAGAGATGCGACAAAAACCTCCAGGAGTTAAAAGAAGCTCTTACAGACAGGATAATCACAGACGTTTTATAAAAGTGATCAAACCAGAAAACAACACAAAAACATTTGTAACTTCTGAATGAGAGATGTTTACAGTGATGTGCCGGTGGGCATGTGTACTCGCCGGTCACACATTAGACCAGAGATGAATCATGGATAAAATATCTTTATATATCCGCAGAAGTTCGCTTTAGCAATATTTGTGCTGTCTTCTGGCCTGTATGAACTTTTCCTGAGACTTGGCATGGATCAAAATAAATTTTTTATGTTTTTCTTGATCTCGTTTCTCGGGTGTGTTCCATTCACCGCCATTGTTTCCTCCCGCTGATGGTCACAAATATGGTGGCTGCAGGGAAAAGTGACATCACTGAAACAGGCCAATAGATAGCAAGTTACGTCAAGCAGATGGGTTTTGAACAGTTGGGGTTTGAATTGTCTTGGCTTGTTTGAACATTCTGTCAATGTAAGTCTATGGGATTTTTCAGATTTTTAATCTCTTGGAGGATTTACAGTAGATATTTTGGTATTGGATTAAGGATTTTGGAAAAATTTGTAAACGATGTCTGTAGAATAAGAGTGTGTTGGCCTGACAACGCAAATAAATGTAATAATAATTAAAAAAAACATGCTTGAAAACAAGTCTTATCTTATTCAAATAAATAGTAATTTATAGATATTTCGGCAAACTGAAAGAACTGTTGTCACAAACACCCTGCTGCTATATATGGTTGTCAGTTCACCTTTTAGGGCGTTTTCAATCCTGCCTTGTTTGGAGCATTTTTTTTCAGAACCTGATGCGTTTACTCCCTTGGTTCAGTTTGTTTAGGCATATATTAACATGGCAATTGCACTTGTTCCTCTCAAAACAATCAGTTGGGTGTCTCGGACCAATTGCAAATGAACTCCAGAACAGTTTGCTTGTGGTGAGAGTGCAATACTACCCAACGGACAAACAATATCCCTATAAAAACCATGAACGTTCCTGATGGATCTTTGGAGAAGGCATCTGTAGATCAGCACTTCAATATGATTCATCATCAAAAAGTGAATAGAAGTGACTATATTAGATATATTTGCACATTTAAAATGGGAGTTGTAAGTAATTTTAGTATGATCGCGTCTCTCTTTTGGATAGCAGTAGAACACAGGTAGGATAACATCAACAATGTTTTGACAGATAGGCTGTGACATGGGGGGGGCGTGGTCATGTGTCGGTCTGCGGGAGAGAGAGAGTGGTAAGGCTCGCTACCTGGTTCACAATGATCTTTAACACCTGTATCTCGTTATAGTGATGGTGGAGGGAGACTTGAGAGCCACGCCACAGCATCAGAGTCAGAGAGACCGGAGAGTACAGCAGCCAGAGTGTGCTACCTTATATATATATATATATATATATATATATATATATATATATATATATATATATTTGTGTTTAAGTTTATTTATAACGATGGTTACTGGTCTCCCTCCGCCATCATTATAACGAGAGACAGGTGTTAAAGATCATTGTGAACTAGGTGGCGAGCCTTACCACTCTCTCTCTCCCGCAGACCGACACATGACCACGCCCCCCCCATGTCACATAGGCCTAAAATAAATTCTTGAGCTTCATTCTGCTGTTTGTGTGTGTGTGCATGCACAAGAGAGAGAGAGAGCTCTGTGACTGTGAGAACAGCTCTTTTAAATGCACAAATAATGCAAAAACAACTAATGATGGATAAAAATAACTATAACGGAAATGTTACAATTCATATTAATTCAACTGACTTGAACACACATTGTGTACCAAGCGGTGATGCTTTGCACCAGCGTGACATAAACAATACTTGAAACTTTTTAATGGGAGAAATTTTTACAGGTCATTTTTTACCGGTATATCAATGGATGCAGTACATTCCTGAACAGCGCACAGACAGTCTGACCAATGAGGGGAAAGTTTGGTTACATGTGACTTTTACTGACCGTTTTGGATCGTTTAGAAATATTCCCTTGTGAAAGCTAAATGAACCATAAAGTAAATGCAACATTTTATCAATTTTAGCCCCCTGTTGTGGAACAAATCAAATGAGCTACATGTCTGAAACTATTGTATTGTACCAAATATTGTAATTAATAAGTTGGATACATTTTTTAACTCATTGGACAACTTCCCCAACCTGACACAACAATACTCTTTTTCTGAAAACACAATTTAACCTTTTAATTTAAATCTACCTTCGTTATATGCCTAAAGGTATTCTAGAGTATTTATATTGTTTTACCCAACAGCTATAGCAGAACATGTTGATATTAGAACTTGAGTTAGAATTCACTAATATTTGCAGTTGGTTTTTTACCAGTTGACAGATAAGTGTTAACTAAGAGTTAGAAATGATCATTATTCCCTTGGAATGTTTCTCCGCTGGTGGTCTTTGGAGACTTCAACATCCACCTGGACAAAGCTCAGGAGGCTGACTTTTTAGCTGTCCTGACCTCGCTTAACCTTACTAAAATGCATACCTAGATATCCTAGATAAAACAGCTAGATATCATCTAAAGTAACTGTATCACTAATAATCTTCTTGTTACTCATCAGCATGTCTGTTGACTATTTCTTCATCTAGTTCTCTGTCACACTCCCTTCTTTCTTACCACTCACTCGGCCTCTGGTCTCCTTTCACCCTTACCACCATTCTCTCTCTCCCATACTCAATTCTCTTCTATGTCTCTGTATCTGAAAATAATCTGGGATCCTACAGTAAAGCCTAAGGGTATTTTGGGAGGGCATTTAAATATTAGAAGCCTGTATCCAAAATGTGATGAAATTAGAATTCTGCTAATTGGTTCCAATCTTGATTATTTGTGCATAGGTGAAACATGGATGCATGATAAAATCCCCACCGCAATGATAGACGTTCCTGGATATAAGTGCTATAGAAAGGACAGGGTTACTGGTAGAGGAGGAGGAGTTCTGGTTTATATTAAAGACTCCTTTAAGACCAAGGAAGTCCAATTAGATGAATCTTTATCAATTGAAAGTCTATGTGTAAATGTGGTTCTATCCTCACACATGATGTTTAACATCCTTGTGGTGTATAATCCACCATCTAGTTGCCTACAAACTTTTTATCAAAATTTAGAAAAAATTCTCAAATCTTTTAAACTGAACAGTGAGTTGCTTATTTATGGAGATACCAATGTTAATTGGTTAAATAAATCCAGTAGGAAACAACTCAAAGAACTAACATCAAAATATGATTTTCATCAATTTGTAAATGGACCAACTCGCCTGACAAAAACATCACAGACAGCAATAGATTTAGCTTTCTCAAATAACCCAGAAAGAGTCTTAAAAACATACAATTTGGTGTGTGGCTTATCAGATCATAACATGATATTAATTTCCAGAAAACTCTCAAAAAAGCGTCTAAATGAATATAAAAATGACAAAAAGGCAACCAAGTTAATAATTCCCTGCAAGGATCTTATTAAATTTGAGAATGAGTTAGCAAACACTAATTGGGATGATGTCTCACAACATAGTCAAGTGAACGAGTGTTGCGATATATTTACTTCCACAATGAGTAACATTTTAAATAAGTTCCTAAAACAATGTAAAAGGCCACAAAGAAAAGTACAGCTTCCATGGGTAAGTGATGCAGTACGACAGTTAATTAAAAAATCTTAAAACCAGATATGACTCAGATCTGATGTTATTTAAAGGTTTACGAAATCAAGTAGTAAAAGAATTGCGCAACTCAAAAGCAAACTATTATATGAAAATTCTAACGGAAGCTAATGGAAATTGTAAAGCAATGTGGAAACAAATAAACAGTCTAATTAAACCTAATTCAAATACAAATAACTCATATGAACTAAAAATGAGAAGGAAAAAACATATCAGACCCCGTCCAAGTTGCTAATGTTTTTAATAAATTTCTCATTAAATCCGTACAATCTAATTTTTTAGATGGCGAGCCCAATAGTAGCAACTTAAACATATTGTCATCAACAAATGAGAATTCCTTTAAAATTAGAGAAGTGGATCAGGCAGTGGTATTGAAAGCTATTTCAGACCTGAATACCAGACGCAACATCCTCAAAAAACATGCTCAAATTATCATTCAACCTTTGACCCACATTATAAATGTCTCTATTAAGACTGGAAAATTTCCAGATGCTTGGAAAAAAGCACTGGTTAAACCCATTTTTAAGTCCGGGAATACCACAGACTTTAGTAACTATCGACCAATAAGTCTAGTTCCGGTAATGTCAAAAATACTAGAAAAAATAGTTTCAGAACAGCTAACTCAATATTTAGAAACGCATCAGTATATACACCCTCAACAGTATGGTTTCAGACAGAACCATTCCACTGAATCAGCCATCAACGCAATATTGGAAAATGTTGTGCAGCAGCTTGATAAAGGAAACATCGTGGGTGCAGTATTCCTGGACTTAAAGAGGGCATTCGATTCAGTAAACCATAGCCATCTTATCTCAAAACTGTCATTCTATAACACGTCACACCAGGCATTATCATGGTTCGAGTCATACTTGCAGGGCCGAGAACAATGTGTAGTTATTGATCATGTAAAATCTGCCCTATGTAAAATTAAGACTGGAATCCCTCAGGGAACCATACTAGGGCCTATTCTCTTCAGCCTGTATGTGAATGAGCTACCTGAAGTGTGTCCTTAAGTTGGTCTTCAGATGTATGCCTATGGCACTGTGGTTTATGTGTCCGGAAAAAGCCCTGCTGTTATCGGCAGTACACTGACCAAAAGTCTTGAGAAAGTGTTTAATTGGCTAAACAAATCCTGTTTAACACTTAATCTGAGGAAAACTAAATATATGTGTTTTTCTACAACAAGAACTCGGACAATAAATGCCCTTAACATTAAAATGAATGGCGAACTAATCGATCAGGTAGAACAAGAAAAATATTTAGGAGTGATTTTAGATTCACAGCTAAATTTGAAAATTCATTTTAAAAACATTTCAAGAAAAATGAAGGCCTGTATGAACTGTTTCAGAATGATCAGGTGCAGTCTAACTTTTAAATGTGCTCATGTCTTTCTGAACGCTATGATCCTGTCCCACCTGTCTTTCTGCACCACTGTTTGGTCTCAGACCAGCCAAACTACCCTAAGTTTTTACCCTGTAAAGTTCCATTTTGTCCAAATTGTTTTTTCTGTGAAAGGAGCCAATCTGTGGAACTGGCTTCCTACAAATATAAAGACTGTAACTAAACTGTCCACCTTCAAAAAACTAACAAAAGCCTGGTTCATACAGCAGCAGCAGTGTGATCATGCCATATGAAATGTATAGCTGTGTGTATGTGAGGTGTGCATCTGTGTGAGTTCGAGTGAATGTGTGTATTTACTATACTAACTTTTATTGGTGCTAACTGGTTTCTGGACATTTTATTGTATTCACTGTACATTTTTGTTCCTTTATTATCTTAACTGTTAAAAGCCCTTCTAGGGACAGGTGTTGCGAATTAGCCGCGGCTATAAACACTGTGATACAGGCATCGGATTGTTCTTTATGTAATAATCTATGTTTTCTTTTTGTATCTGTCCCTATTCAAATAAACAACAAATAAAATAAATAAATATCCTTTCCCTCCATGAACCATTCAATTTTGCTCAACTCTAGCTGCTTTGCTCAACAATAAATTGTTCCCTTGATAGTGTCTGTCCTCTTACCTACAGGCCAGGACATGCCACACCCTTTAGCCCAAGGCTATCGGAGACACTTTGTGACCACTGTACTTAGCTCAGTGATGCAGAGAGGAAGTGGCGCAAGTCAAAACACCCTGCTGACCTGAGAAAGTATCAATTTCTTCTCTCCACTTTCTCCTCTAGTATATCTGCTGCTAAGGTTGACCTTTTACAATTCAATTCAATTCAAATTCAAAAAATGTATTTCGGGCCACAAATACAATTTTCCATAATACATTTAAATATACATAACAACCGAAAAAGGTGTAGGCTGAAGCCTTTGCTTATTGTGCCTACCCTTTTTACATATTTATCTACTAAGTGTCACTTTTCTCAGTAAATTTGATTCATACATGATAAACAAAACCGTAACATCAGACATTTCACCAATGTGCATAAATAACATTCAGATATTAATACAATAGTTTAAATATTATATACAAACATTATTCATATTGAGGTATATAGTTATGTATCATCCTTTTTTTAAAACATTTTCTTAAATTTGCAAAGTGAACTACACATTTTTAATTCCTTGTCACAATTATTCCATAGGTTTACCCCTTTCACAGATATACATCTATTTTTAATATTTGTTCTTGCCCTTATTTTTTTAAACATGTACATTCCCCTTAGTTTATACTGGCTTTTCTCTTATTTCAAACAACCTCTGAATACAATTTGGAAGTAATTTATTATATACTTTATACATTATCTGCGCAGTGTAAAAATCAACCAAATCAACAAATTTTAAGACATTTTCAATAAATAATATGTTTGTTGGTTCATAATAGTCTACCCTTTTTACGATCCTTATTGCTCTCTTTTGTAACATATATATTGGATTTATGTTGGCTTTATATGTATGACCCCATACCTCCACACAATAAGTAATGTATGGAACTATGAGTGAACAATACCATATATATAATGAGTTTTCATTCAAAATATGTTTTGTTCTATGTAATATTGCAATAGATTTAGACAATTTTGTTTTTACATTATTTATATGTGTTTTCCAACTTAATTTATGATCGATTATAACACCCAGAAATTTATTTTCATACACTCTTTATATTTCCTCATTATTAAGTCTAATTTTAGTTTTAGTAATACATTGCCGATTACTAAATATTATAAACTTTGTTTTACTTAAATTCAATGAAAGTCTATTATCATCAAACCATTTTTTTTAAGACTATCAATTCATTTTCCACTGTATTCAGAAGCTGTTACAAATTTTTACTGGAACAACATAAATTTGTGTCATCTGCAAACAGGACCATTTTTAATACATTAGACACTTTACATATATCATTTATATAAAGTACAAACAATTTTGGGCCTAGCACCGAACCTTGTGGAACCCCACAAGTGACTTTCATTAATTCGGATTTAACATTATTTATTTGTACAAATTAATATCTGTCAGCAAGGTAACTTCTTAACCAAGAGAAGGCTTTTCCTCTTATACCATATCTCTCCAGTTTCATCATTAATAAGCTGTGATCAATGGTGTCAAAAGCTTTTTTTAAATCTAGGAACACCCCCACAGTATAGTCATTATTATCCATTGCAGTGGAAATCTCTTCTACCAGATCCATCACTGCCATTGAGGTTGACCTATTAGTTCTAAAGCCATACTGATGATCTCTCAATAAATTGTGTTTATCTATAAAATTATCAAGCCTACGTACAAATAATTTCTCTAAGATTTTTGAAAACTGGGGAAGCAGAGAAATTGGTCTATAATTGGAAAAGAGATGTCTATCGCCGCTTTTAAAAATAAGAATAACGTTTGCTGTTTTCATATTACTCGGAAATATACTCGTTAAAAAGGACTGATTACAGATATATGTAAATGGTTTTACAATATATTCTATAATTTTTTTTAATAATGACATGTCAATGTCATTACAATCAGTAGAATTTTTATTCTTACAATTATTAACAATGTCAAGTATTTCCTTTTCATCAGCTCCCCTAACAAATATTGATTGGATGTTACTAGGAATATTCACTTCATCTACCCTATCCGCAGTTGTCTGCTCTATAATCTCTTTAGCTAACTTGCATCCAATATTTACAAAATACTCATTAAATTTATTGACAATATCATTCACTTTATTTATAATTTTTGTATCATCATTTACAAAATGATTTGGATAGTCTACTTTTCTAGTACTCTTTTTAATTATACTGTTAAGTACTTTCCATGTTGCTTGAGTATTACTCTTGTACCTCTCCAATATTTTGTGATAATAGTCCTTTTTACTAAATCTTATAATACTTATTCATTTATTTTTATATATCTTATATTTGTTTTCAGCTTGTTTTGTTCTTGTTATGATAAATTTCCTATATAATGCATTCTTCTTTTTACATGCCTTCTCTATTCCCTTAGTAATCCAAGGCTTATCATCGTTTTTGTGCATCTTTAAAACTTTCTTTGACAAACAATGTTTTTCATATTGCCCAATTAGTATGGCCAAAAAAGCATCATAGGCTCTATTAGGATCTTTATTTACATAAACCTCACTCTAGTTTTGTTTCATTAAGTCCTCCCTAAGGGCAGCAATGGCTTCTGGTGTTCTATGGTCAATCATTTTATAATTGTTTGTCCTGTTTTCATATGTTTTGTTTTTTAATTTTTGTAAGATTGCAAAAACTGGAAGATGATCAGTCATATCATTTATAAATAACCCTCCTACTATTTTTCCTCCAATTTCATTTGTATATATATTATTTATCAATGTAGCAGTGTCTGTTGTAATTCTGCTTGGTTTTGTAATCACAGGAAATAGGTTTTTACTATACATTGTGTTAATAAAATCTGTTGTCCTCTTACGTCCATCTGGATTTAACAAATCAATGTTAAAATCTCCACATACAATTTGTACCTTGTTCTCATTCCATTTGTCTAACATACCAACTAAGTTATTCATAAATGTGTCAATACAGATCTTTACCAGATTAAGATCAGTAACACTTCAGATTCCTGCAAACTAAGAAACATTTTATCTTTTCTTCTACATCTCCCCCCACCTCCTCCCACTAATTATCTTACTGCTGATGATTTAACCACTTATACAACTGCTCTCTACCCACATCCCATCTCTGTTCTCCTCTTTTTCTGCTCTCTTTGAGACTGAGTTCTGCAAAGTTCTTCTGTCCTACCAAATGTCTCCTTGACCCTATCCCCTCCCATCTTCTGCAAGCTGTCTCTCCATGAATCTTGCCCGAACTCAAACACAACATCTCTTACAGCTAGAAACTTTCTCAACACATTTAAGAAGTTTTGAGTAGCTCCACTGTTATAAACAACAACTCATAGCCCCAAAGTGGAGGAAACCTACAGACCAGTCTCTCTTCTACCTTTCCTGACTAAAACTCAACCAGGTGTCTGCTTTCTTTCACAGAACCACATACTCAAAAGACATACTGTAAGTCTGGCTTCAAAAAGGACACTCAACAGAGACTGCCGTCTTGTCAGTTGCTGAATCCCTGTGCAAGAGTAACTCCAAATCAAATGTCCGCATTCTCATTGACCTGTCTTCTGCTTTTGACACAGTTAACCACTAGGTCCTCCTGTCCACCCTCTCTGGCCTGGGCCTTACAGTAAATGCACTTAGATTGAGATATACCTTACAGGCAGATCCTCTAAGGTCTCCTGAAAAGGAGAACCACTGGTGTTCCTCAGGGATCAGAGCTTGGACCCTCCTTTTCTCGAGCTTCACAACATTACTTGTAATGAACATTAAGGCACATAACTTTTCCTACCACTGCTACACAGATGCTACATAGCTCTACCTGTCATTCCAGCCTGTCGACCCTATTGTATCAGCTCATATCTCTGCCTGACTTTTGGAGATATTGGCCTGAATGAAGGAAAGCCACCTTTAGCTCAACCTTGCCAAGACACAACTTCTTGTGACTTATCCAAGGTTAAAATAGACATGCAATAATCTGTAAACTAAAACACAAATGAGGATTCAATAATTATGCCTCTTGCAATTATATTACACTGTCTGATATTGAAATTGTATATATTGCCATAAACGACCAAATACATTTAGAGTTCATATAATTGATTATTTGTGTACAAATTTAAATTCCATAAGTGTTTCAAAAAATATGTTGCATATATGAAAGTGGCAATTTTTGCATTTTCAGATTTGCATAGCCTACTGTATTAAGCACTTCAAATTCTAATCACATTTTACTACACAACTTATGGGGTTTTTAAAGTGAAGGTTATTGATACTTTGTATAAACACAGGTTTTTGTGTCTCATTCATAGCACTCAGGGTGAAGATTAAACGCTAGCTGTGATGTATGTGGCATGTGTGCTGTCTGCGGTCCAGCTTATATTGTTACTATGGGATGATGCAACGGCAGCTGTGCCGTTCTCTGAAAAACATAAATATCTTATGCATTGTTGTTTCTAAAACAAGATAAATCAAATTGATCTTGTTTTAAGGAAGTTTTGATATTTTTACAGGAAAACAATATAAAATTATTATTAAGAATATGATTTTTGCTCTAATATCAAAGGTCTTACTAGAAAAAAAAATTATTATGATCTAACATTAATTTTTGTGATAAAAAAATAGGATCGTGTCTGGTAACGTGTGCATGTAAAATGGCTAGTAATAGCATTTTAGCTTAGCATAAAGCTGACAATTTACACAAGGTTTATTTCTATTTCTTCTGCTCTAAACTTACTTCAAACTTACTTCTCTGTCTGCTCATATGAATGTAACACATCATAAGAAAGTGTTTCACTGCTGTTCAAATGCACTTTGGATCAAATCATTTATATGTATAAATGTTTTCCATCTGAAAGGACTAAATATTAAATAAAACAAATGACAATAAAATGCAAGGTTATCTCTTCAGTAATCAAAATACTTTTTGAATGTAACTGTATTCTAATGACCAATTATTTAAATTGTAACTGTAGTGGAATACGTGAATACGTAATCCCGTTACATGTATTCTGTTACTCCCCAACCCTGTCCATAGATTAGGAGCCAAATATGAAAATTATCTCCCTCCTTTTGTGGATTTTGATATTCTCTGTATTGTTAACAGGTCAGAGTTTTCACGATCGTATTGAGCGTGATGGATTATAGCATGATAGAAGATCACTTAAGTACTTTAGAGCTAAATCATTTAAATTTTTGTAAGTAATTAACAGAATTAAAAAATGTATACAAAACTTAACAGGTATCCAATGTAACGCTGATTAATATAACGCTGATGTGTACTAAAATGTGTAGTGGTCATTTTGTCATTTTAAATCGTGGAAATGTGATATCATGTGATCACATCATGATATCTCATATGAATGTCATAATATTAATTTGAAGCCACATATTCATTTAGTCAAGTAATACACAGACATGCCATATGAAGTTTTTCATGATAAAATAGTTTGATTTTCTGTTTGAAGTCATGGTCTCTGTGCCCCCTCTATATGGAGTGAAAACATGTATTAAAAGGTATGAGCCACCATGATGTCTTGTTTATGTACACTAAACAATAGCATCTACATACAGTATATTGTGATTTTTTTAATCTTGCAAATGGTTGCCTCTTTGATTTATTGTGATAAAATTGCTTACTAACCTTTTTCAGTGTCAAATTATAGCCAAGTTTACAACTTTGTTGTCATGGCAATGTATTGTAAACAAAACCTTAAACCCTAAAACGACTATATAAACAACTTTACAACTCAAATAATACATGAGCTGTAACAGAATAATGAATGTACGTGCTTTTATAAAATTATAAGCTTCAAATCTCTGCTTTTAAACCCTCAAAAAATTGGCCCCATTCACAGTGCCTCACTGTAACTCATATTTGTATTTATTTATTTTCTAGGAAAAGGTCTAAATTCATTTTTGTGGTAATCAACTTTATGCCACAAATGCTGTCAATTGAGCTTAACTTGCATTGAACCTTGTATGAAATCTTTTAATTAACCAGTATGAGAGTGATGGTGGAGAGAGGACAAAAATGATGCCTTCACCATGCCAGTCTCAATGCGTCGAAGCATCTATGCTAACAGAAGACCTCAACTCCGGCATGTAGGTTATATTTACCTCTATCCAGATGTTATAGAGAGCTGACGAGCTAAGTGACCTTTTATTAGATTGAGTGTTATGAAAGCCTGATAATAAATACACTGTGGATTGGTTTAAAAGATAAAAATCAAAATGGTCAAATGGCACTCTTTGCTATTCACAATCTACCTGGAAGTCTTTGTAAAAGTGAAGCAGACTGTGAATGCAATGTGGATGAATTGTGGTTGATGATACTCCAGTGGTCACTTCCTGTGGTGTACATGCAAGTTGTGTGTGTTTGTGTGAACCTGTTTGGAGCTGAAGGGGCAGATAGAGTGGGCTATGTTTCCACATACCTTCGTGGGAAGTGGAATTTTGACAAAAGTTGCAAAAAAAAAAAAAAAAGACAGTTTACTCAGTTTAAGATACTCACACAACAAAGCACTGAATTAGATAGTGTCTGTTTTAGATGCAGGAAAAAAAGATATTGCCAACTGTCAAACAAGACAGAGTGCGAGAATTTTACACTAAGTACTTTGACATGTGACTGTGAGTAATCAAATGAATGATAAAGGGAAGTATTCGTTTTAATTTCTCAAATTAAACCTATTTGACTATTTGAAACACATGAAGGAAGCAGTTGAAATGTAAAAGCACAGAGCGTACCGAGACATTTTCACTTGCACTAAACTCCTTAAGAAATCTTGATGGGTTTCATCAAGACTGCAATGAAGCCAACCTGAGGGTCTTTGCAGAAATGATGAGGAATGAAACCTGCAAAGTTGCCTTGCGGTCTAGAGAGGATATTCATAAACAGCTGACTAGAAACTCTTAGATCAGTCTCAAATCATTCAATAATCGGTTGCAAAATAGATCATCTCTGACATGAATTTCAACTGAAAGAAATTAGAACTTATAGGTCTTCATTGTCCATAAATTTAATACAATATTTGAGATAAAAACATGTCATTTGAAATGTTAATAACTCTGGAAATGTTCAACAAAAGATCTGCATAATTTCCTGTAACAAGCAGCCCACAATCACATGCAAATATCAGCTGTGCTGGAAACACCTCACCACACAATATTGCTCTTCTCATTTGGCATTCAAAATCCTACAGTTTTGGTTGAAATCATCAACCTCATTAAAGGTTTCATTGACTGCATTCATTAAACATTATCACTCAGTCAATATGACCATTGTTCACAATAGCACACAATCAGACTTTTTACCCACAGGCTGTTATTGAATAAAATAAATAAATACTTATATTTAATCTATATTTAACCTTTTTTTGATACAGCAGCATATTAGTGTTAACTCAAACTGAAACATCAAATCTTTTTTGTATAACAAATGCACTTATTGCACATGGACAATGATAAATTCTGATCAAAGTCAAATATTTTTTGACAATGACAAGCAGATAAGTTGCACTGCAAAGAATGCAAAGATTCTGATGAAGCACAGGGGAGCTCAGGGTAGACTACCCAGCTGAAAACACCATTAGGAACATCAGCATACCAGCATCCCACGCTGGGGACCAGCATCTGGTCTTTTAAGCAGGGTAGAATGAGTCCAAAAAGAGCATTGATCTCTACCTGAACTTACAATCTAAATTTAATTTCATGATCTAAGTCCTTCCTAAGCATCCCCTAATCTTCACCTTCAGGACCTACATGATCAGTGGATCTTGAAGAGGCCAAAATAATTCTGATGATAGTTGGTGTTGAGCAAATGGGGGTGTGACACATTGACAAACAGCCAGTCGAACTGCTTGAGACGTTGAAGAGAGCCAAGATGACTGCTTACAGTCCACGGCTGCTTGCTCCATGCCAAACAGAAGCCACCTCGATGATCTTCCATGATTGTCCTCTCATTGCCATTTCTCTTAACAAAGACAGTGTGAATAAGAGAGTCTGTGGGATTGCAAGTGCTTGCGATAAACTCCACATGGGAATAAATAAAGTAAAGGCCAGTATCATTGACTTGAAGGTCACCGTTGCTGTACTTGACGGCATCTATGAAGGCCTCACCATATTTCACTTCCCATTTCAGAGTTCTAGATGATTTGCTCTGGTCTGCATGGCCTGTTGAAGAAAAAGAAAGATTCAGGTAAGATATCACACAATTAAAGTTCATAATTTTGTACTTTAAGTACTGTAACATCATGTTTAGGAGTCCTGAAATGGATTGCAGGACAACCTGTTATGAATGTCCATGGTGTTTCTTTGCTGGTAAGTGCTGGTGTTTACCAGTAAAAAATGCAAGAAAACCATCATGGACTTTCCTTTCTTTAACTAAGAAGTCCTGTTGTTTAAGCTACTAATAAGCTTGGTAGGAATACAAACACCAGCATCTCATACTTAACATATGGTCGTGACCAGCATTGCAGGTCTCTCCAACATGGTGGAGAAATGTGCATGTGTTTATTTTTTGGGTGCAAAAAAGTGCACCAGACTTACCTATTAGGTGTGCAGCTGCCTTTTGTTTGGTCTTGTCCAACTCTGCTGGTTTTAGGCCTGTTGAATGGCATAGCATTGCTAGTTAGGTTTTCATGCTTAACGGTGTAAGATAGGAAGATTTAGAACAGGAACAAACTGATGAACAGATAGTGTTATATAACTCACCAACTTGTCTCTGCGGAGCAAAGCTCTGAATTTGTGTGGGAATTTCCTACAATAAAGTTAAAAAAAAAAGAGTCACATTATATAATGCTGAAGCAATGCATTCAAACATATGCACACACAAATGTATACAGGAATTTATCATCTTCCTGCAGATGTAGATGTAGATACTGTATACCTATTGCTAGTTGACCTTTAGCTGCTGAGAAAGAGGAGCTTGTGTCTGACTGCTCTGGTTGAAGTACAGGATATCCTGTAGCCTGTAGCCTTTGACTGTTGACCACATTGTTTTTTTGCCGTGTGCATGTCAAAATGAAAACTAATATAACCTACACTGGGTCACTGTATAGACATTTATACTATATATCATCCATCCATCCATCCATCCAGAATAAAATAGAAGTACTTATAAATGGCAATAAAATGAATCCAGTAGCTCTTACCTGTGTCAGCCTTTCAAATTCAGCCCGCAACCTCAGTATCTGGTAGGCTCCCAGTCCAAGGGCTGCAAAAACCAACAGGAGTATCGAAGCCAGTATCCATGTGATCCCGACATTCATTCCCCCACAGCCCCTTCTCTTCTCCTCAGCTCGGGCTGGGGGAAATGTCCAGCAGGGTACCAGAACTGGATCTCTCCGTCCATGCACCTGCTCGTGGTAATACTGATGCTGTTTAGGAAAACCTCCACCAGAATCCACCGTAAACACTGGAGGAGACGTGTGGTCAAAGTCACCGTTCATGTTTGCACTGCTCATAGAAGTGTGTGAGGGTGTTAGTGATGAGAGAGTATTTCTTGAGAAGTTGTTGCAGAACATCAGTTTTTAAAGTCCTGCATTGTGGTTAAGACATCCCTCCCACTCACACACACACACACACACTCATACACTCTGTCTATCTCACTCACTCTCTGATTCTTTCTTTTCCTTTCCGTAGAGTTTTATGAATATCTATACAGCTTTCTGGTTTAGTGTATGAGGATATGCATACATTTGTGGTGAAAAAAAAATCGTAATACTTTGAAAGTGGTATAGTGGTATCATAATGGACAGGAAACCATTTGTCATGAGTCTTTAGTGCTCTTTCAGTTATTAGTAACCTAAGCATAATATCTTAATCCATTCACCAGGACTAAAGTTTAGTCTGATAATTTGATCAAAGCCTAAACGTTGATCCAACAATGAGCTACTGTACACATTTAAAAAAGGCTTATTTTAAAAGTGAAGAGTGAAATGTATGTATTACTACTTCATAATTCAGAAAACAGATTGCCCACCCTAAACTCACACCATTAAATGTTGCTCTGTTGAGCCAGACTGGATGCTCAAATTAATGTCTTACTTTTGAATGGCTTACTTACAGTTGTTTCTACATGTTAAGTTGGGATAGGATAAAGTACTTTAACATTGAAAAAATTACACATATTTCCGTTTAATAATCTATTTAGGAATTATATCAAACTTCTTTAAAGGAATATTTTGGATTCAATACAAGTTAAGCTCAATTGACAGCATTTGTGGCAACATATTGATTACCACATACATATAGACTTGTTCCTCTTAAAAGTGCAAAAATCTGGATTTAAAGTAATATTAATTGTGACATGGTCTTCTTTGTCAAACCCACCCCTAAATCACACCTGTGTTGTGGAAATGAACTTGCAACGTCGAATAAACAAGCAAGGATGCATCTATAAATCCTTCAGTATCCCTGCTAGCGGTCAATATTACTGTGTTTTCAGATGGCTCTTTGTTATTTCTGATTGGTCAATCACAGCATTCTGCATTTTTTGAATAATAGTGTATCATATTTATATATATATATATATATATATATATATATATATATATATATATATATATATATATATATATAGAATACTGAATTGTAATCTTGTGACAGTGGCGGGCTAGCATATGGCATATTTTATAATAATTGAAATATGGACATCATTTTCTATATGTGCCGATATGATATAAAAGGGAGCGATTAAAGCACTGTTCTCAGTGTGGAAGCAGAATGCATTTTAAGAAGCATTTTGGATGCAATAAAACTAAACTGAATTGAAAGTATTTTAAAGCCTCAACAACTTAGTCTCAGTAATCAAATGTAAAATATTTAACTGTATATAGAATGTTCCATCACACATGATGTGCTCCATTTAAAGATGTTTGGTAATGTTGAATGTTTGTAAACTGATTCAGCAGAAAATAAGAGTTTCATGGAGCCCAATCTCTCATACAGCTAACAACCAGAAGCCACCACATGAAACAGTCTGTCAGAGTGTTATATGTGTGGCTCATTCGATCTTGCAGCCTGCATTCTCAGGGTCTGCATGAGCATGGCAAGGGCTTTGAGAGTTTAGTGAGCAGTGTGGTTAAAACCAAGCGAGGCAGAAAAGGCATCACTTTAACCCCTCACCCTGCAACACACCTTCTTCTATGTAATCTGCCACCAGGCCTTCCTGGAAAATTCTGCTTTGTCATCGGCGGCTTAGCCTGGCTTTCATATAACCTTTTCTCAATGGTTTATAACCTATCAATAATGCACATGCTGTTCATGAGAAATACCTTTGAAATGTATCGAAATCAATGCATAATACAGACAGTACCTACTACAGTATTAGTTCCACTTTCCAACTTTTGGGGCCCTTGGGTACATGTAGGCTACCTTTTCGTCACTGGTGTACACTTGTGGGTTTCCATCTGATCAACCATCTGTGCAAAGACGCTTAAAAAATTACAAAAATGGAACATGTTGATGATATGTGCTGATGGTGTGAATGTCGGTAATTGCGAAGAATTTTCATTAAATGTTGGAAAAGTTTGATTTGTTTGGTTAACATAAATGCACTTTTTTATGTTTGTTTGGTGTTACATTTTCTACCCACAACTAACCAATCCAGCCAAAGATTTTTGTTTCGTATGATAAAGTCTAGATTTGCATCTGGAATGTGTTAAAAACTAGCACAATCTGTTGTTCACTTGAATTAATACAACATATTTCCACTCAGAAATCAGATCAGAAAGTGTATGGAAATGGTTTTCTACTTCCATAAAGTTCATTTATTATCTGTACCAAAGCAGAAATGGTTTAGACTAAAGTGTTTAACAAATAAAAGTTAATATATAATTAACTGCATTGATCATTTATGATTTCTTTTATGATAATTTTATTTGCATCAAGATTGTACATAGTCATCACAATCATGTGACCACAGGCAAAAGTTACAACAGGTCAGCTTACCTAATATTCTGCCATAATATCAAATGAGACATAACCATATTAAATGTAGGTATATAAATGCAGTGTGTTATGGCTATAAGTGTCATTTGATGTTATGTTGATATATTGGGTAAGCCATCCAGGTATATATATAATACACCAACATAATATATATATATACACACATACGTATACATGAGGACAGTCACAATAGCGCAATATATTCCTCATTTGTAAGTTGTTTTGTATAAAAGTGACTGCTGAATGTAAAAATTTAAATGTATACCCATTTGCTGAGGAAAGCCCCCAAAATAAAGATAATATAATCATTGAACTTAAACCTGCAGTTGACACAGACACCTGTTCTCACATGATGCCTTCCCATGATGCACTATTTTTTTCATTATATTGTCTGCAACTAACAATTATTTCTGTATTGCCTTATTTAGCATTTTCCATTATAATACCGTGATATACATCACCTGAAGCGGTTTGGAAAGTTTATAGTGTCATCACGTTATGTTAAATGAGATCAAAAGACTATTCAACAACGAAAATTTTTGTTGGCCATTTTTTATTGTCGACGTTGTCGATAACGTTGACTAATCGTTTCAGGCCTAATGTACATATGCCTCAGATGGATGCTTTTGGAGCATTTCACTTGTTTTCAGTATTACAAGCTCAACTTAAAAATAATATTATTAAATCTTAAATCCCCTGCTGTAAAACGCATCCTGGCTCTCATTATGTGGCTGCACTGCTTGTGAGGTCTGTTGAGGTGCGCCGACTGCCCCCTGCTGACTTCGCTTATAAAAACATGTAATTACATGTACTTTAAGCTTAAATCGCTATGATGGTTTGAAAATAATCCAAATATGTACTTTTATTACAGAATTTGGGTATGGGTAAGGATTACTTTTTTATATAATCACACTAAATGAATATTCTACATCAATAGCCCTAATATATTCATATATACATATATATATATATATATATATATATATATATATACATATATATATATATATATATACATATACATATATATATATATAACATAAAATATAATGCAAGTGTAATTTATGACACACTTATGTCATATCCAATTATTACATGAGTATTGTGGGAAATTTAGCAAATAATACAACAAGCTTAGCATTTTCTAGGGCATCGGAATGTAACAGATAACAAAACCAAAAACCTTTCATTGTAAATTCCGCATAGGAAATATTTGCTTCATTGACAACTGACGTCTATTGTAGCTACATCAGCTGCATCAAACGGCAGGTTTCCCTGCCTCACCTCACAGAAATCCTCTCTGCCGAATAATCAAATGTAACCAAAGTTGCTAGATGTCACACATACACACAGACCCTGAATGAATAAGACTCATCTCATCCACCACTGTTGCTTTGTAAAAGTAGTCCGTTCAGTTTCCCAGAAGTGTTGCATGCTAAGAAAATCTCATTGCTGATGTAGTCATGAGGGGTTTTGGGGTCGAACTGTGGGCTGCAGCGCTGCACAAAGCCCCAGTTCTGTTACCAAACTGTTGGAAAAATTGCATACCTTTTTAGTGAACACACATATTTTGTCTCTCTCTCGCTGACTCAGGATCTCTGTAAATACTGTGACTTTATAGCGTTGCAGTCATATTAATCAGAGCTGTTGTGGTGTAACCCTTTTCCTACATAGCAGACTTGAATATATGTCAATCTGAAACTTTGGGGTTTGTCTCAACACCCATACTGAAATTGTCTCTTTATATACACTTATGTAACTGATAACTGTTCCTACTATTTTATTAAGTAATCAGTAATGTCTTATTCAGAGTTCTGCTCTAACCACAGCTCAGCAGAGACTCTAACATTCACAGTCAGAGATGGATTAAAACTAGGTTAAGACAAGAGCATAAACATATATGTAATGTACAGCATTCAAATTTCATGCACCAAACCTGAAAACATTTTAAATACAGTTTGAATTTCAAAAATGTAATTTGTCTGCAGCACTATGGATAACAGAATAAACAAATGTAAAAAACATCAACTTTAAATTCTGTCATCGCATAACTTCAGAAGACTTGGAATATAGCACAAATCGAATGGACCAGTTTTATGATACTTTTGTGTTCTTTTTTTAAGCTTTAAAGCCTCAGTACCCATTCATTTTAACTGGAAAAACATCCAGTACAATGCTAGAACATTCAAAATGTTGTGTTCCACTGAGGAAAGAAAGTCATACAGGCAGGTGATGACTTAATGAGAAGCAAACGATGACAGATTTTTCACTTTTGGATGAACTAATTTTCAACTAAGCATCTATATCAATTAATGAGCAGAATAAAATTTCAAATTCAAGTCAACTAGATCTCCTCATCTGAAGAGGACGAGTAGCAGCCGAGTCCCAGTACATGTTCAGTTTTACTCGGGTCTGTGCCAGCATTGGAAGACTGACTTGTTGCTTCTTTTGCTGCTTTCTGAACTAGTGGGAGGCTGGAAAGATTGGGCAGACCATTGAGCAGCACTCGTGCCAGTGTGCCAGTGTCCTGCTGCTGCCCGGCCAGAGCCACATGTGAACTGGCTACGGCCACAGCCAGCCGGGACTGATCAAAGCACAGTGGAAGGTCCTGGTTTGGGGGATCAGTGGTTTGGGTGGTGATGTGAGTCGACGGCGTGTGTAGTTCTTGTACTTGAGTCAGGGATGTTTGATTTCCTGCTGCCTCTGGGCCTGCGCAAACATTAACATCCTCATCTTCTCTGCTATGGTCGCTGGAGGTAAAGAGGCACAGTTTTTGGGCTAAAAAAAAGAGAGACAGAACAATGTTGATTTGATTATCAAATGCAAAATTAAAATACTTTAAAAGTATGGGTGCCAAAATTTTGAAGCTCCAAAATCCACATAAATGTACTCCAGATGACTCCAGTGGTTGAATCCAAATCTTCTGAAATAATCTGATCGGTGTGGGTGAGAAACAGATACATTTTTAAGTCCTTTTTACTATAAATTATCCTCCCTGCTCAGCCAATCTCTACTTTAACATTCTCCTACTTCTGTTTTTGGTGATTTACATCCTTCTTGCATATTGCCCCATACTGTGCAGGGATTAGAATTTTTGATAAAAAAGTGACTTAAATATTGATCTGTTTCTCACCCACACCTATCATATTGTGTCTGAACACATGGATTTAAACACTGGAGTCTTATGGATTACTTTTATGCTCCCTTTATGTTCATTTTGGAGTTTTAAAATTTTGGCACCCATTCACTTGCATTGTATGGACCAACAGATCTGAAATATTTTTTAAAAATCTTCATTTGTGTTCAGCAGAAGAAAGGGAGTCATACACATCTGGGATGGCATGAGGGGGAGTAAATGATGAGATAATTTTAATTTTTGGGTGAACTATCCATTTAAGTGTTTTTCTTTTTCATTTTCATGTATTGATGTAGAATGAGGTCAACTATTTTGATATTGTTTTTTTGTCTGTGTTTGTCTATAAAATCTTGTTATAAATGAGCAGTACTGGTATTACAAATGTAGTGGAGTAAGAAACCCTTTTTTCTTTCAAAGGACTCTCAGTAGGTGCCTTAAAACAGAATGGCATTCAAAAACTGACTATGAAGAAATATTAATAAGGCAACTGACTAGTGTTTTGATTGATGATTGGTTCCTGTCTCTTCTTGGTGTATGCTCGGGGTTTCCAAGGTGTGTGTTTGCAGGTGGGGTCCAGGGAGCGCAGCTTTTTCAGGTAACGTTTGTATTCTCTCTCGAGCTCCTCAATATGCAGATGGAACTCATTTATCTTCCTCTCTGGGTAGTGAGACAACTGCGACTGCTGTTAAATACAGATGCACAAATATAACAGGACATACAGATACTAATATCAGAGTTCCAAAACTTTTGGAAGATTTGAAATGTCTGGGACTTTTATAGTTTTGATATCCAGGCCTGGAAATTGAAGGAATTGTTCGCCCCAAAATGACAAATCTGTCATCATTTACTCACCCATATATTGTTCCAAACCCATATGACCTGTATAAGGGACCAATAGCCTCAGTCACCTTTAACTTACATTGCATCTCTTTTCCATACAATGAAACTAAAAGGTGACCGAGCCAGTCAGTTCCTCACATTTTACCTAAAATCTCCTTTAGTTTTCCATGGAATAAAGTAAGTTATTCAGGTTTAGAATGACTTAAATTACAGAACTGTAATTTTAGGCTGAACTAATGTTTCTATGGAAATGAATAAGAATTCCTTTTTAACATCACCCTGCCCAGAGACAGCAGATGAAAATGAGCTAATTTAGCTTAATCTGGCACATTTACATAGACATGACATGAATGAATGTGTATTGTCTCTGATTGAATAAATGAATAAAAAAACATACAAATATATAATCTTAAAATATGATCAAAATGTCAGAGAATATACTATAGTGAATATATTTTTGTTCTAGTTATGCTCAGCTCTAAAATATTTCATTGGATAGAAACTGCTCCTTATAAATTATTTCAAAAATACTTATTCAATGATCACAAATGACTGGATAAGTCATGGAAATTCTCTGGTCAAAAGTGGAAACCCTGTAATATGAAACACAATTTATTTCTGAATGTACATTATCATGTTTGCTTATTTGTTAGCTTTATTTATTAGACTGTTTGCTTGTACCATTTAGTCTAAACACAGATGCATTCTTACATTTATTCATTTAGCAGATGATTGTTTTTGATTTACCTTTGTACATTTTCATTTGCAACAGTGTTATTAGCTGAAGAACCTGTTTGGTCACACTTTATATTAGGTTGCCTTAACTACTATGTACTAACAATAAATACATAGTTTACTGTGTAACTACATGTTCTGCTAAATGCCCATATTTGCTGCTACTGAGGTTGAGGTATGGGTAGGGTTAGGATTAAGTTTTGGGGTAAAGTTAACAATGTAACTACAAATGTAATTACAATGCAACAATATGTATGTACATAATAAGTACATTGTATCAAATGATTATGTACACAGTAGTTAAGGCCACATAATAACAAAGTGAGTCCCCTATTCTATTCTCACTATCAATTTCAATAAAAAAAAGGAATTTGCTATTAAACACCCTTATTTATGTATAAAAGTAAATAATAAATTAAAGCATGCTTCCTTTAAGAGTTTCTCATTTAAGTGAACACTGCACGTTTTTAAGCACCCTATGAAATCAGTTTTATTTATTTTTTCTAAATTCTGTTTCCGTTTCATGTTTGAAAGTTGAATCAATTTCATCAATCATCAAAATGGTGTGTAATAAACTGAACATAGAACAATTATTTTTCATCATACCATTGTATCAAATGTGTTGATGACGATCTTGATGGTGCCGGGTTGGCTACCTCGGTGTAGAGTGCTCCTATTCTTTAGATTTGAAAGGCCCAATCTCACACACCACACCCGCTCTGACGTTCACTTCACAAACATCAACACCTCCTGCAACCCCCCTCCTCCCTCCTCCTGCTACTGAACCTGCACTGAAGATATGTGAAGAGGAAGTCTGTCATGTCTTGCTAAAATAAAAGACAAGGAAAGCACACTTTTCACCTGCGTGTCATAGATCCTGTGCTAACCAGCTGCCCCCATCTTCACACTGATTTTCAATAGATCACTGGAGCAGTGTGAAATCCCATGCCGCTTCAAACGCTCAATCATCATTCCTGTCCCAAAGAATCTATATGTCTTCCCACATCAATCTGTCAGTGGATTACCAGCTTTCTGACGGACAGGCAGCAACTAGTGAGACAGGGGAAATTCACATCCAGCACCTGTTCGATCAGCACTGGTGCCCCCCAGGGATGTGTGCTCTCCTCCCTCTACACCAATGACTGCATCGCCAAGGACCCCTTCTGTCAAGCTCCTGAAGTTTGCAGATGACACCATTGCCATCGGCCTCATCCGAGATGATGATGAGTCTGCATACAGAAGGGAGGTTAAACAACTGGTTGTCTGGTTCAGTCAAAACAACGTGGAGCTGAACACGCTCAAAACAGTGGAG
This sequence comes from Xyrauchen texanus, assembly GCF_025860055.1. NCBI lineage: Eukaryota > Metazoa > Chordata > Actinopteri > Cypriniformes > Catostomidae > Xyrauchen > Xyrauchen texanus. The sequence continues at coordinate 13,948,389 of NC_068305.1, forward strand.
ATGAATGTTGACTTTAGGAGGTACATCCCAACACTGTCCCCCCTCACCATTCTAAACAGCTCTGTGGCAGCAGTGGAGTCATTCAGGTTCCTGGGCACTACCATCTCACAGGACCTGAAGTGGGAGACCCACAATGCCCAGCAGAGTTTGTTCTTCCTTCATCAGTTGAGGAAGTTCAACCTTCCACAGGCACTGCTGATCCAGTTCTACTCAGCAGTCATTGAGTCTGTCCTAAGCACTTCAATAACTGTCTGGTTTGTTTCAGCGACAAAATCAGACATCAGAAGACTATAGAGGACCGTTCGGACTGCTGAGAGGATTATTGGTTGCCCTCTGCCCTCCTTTCAAGAACTATACACTTCCAGAGTGAGGAAAAAGGCTGGAAAAATCACTCTGGACCCCACTCACCCTGCCCACTACCTTTTTGAACTGTTGCCTTCTGGCCAACGCTGCAGAGCTCTGAGCACCAGAACCTTCAGGCACAGGAGCAGTTTTTCCCTCAGGCTATCCATCTCATGAACAGTTAAAACTGCCACATTGAGCAATAATTATGTGCAATTCACAGTCTAGTCTTTTTTATACTTATCCAACACATCCAACCTCTTCTGCCAATAAATTCCATTGTACTGTATATAACAGATTTGTATTTAGATGTGCACTACGTTTGTGTATGCATATATATACATACATACATTGGAACACCTAACCAAGAAGCTCTAGCGCCCAAAGGTTAACGGATGTAGAAAGAAAGTCCCGCCTTACAGCTAAAAGTGCACCTTTTAGATGCAGACATAGCCTGTCAATCAACTCAAGAACGCGCATGCACATTAGCTATACAATCCGGGAAAAATTGCGCGTTTTGACGTAAAATGAGGTAAAGAAGCATAATATATAATTCCAATATTATCATTTTATTGCTGAAATTTGAAATATGTTATTTGATCGTAATCTTGACGAACTGTTTTGGAGATTCTGGTCTATCTCCATTCAAGCAGATAGGAGCTGCACTGTCATGACTGGAAATGGTTTACCGAGAGCGATCCAAAGATGGCCGACAGTGAACTGACTTGCTAGAAAGACTTTGGTGTCACTGACGCGTTAATAAACAGCATTTGTAGCAACATTCGTGCACTGCACTTCAGTAACTCTTGTTTCGTTAAACGGCTCAATAGTGTATTCACCGGCAGATTGTACCATCTTCCTTCTTATTTGATTTTGTTGACAGTGTGCATGAACAGCAGTACCTGTAGATAATACTCGATTTCACTCTTGATGCTGGGGATCCACTTCTTCAGCGCTGCCACCGAATTTAACGTTGCCTGCAGGTAAAAAAAAATAAAAAAATTCAAACCATTAACAAAAGGTGGATATTTGTAGCGAGCTGACTCATTGAAACAATAAGACATCTTCTCACAAGTTTTGGCCTTGGTTCGTGGACATCTTTAATACGACCCTCTGGAAAAAGAAGCAACAGACGGGAGAGTATTATTTTTTTCTCTAATATCAATTTAGGCAGAGAATGCTGTATCAGGACGACTCACAAAACGCCTTACAAAAGGACATTTATAGCAATCGTATTTTCTGTCGTTTCATTTTAGGATCAGTTCACTTTTTAATAACCACTAAGACTGGTTCTCTTACCCTCTCTCTCTTTCTGAAGCCAAAGTCGATTCAATCTTCCCAACTGCTTCTCTTCGTTCCTCGCCATTCCACTCGCTCTTCCGGCAACAAGGAGTCACGTGACATGGTATTTGCAATCTACGTCCGGGTTCAATACAAATTAAGCTAACAGCATTTGTGGCACAATGTTAATACAACAAAAATTATCGTTGTAAGTGCCTCACTGTAACCTTAATTTTTGCTTTCATTTATTTAATGAAAGGCGAGTCGAAATTAACTTTTTTAGTAATCAACTGTATGCTACAAATGCTGAATAAGCTTAACTTGTATTGGACCCGGAATATCCCTTTAACCCCATATAAGGGCTGAAGGACTTGTTTATATCAGGTTATAAACATTTATGTCAGTTTTATAAATATTCACATATAAACTATCAGCTCATCTACAGCTCCGTGTTCACCTAATCTTGACAATTGCATTTATTTTCCCGTTTTTTACACGAACGGAACCCAAAGCTTCCCAAATGCTGTGTTTGATTGACACCTGGTGGAAAAAACATTAATTGTTATATGCTTTATTAGGATCAATGTTAAATATACATTACTACAATAAAGAGTTGTACAAACTACAAAGTAAAATGTTCAAAGTAAAATACATTTCTGAGCTGGAGTTTCAGACATCTACTTTGTATAGTCATTTTAAAACAGCATGGTAACATTGTTTATTAGTAGCAGGGTTCTACAACATTCAGCATGTTTTAAAAAAAATTGGATTCCTGAATTTGAATTGAATTTAAATTGATGTAGCGTACGAGATGCTGAATAGTAATATTCAGTAGAATTAAATTCAAAGAAATACATACAACCTGTAAACATGTTATCCCATAGGCGTTCTACCTGTTTAGTGATTTTTATTTAACAATGAACATCTTCTTCTTTAACAGGGTGCTTATGTTCTGGTGGGCCTGTGTATCTCCTGCCTCTGCTACTTGGAGGGCCGTTTTATTCACATTATTTTTTGTCTGTAGGTTCGCTCGCTCTCCCTGCATCCAGTTCACCAGTCTCAGCACTGCTCCCACATGTCCAGCACGACATGCGCAGTGCAACGAAGTATCTTTATTGTTATCCAGGGCGTTGATCTTGGCACCCTTCTCCAGTAGAAGATCCACCAGCAGCTCGTGCCCATGCTCTGCGGCTAAATGTAGAGGAGTCCTCCTCCACACATTCTTATCATCTACATTCTTGCTCTTAGCAGATGCAAGAAGAACAGTGGCTGTTCTCTCCTTCCCGTTTCTAGCAGCGTAATGCAGTGGGGAAAAGCCATCCATGTCCTTTGCTCTAACTTTTGCTTTACTGGCCAGCAGGGCTGAAACTGCCTCCGTGTGTCCTTCCATTGCAGCTAGGTGTAGCGGAGTCTTTTTCTCTTTCTCAGTCACACTGGCATCACTCCCAGCTGCGATCAGCAGCTGTATGATGCCCACCCCACCATGTGAAGCTGCCCAGTGCAGGGCTGATCTTCCCTGTTTGTCTTTGACATGAATGTCAGCCTTGCTCTCCAGAAGTTGGGTGACAGCTTCTGTGTTGCCACTCTGGCTTGCAAAGTGCAGGGCGGTGAGCCCATCCTGGGTGACAGAGTTAATTTGAGCCCCCATACGCAGCAAAAGCGCCATCAAAGCTGGCTGGTTATGTGATGCACTTAGATGCAGAGGGGTCTGGTCCTTAGGGCCATTGATATTGGGGTCTATGCCCTTATCCAGTAATATCTGGAGTTAAATAGAAGATTTCACAGCTTTTAAAATAAGTATGACCTAAAAGGTACCTAAAAGTGACATTTAAAAGTGACACTTGACATTTCTTGTGCAGTGATGTCTGTATTATAGCATTCAGATCTAAGGCCATCTTATTATTGTAATTGTCTGCTATAAATATTATTTAGATTTGATTACTAGCTCTAAAAAACAATAAATAGTGTGATATACAAATTATATATATTTTTTAAGTAATCCACAACAAATTACTAATTACTTACCTAAAATTGAAATCATATATGCTACTTATAATTAACTAATAAACTAATTACTTTAGTTTTAAGTTACTTTTATACAGAAAAGTTTTAGATTTTTTAGCCAAGGAATTCAAAATAATATCTATATACACTCACCTAAAGGATTATTAGGAACACCATACTAATACTGTGTTTGACCCTCTTTCGCCTTCAGAACTGCCTTAATTCTACGTGGCATTTATTCAACAAGGTGCTGAAAGCATTCTTTAGAAATGTTGGCCCATATTGATAGGATAGCATCTTGCAGTTGATGGAGATTTGTGGGATGCACATCCAGGGCACGAAGCTCCCGTTCCACCACATCCCAAAGATGCTCTATTGGGTTGAGATCTGGTGACTGTGGGGGCCATTTTAGTACAGTAAACTCATTGTCATGTTCAAGAAACCAATTTGAAATGATTCGAGCTTTGTGTGCATTATCCTGCTGGAAGTAGCCATCAGAGGATGGGTACATGATGGCCATAAAGGGATGGACATGGTCAGAAACAATGCTCAGGTAGGCCGTGGCATTTAAACGATGCCCAATTGGCACTAAGGGGCCTAAAGTGTGCCAAGAAAACATCCCCCACACCATTACACCACCACCACCAGCCTGCACAGTGGTAACAAGGCATGATGGATCCTTGTTCTCATTATGTTTACGCCAAATTCTGACTCTACCATCTGAATGTCTCAACAGAAATCGAGACTCATCAGACCAGGCAACATTTTTCCAGTCTTCAACTGTCCAATTTTGGTGAGCTCTTGCAAATTGTAGCCTCTTTTTCCTATTTGTAGTGGAGATGAGTGGTACCCGGTGGGGTCTTCTGCTGTTGTAGCCCATCCGCCTCAAGGTTGTGCGTGTTGTGGCTTCACAAATGCTTTGCTGCATACCTCGGTTGTAACGAGTGGTTATTTCAGGCAAAGTTGCTCTTCTATCAGCTTGAATCAGTCGGCCGATTCTCCTCTGACCTCTAACATCAACAAGGCATTTTCGCCCACAGGACTGCCGCATATTGGATGTTTTTCCCTTTTCACACCATTCTTTGTAAACCCTAGAAAATGGTTGTGCGTGAAAATCCCAGTAACTGAGCAGATTGTGAAATACTCAGACCGGCCCGTCTGGCACCAACAACCATGCCACGCTCAAAATTGCTTAAATCACCTTTCTTTCCCATTCTGACATTCAGTTTGGAGTTCAGGAGATTGTCTTGACCAGGACCACACCCCTAAATGCATTGAAGCAACTGCCATGTGATTGGTTGATTAGCTAATGCATTAGTGAGAAATTGAACAGGTGTTCCTAATAATCCTTTAGGTGAGTGTATGTCCGACTTGTTCATTGTCACACTTAAAGGAATAGTTCACCCAAAAATTAAAATTATCTCATCATTTACTCCCCCTCATGCCATCCTAGATGTGTTTGACTTTCTTTCATCTGCTGAACTCAAATGAAGATTTTTAGAAGAATTTCTCAACTTTTTTGGTCCATACAATGCAAGTAAATGGGTGCCAACATTTTTAAATTCCAAGACTCACGTAAGTCAGCATAAAAGTAACCCATAAGACTCCAGTGGTTAAATCCATATCTTCAGAAGTAATATGATAGGTTTGGGTGAGAAACAGATCAATATTTAACTATATTTTTAACTATTAATTCTCTGTCAATCTTCACTTTATCTTTCACATTCTTCTTCTTGTCTTTTTGGTGATTCACATTATTCATTCATATCGCCCCCTACTGGGCAGGGAGAGAAGAATTTCTAACAAAAAGAACTTAAATATTTATGTTTCTCACCCACACCTATCACATCACTTCTGAAAATATGGATTAAAACACTGGAATGGTATGGATTACTTTTATGATGCCTTTATGTGCTTTTTGGAGTGTCAACATTTCGGCACCCGTTTGCTTGCATTGTACTGACCAACAGAGCTAAAATATTCGTCTAAAAAAAAAAAAAACTTCTTTCTTTCTTCATTCTTCTGAAGAAAAAAAGTCAAACATATCTGGGATGGCATGAGGGTGAGTAAATGATGACAGAATTTTCATATTTGTATGAACTACAACTTTAAGCCATACATTCATCACCACATTTTTCTCCCTTAGAATGACAATTCAGCAGACAGACAGACCAACATAATTAATATTTCAAATGTATTCTACATAAACATTATTTTTGAAATATGTGTAACTCATGTTGTGTACTTAAGAGTAATTTACTTAATAAAAAATCAGTAACTGTAATCTGAAATTAATTGAATGTAAAAATGTTTTTATAATTGTAGCAAAAATGCAATGCTAGGCATTAGTGATGAAATGTTTTAGATGACCTATTCCAAATAATTTTCAGCTGTTTTCTGTACCGTTTGATTATATATATATATATATATATATATATATATATATATATATATAAAAGAAAACTCATGGTATAGTAAAAATACTACATGATGTAGAAATGCTCCTTTTTATTACTTACATTATACTAGTAAATATCTAATCAATTAATCCTCTTTAGTTTTAAACAGTCAAAAATCTAAACTGTTCATGAATTTAGTCTTTCTGCTTATGACATTTTTTTCTTTTGTGTGTTGAATTATGTTGTGAATTCAAAACGTCCAAATGCCCAGAGTTGCAATTTTGCTATTTTATAAAACAAAATATGCATAAAAATCCTACATTTTATAACCAGTTGTTTCCTAAAAACACTTTCAAGGAGGAGAAGAAAAAAAAAACATCATCAATATCAATGCTTGGCTCTCTGAGGGTAAAATATGATAAAATATTTGTTTATAAGATCTACTTAATTTAGCAGTAGAAATGCTGTGGAGGAATCCATTTGCATTCTACTGCCAAGCTGCCATTTACCTGAGCTATTTGCAAGCTGCCACTCTGAATAGCCAGGTGAAGACCAGAGATCTGGTTTGGCAGTCTCTCGTCCAGTCTGGCCTTTTTTGCGACCAGCACTTTGAAGGTCTCTATGTTTCCCAGCTCTGCGGCTAGAAGCATAGGTGTGTATCCAAACTCATTACAACTATTAACATCTGCACCATGATCAACAAGCGCAGCTACAACCCTGTCAGAGTTCCTCTGTACCGCTTTAAAAAGAGCTGAGTTTATGTCATTCTGAGACATAGATTTCTGGACATACTGCAAAAACAGAGACAACACTGACTTCCTGTTAAGCTCAAAGGCAGCATCCACGATCACAGAATCCACCTGGGCTCCAGCCTTCAACAACACAGCAGTGGTTTTCTCATTTCCGTGGCTAACTGCGTGATAGAGTGCCGTCTTCCTTAGGCTATCTCTTGTATCTACTAAAGCTCCATTACGCAGAAGAGCCTCTGCCAATGTTGCGTCGTCCTGTATGGCAGCCATGTGTAGAACCGTTGTCTGATTCTGGACGTTTTTCTTCTCCTCATGCACTAAAGCTTTGACCGTTCTCTCATGTCCTTTTTGTGCAGCCAGATGCATGGGAGTCTTTGAAGCTTGGTCTTTAGCATGGATATCAGCCCCAGCTTTTGCAAGGGCCAGAGCAACAGCAGTGTGTCCCCTTTCTGAAGCTCTGTGTAGGGCAGTACGGCCCTCCCTGTCCTTTAAGGTCAGTTTTGCCCCCTGTCTGAGAAGAAAGTATACAATGGCCTCTTTGCCGTATTCAGCAGCAGAGTGTAGAAGGGTATCACCTGAAGAGTGAGCACCATTGACATCCATATCTTTGATAAGGTCCTGCAGCAGATAGAGATCACCTGTGGATACACCTTTGAGGATGGCATCATGATCATTTACAGGTTTGGGGATATGGGGGGGAGATTCAATGGAAGACGTTGCCTCATTCGTTATAGCCTTCGGATGACTTCTCTCAGGGTTGAGTTCTCGGTTTGGTTTTGAGTATTTAACAAGACCTTGCTTGTCTTTCTCCAGCAGATATCCAATTAGCTGCCTCCGGGCATCTTTAATGCCCTCATTAACCCCACCCACATAAGTTCTCATGTGCTGATAAAGGTCAGGTTCCACTTTTTTTAGACAAGGGTAGAAGAAGATGCGGCAGGCACGCTCTCCTCTTGAGATCAAGATGTTTAACATCCTGGAGTTCTTCTCCTCTCGTGCTGTGATGCTAGACATCAGGGATCGACTGTCAGGTTGAAGAACTCCATTTGCAATGAGGAGGTCCAGCAAATCCTCTGGATTGGAAATTCCACTAACCAGCTCATTTTTCTTTGTCCGAATCACCTCAATCGCATAGGGATTGGTAAAGCTGGTTGAACCCATGTCATCCTCTGAATGTCTGGCTATGGATTTAATATGGTCCCAAGCTCTAAAGGAAAGCTGCAAGCTTCTGTAGGCAGCTAAAATGTTGGAACGTGAATTGAATGTTCTCTACTTTGTTACTTATCACTAAGAACAAATAGTCTCTTAGCAACAAGATATTGCGTAAACAATGGTAAAAATGAACATTACATTTTGAAACTTTTAAAAATGCCTCCTCGAAATAAACTATTAACATGCTTTAAACCATAAAACAATGAAAGGCGCATTTGTACGGAGATTTGATATGTTTTTGTTGTACCTGTTGCAATTGAATGGTCACTTTTTTCTGTTTAGATTTCCTGCCTTATCTAATAGTACATGAAATCTGCTACATGGCTACTGTAACCATGACAGGCACTGTCCTTTGTGTATGAGTTTACAGTATTAGAACAGCCCTTACAGATTTGTCTTGACACCTGGTATTATCAGATATCCGTCGCTTTTTAAAATTATCTTTGCCATTTAGTAAAAACTGTAGGGTAAAAGGGGGTTAAAAGCTCCATTGATTTTATGTTCTTCCAGGACACTAAACAGCAACAAAAACTACCACAGTACTTTCCCAATCACCTGTTTGTCAAAAATGTCCTGTTCCGTTAGACCTTTGCATGTGGGGTATAAAGGTTGATTTAAAATGTATGTAGCTAATGAGAATCCCTGAAATTAACAAGTTTCTTTTGAGACAAAATACTCATTTTTAGTTTTGTTTAAGGTCATATTATTTTCAATAACTGTATTTGTTACTTTTAGTTAACTTTTTTTTGTTATTGTAAATTTAAAAACACTCACTCAGTCACTTGCTATTTTAATTAACATTTCTAAAATACAAAGCTCTGAACATTTCAATTGTGGGTCTTTATATATTTAAATAAATATGTACTGTTAAATAGTGTTATTATTTGCCTTTAAAATATACTTGGCATTAATTGTTTTAATTTTTAAGTCTAAAGGCTAAAATTTGTTTGTACTTACAATTAAGTATTTATACTTAAATTTTGAATGCCATATGTGGTATAAGGACACGAAGAGCTTATAATTTTCTAGTATTTGTATATTTTGTACATTTTATTTTTGCCATGTTCTTGTTTTATTGTTATCCTATTCAGATCCCATTCTTTTCATTCTCATTCTTTTATGATTTCTATTGATTGTAGGCTTATAACATCATTCACCTTAAAAAGAACACTGACTGCATTTGTAAAAGACATTTAGGATTGTTAATACCAGTATAAATTACTTTGTAATGGCTACTGTTAATACTGTAAATTATATGATATATTCAGTTGTAACTAAAATATTTGTAGTTAAATTCTTAACTACATTTTTGCACTTGATTAAGCAAATTGGTCAAAGATCAATCCACCTTTTCTCAAAGTAAAAGTGCACGTAAGGTCTGCCAGTCTTAGAGATTAGTCTGAGGAGTTCCACTTCCCGTAATGTACACGCCCACTAGTTCAGATGACGTAGATCTTCCGACAGCTCTCTTGCCTTATATGGATAGGTGCCGATGTTCCGGTATGATGTCATCTTTTGCCAAGTTTGGGCAGTGAATTCAGAAAGATGATCAATATTAATCTGTGTTAGTGACCTGAATGTGATGTGAGACTTTAACTTGCCTTGTTTGTGTATTGTGCCTTGGACATAGCCTTTTTAAACAATCTGATTGTCAGAGAGTCGTTATAATATGGTTTGTGTAAAAAAGCTGTTATGGTCTGCATATTACGCTTACTTATCGTGCTTTTAACGAGCTACCTACTCTGCCTGTCTACTTTCAAATGTAAATGTTGGTTTGTTTCACCATAATGTAGATTATTCTATTGAAGCAAGCTCGTTTGTTTTCTGGATGGAGAAGTGAACTCTCGGTAATGCCCAGCAACTGTCCTGTGCAGAATGCCAGGAATGCGACAGACCACATAAGAATGTTGAGCTGGGACTGAGTAGGTGCTTCAGATTTTTCAAGCGTGTGGCGATGGCGCCCTCTGCTGCTGCAAAGAGGTCGAAACGGCTGAAAACTCCACAAATAAAGGTAGGCACATTAACCATAGCTCCAGGAGTTGTGGATCTCTCTCTCTGGTACAGTTATCCTCCCATGTTTGATCACTTTGGTGTTTCAGTGTATGATATTGCACTTAAATGGCAAATTCAGTCGTTGCCCTGTTTTCAATATAAATGTTTTAGCATAATAATATCAGGTTTAACTTCGTAATAAATGGTCTATCCGTTTAATTGTGCTTTGTTTAATTATTTCAGCCAATCATCAATTTATACCTTAATATTTGTCAAGCTACTGTTGAATCACTGTTATGAATTCAAATGCATTTTCTGTTATTTGGCTGAACTTTTGGACATCATCTGCTTCTGCTGATACACTCAAAAACAAATTCAGCCCGTATTTTAAGATTTATGCATTTACATTTCACAACAAAATTCCATCAAATTGAAATGTGTACGTTTTTAAAAAAAAAATCTTATTATTTTTTACATTATACTTCAAGACTTTTCCATAGTACATTCAAGAATATATGTGGACAAATTTTTTTAGTTAAGCCTGTTTTTAAGATTAGACGCTTTTCAATTTCATAACAAGATTCCATCTAATAGAATTGTGTAATTTTAACACAATTCAATTAGTAAAACATTAAATATTTTGTGACAGGTTACTCTATTGAGAGTACGATTACGCAGATTACTTTACTGAGCCTACTTTGTAAAACAGGTGTATTTTCCAAGACATGCCACTACATGTTTGTCTTAGTATAAACTCACACAAACACACTCTCCATTAAGAACACAGGGACATTGTTTTCACTTCACATACTTTATTACACTTCATAAATATCGATTAGTTTCTGATGTGCTCAGAAAACAAACATAAAAAATTATAAATTGTAAACTTAAGTACTCCTGGTTGATCTTATTTACAAATAACAATGAGTGAAACCTCATTAATGAACTTTTTAGAAAAAGAAACGGCTGACGTTTAACTAACTGAAAGAAAAAAAAGTCGATTCAATTCAGTTTAAGAACAAAAAGTACAATGTAACTCTTTATCAAAAGTTTAGAGGACACGACTCTTGGTGCGCCAGACATTTATATCACTATATTGTAATGTAGTCTTGTCCCCGGCCCTTTTTTGTCCTATAATACTGAGTGCTCCATTTAAGCTTTAGGTCCATGCACAACCTGGTCGAAATGAACAAGGATAAGTCTCTTTTCTCATGTAATAGAGCGAGTCTCTCATGCTCTCCGTCTCTATCTGACCGAGTTTGGAAAGTTTTGTACTCCCCAAAAGTCCAGTCAGAACACCCTTTTACGCCCCAGAGCGCGAGGCACTCGGCCAGACAGTCCCGGTCCCAGCTGACTATTGCCGGCAGTCATGCTTGACCCGGCCGGCTCACAGATATAGCCCTTGAAGTTTGTCCATTGTGTCTATTTAAGAGAACTCAAATGTCCTGTCGTCCTTCTCAGAACGTCTGCAGCTGTTGTGTCAGCATAAGCTGGCAGCCGCTGTTGACGTGGTTCATGACTTTCTGCTTGAGCTGTGCCACTTGTTCACGCAGCATGTTGGCGGTGGACGCCAGCTCCGAGTTCTGCGATTTCAGGTTCTTGACTTTGTCCTCCAGCCGGGAGATCCTCTCCAGTTTCCTCTTCCGGCATTTGGAGGCGGCGATCCGGTTCCTCATGCGCTTTCTCTCGGCTTTAATCCGCTCCTGACTCTCCATGTCAATGGGGGAGAGGGGAGGAGTCTCGCCGGGCATCTCCGGCACGGTCTGGGGCTCCTCTTTCATCGCATGAAGTCTCGGGTGCTGGACGGGCAGTTGCGTGCTCACGGTGTGCTGTGGCGGCGCGGCCGTGAAGCTCATTGCGGGGTTGGTGGCGCTGAAACTCTGGGCTGCCGAGGGCGCGCTGCTGATGGCGGGGTTGAAAGTGTTCAAGTCAGCGTACACCGGCGGATCAGAGCGCACGGCGGAGCTGTACGCCGCGCCACCTGCCATGGATGAGACGGATGCCATGGTGTTGTTGATAGTCGTTTGGGGAGCAGATGTGACGTTGGGCATGTGTTGGTGATGCAGTTCGGCCAATGCCCTCACAAACCCCTCTGCGAAGCCCTCCTGCTCGTCCGTCACGTTCTTAGGGCACAGAAACTGAGTCGGAGTCGGCGTTGTGGTGATCAGCCCGTTACTGGACTGGATAATGAGCCTCTCCAGCTCCGGTGAAGCCAGCTTAAGCAGTCCCACGTCCGGAGAGGTGAGGATGTCGCTGGCTTTCGCCCGCAGGTGGGATTTCAGGTTGCCGGCTGGGTCGGTCAGGTTCAGCGTCATGTTGTGTTTCAGAGTTTTGTGGTTGTATCCAAATGTAGCGCCGTCATGCTGAGCGAAAGCGCTGTTTAGAGAGTCATCGTAGAAAGTAGTTTCCATCTTGGTAGACATAGAAAAGAAAACGAAACTTTTGACTTCTACCGTCTCTGTTGCGCTTTCACAAGTACCGTGAGCTCTGAGACAAAGTTCGTAAACTCCGCGTCCCGTTAGAAATTCACTGCGTAAAGCGATCGCCAATGCCCAAAATTCGTCTCGGCGCGCATACAACGCTCTGTGCTGTTTAAAGTCCTGTCTGTTGATAAATAGCACCGAGCCGAAAAGTTTTGTTTTATATTTCAACCAAGCTTGAGTCTAGAAGCTTCACTGTGGCGAGATCTGTATACTCTGAGCTCCTCCAGCGTGGAGGCAAAGCTTATCTGCTACCGCTGCCCCACAGAAATAGCAATGATGTCATGCATACGGGCTCTTATTGGCTGGAGGCGATTTACTGGGCGTTCCACAATTTTCAGATAAGGCGCGTTGCCTAGACGACCACCCAGAAGATTCTTCTTCTCGCGGTGGCTGATGGGATGAGGTAATGCTTTAAGTCGAAGAAGCGGTGCATTGTGGGATTACGTATTGTTTTTGAATATCTGGTTACCCGCTTAGCTGTTTTTGACCGTGGCGGTGGCGGGATACAAAGGAGCCACGTAATGCTTTATGTGTTAATTTTATAAATGAAACTGTCAATTTTATAGACGTCACGACTTTCCAAATGTGACCGTTTTAAGAAGAAACGGCAAACTCTTTGTTGCGGTATGTTTGAGAGTTGGGAAATTTCACTTTGGAGTGTCACAAGACGCAATATGAATTGGCAAACTTTGTTGTTGTTTACACATGTTAGAAAACGCAGTTTTTATGGCGCCAAAAACAGCAATGTTCTTCTGTTTTATGTCAAAGTACATCTGCTTAAGTGAATTTCTGTCAGCCAGTGGTTTTGAAAGGGGGCGTATCTTTTAGTGGAGTGACTGTGTGTCACAACGTCCATCGGCCGTCTCCGTGACAGTCCCTAGAGATCCTCTCAAAAGTGCATGTACTTCAATAAAACGTCGCCCAAGCAATGTGGATTAAATCTGGTTAATTAACACTAAAGAAGGGGGACATTTTCTATTCAATATTTTCACTCATCAAACAGGCGTCTTAAACAACTTTAGATGTTATTACATAATTACATATAAAATGTTTTGGACGCTTGTTGGTACTGCATGCTTTTGTGTTGTCTTAAGTTGTTGCATCAAATTATGAGGATACTGTAGAACAGGGGTGTTCACTAAAAGTTCCAATGTCCGGTCTCTACATTTTATTCCTAGCAATCCCTAGGCTTGGACTATAGTAGCTTACACGGTGTCATATGGCTATGAAATTATAATATATATATATATATATTAGGGCTGTCAATCGATTACAATTTTTAATCGAATTAATGACATGGTGTCCCGATTAATTAATCGCTATTAATCGCATATACAAATATTTGCTGAGAAAGCCCCTCATATAACAATAATTCAATATGTAATGATGAAATAATTATACATAGTTATCTTGAAATATTAAAAATTATATATATATATATATATATATATATATATATATATATATATATATATATATAAAATAAACAAATATTCAGATAATTAAAATTCTTTACATTCTTGTGGCAGAAGAGTTCATCATTGATAAGACAATATAAAAAGTTGCTTTAGAATACAATGTATTACCATATTATTGATCATAAGTCAATCTTTGGCACACAGTTCACATCAATCCATTTCACAAGTGAATTTGTCAATCCGTTCGAGATTTATTATGAGGGTTTGTTTAAGGACCCGTCAATTTACACCTGCGTCAGACATTTTTAATTTTTTTTTAGAAACAAGCCAGGGGTACATAGTACACAATACTACAGATATATTTTACAATAATGCCAAGACATTATATTCATTACATAGTGCAATGGTTTTCAATGCTTTGGAGTTGTTGGAGGTACAAAGAGTATTTAAATAATATTTCAAGTCTTTACAAAAAAGTGCAAATAGGGGCTTTATAGACAATATGAACTTAAGTTATCAAATCTGTGAAAACCAAATAAAACATATATATATATATAACTTAACAGTCAAAATCGTCTCTTCAAACCTGGGCAGGGATGAGGACATTGGGGGCCTGTAGGGCTCTGAGGGATTTTCAACCAAAAGCTAAAAATATTTAATCAAGACTTCATCAGTTGAGGGCACTTGGATATGAATATTAAAAGATAAGATCAACAGTTCTTTTGAAGCTGAATGACAGCAGTCCAGTTTTGAGTTTAAATATTTTTACATTCTGAATATATGTGAATGGGACATAGGAGGCCTTTTGACAGATAACAAATACTGTATGGGGTTCAGGGATGTCCCCTGAGAGTGATATAGACTATAAAAATGTAAAAGTCTGAATGGACCATTTTCCTTAAAGTGAGAATCTATTAGGGGCCTGGGTAGCTCAGCGCTCAGCGAGTATTGACGCTGACTAACACACCTGGAGTCGCAAGTTCGAATCCAGGGTGTCCAGAGTGACCCAAGCCAGGTCTCCTAAGCAACCAAATTGGCCTAGTTGCTAGGAAGGGTAGAGTGGTTGCTATAATGTGGTTCCCTCTTGGTGGGGCACGCGGAAAATAGTGTGGGTCTCCACAAGGGTTATGTCTCCGCGATAACGCGCTCAACAAGCCACGTGATTAGATGCACGGATTGATGGTCTCAGAAACGGAGGCAACTGAGATTCGTTCTCCGCCACCCGGATTGAGGCAAGTCACTACACCACCACAAGGTCTTAGAGCGCATTGGGAATTGGGCATTCCAAACTGGGGAGAAAAAGGGGAGGGCTGGTCATCTTAATTTAAGTATAAATAGTCTTTCCTTGCCACCCATGCCATAATGACATCTCTGATTAATGTTCACAAAATTATTTACAAAATTTTATTATGAAAATCTCTGAACATGTTCAATAATTAAGCTAAATGTAGACGGGAATAAAACGTTATAGTCTTAAGGCGGCAGGTTAACTTGTCCTGACACAAACCTGGCTAAACTGAACCGTCTGAATCACATATCAGACTGATGAAGATAGTTTCACTCTGCTTCATTTTTGTTTTCTACCGTGTTTTTAAGCGAAAGATGCTAGTATCTGCAGCGGTGTCTCCGCTACTGTTGTTAAAATAACCGCGCATGCAACTACGTGCAGTAAGTCAGGCTTTATGCGGCGCGTGATGTCTATAGCGGTGAGAGAGGCAACGCGTTTATTCCCGCTCCGTCCGCGTATGCACGTATGCTTACACAATCACTCAACCAGGTGTCAGAAAACTAGCACAAAGGGTTAGATCTCGGTCGGTACAGACTGAATTGTCCTTCGGTCCGGATCCGGACTGGATTCCGCCTGTAGAGTAAGCTACCCCTGCGGTAGAAAATCTGATTCAAATTTTTTTTTAAATTATTATTATTTAAGTATAACATGATTAACAAAAAAGTCTCAGGCTTCATGCCATTTTAAGTATATGTATAGGACAAAATGTTTTTTCTCATCATTTACTCACCCTCTTGCCGATGTGTATGACTTAATTTTCTTACTGTATGATTTTTAGAAGAATATCTCAGCTCTGTTGGTAAATGATGACCAACACTTTGAAGCTCCAGAAAGCACATAAAGGCAGCATAAAAGTAATCCATGTGTTCAGAAGTGATATGATGGGTGTGGGTGAGAAATAGACCATTGTTTGAGTCCTTTTTATATATATATAAATTGTCCTCCCTGCCCAGCAGGTGGCGATATGCATGAAGAATGTGAATTGTCTTAAACAAAAGAACGACACAAAGGAGAGAAGACAGTTTGGAAGGCTGTTTGAATGCAGACATTTATAGTAAAAAGGATTTCAATATTGATCTGTTTCTCACTCACACTTTTGAGATAGCTTCTGTAGACATGGATTTAACCACTGGAGTCTTATGGATAACTTTTATGCTACCTTTATGTGCTTTTTGGGGCTTTAAAATTCTGGCCACAATTCACTTGCATTGTATGGACCTACAGAGTTGAGATATTCTTCTTAAAATCTTTGTGTTCTGCAGAAGAAAGAAAGTTATACACATTTGGGCTGGCATGAGGGTGAGTAAATGATGATAGCATTTACATTTTTGGGTGAACTATTCCTTTAAAACAAGTTATGATGCCCTAACTTTAGTTTGAATATAATACCTTAAACATCCCCATATTGCATTTATAACAAAATACATGCTTAAAAATCATTATAAATATTATTGTTATTACATTATTAGGATTGTATTATAATTATATTATAATTGTTAAGAATTACAACATCATTATTCTTGGTAATTTTGTGGACAGATACAATAAGGTACATTTTTTGGGATGAGTTATGTTTTGAGAAATGCTGAAAAATATTTAGTTTCAAGGCAAAAGATTTTGCATTCAAGGACATATCAAAGTAAATAATATATGGTATGTAATTGTTATTTGTAATATTATTTATTTCAATATAATTATCTCATTGGTCTCTTTAAGGCTAGTGAACGGAATGATACAAATAGTTGCTGATAGGTTGCAAGCATACAAAATAAATGTTGTGGCTTTTGGATGTTTGATGCAGTAGTTACTGTTTGCTTTATTGGAATTTTTATTGATTATTTTTTTAAATTCATTAATCATTCATAGTTATGCACAAAGGTCAGATGAGGTTTTTAAATTTTTAAGTTAAAGGTCACGACCAGATTCAAGCATCTTGCATCCTCTTTCTGATCACCACAGTTGTGAGCATCACGGATGGAGGAAGCAGGGGGTGTCCAGAGTAATAATGGAGAGGAATCATTTGAGTTTTTGTACTTGACAGAAACTTGTTTGGGCAGCTGTGGCAGGGTGGAGGGCGGTTCGAGAGAGAGAGGTGTGCAGAATCATGGCCCGGCCCCACCCTCCGCCCTGCCACACCACTAAATCCAAAAAAATGGCAGCTTGCCCTGAGAAACCGGTTCCTTTACACAACCTCTACCTGCCTCTTCCTTTAGCTTCTTTCCTTTTGTTCTCACATCACCTTACTCACTGGTACAGACTGTTACTACCTCTTTAGGTGCAGTAAATGTTATGAAATCCAGGTGTACACTTCCCTTTTAAACCTCATGTGTGCAGTGTCATCCAGACAAAACAATTAAACTTAATGGGAATGTTCACAAAAAGTGTTCTGTCATCATTTACTCGCCCTTATGTTGTTCCAAATCTGTATGACTTTATTTCTTCCATGGAACACAAAAAGAGATGTTAAACAAATTACCATTCAGTTTCATCACATCTTTTATCCATACAATGAAAGAGAAGTGTTTTTTTTTTACTATAAATTCTCCTCCCTGCCCAGCAGGTGATGACCATTCACTTGCATGGAATGGACCTACAGAGCATATATATTCTTCTAAAAATCTTTGTTTGTGTTCAGCAGAAGAAAGAAAGTCCTACACATCTGGGATGACATGAGGGTGAGTAAATGAGGAGAGAATTAAACATTTTGGGTGAACTATCCCTTTAAACCACCTGCTGTACCTAACATAATCTCTACTTTAGAGCTCTCCATTGGCACTGATGCAGTGTAGAGCAGTTATTTATATTTATAGTTTATGACAGATTTAATTTTTCTTTATTTTAATATAACATTTTAACGTATATAAGAGATGCATGATGTTTTTCAAAACTAGTATTATACTGAAATGTCTGAGCCACCCAGGTAGAGGCTGAACCATCGACAATACACCCACCACTCCGCCCTTACACCCATGGAAAAGCACTTATTTATACATCACTGTATATACTATAATCTTTAATATGGCTGTTTGGCTAATATCAAATATCCATGGGCTGTGCAAGGTGTGTTTTCTTTGACATAAGGCCTGTCGTTAGTTGCAGTAACTTAGCCCCTGCCCACCCAGTCATCTCAGCAGTTGTCCGCCCTTCTATGAGGAGTGTCTTGTGTAAATATCGCCCATTTACCCGCCTTAGAGACGGTGCAGGAGTAATAGCCATTCGCCACAAGCTGAAGCAGTGAAAACTGAACACAGCGCTGGAGTCATACAAACATACATGCTCACTCAACTGTAATTTGCTGTGTTGTTAATCAGGTTAAAATATTTTATTTTTGTTAAAGGGCATGTTTGTGTTATAATCTAAATACAACTATGTTTTCCATTACCTGTGGTAAAACAGGAACGTTTTGTTTTACTAGAACCTGTCCATCCATATATAACGTACAATCACAGCACTGCTCTTGGTTATGACTAATCGGTAAACAAAACCAAAAGGATTATGTTCATTGTTTGTTGTTTATCGTTATTAAATGTTTATTGATGTGTTGGACTGTTCCACAAGCCACTGTTAATTATATTAACTTTATTTAAAAGCTCAGCAAAAAACTGAAAAAAAAAACATATTCACAATATTATCTCTCCATTCATGGTTACTGACTGCCTGTTATTGTATGTTGATTGTAAAGTGACCTTGAGCATTTGGTAAGATATTATTATTATTATTATTATTATCAGTAGTAGTAGCAACAGCACCACCATCATTAGTTATAATATTAATAATAAGAAAAAGTAGAATTATGTACTAATAATAACAAAATCATATATGATAAATACATATATACATATATAGTTAATATTAATTATTATTATTGTTTCTTTCTTTATTTACACAGCTTATGATCCTGGTTTGATTGTTGTCATATGTATTTAAATGCACAAAAAAGAGTCACACTGATATATATATATATATATATATATATATATATATATATATATATATATATATATTAAAGACATTATTATTAGTATTAATAAATAATAATTAATAAATGAAGAGATATTTTAAATAATTTATTTTGTGTTTTATTTGTTATTAATATTAATTTTCTTTAGAGTCAGAGTTGCTGTACATTTGAGTTTGCACGTTGCGCAGGGCTTGGGAGAATATGAGAGCGAGGAACAGCTGCCTGGTCATCTCCCCTGCCCTGCTGCGCCCTTCCCTCTTTTAATGCCAGTCTGTCTAATCCCTCATAAAAGCCCATTGTGGTCCCAGAACTGTCGCTGTGCATCTGTAATTAGTGTTCTCTAGTTCATTGCCCCCGAGCCCATGGTCAGAAATCACAAGGGTCCTAATGGAGGGCTGGTCAAAGGTCGTAGAGTAATCCTGTCATATCCGAGCCCATTGTCAGGGCTCCACCGCAATAATAACGGTTGTCTCCTTCTCAGAGTCAGAGTAAATCAGAGTTCTGTCGCAGGCTGGACAGAGTGAAAGAGTACACAGGACAGGTAGCCATATAGGGGTCATAGGTTTCTTTTTTTTTTTTATTAGAGAAAAGGCTCTTTTGTGAAGCATGGCTCAGTAGTTCAGAAAGCATCATTTTACCTAATTTTAGTGATGCTTATAGGGTTAGAGATTTGTTCTGAACTTCAAAATGTGTGGCTTGTTGAGGAATGGTGTACTAATCTTTGAAGGATGGACCAGAGCCTATATCAAGAGACCAGAGTATGAGAGACTTGGGGTGGACTCTTTTGGCTTGGGCCAGTGTGGAGCCCCGTAACCTCACAAAACATCTTAGCAACCGCATAGCAGTGTTTTGGCAATCACCCACAAAATCCTGACCTCATGATGGTGAGTTTTGCATGGGTACCATTCACATTTTCTTCACTTGATGATTCACTTTTTTCCCTTGAAATGGGCATTTGTTTTTAAACATTTTGCACACATCCTAGATATATTTCCAAGTTTTTGTACGCATAACATGAGGTGTATTCATATTGAGCAGAATTCCTAAATTCAATAGCAGACTTAAGAGCCATTTTTAGAAGACAAATAATCTAATCTAAACCAGTTTTGGAAAGGTGAAGACAAAGCTTTTCACTTTATTGAGCCTCTCCTCTAGCATTCCTTAATTCTCCCCTACACTAATCTTTTATATTAGCTTACTCTCATTCAGTTTTTTAGTGTTTCATAACGCATGCCATCGGGACAAAGGCAGAGATGTTTTGAGATGCATGTTTGTTCATAACTGTGAATCTGAAGCAACTGAAATATTAATACATATTCTCATTCATCTATTCATAAAGACATCTAATTTTGAATTACAGTGAATTAAAAATGTAAAGGTATGTGGCTTTTCATTCATAACCATTTCCTTGAAAAATAAAATACAAACTGGAGCAGGTGGGGAGAGAGATAAAGCAAAACACAGCCTCCATGTTTGGTGTTGTTCCTTAAATACCTTAAAATGAAGCAAATGCCTGATGACAACCAAACTTTGCACTCCAAGGTGGACCCCCTAAGTGAAAGGAACGCCAATATGGATGACGTAAAGTGGGGTTCAAAAGTTCTCTAGTGAAAATGTTTCTGTTTTGCATTTTTCTAATTTTGATGCAGTTATTTTAATTACAAATGATATTATCAGAATGAAAATTTGCATTGAAAAATGTACGTGAATTTCTTAGTTTTCCATTTGGCAAATGCGCCTATGCTTTATTGACAGCGTGCGTCAAAGTGATATTATCCACAGAGCATCTTGTGTGTAATGGAAATACGAAAATCTGACTTTTCATGCAAAAGATGTTAACATGGTCAATCTCACAAATTAGCTTAAATTTGATCAGTGACCTAAATATTGTGCAGAATCTTGAACATTTTGTATGAATTAACTTTATACATTTTTAGTATTAATTTACATCAACTTTTCTTGGTTTTTAATTTTTTTAAATACCAACATTCTGTTTATTTCAGGTTTAAATTCGATGTCTCATTTAAAAATGCCTTCCATTGTTTAGAGCTTCAGCTCAAAAGGAGGTTAGCGCTGCCTAATTCTAATTTATTGTTCTGCAGGCGGACATGTGGTGGACAGTGGTTGGAAATCATGGGATTGATGCGTTTGGGGTATTTATTGTACTTCTTCATCAGGGGCTGAGAAAATACTCGAGCAGACCCTCAGCTTAACTCTACCAGTCATCGAGTGGCCACCACATAGTTGGCAGTAGCATGAGACGCTAGCTGACTTTGCCCACTGAGCTAATGTGGGAATATGATAACATCTCTTTCTGCCATGTGCGGAAGAGGGGGGGATGCGGTTTGTATGGTTTAGTTGTTATTTTGTCATGTCCAGGTTTTTGTGGCTTCTCTGGAAGGGTTGTCTGAGTTCACTGTTCTTTGTCTTAAACTCTTTATTTATACAGTATTTAGTCCAAGTTTCAGGGCAAAACAGTTCCCTTGGGTTAATTCATGCGTTCATGTTAAAGAATAAGTTCACCCACAAATGAAAATGATGTGACCTTTCATTCACCCTGTTGTTGTTCAAACCCCATATGACTTTCTTTCTTTTGTTCGACACAAAATGTAATTATGGGATGATTTGCCACCGGTGTTACAGATGTGACTGTTAAATTAGTGAAATTGTCACTTACCAATACAGTACATGATGAGGGAAACCATCGGAAATGCTTTGCATCACTTTGACTTCTGAGTCATTTGTATGGTATCCATTAAGGCCACACGATTGAGTTAAGATTAAAATCTCTAGTATTGTTTGATGATAACTTATGGGAAAATTACATTACAGTAGCTCATTTACACGTACACCAGGAAGACGTTTAATGCGAGAAAGCTACTTAAAGACATGAAACCGGCGTGCACCGTGCAATGAGATGGACAAACTGCACACAAATGCACATGCGCACTTCTCAAATGTGCACGTTCTATTCAGAAGAGATCATCCCTATGCCCTATTCCCTTCAAAGTCTTTACCATTTGTGAGAGCAGTGGAGGGCTGAAAGATGTGGGGCTCCAAAATAACAGTCATGTGGAATTCACTTTTTAAGCTATTTTCATAGAAAATGTAGTTTAAAGCTATCAATTATGATTTTTCTCCCTATGAAGTGCCCTTCGGAGGCTGATTTATCCCATTTGGAATGCAGCCAAAAACGGCACTTGTGCATTAACATGGACACAGTATCTGTGTTCTCCAACAGTAACCGCTTGTGTTAAAGCACTTTCTTAAAAGCCTTTAAGTGCGTAAATGGCTGCATTTGCGTGTGCATGACATTTCAGAAAGGCTTTCTACAAAACCCAGAATAAGTCTTTTTTTTTAAATACATATAAACGTGATAAAATTCTTGACAGAATGAAAGATATATGGAGTAAAAGATATAGAAGCCTCAGCAAAGTGAAATGATGTCCACACAGCTAACTAACAAGGAACTATTCTTCTAACTACAGGTAAGTAGTTCCACCACACAACTGTGCAATGCTGTTTGTAAATGTTCGTTGGAACTACGGTTTCGGGAAAATACCAAATAGTTGAATTATGTTGGTAAAGATGGAACTTACGACCATAGTTGACTAACAATACTTTTAGGAAATGCACCCCTGGATGACAATATCCATTATTTATTACACCACATTAGAATTTAAAAGGGTATTTGTTAATTTGGATAACTTTTTACTTTTAATTTCTGTGGAATTGCCCAAAATATGTATACTATTGTAATGTTCTATCATATTCAGTACATACAAGTCAAAAAATTTGGAGTACAAAATAACCTTTTTTCACATCAATGATCATGCTATGATATTTAGATAATTTTTTTTGTTTTTAAATATCTCTTTATCTTTCATTGTGGTTGACTCTCTTTCAAATTTTGGTCTGTCATGTGTTCAACAGATCGAATCCATATTCAATCTGAATTATTTATGGTTAATACAATAAAAATGCTTTTGTGCCTCTTTGTAAATTTTTGAAGCTTAAATCCTGAGCAAAACAGTGATCTGATGACAAAATAAAGTATGGCAAAATATCGGTATCTGCATAAATGTTTTATTTAAAATCGGTATTGCATCGACCAAAAATGTCATGTTGTTGCCTCCCTACTTTTTTGTGTTCCACATGAGAGAGAAAGTCATATGGGTTTGAAACAACATGAGGGTGAGTAAATGATGGCACAAATTTAATTTAAGAAAACTATTCCTTTAACATGCATGTCTAAAAAAAAAAAAGAAAAGAACAGGGCCCAGATGGTGTTTCACCCACTTGTCTAAAATTCTGTGCTGACCAGCTGGCCCCATCTTCACATAGACCTTAAACAGCTTCAAATGCTCCACTATCATTCCTGTCCCAAAGAAACCCCAAGTCACAAGACTTAATGACTACCGACCTGTCGCCCTGAAGTCTGTGGTCATGAAGTCATTTGAGAGACCGGTGTTGGCCCACCTGAAGTATATAACTGGAGCCTTTCTAGATCCCCTTCAATTTGCTAATCGAGCAAACAGGTCTGTGGAGGATGCAGTCAACATGTGATGGCAACATATCCTGCACCATCTGGACAGAGCAGGGACATATGCAAGGATCCTTTTTGTGGACTTCAGTACGGCTTTCAACACCATCATGCCAGCTATACTCCAGACTACACCAGCTCTCTGTTCCCATGTTTATCTGTCAGTGGATCACCAGCTTTCTGACAGACAGGCAGCAGCTAGTGAGACAGGGGAAATTCACATCCAGCACCTGTTCGATCAGCACTGGTGCCCCCATGGGATGCGTGTTCTCCTCACTACTCTTCGCCTCTACACCAATGACTGCATCGCCAAGGACCCCCTCTGTCAAGCTCCTGAAGTTTGCAGACGACACAACTGTCATCTGCCTCTTTCAAGATGACAGAAGGGAGGTTGAACGGTTGGCTCACTGGTGCAGTCAAAACAACTTGGAGCTGAACACGCTCAAAACAGTGGAGATGATAGTGGACTTTAGGAGGTACATCCCAACACTGACCCGCTCACCATTCTAAACAGCTCTGTGGCAGCAGTGGAGTCATTCAGGTTCCTGGCCACTACCGTCTCACAGGACCTGAAGTGGGAGACCCACAATGCCCAGCAGAGTTTATTCTTCCTTCATCAGTTGAGGAAGTTCAACCTTCCACAGGCACTGCTGATACAGTTCTACTCAGCAGTCATTGAGTCTGTCCTCTGTCCTAAAAAATCATCAGACATCAGAAGACTACAGAGGACAGTTCGGACTGAGAGGATTTTTGGTTACCCCTGCCCTCCCTTCAAGAACTATACACTTCCAGATTGAGGAAAAAGGCTTGGAAAAATCACTCTGGACCCCACTCACCCTGCCCACTACCTTTTTGAACTGTTGCCTTCTGGCCGACGCTGCAGAGCTCTGAGCACCAGAACCGTCAGGCACAGGAACAGTTTTTTCCCTCAGGCTATCCATTTCATGAACAGTTAAAACTGCCCCATTGAGCAATAATTATGGGCAATACAGAGCTTAGTCTATTTATATTTATCCAACATACCCTACCTCTTCTGCCATACATTCCCTAGCATCTGTATATAACAGGTTTGTATTTGTGTGTATATATATATATATATATATATATATATATATATATATATATACTGTATATATTTTTGTCTTAATGTGTATTTCTATATATACTTATATTTTAAATTTTTCTATTCAAATTCCTTGTACGTGTAAGCATACTTGACAATAAAGCTCATTCTGATGTCTTCTGAACTGCATATCATAATCACACACTGTTTTTATGTTATTTTTTCTCCTTTTGTGCATTATTCAACTCTGCAGCTCAGCTGAATTAAGCCAACACAAGTGGGGGTGTGACCCATGCCATTGTGTTTGTGCAGAATATGGACTTTTATATTGAGAAGTGGAGCACTCTTCCTCCCTCTTAATTTCTTTTTGCCACCTGCGCTATCCTGTGTTCAGAGACCAGTGTTTATTTTCAGGCTAACCCTTGATAAGATATTGTAGAATGTTGTGTTTGTCTTTTTAGGCTTTCAGTACTAGCCTCTTATCAATTTGAATATCTCTCTATCTCTTACACATACACTCATGCTCATGCTCCTATGCAATCTCTGTATGGCTATCCTTACTACAACTACAAGGCAGGAAATCCGTTGCCTTGAAAACCATTTCAGTGGAAAGCTATTGTGTTGGTCTGTTCTTTCCAGAAAAACCCAGTGCCCACGTAAGAGGAGTGAACTTCCTGAGAACACTATATAACAGAGTGCGGACATGCCACCAACCCCCAACCCTTGATCCCCCTTTTTTTACACAATAACAACACTTGTCTATATATTGTGTAGACCAGTTTGGAAGCCCATATTAATATATTAGCCCTCAAAAACACATTGTGTAAGGTTAAAGAAATGGAATGATTTATGTAGTTTCAGAAACATTCCCTTAATCCCTGCAGACCCACTGACTTCTAGTTTAGCTTCTAGTCCAGACTAGGTCGAAATATTCTATGAAACATTGGGGAAGGTGTATGGGATCGCAAAATAGACTGAAGGCCTATGAATGAGCAGATGGGGAGCTCAGCTGCTTTAGAGCATGACTTGCATTTCAGATCTGCATGTTGTATCAGAAGGTGTAGAGGAAATTCTGCATTTCCTATAGTGCTAGCGACCATCGATTGAAATGAACACATTTTGCTGGTACATAGAGCAAACAGAGCCTGGATTACAGGCCTTGAAAGACAGGATAAAAATAAATAAATAAATGTACACAATAATATTGTAGACATATACAATATGAATTATTGGAAATCTTTTTAAATATTTTTTTTATTTTTATTTGGGGAAATTATAAAACATTGTGAAATATTTCAGGTGACAGCCAAAATGTGCAGCAGAGATTAAGGGATTCTGCAAAATTTACACTACATACATTATGTTAATATGCAATTATTTGACAATTTTGTACATTATGTAAATTTAAATAAACAGTGGGGTTCCAAAGCCTGAGTCCACATTAAAAATGTAGGATTCAAAATCCACATAAAACATGGCAAATAACTAAATATTTTAGGACTTTGACAAAATTAAAGCAAATCAACTTAATTCTATAAAGCGAGTATTTAAAAAATTCTGCACTATTCCACTATTATGACAATAACTAAAAAAGCAAATATTTTATATGGGCCATGTTTATTCCTTTTCATGAAAGATCAGACATCCTTGCTTTCATTGAAGCAAAAAGATGCTCATTGAAAAATTCTCATCATGCTGTGATAACATGGAACTTTTTTGAGGTTTTGCCCCAAAAAAATGGAATCCATGCCAGGCTGCCAGCGCAAATGCACGATGTCAAGAGAACATACAGAATACAAAGAAATCTCTCTGTCTGTCTGTCTGTCTGTCTGTGTGTGTGTGTGTGTGTGTGTGTGTGTGTGTGCGCGCACGCCAAAGGTTCTTGTAAACCAAAACAAATTCCAAAGTTGTCAATAAGGGCTTCAGTCTGCGACTATACTAGTTGCAAATGCAGCAAAAAAAAAATTAGAATCATGGCAATAAATTAATTTGCGGATTCGTCAGATATCATCTTGTATGTTTAACTGAATTACATTTTTAGATTGGCACCAGTGTGTCTTACGCCACTTTTTTATCCTTTTCTTTTGAGATGAGCTTACTGCATGCAACAATAAACACAGCATGAGCCATGATGTCCGATTCACCAACAAATTACTCTTTTGAACTGCGTCTTTTCAATGAATCAACCGAAAAGATTCATGAAACGGGATTGAACAAGGAGCTGAGATTAGCAGTTTGAGTCACTTTCTCAGCTAATCATACAGCGAATCAGCCATTAGTAAGATCACAACTGATTTATAACATGTGATCACTGATAATCTACTGTTGATAAATGAATGCTCATTTTGTTATATAAACTTTTTTCCCATATCTCTTTGAGGGAGAACCTGGGAGTGCAGACATTTCAAAATAAGAGTCCCCAGTGTATTTCTGGCTTGTCCATAATTAGAAGTACCATGTTATGCACCATTGTTTCTGGTTATTATTGGTATTTTGGTAGCACAATAAAATGCATCTGGGAATACATTCCGTGTGGACTTTTGTAGCTGCTATGTTTGTGCCACTCTGTCATTGTAAGGAAAGACTAAGAACACATATTTTAACACATAATATTGTTTTATAAAACCATCGGCCAATTAATCAGTTATCAGCTGTATTTCTTTTCTTTGGCTTTCTATCTACGGAACAACCATAATGCATTTCTGTAATAATCTGGCAACTAAAATGGCCATTTGTCTCTTAAATGTTTCAGTTAAGAAGTCGATGGCTCCGTAGTCATTTTTTAGTCTAGAGCCGTTAATAAAGCTATTTCTGTAAATGACTCTGTTCAGTCAAATTCAAAGTAAATAAACCCCCCAGAGTTGTTGTGGGCTCATGGCCTTGTGCGGAGGGAGAATGCCGATGGTTGTAGGTTGGAACCTTATGTAGCATGGCTTTGTTTTGGTTTCTTTTGCTTGGCAGAGTGTCAAAATGATTACCAATAACAAAAAAAGGCTTTCCTATCCAAGAACTGCTGTTGTTTCAGCTGTTGACGAAAAGAAAAAAAGTCAGGTTCCTGTATGGGTTGTTTTCTCAGCCAGCTGTTTCCTTGTGGATGGTATTTTTTTCTCCTTCATAGCTTTTATCAACAACTCAAAAATAATAACAGGAAAGCAGTTGTGAAAATATTCCAAATTTCAATCCCAAGAATCACTTGTTGTTCCAGCTCATTCATTTGAATTCTAAAATGGTTGGTTGTGGGTTGTGTTATTGGGGAAACTGACATTGTGCCGTGCTTTGTTGAGGTCTTGGCTGGTGTCTCCTCTCTGTAGGTCAGGTGTAATTAAAGGCACCGCTATTAGGGAGACAGGACAACTCTTTCTTAGCATGTCGAATAGCATTCCATTAAGAATGGGAGAATGTGCCTATGCAGCTGTCATGCTCTCCATCACGACCATCCAGACCTTCCAGACAAGGACGACCCTATCATCAGGTATCCAGAGCTTCCAGAGTGGCTCGTGGAGTGGGGGTACTGTCACACCCTCATAGGTCTCATCATACAGGACTCTATATAAACTCACCTCATTCACTCAGTCTGGATCTCATCTCAGATCACCATTCGTTATCACACTACTAATATCCCCTATATGTTAGTTGTTGTTCTTCTTCATGTTTGTAGTTGGATATTCTTCTTCTTTGTTTTGCCTTATGTAGTGTTCAGTGTTTTATTGTAGTTCTTTTATATAGTCTTTTTTGTTATTAAACTGCACTTGGGTTCACTCCGACTCCCATCTTCATCCTCCTTCCATCCAAAGTGTGACAGAAGACTCGATCGATAGACATGAACCCAGCAATGAGCCTACTTTATCTGCGTCAGGAGAATCGCTCACTGGAGGAATCTGTTGTGAGCTTTTGTGAATTGGCCAAATAAGTGGACTTTAATGATGTTTCTCTTAAATATCTTTTTTGGATTGGGCTAAACAGGTCAGTTAAGTCAGTCATGCCTTATGGCCAAAGCCCATGGATTCTTGCCCAATTTATCGATCTGGCGTTGTTTCTGGGCGGATCGGACTTATCGGTGGGGGTTGTGAAGGATACCAACCCTCCTACAGTGGATTCCAAACCACCAAAAATGTTCCCCATCATGAGTCCCACCATAGTCCATGAGCCAGCACCCACGCCTGCCATGGTGCCTCCCAGACCCAGTGCTCGGAACCTCATCCATCCCAGAGTTTCTGCCAGCTCAGTCCGCTCTGCCTCCTGAGACTCCTGCGGCTCCTTCCACTTTCCCTACTGCGGCTCCATCCGCTCCGTTTCCTTCTTTTTCTTCCGCTCTGTCCTCCGATTCTTGCATTTCACAATTAATGTAAATTGAATGTAATTTTACAGTGTGGGGCATTAACATATAACTGCAGCATTTTACTTGTAAAAGTGTAGCAAAGGGCACTTTAAAAAGAAAAATCAGTGAACATTTCAGTATCGGCTGATCTCAGTGTTAAATCGGTGATCGGAATTGGCCTCAAATGTTCTGATTGGTGCACCAATAGTTCCAATGCCATATGACTTTCTTTCTTATGAGGAACACAAAAGGATTTGTTTCAGCGAATATTGAAGGTTGTATTTTCAAAACAAGGGCAGTGGATAGTGCTTAACTTTAAAGCCATTAAAGTGGTTCAGTAAATTGTGACAATTTTCATTTTTGTGAACAGTTCGCAACACAACAATTCATTATTTTCAATTTGTAACTATTTTATGTGAATTGGAATGTAATAATGCACTTTAGCAAGCTTATTATGTCTTACAGGTCAGTTTTCTCTTTCATTTCAACAACTGTCATGAGAACCTCACTGGACAAGTTAGGTTAAAGTTAGTTAAACTGTAGACTACGTGAATAATAACACATCCAATTTAATGGCATAGACATTTAGAGGTCGTTTGGACTTCACACTTGCAATTTGTTGGCCAAGCATTCACATTTGTGTACATGTGTAGTGTACATTATTGGCCTTAATTATTAGATTTCAAAAGCACTGTGTAACTAGTAAGGCAATTCAATGTTAGAAATAATCACTGTTGGTATTTATTGTCAGGAAATGTAAGAAATTAGTATGAAAACCAACCCAAATTTATGGTAACTAAGCAGCAGTATGAAACCATTTCTTACTTTGTCATATCCATCACTGGTTTTGTGACTGATGTATAAATTTGTTTCACCTGTTGTTTCACCTGATAGTCTAAGGCCCGTGTATCCAGATCGGATCGATGCCCGGGTGACCGCATTGCTTTTCAAATTCAACTCTTTTATCTGGAAGTGAATATGAACGTGTTTGACAAATGCGCACTATGACTGCTTTGTGATACTCTTATAGTACAGTCAGTGACAGTCACATGCACTGACAACCTGCACAGATGAGGACTGTCTGCATGTTGAGAAAATGTGTGCCACTCGCAGAGAGAGTTACTGGGTTTCGTCAGAGCTGTGTTTCACCTACCCCAAATAACCCCACATAACATACATGCACTACACAGAGACAAACAAACACACACAGACAGCTCTACATGTTAATTAAGCAGCAGAAAAATGTAAAGAGCTAGACATCAATTGAAAGGGTTCAACTGCACAGCTATGAATTTAGCATACCCAGCACCTCACTTCACCCTTAATCAACCTGTCAAATTACTGCCATTGTTTATGTTACATTCGACAAATGTTCCCCATTGCTTGAGGTGACGTGCCATATCCACCCAGCTGAAACCAGCCTTTGTGTTGACCATGGCTCTGACCCTGAACTGATTATAATGACATGGGCTGATGGAAAAACATTACACCTCGGTTATGCCAAACCCGTCACATTAACATAAACAACATAAGAACTAGTATAATAGTCCAAACATTTGAACTGGTAGGACTCTTATTTGAATTGGGAGGCCAATTATTGCAGTCATAATTTCAGCCATTCTGCTAAAGAACTAAATAAACAATAAATTACTTTTAATGTATTTATTTTAGAGGTTCTTAATTGCTTTTTCTTTACGGCCCAACTTTTACATTGGACACCATGTGATGGCCAAACACAATACCAATGTTTTCAATAAACCAATCAATGTTTATTGAAAAGTAAATTAACATGTTCTAAAAATCTAACAAAGGCATTTATTAGTGCATAGGCCCAACAATATGCAAAAAATGGTCTCTACATGTTTCTTTCAGACTCATGGCAGCCAATAATCCACTGCACAAACCCATTGTGGTCTGCACGAACCATGTTTAACCTCTTGTAAGTGAACCCGTATTTGATGTACTGGAAAGGCACATGATTGTTGATGCATGACACATTGTTTTAGCTGTTTCCCTCATCATTGGTGGTTAACATTTCCCACTGTGTAGCCGTGTGAGATGTTTAACTTCCTCCATAGTGCTCAGTAGATAAAATATCAGTAGAATTTAAATGGGTCGGAAAGTTTTGGGATTTGTGCTGCAATATTGTTTGAGTAGCATGATTCATCTTGCTCTACGCTCTCCTGGAAGCCCGCTGGACTCGTGCGCACTGCATGGTACAGAGATATCATAGTGAGTGCGCGATAACACACATGTGAAGCCACTCTGCCTTCCTCCTCCAATTCTCCAACAGAATGTTTACTGCATAATTGTAACATGAAGAGAATGTACATTTCTTACCATGTGGTGGAGATTTTGCATAACTGTGATGGAGACGATAATCCAAAATGTATACCAGTTGTCAAATTTCTACCAGTTTACCGATATCTTGTCTACCGATAGCACCCACCCATACACAGACCAATATGATGGGTATGTTGTTTAAATGATTCTAATATATGATTATACCCCTAAAGTATAGCTTACAATAGGCCCTGCTCTGAGTCGACTGACCCTTTTAAAACAGACCAATTATAGTGCATTAATGGTGGTGCCATCTTTAGAGAGAACTAAAACAGAATTACTACACGTAAAGATCAGCATTACCTCAGTGCATTGCTCTTTATTGCACTGTGTTTAGTGCTTCAACTGACTATGAGTTATTTTATCCCAACTGGTGATTGCCCTTTGAATTTTTTTTCTTAAGTACTAAAATGAAAATCAAGTGGAGCACGAGTACATTTCTTTTCATAGTTTATAGACCCTACAAGTCTCCACTGCACTAGTTAAAATATGATCTGACTAATGAAGTGTTTTACACATGGACATATGTTCACTATCATACTTTAGATCTCAAAATGGATTCTTAAGACTTCTATGTAAGATTGATATTGTAAAAAGCAGATTTAAATGTCAGCTCAGCCTTTTATCTATTGATTCATGATGCGACATAAAAGGTTGAAATATTATTTCAAATCATTTGGCCATTGGCGTATGTGAATGTGAGAGTATGTGTACTCTACAGCTTGTCACCTTTATGTCTCTTTATAGCCACAGACAGTGGAGTTACATTATCAATATTGTCTAACAGCGGGATTTTCCATCCGCAAAGTTAGCACATAACATCTGCATGCTGCCGTTCAATTCTGTTTGATTGTTATCTCAGCAGGCTTTTTTAATTAATAAAGACATAAACCAGACTGTTATTCCCCAAAGTCTCCCTGGAAGAGAGATGGAGGGGAGCTGGAGTTTTCGAGTTTATTAGCTCTGTCATTTAATTATCATTAAAACATCTTGATTAATCTTTGTTCAGATTTACACTATGAGCTTCTGTTTCTCAATGATTGTTTCATTCAGCGACACATTCGTTGTGTTGTAACTTACAGTATACTGTGTAATGTTTTTTGACATCAAATTCAAAAATCATATGACATATGAGGAGGGGAAATTATAAATTTGGTAGTCACAGAACCTCAGACAGTGTGTCCATGGTCGTATTTACTAGGTATCGAGCTGATACAATGAGGGCTTTGGAGGACTCAAGAAATCTTTAAAGATACTTAAGGCACCAATATACTCTTCATCTTTTTCCGGTTAATTTCTTTACTCATTTGAGATCTGTTACCATGAACACGGGGGCAATTGCCACCCTAAGGCAAAGTATTGTCATGCCATCTAGCATCCCAGCATTGGTATCCCAATGTATAAAATATACATGTATATTATATATATTATACTATAAGTAGTTGATGCTGACATTATGTAAGAGTTTATTTATGTCGAAGTGTCTCAACAGCCGAGCAGTCTGTACAGTGGTCCATGTCTATCGACGAATAGACAGCGGTCTGTACAGTGGTCCATGTCTATCGACGAATAGACAGCGGTCTGTACAGTGGTCCATGTCTATCGACGGATAGACAGCACTCTGTACAGTGGTCCATGTCTATCGACGGATAGACAGCACTCTGTACAGTGGTCCATGTCTATCGACGGATAGACAGCGCTCTGTACAGTGGTCCATGTCTATCGACGGATAGACAGCGCTCTGTACAGTGGTCCATGTCTATCGACGCTGATCGCATTATTGATTACAGCTGCGACCAATCGCATTTTGGCTTCTGCAGCTAATGCATGCACAGTGATTCTGCATTTGATACAGGCGTAGTTGCCAAGTCCGCTTATTATTAGCAACTTTGGGCTTGTTGGGCTCAACCATGATAATAATGGCAACATGGACGGATACATAGAACAACAGCGGTAAAATGTGAATTCTCAGTTGTTTCCAGGCCTTGTTTCCAGAAATGATTATTATATATGAAGCATGGTGCAGTTTATTTTAGTAGGTCTTACTTTTTTGTTATGTTCACTCTCAGATTGCTTATTACAAAGGTTATACAGGGGTGACCAATGTGGTACAGGACTTTATTAGCTCAAATAACATGTCTGTGCATCAACTCTTCATCCATGGATTTATCAAGGTTTAACTAATCAAAACAATTTGGCCACCATAAAGTGTCTTTTAATCCATATCCGCCATCTTTACTTTTATTTACTTTTATTCACCTGCTTCACATAACCTGTCACAATTAATAGCATGGTTTGTATCTGCATTTCCCAGCCCTTAGCCAAATTATGTTTAATAATTGTGATCTATTCATTGATCTTGGATTGCCAGAGCAATTTGTATTATTTTTGAAAAAGGATTGAATTATTGAAATTATATAAATTAATTTTATAAGGGATTACGGGGCTAATTGTCACAAGGGCTATATGTATGTTACTATAAGATTTGGAGTTTAATTACAAAAATGTTTGTTATCTTTAGCAGTGATTTTGTATGCTGTTTCAAATACCTATTTCAATGAATACTATACAGTATGTCATTGGTTTAATGGCAGGTTCCATTATGACAAATGACCCCTTACAATGTGGACAAAGGGTCAACATGTGTTCAGTGAACTTTATTATTGTTTCCTGAACAATAACGGTGAAAATGTTGAATTGCTTTTTTGTAGCCAAGACTTCAATGTATGTGGCTATACAGAAATATAACATTCAAAAATAATCCTACCACCTACTCTGAGACATATTTACTGGAGTAACAAGTGTGACAACTAGCACAGGTCAAGCTAAGGAAAAAAAAATATTTTTGTTTTAATGTAAAGTAAGAATTAAAAAAATGCACTAAAATTACTTTAATGTTAGCAAAACAGTAGCAAAATGATTACTTTGTGGCCTCTTCATGGAAGTGCAACTGTATCGCAAATTTATGGGCATTGTGACTTAAATAAATTAACTAGTAATTGTTGCAATGAAGCTTGGTATGTTAATCCAGAAGAGCTATGCATGGGTGCTTGCTTTGTTGTTGCGACCCCTCATAGTCCTCATTCCACCCCTTGCCACCCTATGAATACATTTTTAGATCCGCCCCTCCCGCAATTCAAAAGTCAGGCTACGCAAGACTAAAATTCTGGGTTGTAAACCAGTCACTGTCACACCTGTCAAAAGCCTGGAAAACACATTGATGCTTAAGAGTATGCATATCTGTCAGATACTGCCAAAATTGGAAATACTTGATTGGATTAGTGGTCTAATCTTAAAATGTCATCTCTTTCACCGCAAAGATGTAAAAATACATTCGCTGCATGGAGTGGTTAATGTCAGTTCGCTGTGTATAAATCTATATGGTGGAAAGTCTGTTATGTGTCTTGTGAATTTATGTAAAACCCACCACACCCTTGTGTTTGTGGCATGATAGACTTCAGCAGGTTTATTTAAAATGCGCATACACATGCACGCACACACAGGTTCTTTTGGCCACAATGTAGAGCTTTGTTTGGTTGCCAAATGCTTATATCCAAATCTGACGACCTCTGCGCCTGGACCCTTTCCAATTTGTCTGCTCACAGGTGAATGTTCTCTTAACCTGACCTCCTCCGCCAAACCCATACTTCACTCTCTCTTTCAAGTAGAGGCCCACTTGGCTGGAAAAGTCCAGCTGAGATCCAGACGCTCATTTGGGCCCAAATCTGACATCTGAAAGACGGGCATCCCCCCTCCTGCTTGTTTATAATTCAGTTTGATTTTTTTAACTGCCAGCCTGTGTCAGAGCCTCTAACAGGGGTTTGTGTGTGTGTGTGTGGGTGTCTGGCAAAAGGGAATGATCAATAGCTATTAGGCAGCAGCGAGTCACTGGGCTCAGATGGGCTGTGTTGTTTGCACAGGTGCCCAACAATGTGTCGCTCTGCGCCAAACATGTTCCGCGCCATTTAACCCCATATGGTGGCAGGCACCTTTTACAGAACCCCACCTCAAAGTGAAAATCCCTCTGGCTCGTTCACTCATCTCGTTCATATTCTTGTGTGTTTCTGTGTGTGTTTCTCAGTTTCTTTGATTTTTGCTTAAGCATTAACAGGCTTTAAAACATGTGGAGTAAGCGTGTAACCTAACGAAAGCTAGAGCTACTTAAGTTTTCACACTTGCGTTGTCTTTAAAAGAACCAAAATCTGACCTCTTTTGAAGGCTGTTTTCACACTTGACTATTGGTTAGTCTGAACACTAGTTAGATTTTTTCCACATAATAACAGCTCAAGAGGAGAAAGTGCTAAAAATGGGAATCGTTGTTCTCTTCATTTTTTACACATGCTTTTGACCCTTTGGTTTTGCTAACAAAATTTACTGAGAGATATTAGGCTCGATTGCTTTAATACCAATTGCGAATTGTACAGGAGGCCACATAACTTGTACTCCAGATCCATATTTTCAAGAGGACCAAGAAGCTGCAACTGAGTTTGGACAAAAAAAAAAACAAAGAAAAAACATTCACACCAACCAAAATCTGATGTCAAATGAGCTTGGGTCTGCTCAAAAAATCTCTATTGTAAACACACTCTCCCCGTTGTCTTTCACACTGTCCCTGGCCTTAGTAATGGACTTAAATCTCCTTTTGGTCCACTTTGGTTTTGGTCCACTTCCATTTACACTGCCTTTGTAGTTGTGGTTATGTTTTGGTCCCACATTATATTAGGTGTCTTTATCTACTAAGTACTAACATCCAAAAAATAAACCCCATTGTATCCTTGAGCAAGGCTCATAATCCCAGGTTGTTCCAAGGGGACTGTCCGTGTATTAAGTTACTGTAAGTCATTTTGGGTAAAACCGTCATCTAAATGACTGATGTTACAATGTAGTTCATTTCTCAAATGCAGCCCAAGTGTGTTAATGGAATAGTTCACTTTCTTATGTGGAACAAAAAATAAGAATGTTTAGTTAATATCGGGTTTATTTTTTCAACATAATGGCACTTGATAGTGACTCTTTCTAAAAAGTCAATTATGGCAGAGTTTTGATTTTGAACTATTCCATTAACACACTTGGGCTGCATTTGAGAACTGAACTACATTGTAACATCAGTCATTTAGATGACGGTTTTACCCAAAATGACTTACAGTAACTTAATACACGGACAGTCCCCTTGGAACAACCTGGGATTATGAGCCTTGCTCAAGTATACAATGGGGTTAGTTTTTGGATTGTCCCTTGTGGGACCTACAACCATTTATGTACCAGCCATTAGGATCTAAAAAGCTCAATTTACTGTTTTCTCTCACACTAAGCAAGGGGTAATTTGGTGTTCAGTAAGCATCAGAAAGAAATGGTTCAAGTTGGCCTAACCCACACAAAAGTTAAAGAATAGAACAGTGCAATTTTCCAGTAATCTTTAAAGCCATTATGAGAGTAATTTTCTAATATTTCTCTTACATGCTGTTTCTACACACAGATCATGATTAATAGCATATGCTTGATCAGATAAGACAACCATTCAATGATTACAGCTAATCATGCTTCTCTGTTGTTTAATGTGTACAGCTCTGGTATGCCTTCGATCGGGTCAAGTACTGATGAATAATTACAGATGTAATTAGCCCAAATGGCATTGTGTGCAACGTTTGGGCCATCATCTGCTATCGATGATGGGTGAATTGACAAAGTAGCTCAGATGGGAGTCACGTTAATTGTGGAGTCAAGCTCTAATTCGGCTCTTTCACCCTTTGTTTCCTGAATTTTTCCTGATTTTTAATTATTTATTTGCTTTTATCTTTGATTCCTTCTTATACTGTCAGAGTAAGACCTCTGCACCAATTTTGGCCTTCACCCAAAGCAGAAATCTTGCTTTTAAGAACTTGGATGAGTGTATGTGGGTACCTCTTACAGTGTTTCAAGGCAAGCGCATTAAGACACCCCCTACTCCAACCCACAAGCCACTATCTAATGTTCTCTGGTCTCTATAGAGCAGAGCCAAGTATTGATCTGTGATCAGATTTCATGCCTGTTGTATCACTGCATCTGTTTCTAACATACATAAACACCTACACATAAGCACACACAGCAAGGTCCACTCATATCTACATTAGGCTAGTCTTTTTTTTTCAGTCTATTTCCCTTTATCACTTGGTCTCAATTTTTCTTTGTCTATCCCCCTCCCACCCCATCTTTCTCTCTATGAAATAAAGCTAACACAGGATACTACATGCAAAATCAGGGATAAGTTCTACAGATGAAGATTGAGTGTAATATTTGGATTGTGAAAATACTTATATTTAAAATTCTTATGTACCAGCTTAATATGCAGGGACAACTATAAAAAAGCCATTCATAGGTTGATTTTCCCCCAAAATGTAAAAACTGAGCATCCTGATGAGTCTGACATAACAGCATTGAGTCAACCAATGGTGTGAGTTTGGGGCGGGACTATCTGTTTTGCCAACCTGGTTTTATAGAATCACATAACTATACATACATGTACATGCATGAGTTGTATGTATCGCACCAGTTTCCTGGTGAAATAAACACTAGAGGCGCTACAAAAACATTGGCTTTTATTCACTTTTATTGCACTGCATTACCATCTACATTTACAAGCTTCAAATTGTGCGGTAGCTCAACTGATCAACTGCAAAGGTACTGAAGGGCACATGTTGACACATGAACCAAACATGGCATAGAAGCACCACAAAATATTTTTCATCTTGCATTTGCTTTTAATGATGCTCTCGGCTAAGTTTAACGTTTAGGGTAGGGAGGTACGTTTTGTTGATTTCAAACTCAATAGACCTTTTTTTTTGTAGACTGTGATGGCGCGCGTGGTGTGTTAGCTGCGAGGGGGTTTCTATTAAAGCTGCTGACAGTGACAGTAAATATGGCATCTTTTCCCATTTTACTGTCTTAATCCACCGCTCTCTATTTTTTTCCTCTGCTGGAAAGTCATTCAAATGTAATAGTAGATTTTTTTATTTTTGTCTTGGAACAAATAGGCAAGTGAAAATAATATTTGCTGTGATCGCCCATTCACTCCCATTCACCATTGTCTAAGTTTACACTGCAAACGTTTACTTCCATGTTTCAAAACCCGGAGTGTGAAAAAGGTCTATACAGCATTAAAATTGAAAAAAACAATCTGTTTGGGAGAACATTTTATTTGCTTTTGGCGATACTCAGTAGACATTTCACCTCAGAACTGCCACAATACGTTTAAAGAACCTTATAATGTAATTTTGCTTAAGTAATTTCATGAGATCAGGCTGGTTTGGCTGACCAATGGAAAATGGAGTATTAAGGAAACCTGTTGGAGAACAGTCAGTATTTTTACAATTCCATTTAGTGAATCTCGTGGTACAGAAATTACACACTTCACCTTTAATTGTGATAGTTTTCTTTAAAGGGATATTTCACCCAAAAATGAAAATTCTGCCATAATTACTTTTAAACCCTCTGACTTACTTTCTTCCATAAAAAACATAAGGAGATGATAGGCAGAATGGCAACAGCCTTAGTTGCTGTTCACTTTGCTGTGAAAGTATAGTGTGATCATTCTTCAAAACTTCTCCTCGTGTTTCACAGAATAAAATTGTCCAAAAGTACGGGTATGGAATAACATGAGGGTAATTTCCAGGTCACTTAACCCTTTAATTTAGCTCAACTGTGTGTAGCGCCCCCTAGGCCTATTTCCTGGTACTAAAGGGCATGTCTGGGCTCTTAAATTAATCCCAATAAACTGTATATATAGAATTCTTGCTGACCTCCTGTTTAAATGTCTGTTTGTGTAACTTTACTTGTGATTTGAATAACTAATAAACTTTTAAACCACAACCCTGTATACTTACTTGTGTGTAACTGACTTAAACCATATTCACATGAAATATCATTTACATATTCAACCTATTACCCAATGATATCTTACACTAAATAAATACTCAGGACTCAGTTATTGAAATGTTAAATAAAAATGGAGTTTACTAAATAAATAAAATATTAAATTCACCAAAAGAATGAATTCTCAATATAAACAAACAACAACAAAAATAATAAAATCACCTCAAACCTCAAGTTTGAATTAACCTCAAAATGTAAAAGAAATAAAAAACAATTACACGTACCTCAATAGCCTCAAAATGTAATAAGCTTAAAGACTTGTAGGCTAAAATACAGCACATAACACATCACGAAACACACACGCGGGCCCACACGCACACGCACACACAAACACACACTACCCGTGATTCACCCACCCCAGTCCTTGCCGGCAAATGAGCTAAAACCAAACAGCTAAACGTTGCAGGCCTGGAGCGTCGCTTGTGTTCGGTGTGGCCAAACAAAATGACCCCTTCACTCCCTTTGGAGCAAAAGAAACAATAAAAAAAAATACCTTAATCCCAAGTGGTGGTTCTTCCGTCTAATTACCACACCGTCACAGGCAGTCTCTCACGCGCGATGACCAGGGGCTGGCAATCACTCACGCGACCGGCATCCTCTCAGTGACGAGATGTTAACTTCAGCAAACCGTTAACAACTACAACGTCTTCGGCTTCCAAGTTCACAATTCAGTCCGATTTGTGTGCACAAAACCTGAACAAAGTCCAACTTGCAAATATACAACGTTTGTCACGTTCTATTTTACAGTTTAACCACTAAAGCATGGAGCAAATCCTTGACGCAACTTCTCAGCTATATCGTCTTTTTTTTTCTCCGGGTTCTGCCCTTTCACCTCACGTCACTCCATGCATACAAAAATCATATAGTAAAATATTTTTTTACCACCAAACATCAAAATATTACATGTTACATTATACATTTCACTTCACCAATGAAATCCTTTAAACAAAAACTCTTAGAATAAATTAAACACATACTTGAAACAAACACAATTGTATATCAAACTACAACTCCCTTTTATTTTACCTAAAATGAATAGAATGGATATGAACTACAATACATTTGTTTCTTGGGCTTACTTCTAAATTCTAATATTGTATAACTTTAAAATAATTTCAATCTAAGTTATTTAGCATTTAGTTAACTTAAATGCTTTTTAGCACTGTGCTACAGGTGTTTTACAAAATTCTGGACAAACATTGTTAATCTTGCACATTGTTGCAAAGTCATAACATTAACTATTGCCTGTTATTGCCTCTTAAATGATTAGCTTGAATTGTATATGTTTAAATGGCTCAAGGTTCTTGAAGACACTCTTAAACACAGCTTGGTTTCTGTATGTGTGCACCAGGAAACAAGGCTGAAGGAGAGAGAAAGAATTGATTGACGGATGTTTGTTCTATCCTTTTTGCCATTTCTGGTCACTGGTTTCACTTGAGAGATGCTGTCAATCAACATTGTCACTGGAGCGCACCATCAGTGTCATCCGAGAGAGAACAAGAGAAAAGAAACAGTGCGAGAGGAGTCTTGAAACCTCCCATAATCGAGCTGCTCATGTTGTGTATGTGTGTGTTAGAAACTGAGGCAGCAGTTTCAATGTTAAGTCTCATTATCAAACTGCTGGCCTGTGCACTGGTTGCCATGCTGACTGAAACAACAAATATTTGGAAGTATGTAGCACCTTCTACCAAAATTCCAAACTCAAATGATTGAGTTTGGATCTTTCCTCCACTCCCCCCTTCTTTTTTTCTCCACAGCAGAATAGTGTCTTTGTCTCGTGGAAGTGAACTTGAAAACAGTGATGAGGTGAGGAGCACTTTTGTTCAGCACACACAGACACACACATACTGGCTGAGGATGACCCTATAAGCTGTGAAAGGCTTCTCAATCTTGTACAATGACCTTCTCTATCTCTGTCTCTTTCTCACAACAATTCTTAGCAATTGTTCTGTCTTTACATATGTAGGGAATAGGGATAATCAAATGAATTGACATTTATGTATCCCTCACAAAACCTTACCATGGTAACCATATTTTTAAAAAAACTACCATAGTTACTACATTGTAGCATGTAGTACATTCAACCAAGTCTCACAGAATAAATATGATTATAACTAAACATGCCGCGTTCTACGTTTCCTGGGGAAATTAACACTAGAAGCGCTTCAAGAACTGTGCATTTTATTTACTTTCACAATGGCTGATTATAACTTTACTTGATTTTTATTACTCACACATTCTTATGTTATGATATTGAAATACTATACATTTGAATGCTTGTATTATAGAGCAAATACATATATACACATATTTCAACGTGATTAGCTTCTGTGCTAGCTCATCTGATGCAAGCAAGCACGCAAGCTGATATTTAAGACTTGAGTGTCAAAGAAGAAACATGAAATCGGACACTAAAGGTTAGGTGAAGGTGTTGATTAATAATGTCTATTTTGGTTACCTCTCGTTTGCTTTAGGACACAATTAATTCAGTTTAGGTTAAAGTTTTAGGTTAGGGAAGTAGTTTTACTCATTAAAACATCAATCTAAAATTCACCTTAAAAACCTTGTGTGATTACGACACCATTGCACTCGCTTTTGGCACCCACACTGGACATTTAACTTGGAAACTGCTGCGATATGCAAGTAGGTAGGGAAAATGGGTCATTGCCTTGGTTGTGATGTCACAACCAAACTTCACCATAAGACTGCCCACATATGAATTCCAATTCAGCATAAAACACCTATTCAACTTGGCCCACCCTGATGAAATAAATGTCAACCACGCCCACATGGGAGGTTAACCAATCATAACAGAGGTCATTTACATGCAAAACTTTTAAACCAGCAAATGATGAAGATGATTAGCTGGTCTCCCAGCCTGATCAAGCCTGGTCTGGTCTGTTTTACTGGCTTTAGAGGGGTTTTGGGACTTAGCCATGGAGACCAGCTCACCGACCAGGTAAACAGATGAAACCAGCTAAGACCAAAAAAACACCTTTTGGGAACAA
Source organism: Xyrauchen texanus (assembly GCF_025860055.1). NCBI lineage: Eukaryota > Metazoa > Chordata > Actinopteri > Cypriniformes > Catostomidae > Xyrauchen > Xyrauchen texanus. Next base: position 13,990,701 of record NC_068305.1, read on the forward strand.
GAAACAATACCTAACATAATAAATGCACTATAATGGATGAAATTAAAATGCTACAATGTGAAGAACGTGAAGAACGTGGCCTCTTTAATAAACAAATTGTGGGATCTGGTATGTGTGTGTGTGTACTGGATGTGCCGGCAGTCCGTCTGCTCTCTGTCTGGGTTAATCTGAGTACAATGGATCAGGGGCCAAGAGGGACAGGTGTGGCCCTACAGTGGCCCCGGGCATCACCCTTGGGCATTAAAGGCTTGAGTGTCCATTCAGCTGGAATATAGTCACTGGATTTGATGCAGGCTAGGCATGTGTATTTCTGCGTGTTAGTATAAGACTGAATTAAGTGTTGCATTAGTGATGTGATCTCTTTGCTTTCTCTGCTATGATGCCACTCTGGGCACCAGCATTAACCAGCCTGTCTGCAGCCTGGCGCAGTGGCTGGAAATAGAGTTTGCCTTTTGATTGTGTGTGTCTTTGTGTATCCTTATCTGTGTGTTCGCATTCAACTTTACAAAGCCCAGATGGAATCTGCACACTTTTTTTTCACATTTTGTAAGCTAATCTTGGAGGAAAATCTGAGGAATTTTATTAAAATTTTTTATTTATTTCTTCCAAATGTGTTCAAATAAAAACACTACACACTTATTGGTAGCTAAAAGTATAATCAAGTTAGCCGCAAATATTTCATGAATGAACAAGCAAATGGTGGTAATATATAGTTCTGTATGAATGATGGGTGTTCCAGTTCTGCAGAAATCTACAGAGTTTTCTGCATGTGCAGATTCGGTGTGGGCCTTGATAGTCTACAAATCCACACATATAAGTTCTAAACTCTAATCTATCTGCAGAATGTAAAATAAAGGTGATTCAATTCATTTCATTAGAGCAGGCCCACATGCAGTATGTGCCTGCAGAACTCCACAGAGTTTTGTAGATTCAAACACCCACCATTCATTTACATTTATGCATTCGACAGATCCTTTCTCCAAAGTGACTTACAGTGGTATTCTTGGTATATTTTAATCAGTATGTGTTTCTCTAGGAATCAAAAGCATGACCTTGGCATTCATGAAGAGTTCCACCCATGCCCCACCTCTTGGATGTTTATTATGAAGTATTCCATTATACATTTTTAAAGGCTTGGAACATGCTGATTAGTAAAACTAAATTTGGTCTAAAGGCGCTCTGGAAACACGCAACACATTTACTCACATGTGGGGAAAAGAGGAAGCGGTGTGGACCGGGACAGGGCATCAGTGATGCGTGTTTCAGTGCTAGAGAAAAATATTCAAGAATACAGCGCAGAAAGATCTGATATGATGTAACCGGCACTGTTGTTTTGTCGCGCTGCTCAGAGACGATGAGAGGTCGTAACCGTCGTCATGATGTCTTGCAGTCAAGATGGAATCAATCTGGGGTCCGGATCCAAAACGTGTTGACCTGCGTAGCGGGGGCAATAGCAACTTCACACAGTCTGAGGATGCGTTTCCACTGACACGGAAGAAAATTGCCCAACGCCCCGCACTTCTGTCAATTTTACAATCCAACTCGCGAGCTTGTCGCTCGGCTTCCATAGGAAGGAACTGAAAGTGCTCGCTCACATTCGCTCAGCACGTGCCAGTGGAAACATATGACAAGAAAGCAAAACTGCTAGAGTTTTTAGCAGCATGCATGTCTAGATGTAGAACACAGGCATAACGAAAATTACTCAAAAGCTTATCGTCGATATCGTGGAGTTTTTTTATCACGATAAATATTGATATTGTTTTATCGGCCGGCACTATTTTGTACTTTGGAAGATAAATCTTGCGATTTGTTTCTAACCAAAACCTCAAATGTAAACCTAAATATTAGGTCTAACTGCTTACCCCTAAACGTAACCATGGTTTTAATAGGAAATTCACTTTTGTGTACAACGAAAGAAAGAAAACATTGGGTTTGAGAACAAGATGAGGTAAGCGTATTGCAGGTAATTGACATACAGCAATCATTTATATTGCACAAATAAATACAGAGGGTATAACAAAATTTGTTTACAGGCATTCCCTTAAAATAAAGCGTTGGATAAGAGGCTAGCTAAAATTTTATAAATGTATTGTACTGATATGAAATCTATGCAAAAGCTGTTGATTGGTTGGTCAGTTGCACTTTATTTTATAGTACATGTAATTTCAGTATACTTATGTAATTACCAGTAATATTATGTAACTACATGTATTTAAAATGTGTTTAAGGTTAGGTTTGGGGTTAGGTTTAGCATTAGTACCTAATAATTAGTGTAGTTGTTGTAATTACTGTATATAGTACATAAATGTAGAACAGTACTGTAAAATAAAGTGCTACTTGTTGGTCTCTAAGGAAATAAAGTCGTATGATATCTTATGATTTTTCCATCCCATACTAATTATTGTGAGTTGTCATGAGACTATGTTGTATGTACTATGTAAATTACATTTATAACTTGACAATCATACAGATATGCATCAAACGCATTCACCACAGTCTAACAGATAATAAGCTCATCTATCAAAATCAAACCATCTCTCAGTGAATAGCGTGTCTCAGGCCTGTTGCCAATGACTGGAATGACACTCTTGGTTTGCATAACTCTCTGGCCATAAATCTCTGCTTGACAACAAGCTCAGGGTTAGAGGTTACAGGTGAGGGCCTGAAAATATGTTGGAAAAGTTTTTGTCCATGTGTGTACGTTGTGTGAACCAAAAATGGATTACTGTGTTTGAATGATTTAAAACTTCATAGTAAATCCTGATACACATTTTACTCTAAATGTTTTTATTGCTGTTGAAAAGCACACCATGATTAAGTGCAGTAAATTTTTTGTGTGATTAAAGGACATTGTGTCTCTTGCTCATTTTATTTGTCTTCTCTTCTCTTTTACGGAGGCCTAAGTTTGTGTGTTTCCTGTGTGAAAACATCTCTGGAATCTTTCTGATAACTTAAGAAGCTGATAAATCATAGACCCATATGGGTCTGTGTACGTGTGCTTATGACTTTCACTTCAGCCACAATGTGTCAATGTCAATAGTCCTTTCTTACATCCTCAGTCAGACTGCATAGCCAATATCTTTACATATCTGTGTGTGTGTGTATGCATGAATCCATGTTTATACAGTATGCATGGTCTAACTCTTTTGTGCACCAGTGTTCTGTTGCTGCTCTGTTTACATAATGTTACACAAAGCAAATCAGTGTGTGTGTGTGTAATGCTTTCATTAGGATGGTTTGCATTTTAATTGTGCGATTTAAGGTTAGTTTCAGGTTGCTTTTTTAAAAACCTCTTTTCTTCTCTTAAAACATGCTGCATTAAGTTTATCACTATGGTAATTTTAGTCTCAGCATGGGCCTGTTGTTTAATATGAAACACATAATAGTGCAGGAAGCATTTTTTTTTTCACGAGAGCAGTCGGTCAACCAAAGCAGTTGTGGCACAATGGTAGTTGTTTATGTATCGCACTTGGCACTAGGTTTGAACCTATGACTGTTCACTTATCAGCCCACACCACTTGGCTATACCACCCACGTCTAGCTAGTTAGCTGTCTCCTTCTGTTATCTCTGTTAAGACAAGACGGATTTTCTGTTAAAAATGCCTTTGAAACATGACACCTGTGTCTTTTCTTAAACTTTGTTTGCTGCCCTCAGAGCTCATTCCTGAGGTTCCACTGGCACTTTTTTAAAAAGCATGGCTCACACCCAGGGCCATAACCAAAATATTGATCATGTTTACATGCACAATACACATAATTTTCTAAATAAGTTTCATATTCTGGTTTAGCCTTTATTTAAAAAAAAGCTGTTTAAATGTTTTACAGTTATTGGACTATTTCTGTATACTCGTCACGTTCAAGTTCATCAAATATCGCAAGTTCAGGGCATTGATTATATATATAGATGTTTGTATATACTGTAGATCTTGTCTCCTATCTAGACTCACATCTATAACTTTATGTGTACTTCAGAAGCCTACAATTGGAGACAGAATGGCACCTCGTGGAATGAACACATAGAGGCACAAAATCACTTTTCAGAGCTATCATTTCCATCTTTCCTTGCTGTTAGAGGATCTTCCTTCCAACCGAACAGCTGAGTCCCTTGCAACGTTAAGGGACACATGAAGACGCACCTTTTCCGTGAGCACTTGACTCAATCCAGTTGACATACAATCCCTTGAAGCAGATCTAGAGAGTTGGTGCTGGGGAGGAGGAGGGTTTCGGAGACTAAACTCTTGTAGTGTGTTACAGTGAAAGCTGCTGACCTTAAACAACTGAATAATTTAAATGTAAGTCAGCGAGAGAATATTTAAACTGATTGGGTCTCAGATTAAATGTCAAAGGACCTATCAGCGTGTGGCATGTGGAGTTTCATGACAGAAATTAAAATCTCATTTTTATAAAATAACTTATAAACTCATATATTCTCATTCATATTCTTGACAACAGCGCACAAGACCATTATAAAATTTAAAATGTAGGTTATGTGACTCTTACGAATCTTTCCATGATGTCAGTTTCCTTTAATGTTAGTAAAATTCAGATTAGCTAATATTTGCATAAGCCATCTGTCTTTTTCATGTTTCTAGAAACAGGAATGTTGGCTTAATCAGGTTATGGCAATCCAGTTAGTGCATTTAAATAACCAATATGACCAAATTCTAATTAATATCAGAGTATTCTTGTCCATTTCAACAGTTGTCGAGGGAGAATAATCAGTATGGGTTTTTCTATGGCACATTCTAAAACCTGTACATTTGGTCGCACATCTTGAACATTTGGTTATACCCTTGCTCTCATCTTAAAGTTGTATTAACTTTTTACTTTGTTCTTAATGAATATGCATGCTATCATGCTCCATGGTGTAAAATGGATTGTCTGAAACCGTCTTGTCTTTTTGTATAACATTCATAAACTTCATTTGACTGTCTGAAACGCTGCATTAAGGGAGAGGTTGTACATGCTTCTGTGAATATCCCACAGGTGTCTGAAACAACCATTTGTGTATAAGGTTTGCTTGTTTGAACGCATGTATGTATGTGTGTGTTTGTTTGTGTTTTCACACCTGTGAGTAGGTGAGAGTGGACTGTGAAGTGATCGTTCTGTGTGTGTGTGTGTGAACCAGCCTTACTTCCATCACTGTGTGTCTGCAGTGGGTTGTAGTGTGGAAAGCCCCTGTGTTGTAGTAAACTATACCCTTATACACATAAAACATCAAATAGCCTATGGCAAAGATCTGTTTTCTGTCGAAGTTTTGTAGGCAAAATCATCTTATTGTAAGCAGCGGATTTTATCAAAGTAGAGCATGACCCAGTTAATGTGAGAGCTGAGCATCTGTGGAGAGAGGATTGTAAACTGTGTGTTTGGGTTTTCTTGGATGACTGTGCAAGTTCTGCTTTTATTCTGTAATTCTTTAAAAGCTACTAACCTAGCCAAAAACACAGCCAATATGACATTCAAAAAGTACTTGGAATATACATATTTTACATTACAACTTGAGTAATACCGTCCTAACCAGGCACAACATAATAAAGCAACAAACGATAAAAGATCTGCCATATAATATCTGAATTTTTTTCTTAACCAGTAGCTACCACAAATAACTTTGTTTTGATTTCTGCAAGAGAAAATGAGTGACGTCCATTTCTTTAGCTCAAAAACTCGCTCCACAAAACTGTACATTCAGCATTAAATATCTTCTAATTGACTGTGATTAAGTCATGTATTGCAGCAGTTTTGTGTTAAGTGTGGACAAAATGAGGAGTGGCCGACCGTTATGTTTTTTTTAATGATCGATGTCGATATCCAGAGAGCAGAGTGGCCGATACAATGACGATATATCACACAATTCAATATAGTACATAACCTAAACATAAAATTGCTAAATAATGATGTGGCAGGGCGGAGGGCGGGGCCGGGTCGTGATCCTACACACCCGGTCCCGTATTAGGCTAATCAAGCCTCCCGAGAGGGATAAAGGTCGACTGCAGAGGATCGTGCGGGAGAGAGAGATCGTTAACGGACATGTCCGTCATGTGTGTGTCTTTGTTTTGAGTTTACCAATTAAACTATTATTTATATTGTGAAGCCGGTTCTCGCCTCCTCCTTTCCATTGATCACTTTACAAATGATTAAAATCTTATTTAGCACTATAGTTATTAAATTTCACACTAAACTTTAACTTCAAAACAATTTATGATCAAAACAAGTATATTGTATTTTAAATGATAGATAGAAGTTTCTTCTGATTACTTTTTTGTAATTTATTGCACATGATGAAATTGTTCATATATTAGGAAAACAGCACACACAGTAGTCCAGCAACCATATATGGCATGTCCACGATAGCAATAACATTTTCTCCAAAAATACTGAATCAAACCAATTGTATTAAAAGTGCACAGTGAATAAGACATTTACTTTCAGCACACGTGAAACACTTTTACCTTGAAGTTGCTCTCACGTGCTCGTGCGGAACCAGTGCTAGCAGCAATCTCCCAGTTTAAATGGCCTGGATCACCTGCTTGAATTGTGACCACCGACCATCATGTTTTGTGAATGAGAGGAACTTTTGATCCTGATCTTTGGGATACTTGGGGCCAGTGGTAACTCAGCTGTTAGGCTCTAGGTTACTGACTGAAATGTCGGGGGTTCAAGCCGCAGCACCATCAAGATAACACTGTTGGGCCCTTGAGCAAGGCCCTTGACCCTATCTGCTCCAGGTGCGCTGTTTCATGGCTGACCCTGCGCTCTGACCCCAGCTTAGTTGGGATATGTGAAAACAACTGCATTTCATTGGCTCTGTACCTGTACTCTGCACAATGACAATAAAGTTGATCTTAATCTTAAAGTTTTTGATTCTGGCTGATGAAAAGCACACCATGATTAGGTGCAGTTCAGCACTTCAAAGGAAGAAATTAGATGAGCGCTCGACAGGAAGAAAACGTCTTTTTAAAAGAAATATCTGCATATTTGCAGATGGAATATGATATTAGTTTGATTGATATTTGCCTTTTTATCATTAGACCAGACAGTTAAAATTTACAGGACACTGTTGAGGAGAGGGAGAATGAAACAGGCGAGCACTTTAACATTATGAGCTCAAACACGTCTGCTGATGCTGTGATATGTGGATCGTTTAAACAGATCACATGCAAACAGGCGATCTCAGCACCCTCAAGAAACAAATCGGCCAAAGGGGAAAATGTATCAATGCTCGATGCGATAAATACAAAATTCGGAATATCAACTGATTTATCGGCCTCTGCGATATATTGGACAAACACTATAATTGAGAATCGCTGCAAACATGTCACGTTGTGTCTGTTCAGGACATGGTGTAAAGACCGCATATACAACTTGCTTCCCCTAAAATAATTGTAAGATACTGTATATGTAAGCTTTAATAAATTTTGATTCTGCAGACATGAAAAGGGATGGAAATGGCACCAAGCACTTTAAGAATGCATACATTCTTCTATCTGTATCTCAGTATGACTGCATCATAGGTCAGTGCCTCACTATGTACTTCTGCTTCATGGTAGAGACACTCCTGTTTACAGTCAGGCTGGTGATTTCAATTTAAGTGTGGGCTGAGGGTCGTCACATCTGAGCACTGAAAGTCAGTGATGATGAGCAGTAGTCTGGCCAAATATTTCATTTTCCTTTTTTCTTCGTAAGGGTACACACACCCTTCATTTATCACAGAAATGCTAGCAGATTTACTTATTATGTTGGTAAATATTGGTAAATGCACTATAAACTAAAATTTTTACAAAGATGAATAAAAGCATTAAACAAATATATTGTTAATTGTTTGATCAGGATACCTAATGCATTACCTATTGTTCATGAATTGAAGTTTAGCCCAGAGGCTAATATAAGGCTATACAACGAATAAAAGGCAGGTATTAATCTGATTTGTACTGTGCATCGTGCTGCCATTGACCAAATTATGTCATAATTTAATGTTTTAAACATTGTTTTTAAGTGCTGAAATACTGCAGTACAAAAGTGGCGGTTCGTTCCAGTACCCGAAGCAGGCCGATACGCACCTGTACGCAAACGGGTTTCATCTTGATCCCGTATAAACAGAAATAAGCAGAGAGCACAAGTTATATACCGTGCAGCTTCCCGTGTCTGATGTCCACTGCTAACTTTGCCATGGTCAAGATAATAGCAGTTTAAAATACAGATTTCATTGAAGTGTACATCAGTTGTGCGATGGCTTAACGTGTACATAATATTATATTTTGTTTGTGAATTATGAACATTTATGTGAAGAGTGTCATGTGCATTGTCATCAACTACTATTACAGCAGTAACATGGAGCAGGGACTTTATGATGATATCATAAAATCCTATAAATAAACCTATAAATACCATATTGAATAAAAATGGTATTTAGTCAGAGCTGTACTGTAATTGAATTTGGTGCAAGTACATCATGCAAAAGCCTCCTTTTGGAGGGTGTGTCCAACATATTTACACGTGTAGTTATTTGCACGTTTTTTTTTGTAAATCACCCGCAAAATGCCCATGACGCTGTCAGCAAATTAGCACCCTTTATTTGAGCTCTTAGTAAATCGGGGCCTGTGTCACTGTAGCGCTACAAAAATGACTCTGTTTATTTTGAGTGACCCATCCAGCCCGATAAAACAACATTGACTCAACCAATGGTTGCAGGATTGCTGTTTGGAAACAAAGTTTATTTTTGCAATTCTGTTCATTAGCACAGAAATTACTCAGAGAAAAACTGTTTGCAATGCGGCCATAGATTTGCTTGAGCCCCCACAGAAACTTCTGATATCCCTGCCCTGACAGACAACAAAACAATAAAGAGGCACTTCACCCCCCAGACTGATGGTGAAACAATCATCGTTGCCCACCCAAAATATATCAAAGATCGCACGCTAATATGGTTACTATGGTAAAGTTATATAAAGTATGTTAGCTTTACTGTTTCCGCTAGCACAGCAAATGCTACATGCTACATGCTATGTTCAATAGCCAGTGTTGATTGATTGGTTGATTGATTAAATTGTAGATGAGCTGGTGGTCTTTTGAATGAATGACGGCTTGTTTCCATGGTCTTGAATATGTTAAACTTCGGCAATTTAAATGACAGTCAAAGTCTGCTGTTAGTGCAGTGATTAGCAATTTACCCTATTGAAGAAATCATTATGACTTAATTAACTTGAAAGACAGGTGTTTTTTTTTTTCTTACACTTAATAGTCCTCACTTTGTCATTTATTCATCAAGTGTATTTTTGTGAGCACTGACACAAATGACATGGATGAAAACACAGCTGTGCTTAAATGCATCGAAATGGTAATAATCACCATAATGCTACTTAATCTCTCTCTCTCTCTCTCTCTCTCTCTCTCTCTCTCTCTCTCTCTCTCTCTCTGCTGGTTGAGCTGAGAGATCACCAAGACCAGCAAACCAGCTTGGGCTACTTTGCACAGTTTCTTTTTTTCAGGCCTTCTTCTCGATCTCTCTCTCAGTTTTGAATGCGAGTTGTGTGTTCTACATATATTACAGATTGAAATAAAGGAACACAGTAGGAGGACAGACGTCACATTCAGTCATATGTAGGATCCAGAAGATACGCAAACACCCACTGACTCTCTCTGTGTCTCTGTGTTATCTTTTTCTGCTCTTTGTCTCTCCTCCTCTCTAGAGGCGTATGTGGAGGTTTTAGCTGAGTGTGTGTGATGTCACTGTGTGGTGGTGGGGAGGTTTGGGCCTTGTGAAGCGTATGCAACAGAGAAGAGAAACTAGTGTGGTTTCAGCTCGCGTCACGGCACTATTTCAACCCCCAGACAAACACAAAAGCCTCACACACTTTCAAAACATTGACACGATCTGCCTTTGCCTCCACATTTCTCTTTCTTCACTCAAAAAAAGATGCATATAGAGATGTGCCTCATAAAAAGTAAAGGAAAAGCTGTGTTGGGGTTCTACTGGGAAACTATAGCCTACCAAGATAGAAGCTAATTAAATTACACCAAGCTAACTTTTTCAGCTGTAGTACATACTATTAGCTAAAAGTAGCAACTACATTGACAACTACTGAATTTACATTTATGCATTTGGCAGACACTTTTATCCAAAGTGACTTACAGTGCACTTATTACAGAGACAATCCCCCCAGAGCAACCTGGAGTTAAGTGCCTTGCTCCAGGACACAATTTTGGTGGCTGTGGGGATCGAACCAGCAACCTTCTGATTACCAGTAATGTGCTTTAGCCCACTACGCCACCACCATTGATTTGAATAAACCAATGGTGCAATAGCTCTATATGGTTTACTTTAATGTAGTTTTATGACAAATTGTAATAATTCATATGAGATTACAAAATACGACTTGGGTTGAACGAAAAGGTACCACTTTTATTCCCATAACCAATCAACCAATCAACAAACATATTGTCAAATTGATACACAATAGGCATAAAATTTGAGCTATTCTCCTATCCAACACTTTATCTTAAGAAAGGAAACATCCGTAAACAAAACTGGTTAATCATTCCATATTTATATGCAATAAATATTACTGATTTATGTCAAAACCCTGTAATACGCTTCCCTCAACTAGTTCCAAACAATGATGTTGTCTTTCTTTAATGCTACACAAAAGTTAATTTCCTATAAAATTATGGTTAGGTTTAGGTTTGGGATTAAACTTAGTAAAAATTTTAATTACTTCATTTATTCGTTAGTTTATTTTCTCTATGGAGTCAAAGTCGTAAAAAATATATGAGCCAACTCGTAAAATTTATTGAGACCATACTGTTAGTGGTGAGTGCATTCATTTTAGAAGAGATACATTTACATGATACAACTAATAAAACACTCTAATTTATAAAACCGAGCCAAAGCATACAACAAATAGCAGCATGTGATTAATTATTTCACCACATACAAACAATAGCTTGGATATCTGTAAAAGGTTTTGTGGTTCCCCGTTCTACTGCCAGCCAGAGTTTGGATGTTAAATGAGCAGAGTAGCACTAACCTAATTTGCTGATAGGACTGGAGGACATTTTGTTCTGTTCCATCTGTCTTCTGCTTTTAGGGTTCCAATCTCGCCCCAGGCACGCACAAGAGCAAGACACTGACAGGCAGACAGCTATCTTTTCTAGTCTGTCTCTTGAGCACTATCATTCTGTCACCTCATCCATCAGTCTTTCACTCATACTCTCTGTTTTATGATTTCCCTGTCTTTCTCAGTCAGCCCAACTTTTAAGTCTGAGAGAGTGTCCACATTCCTCTGAATGCCAGGATGTGGTCTTTGGTGCCATCTAAACCACTGTGTATGTGAATGTGTCCATGCTAATACATTACACCTTGCTTTCTGACATTGGGTATTTGAGGGCAATGAGGCAGACAGGCATTAAAATTTGAAATGAAGAGACATTGGCAGCCTTGCTGTCTTGCTTTGTTTCACTCTCGCTCTTTCTGTTTCAGCCGTTATAGGTAGTGGCATGAAAGGGCATGTGGGTATAATCTACAGTACAGCCCATTTTTACTAGGCCCTCTGGTGATTCTGATCAAACATGTCTTTGAGAAATATTTGTGTAGTGACCGCTAAACTGTTTATTTTACTGTTGTCCATGGCAACATACCAGTACTACTTTCATGCCTCGTGTATCCCTCCATGCTCTCTTTCTCTCTTACAGTGACTCTATTAAATCTTGCATCGTTACTGTAGCGTGTGTATTGTGTGGGAGTAGCATGAAGCTGAAAGTTTGTTGTCACAATGAATGAGAAAAATGTACCATGGACCATTCAAAATGGCAAACCTCTGGGGAATCACTGGTTGTAAAAACAAAGAAACCCAGAACAGTGCAGAGCCTACAAGCAAAAAGGGAAAGCGACAGATTCCGTAATAAAACCAAATCAACATCGGTTTGGCTTTTCAGAGGTGAAGACAATTTAAGATCTGAAAGAATTGTAAAGCGACACAGACACAGTCTTTTTTCTTACTCAACGGGTAAGATACTTTATTGATATGGTTTATGTATAGTTGTGTAATCACACACGCACGTGTGTGTGTGTGTGTGTGTGTGTGTGTGTGTGTGTGTGTGTGTGTGTGTGTGTGTGTGTGTGTTGTGAAATACAATAATTATACTGTAATTGGTGCTGAACTTTTCAATTGCTAGAACACGTGTGTATTTTTTAATAACAGCATTAATTCATATAAATATATCCTTTAGTCCTAGGATTGCCAAGGACATGTGAGTCTTGAAATGATGTTGACCACTGGTTGGTAACAATGACAATCTATAAATTAGTTTCTACCATTGTCTATTTGGCCAGAATATCCTGCAGTTATAAAAACTTAACGTTTGACCTTATCAGACTACCAATCATTATGTCTAATGTTGATGTTTCCAATAAGTCAAAACAACAGCATAAGATATGGCACTTACCTGCTCAGATGACATGTTTTCAGATTCTTTCATTATTTATTTGTCCATTCGCTCTGATAAGATGTCCTGTATCCATGTGTACACTGGTGCCTCAATCCACATTCATCCACGCAGAGGAGCAGAGCTGAAGCACAACCAAAACAATGTTCTTCCGCAAGACACATGCCGTTTTATTTACTACTACTAGAGGGCCAAAAGTTACATAGTGTAGCTTTAAATAAAGGTGCAAGACTTGTTGTGTTGTAGCTAAAAAAAAATTAGCAAACTAGTCCATAATAAAAGTAACTTTCTTTTGCCATTTAAAAAGAATATTGTATTATGGTTGTGGCGTTTGTCTTGTTGCTAGGCCGATTGTTTTCCATGTTGTAATGAACTACTTTTCCTTGTGAAAGCTTTAAAGCTGAAGTATTTATCTTTATCTGTGTTAATATACCTTCTCCTTTCCAAGCTTAATATGCAGAGACAACTATAAGTAAGCATTTATTGAATAACTTTCTTGAAAACTGTAAGCACTGTCTTTCTGTAGTGCTATGAAAATTGTTTGTTTTGAGTGACCTGTTTTACTATGCTGTTGGTCAAACAACGAGACTATCTCGTTGTTTGACCAACAGCAGACAGGGGACTTATTCAGAAATCTGTTTCAAAAGCATTGTTTATTTTTACATTTCCGTTTTAGAGGCACTAGCGGTGCAGAAATTACATACTTTAGCTTTAAACAAAAAGTAGCTATGATAATAAATTAATTTCAACTGAACACTGTAAAAAAATATAATGTTTGAGCAAACTTAAAAAATCAAGGCAACATGATGCGGTAAGATTTTTGAGTTCTCTCAACAACCGTCCTCAGTAACATTGCTTTGTTTATTCAATGTGAATTAGTTTGTTCACCAAATGCAAAACAATTCTTGTTGAGAGAACTACTTATTTCTTGTTCAGCCAACTGTCATTTCACAATACGAAAACATTTATTTTGTTAAATCTTAAATGTGGTTTTAAATTACTTGATCACATGAAGTTAACAGCAATCTTTTCCTCTGAAGAGAGGTTTGTCCTTCAAGGCAGTACATAAAATAGTTTGAAATACACACATATAGACCTCACACTGTACTTCTTAAGGAGCATAGTCTGGGGGCTGCCTTTTTTTTTTTTTTTTTTTTCTCCTCTCCTCTCCTCATGTCATGCTGTATTTCTTCTAATTCCCTGTCTTCCTGTCCTGTCTATCCCCTTGTCATATGTATGTTTGTATGGACAGGTCGATGGCCAATTTCACTGGTTTACTATGTGACAATAAAGGACTACTACTACTACTACTACTACTACAACCCTTAACACACAAACCTCAGCATGAAAGTGATAATCAAAAAACCTCATTAAGTACAAATATGAGCTCCTAAACTCACCACACAACAATTGACTAACAGTGGTATATACATTAACAGCATAAAGTAAGCAAAAATATAACCCTATAACATTAACAGCATAATTTATTAATGTTGCAATGCATGCTGGGAATTCACAAATCAGCAACATTGTTCAGTAGGAAATTGTTTGTTCATAAAACTCTGTTAGGCTAGTTGGGACAATATTTGGGAGAATATTGTTGGTCTAACATGTGCTTTTATGTAGATGCAAAGTCATTTACATTTCGTATTATCTGTAACTCAAAATTCTGCAAAAACTGGATAAAATGTACTTTTACATAATGAAGTTAATATTTCATGTCTATGTATTTATCTATGTGGAATGCAATAGGCTGGATAATGGACTGTCATCTGGTAAGTATCAAAAAATAAAAACCAATCTGCTAAACACTGATTACCCTGTCTGGGTTCATTTTGCGAAAATGACCGTCTGGCTGTTGATTATCCAAAGCTTAATGTTATTTTATGAACATTAAATTTTGGTCAGAAATTAGTCATTACAATACATATGCGTTGTTTCCCATCACTGGTGGCAGCAGGTGTGTCAGGTGGGCTCTGTGGGATTTCAACTCTAAACCACTTGATTTTTATCAGCTGCAAGTGAATCAAAGCCTCACCCCGTGGGCTACACTGACAAAAACACAACTCTCAACAGTGTCATTAGCTGCTTTGCTCCATTTTTTTTCCCCAGGAAGCTCTATCTTTTTTACTTTGAAGTTTATTTAGAAACACCCAGCAAGTATGAGAGAAGTGCATACACTCTGAGAGTCTCTCAGAAAGGAACCGTGAAAGCAAAGCTTGTTTGTGTGTTTGCGCTTAGAAGCACTGGGCAAACTGCAACAATGGAAAATAGCCTGCAGACTTTATCAAGTGGATATAAACCCTGGTGCTCGAGTTTTTGCTTCTTCAAAGAGAATCTTGTGAAAGCACTGCAATAAAAATGTGCGGTCTAACAGCAGGTGATTTTGCAATACATGTTGCAATAGACAATAATGCAGTTATTGTTGAGATGTAATGAAGAAATTTTGAAACAGTATGTTTCATTACTGTCCCCTGCCTCAGTTATTCATTCACTTCTTTCTTTCTTTCTTTCTTTCTTTCTTTCTTTCTTTCTTTCTTTCTTTCTTTCTTTCTTTCTCTTGACAGACAATTAATTGTACTGTGCTGTTAGTGCTGTTTATTTACACAAATTATCTGTGTTCTTTTAGCATCTGAGTCACTAAAGGAATCATACGCCTCATGTAATGGCA
The DNA here is from genome assembly GCF_025860055.1 of Xyrauchen texanus. Taxonomy (NCBI): domain Eukaryota; kingdom Metazoa; phylum Chordata; class Actinopteri; order Cypriniformes; family Catostomidae; genus Xyrauchen; species Xyrauchen texanus. Next base: position 14,005,813 of record NC_068305.1, read on the forward strand.
CAAACACAACATTAGTGCTAATGGCACTTTGCACCTGGCCATTTCCCAGCTTGTAGGCTGGGTTTTAGTGCTAGGTTGTAAGGGTGTTGCAGACTACCACGAACTGCCACCTTCTTTACTGAGACTGTACAGCTTAACTCCACCACTGCAATCCACTCCTTTTTGAATGTTAAAAGTGAGTTGGACTGCTCCACACATCCGCCAGCTTACCGTGGGCGTTAATAGTACACTGTTAGATTTAGATGTTTGTGAATCCGGTGCATTCTTTAATGCCTCATGAGCCTCATGAGTAAAGAAAGGTTAAAGGCACCCAGCACACTTACTGAGAAGTTCTTTTTCATTCTTCATTCAGAGGTAAAAAGAAAGTCGAAACATCTGAGCATATAACATACTATTTGCAAACATTCAGATACCGGCCACACTGCTCTGGGAGGCGTTTAGAGGAGCATTTATCTATGTTATGAGGACTCTCAAGACTAGATGTAAAACATCAACTAATAAGAAAATTAAGATGCATTATCAATGACTTCGTGCCTTGTTCTAATAAGAAGAATTCACATGGGATTGGTAAAAGAAGCTGTTTTAGCTACTTGATTTGTAATGTGTAGTGTTTACCTTCTGCATTCATGATGCTTAAACGCTAACGCGTCATACACAGCCATAAAATGCGCCTGATAATGACACTGATACTACTGCAAAGATAGTATAGAATGTTAATGGTCAGAATACAGACACAAGAATGATGATTAAAGAGGCATATCTTACTTTGGGCAGATCTGTGAATGGCAGCATATCCAACAAAAGAGATAACAAAAATCACTTGTTCTTGGAAAATGTCTCCTCGCGATCGATTGTACGTACGATGGCAGGTAAGATGCCATCTCCCTAATAACTGCTTAGATAAACTATTAAACTGCTATTCAACTAAGTTATAGTCAGAATGCATATCTCACGTTGTGAATAAGCCATTGTCGTATTGAGGTGCTACAGTATTTGCAGTGAAAAATTTGACAGCCCTTTAAAATAAGGAACATTTATAATATGGAAAATGTTGTCTCTAAAAGCATGAAGAATCCACAACACTAAGTAGCTAAAACTTTGATAAACTCATTAAAAGATATTATTCAAGGAACGTAGGGCTATTTCAGGATTTAACAAGGTCTAATATAAGTTGAAACATGTTTATATTAATAAATGTTTTCGAATATTTGGTTAAGGTTTTGACTATTACTGTTTGATTACTTTTTTGTCAAGCTGCACGTTATTTAATATTAGCATACTAATTTAACGTCATTTTTGTTGACCAATATAGACTATATGACAAATGACTAAAATGAATAAATATTAAATATTGGCAAAACTTAAAAGACTACAAAAATGTGAATGAAATGTATAACCACAGTGGTGCAACTGTTATTGAATTCGCCCATGACAATTATAATACTCATGTATGAGTAATGTATGAGTAATGTATGTGCACAGATAACTATTTGATATATTGATTGTAGATGTCTTTGTAAAGAATTTGGCTGCTGATAATATTTGCTCATTTCCAACGCTAAAACTAACCCTCACAGAACCTGCTGCTTCAGAAAGTTTAGCACGAAACATGATTTGTTCGACTAATGAGTTTTTAAAACCACTGAAAATGTCCTCACAAGGTTTTTGACATGTTTCACTGTATTTGTAAGGATATTTTAATACATTTGGCCCTCAGGAACAATAGATGACATCTCCAGATCAGGTTTTGTTAATGAGTTCAATGGTTCAATTCCTTGCCTCAAGTTGGTTGAGGTATCGGCTAATTACTCTTCCTGTTTGATCCTGCAGTGTTTTCAGACTGTTGAGTGTTATGGATGATTTAAATTGTCACTTTCTCGTTTAATGACCCAGCTTTGACCGAGAGGTGTATGAGTGTTGCCCATTTTGAATATGTTTGAAATGTTCCCTGCCATGTGGCTTGAGGAGACCTGACCTCTGAAACGTGTGTGTGTGTGTGTGTGTGTGTGTGCGCCGAGGGGCGCAGTGGTTATTTCACTCTTGGAAAGGAAACCGGGATTCCAAATACATCCACCATGTTTGCAGGAGAACATCTGCTCCTCATTTGTTTCTTCTCCTTTTGTTTTTATTCTGTTCTTCTGGCTCACACTCACAATCTTGTCAGTTTAATCCTCCATCGTCCCATTGCTTTGTGCTCAAATGTTGTGTCAAATTAGGCTTTCTGCTTTCATGTGTCTATTCATCTTGCTTTGTTATTTTCTTTCTGTCTTTTGTCATCTTTCTAACTAAGTTAGGATAAATTACTTTTAATCAACATTTTGGTGTTTTTAATCATCGAAAGCTCCGCCTTACAGGCAGAGGCACATTACAGCATGGGCTGAAGCCCAGGGGAAGCCTACATCTCCCATGGGGCCCAGCGGGAGGAGTGCGTTTAAACGCTTTTAAAACAAAATGGTTGATGACATGGTGACAGTGCTAAACCGTTAAAGGCATCTGTGTAGTGCTGATTTGAAATCTGTTTTTTTTATCTTAATCTTGACCAAACTGTTTTGGAAATTTTGGTGTTCCCCCATTCAAGTAAATTCCATGACTGGAAAAAGCTGAACGGATCATTCCAAAGATGGCCACAGAGTGACCTGACTTGCCTAAAAAGACTTTCACACTATTTTCTCAGCTTGTCTAGCTAATGCATATGCCCGTTCTTGAGTTTATTGACAGTCAATGTCTGTATCTTAAAGATGATTGGCTGTTTTGCATGTAAGGTGTGAGGGGGGGGGCAAATTGTTACCAAATTGGTATGGTTAAATTATGTTGACACATATGAAGTGTAGAAGTGAGTTATGCAAAGAGTGCCCTGCTTTGGCTCCACAACCTCTGCAGGGCCAGACTGTGAAGTTAGCAGGGTGTGAGGCTTTGTGCCAACGTTCCAGCTCTATGGTGGGCACCATGCCAGTGTCATGAATCACTTACTGTCACCCTGCTGGCCTGATGGACAGAGCGAAGGAAAGGAGAGGAATTTTTTCGTTCACTCTGTCAGCTGCATTCTTTCTCTTTCATTTTCTTTTTTTGTGTATGTGAACAAGAAGAGGAGCTTTATGCCCTAGCAGTCTGGGCATCTAAGGGGCATTCAGAGATGGCACGCATCTCCCACTGCAGGAAAAAATGTGCCAGGAGTTCACGCACAAACACAGGCATACAAACAGATGCACATTCACAGCCTGTAACCTGCAACATCACTGAGAAAGCAAAAATACACACTTATTAAAACATAAGTAGACCAACACACTATAAAAAGCTCCAACAGAGTGTTTCCGTGCGTTCAGACCAGAGGCGGCGAGAGCGTCAAAATTCGCTCTGGCTGATCTCCCAACAACGCTATCAAATATTCATGGACGCTCTGACACAATTGAAATAGGTGGCAACATTCATTCAGAATGCTTGGTTTTGTGAACTATATTTAAAGGGGCCGCAAAACATCCAGACATGTTGACCTATCACAAGTAGCGTATATCCTCATGAAATCTTTTAAATGTGAAAATAAGAAATCGATCGATGGCAAAAATTCATTACAATTATGGTTGTTTGTTACCAAAATAAACAAAATAAAATACATTTGTAATAATAACTGTGGTCCTGGTTGTGTAGTGCAATGGGTCAAATCAGTGTTTTATTATGGGGAAACCCACCAAGGCAATAATCAGTTTCTCCTCCATTTTGTCTTCGGGAGTTTTGTTTGCGAACACGATTACTTACGCAAAGTGGGATCTGAAACCGAGGCTCCCACGCTACTAACAAAACATGCTTCCGGTTACACCACAAGGGAAGCTAAACGCAGTGGAGCTGATGCAATAATGTCTGATGGGAGATGCCGCTTGTGTGGGCATAATGTGTATGTGGGCATAATGAGTACTGAAACTCTCACAAACAGCTAGGGCTGCCACTAATAGTCGACCAAACGTTAGTTGATGAGAAGAGTCTTGGTCAATCAAATTTTGATTGGTTGGTTGGTCGCAGAAAAAAAACTCCACAGGAGTGGCCAAGTCATGCAGTCAGTGACGGACAAACATGATCATTTACACAGCTGGTCCATGCGGTAATTAATTATGTCGGGCAAAAAATCTAAAGTGTGGTATCATTTTGAGAAGGTAAAGGATGACCCCAAGAAGGTGACATGTAAACTCTGCAGGCAAATGTTCACCTATCATTCATCGACCTCAAACATGGCTTATCATTTGAAACATGTAAGTAGCCTAACGTTTGGCACTTAGTATGGCCGCTTGCTCACACGTTAGATAACCTAGATAAATATGCGCTATTAGGCTTATCAAGTGTTTGTAGGGAGTGGGGAAGCTAAATTTGTACCTCGCTTGCTGCATGTTTTACTTAATGTGCATTTCTCTCTATAAATTAACAAAATGTTCAGACAGTCTCCTTGCTGGTTTTTCGGACACATTCAGAAACATTACCACTTTTGTCGGTGTCGCTGTGGCTCACTTCGTGCGTGCGCTCATTATTACGGTTTAGTATTTCTCTGTAATATAGAACAGTGTTAGCAATGCTACTTATAACATTCTTAGCCCTGGAACTCAACCCATTTTCTGATAACCCATATTTAAAGAGTTAGTTCACCCAAAAATGAAAATGATCCCATAATTTACTCACCCACAAGCCATCCTAGGTGTATATGACTTTCTTCTTTCAGCCAAACACAGTCGGAGTTATATTAAAAAATATCCTGTCTCTTCCAAGCTTTATAATGGGAGTGAATTGTACCTTAGATTTTGTAGCCCAAAAAAGTAGCCCATCCATCCATCATAAAAGTAATCCATGTGGCTCCAGTGGGTTAATAAAGATCTTCTGAAGTGAAGTGATGCAATTATGTAAGAAAAATATCCATATTTATAACTTTCTAAACTATAATCACTGGCTTCTGTTAACGGCCATCCGCACGTTCACGAGAGAGTCGAGTTCCGGCGGATGGCGTAGGCGTAGCGTAAGCTAAGGTGAGAAGTGATGAACACAATGCACCTTCAGTGTTTATACTACTTCATTTGCACCTTGTACTGTATTCATAGACATTTGTATTGAGCTGGTCTCTGGTTCTCTACTTACATTTACATTTATGCATTTGGCAGACGCTTTTATCCAAAGCGACTTACAGAGTCCTTATTACAGGGACAATCCCCCCGGAGCAACCTGGAGTTAAGTGCCTTGCTCAAGGACACAATGGTGGTGGCTGTGGGGCTTGAACAAGCATCCTTCTGATTACCAGATTACCAGTTATGTGCTTTAGACCACTACACCACCACCACTCCATAAGCTACTTCATAACTTTGCACTCCATAAAAATCTTTATTATACTATATATATATATATTGCTGTTTGTACTTCTGGTTTGATATCAGTAACTGTATTTCTTTGGCTGTGTACCTGTACTCTGCACAGTGACAATAAAGTTTAATCTAATCTAATCGAATCTAATGTTGCACCAGATATATATGCTACATCATATCAACAAGTCAACATGGCAACAATTTCACATTTCTGGGGATTCAGTGGGAAAAGAGAAAATCAAAAAATTTAAAATATCGACAACTGTTCCCGCTCAATTGTGTGTGGTGGAACCCTGAAGTATGACGTAAGAGGTAAACCCAATGTTGTGTCAGGTCGACATGGAAATTTAAGGAAACAAACACAGCAGCAAATATGTGAAGTCTTCCTGATGCAATATATACATTAATATATACATTATATACACCCTTTCTTTGCCGCATGTACTGTATATATGGCGGTAAAGAATATGCTGCTAACACAGTGCACATAAACATGAAGACCACTTTCGTGTCTTAGGCTGGTTTCTCTCAGTTAACAGCTTTCTGGTGTCTATTTAATCCATCTCAGTGTCTGTAATTTGTGCCATACCATGCAAATAAAACCCATGAACTCTGGAGCGGTTGCCTTGACTACTCTCTTCGATAACAGTATCAACAACAACAACAGCAGCTCTACCAGTAGAGTGCCAGTCAATGTCGCACAATGGTGAAACATTTTAGTTTCTGAATGTGACAGTGGCTGTAAACACTGGTCTAGGTCAGGGGCTCTGGGTTCATCCTGTCCCAAAGCACATCCATCTTTCTATGACCTAGTGGTGTGAAATGCACTTTTCCCTCAGCATATATTTTAGAGTTTGACTAAATGGCAGATTTGTAACACAAACACTAAGACTATGTCAACACAGTAGCAGAATAATGTTTTAGAGTGCTTAATACAATTACATTCACATAATGTTTGGTGTCAACCACATTCTACAACCAAATTTATTAAAATTTTACTTCATTTTAAATTTTCAGGACTCCCATCTGCATTTTGAGAGTGAGTTTGGTAAACCTTTGTTGTGTGAATGAAACTGCAGTGGATATGTAGTTATCTTGTGAACAATCTCAATACTTTTTCCACTACAACAATGAGCCTAGCACATACACCTGTGGTACCCCACTGTGCATATTAGAGCACTCTACATTTTTGTCCTTATCCAAGCATTTTTAGCTTTGTTCAAACCCTTAAAACTATTTGCTTGAATCTAAAAATTAAGTGAGGCCGATCTGTCAGCAGAGCCAACAAAAGTCTGTCAGAAATGACTGTGTCAGGCTGATTTAGAGGCTCTGCAATCCTTGGCTCTTAGGAGGCTATTTGGAGCTTTAAGATGATATCTGAGCTACTTTAAATAGTGAACGCATGGATTTGTGTTGAATGGTATTGCTTTATTTCCCAAGCTGTCTAATTTTATTTTGCTCTCACAAGTGTTGACAGATGGTTGTGGGTGTGAATTGGGGTGTCTGGTAAAGAAGTCTGTGGTGTTACGGTCAAACATCTGTTATAGTACAACCCCCTGAGAGGGAGCTATGCTTACCTGCATGCTGGCTAATATAGGACAGTGGGTTGTGGAAAGACACGCTATGTCATGGGAGTTGACATGTTGCTCAAGAGACTGAAGAAAACAAGTCCATGATTGCATTGAGTTGTGATACCATGCCACCCCTATAATTAAAATAACAATGAAACATTGAATGCATTGTTAAATGTATCTCATGAACCCCTTTGAACAGGAAATGACTGTTCATTGGTCAAACTGTTATGCATGGTCTGCATGGTCAGAAACATGTGTAAATGTATACCCACATTTAAATGTATGCATTTGGCAGACACTTTTATCCAAAGTGACTTATATATACAATAAATGTACTCTTACTATACATTTTATCCCTGAGTGTTCCCTTGGAATCAAACCTATGACACTGGCATTGCTTGTACCATGCACATGCATCAGTTGAGCTACAGGAACTCGCAATGTAAATATGTTCCAGTGATCAAACATAGAGCCCTTACGCTCTCATACTTTCTTTGATGCAATGTTTCAAGATGGGAACAAGGTCTGTGGGCCAACAAGCATATAATTAATTGCAGCAGTGGTCTAGCCAATATTTCTCTGTCTTCTGAGAGTGTGGTTTCAAACTCAAACTCACAAAAGGGGCAAAAACTGAAGTACATTTGCACATTTGTGTGCTTTGAAAGTAATTGATTTATTTTTCTTTGTTGGCTGAATGAAAGGGGCCATCCAAAATGTGATGTCACCTGGTGCAGAGATGTGAATATAATCTGGCCTTCTTATACATTAAAATAAAGTACATTTTGCAAAAGATTAATATGTTCTAGTGCAACCAGTCCTACTCAACCTGCTCCGAGCGGGATTCGAACCAGCATCTCTGGCATCCAGCTGGCCACCGTTACACTAGCACTGTTTCGTAACCTGTAACCAGGTGTAATGCATCAAAGGTGAAATACATGAATCTCAATGGGAGTCCGCACAATCAGGATTTTCGCCTGATGGACTTCTGGTGGAAAATAATTTCCCTACACAAATTAAGCTTGGAGTTCATGTTTGGTGAACTTTGACACACAAATTTTCAGAATTGGCCAATACGAAGTGCTTGGTTTGTCAGTGACCTCTGTGTGGGCAGTGCTTTCACAATACCAGAATTTCAGTTGTCGGTACCAACAGCAGCTTAATTTCTCCGTTCTCTATGTCAATTTCGATACCACAGCAAACACTAATATTAACTAATCTGTTAATTAATAAACACTGTTTCATGTTCCCGGGTAATTACTAAAAACAAGTAAACAGTCAGAAATAAGAACAAAAGAGACAAATTACAATATAACAATTAAATCAATAGAACCAATGATACAAATATAAGACCAAGCCTGAAAGGACAACTGTCTACAGCTTTTCCATAACCAGCTGTGATTGTGACAAGTGATTAATGATGGTCGGTTGCTTGGTTTGCATTTCTGCAGTGTCATGCTGGCTATCTCCTCCCTCCATGAAATTTTATTGGCTTAAAATCCTGCTCTGCAAAGCTGTATATTAAGCATCAAATATGTTCTCAATGGCTGTGATTGTGTCCCGCCGCACAACAGTTTTACGTTAAGTGTAGACATACAAATTGTCTGTCATTGGAAACGTGTTGCATAACAGTGTTGTGCATGCATAGACAGAGGAATTTTCCAGTAAATCTCATAGACAAAACCATATGTGCTCAATTTATGGCCTTCACGTATACTGGAACACTTATCTGCTGCAGTTTGAGACAAACCTGAGTCACAAGATGCTCAGAATTATAATAAGCCTCACTTCCCAGCAGATGTGTGCTTTCCAGAAGAGCCAAGAATGGTCACAACTGTTACATTTTCAAGAGCATAATGAAGCTCATGGCACATTAATAGTTTATTTTCCCAATGTCTTGCATTGACAGAGGGATTGAAAGAAAAGTAAGAGAGGTGATAAAAAGGGGGATTTTATGCTAATTCTCTCCATGCCTTGTTAAAACACACATCCACTCCATCAAGCTTATTGACTGAGAGTGAGCAGGGCAGCTCTTAACTTTGATGGTAATGAGTATAGGGCAGAGAAACCCAGATGGACTTGAGGTTTGCTCAGATTATGTAGTAATGCAGAGTTTTGCTGTTTCACCTTCTTCAAATCCCTTCATCCATATGATTGACCCTGCTCTGGTCTGCTAGCCTGGAGCTAATAGTACATCATCAATTAAGCTTAGCAGTCGCCACATGTTTTTCTCCTTTTTCTACCTCATTTTTTCGTTTCTTTTTCTTTCCCCCTCACCTCCCGTCGATCCCTGCTGCATTGTAACAGGGGTTAAAGGTTATAAGCAAGAGCCCGGAAAGGTATTTTTCTGGTAACCGCAAACCCATAGCTGTCAACATTGAACATTGAAAATAAGGGAGATTTCCCGGAATCCATCCCCAAAATAAGGGATTTTTTTTCAGCCATTCTTACCCACAAACTTTTTAAAAGAAAGGACTAATCATTAACAGTCTATGGCACCTGTGCAGTAAAAATGTGGTTAACATTAACTTACATTGACTTAATATCAACTAAAGCCATCCTTACACCAGAAGACTTTGACAAGATTTGGGAAAGATTCTTGACAGATTTTAAGTAAAGCGTGAATGTGGGACATTAGTTAAAAGACTGCAATCTTTCAAGAATCTTTTGGAAATCGTGTCAGTCTTCTGATGTATGGGTAGCATAAGTTGTGATTCGTGAAAACCCCTCATATGGCGTACCCGTAGTAACCCGTTAGAAGAGCTTAGCTTAGTAACTCCATATAGTCTTACCTTTAATGATTTGTGTAGCCTTCGTTTTCCCCAGAGTGTACTTCTTGGCAATCGCTGAATCCGGGAACATGTCAGCCACACTACGATTGAAGTCGTCCAAAAACCTGAACGCGACGTTATTTTTGGCAATTAGCATAGACATTTTCACCTCAGCTTTCAAAATTTGGTCAGTTTCAGACGAGGCACGGTTCACCACAAATGATGATAATGATGTTGTGTGCCTAGCTGACTCACTCGCGCGCTTGTGTTTCTGTGACTTGTCGTGCTGCGAAACGTCGTTTTTCCCTCCATGACCAACACTGAAATTACAGCGACAAATTTTGCAGTGGGCATAATTTGGACCTACATGGCTACTTGTCAGGTAGTGGAAGGTGGTCTCCCATTTACTTAAATATGTGCATAATGTCCTCAGTTTTGGTTGGTGGTTAATTAGGTCACGGTGATTTTGGCCGTCAGCGTCCTGATCCATCATCACACTCATCTAACGTTACTCTACTCTCCTTGACGTTCAGACTTCCCGCTACTTTTTCCCTCTTCCTCCCGCCCGCCGCTGCTGCAACTGTCTTCTTCTTCTGACAGTAGCTTAAGCTGCTAAAATACGTGAGAAACCCGGAAAAAACGGGAGGGTTGACAGCTATGCGCAAACCACACGATGAAGCTGTATCAAAATGTGACATCAGAGGAGCCCACGGTAAGAATGCAAGCGGTATCTTTATTTTTCAATTGAATTTTAAATTTGTGCATGTAAATTAACTGTATCTTATATGAATTAATCATTCCACTTGTATTATTGTATACAAATTTAAGTGCTTTCCCCTACACTAGCGTGTGTACATACTTGGCAACAGTTTTTGAGCTAAATCTGACTAAACCTTCCTTTGGGGACATCCAGGGAGGCCCTTAATTGGCTCTTATTTATTATAATTTTATTTTTTAAGGTTACGGTTTGGGATTTTCTATAATAATTATATTAAGCTTTATATTAAAATTATATAGCCAAGTAAGCATGCATAAATGTGAATATATATAAACTCCAATGTATAAAATGTTTGCATGATCTGAAATGTCCATTGAGTCTTAAGGCACACACAACAAGTGTATGCATGTAATACCTATGTGTGTGTGTATGGCAAATCAAATTTTTATGCCACCCATCAGTTTTCCTCCCACTCCCCCTCACAAACACTACTTACATTTACATTTATGCACAAACCCCCTCACAAACTACTTACATTTACATTTATGCATTTGGAAGATGCTTTTATCCAAAGCGACTTACAGTGCACTTATTACAGGGACAATCCCCCCAGAGCAACCTGGAGTTAAGTGCCTTGCTCAAGGACACATTGGTGGTGGCTGTGGGGATCGAACCAGCGACCTTCTGATTAACAGTTATGTGCTTTAGCCCACTACGCCACCACCACTCCTACTTGACATGTGTCTTAATCATCTCAGACAGCCTTATTTGTCAATGATTCATAAATCCTTATGAGAAGTGAATGCACGTGGATACACATTTTATTTTTTAAAAAGGGAAGTGGTCACAGAAGTCCTCTGTAAAGTTCCAGAGTTCATATGCGCAAGAATAGTAAACATTCATCATTCAAATCCTCAGGATTTAACACAAACATCGCACTTTAACAATATCCCTCAAGCAAGAGTACTATTGTACTGAAAATCATCATGTGATACGGCAGTATGTATAAGACCACAGGTAATCACAGCAATGCTGATATTAAGTATAACACTTTCATTCAACAGTTTATGAACAAAAAGTTAATATCAAGTAATGTTTTAATTTTAGACACAAAATGGTTAGTTATTTTGTATTCTGCAAGTTCACAGAGGACACATACACATTATAAAGTTTAGAGAGTGACAACCACATTTAAATGTAGCCGTGAATCCCCAAAATTTTCCTTCCATTTGTGTACGGAAACAGGACTGACTCCCGCAATTGCGATGATTGACAAGTGATAACCATAGCAACGCTTCAGCTTCTCACACCTGTGAATAAGAAACATGAATGCCACCAGTTAAACGGTTTTGTGCGCCATTTTTAGCAAAGCAATTATCCACCAGTGATGTATTATCATCTTGAAATGTTTAGTTGGCTGCCATCAACTGAATCGCCATGTTTTGTTTATGGGTGTGAGCACGTCTAAGTGGCTGTTGTTAAACAGTGTGTACATGTTACCCTGTGACCGCAGGGCTGATTAGAGGAACTACAATGAAAAAAGAGCTGGAATATATAAATGAATGACAACACATACCTGTGTTTGTGTTATTTACACCACACATCTCATGTGCCATTAATCACGTCAGTGGCAACTAGTTGTTCAGATCGGTACACACTGTGTGGAATTTCTGAAAATGCGGTTGTCACTCCCATATTTTACTGAACTGTGTGTGTACAGAACCAGATTAAGCACTAAAAGGTGAACTGACAACTGTATTTAGCTGAAGTGTGTACGTGGCCAGACTGACATCTTGTCTGGAATGCCACCAACACAGACAAGTGGAGTGATACAAACTGTGAAAAGTCCCAGTGCCTTTTATGAATTATCAGCACTCTTCGAATGCTCCAATTAGATTATATACAATTATAGAATGTTGTGTAATAAGGAGCAAGGTCTACAACATGTCCAAGCAGCCTGATCTTGTTTAATGACGGGTTTGAGAGATAAAACATACAGTCTCTTTCGAAAAGTGAGAGCAAAACAGGGAAACGCCTGTTCAAGTGCCAGTGTGATGTTCTTTTAAGCCTCAGTACACGGCACATTTTCCGTAACAGGAAAGGCCTGTCTCGCTGGCCAAAGAGGCTCTGATTCATTTAGCTACCCTGAGAACTCTCCACTCCTCTTCTTCTCTTCCATAATTGTTAATCTTCAGCACATTATAATGGGAATTAACAGTCCAAGCTGGTTTGGTGATAGTCTAGCTGGTGGACTAGCATAGCAATCATGTTCCACAGTAACAAATACTGGTATACATGTTTCTCTGGTGAAAAAAGGCAGGATTTCTGGACTAATTACTGGATCTAATCCAGGCAAATGTTTCCCATACTGTAATGGGCAAAGACAACAGTGAGAAAAATGTGTGAAAATCACAATGAGATGACCAAACCAGCACAGATATCACTGAACACAACACTGTGTGAGCAAATGGCAAATGTTCCAAATAGACGCTATATTTTAATCAAATAAAACAGCTTCTTTTATTGCATATTGGATGCCAAACTGTCTTCCTGCCTTTGAGGAGGGCAACTAAAGACTGCTCATGTATATTTTTCAAGTATGCCTACAGAAAATGAGTTTCTTTTCCCAGTGGGTAAGCAGTTACAGAAGCTGACGCTTTATTGAGGTCTAAGTCGTTGTTGTGTTTGGCGGGAGAGCCAGTGGAGCTGAACTACAATACTGCAACTGCTTCTGGATTTTCTCAGCAAAACGGACTGTTTAATGGACCCCTGATGATAGTAAAATGGTTTTCTGGATTTCTCAAAAAATAGAAAAGGAAAAATAATAGTGAGAAATGGAAAAACTATGCGATGAAAGGGTAAAAAGTAGAAATAGAAGGCAATTTCAGCTGAATAATTTTAAATTAAAGGTAAAATGTGCCAAATCTAAGTTTGAAACAGCAAAGAATGGATTAGAAATGGAAAGATACTGGGCTAATAAAGTAGTTCCTTAGTTTTTTTGAAAAATTGTATTTACTATTTAGTTGAACTGTTGTATAAAAGCAATGTAACACTCGCAATTTTGCTGTATGTCCTTAAATCAGCAAGGCTGTGATTTCCTGCAGCACTTGGCCTTCAGCCGAATCACAGCCGTGCTGATATAGGGCCATACAGAATTCTTGCTTGTGTTATATTGCTTTGATATGATTAAATCACAACACACATTTCCATATTGGCATATTTTTGCAATATTGGTATTGAGAACCATGAAACTTCACTGGTATCTGTATCGACTACTGACATTTTGGTATTGTGATAAACTCTATCTGGAACACTAGCACTTCAAACAAATACAGCAACTTCAAACACATAAAATTATAATTCAGGATGGTTGCTTACTGGCCCAATCAAAAGCGCCCACCCCCTGTCTCTATGATATTCATGTCCTCACCTTCAAAATAAGTCTATGGAATAGGTGGTTTTGTTTCTTCATCTGATAGGCACAAATTTTACATCTGATCTCTTAGACAGCACAACTATATTTAACCAATCACATTCAAGAATTATTCATTTCCATAGCATAAACAGAGTGAAATGGGTTATGTGCCAAAGTTAAATACTTAAGGTGGTTGGTTAGGGGTGTGTTAAAATCTCTTAACCAAAATATGAGCAATTGCTTGCAATAATTCCCATCATAATCATTATCAGAGTATAAAGAAAAGGATGAGAAGAATGCATCAATTTTATTCAGCTCTTCAGTATTACAGTCTAACAGTATAATTTACTGAGATATATGGGCACTGTGCCATTAAACCTTTTAACAATGCCAGAGGTGACAACCAAGTTCAGATGACCTGGGTGTACAGTCATTACAGGTGTCATTAATTTCAATTCTAGTCTATGTAATCTAGCAAATTGTGTTTGTTTTACAGTTTCAGGTGAGTGCCATATGCAACATATTTACTGTTGGAGCTGGATAGTAGAGAGCATGAGAGAATACAGTCACGTTGCTCAATTTGGAGATGATCAGATTTCTTTCATGATCAAAAAGTAAGTAAATCAAGTAAGTAAAGTATTTTTTTACATTTAAATTCAGCACATTCTCATTTTTGGGTGAATTATTTTTTATGACCTGCATCCTGTGTTCAGTGAACTTTGCAAACAGTGTACAGTAACACACCCAAAGGTAGTTCATTATCATGCATAATTAACTGGTGACCTGCTTTGTTAACCCATTATGTAAAGCTTAGATGTATAGTTCTGTTTATATTTTGTATAGATATGTTCTGATGCTTGGGCATGTGAGGGTGGGGATGGAATTCTGGGAAACATTCTTGACATTCTTCAACATTCTTGACTGTTTTGAGGGTGTGGATCTGTAGAGATTACTAGATGATTGAGTGGCTATTAATGCATGTTGTATTTTGTAGATTGGGAACCTTATCAATGTAATCATGATATATTGTTTAAGGAGATCTAAAAAGTTGAATTAATCTACCCAGAACAGTCTATTTTAGCATGATAAATGGATGACTGACATAAACATTACAATAGGTGCACTAATCCCACCCTAGTAATCCCGCCTAAGAATACATAGTATGGCACAGATGTGCACAGTCTTGCTGATTTAAGGACATACAGCAAAATTGCGAGTGTTACATTGCTTTTATACAACAGTTCAACTAAATAGTAATTACGTTTATATTTACCTACAGTATCTAGGGTGATTTTTATAGCTTGATATATGTAACCACCAGAGGCGTTTCCAGCATTGAAGGAAATCCGGGGCTTAGCCCAGACCATTTTATTTTCACACTAGCAACCACTTCTCTGTAGTCCAAAGCTGGTGAGAGGGTATTCTTTGAGTTTTGCTCTGGCTGGGCCTGTTTCTACAGTTCCTAAATCTTCCACTCTAGTACTATCCTCAACATCCTCTCTCCTCCCTGAATCATCTGTGATGCAAAAGAACAGATACAGCACATAACTTACTGCAAATCAGCTTCAAACAACTAATTCATCAAGTGCTACATATTTCAAATTGTAGACCAATACCATTGAAGAAAATGTATTGGGAAGAGCAGATCAGTGGGATTGCACTTAGATCTATCATGATTCTTGAATTTTCATGTACATTACCATAAAGTCATCACAAAAGAGTTATATTATAGTGAGTAAAGTGAGGTAAAAAAAATATTGAATATAAATGATGGATGAAAATGTGGATGAAAGCCAGCTAGATGATGATCTTCAGACTTTAAGGACAAAAACAAATGTGAATCTTACCCACTGACTTCTTTGTGAAAAATCCCCAAAGCCTCATTTGCTTAATTTTTGCTGTCTTTCCTGCTAACTGCTGTTAACTCGCCACTAAGTAACGTTAGTTGATGTCAACGACTGTGCAAGCTCCTCCCCTACCTGCTGCATATTCAACAGAGAGGAAGAAACAGAGTCGCCCATAGGCTACCGACAGCAAAGGAACTTATTCTATAGGCTAGATTATGCCTATGTCTATTTGTATAGGCTGTATGCAGTATGTGCAAAGCCAAAGCATAATGAAATAAGGCAACTTATGATTTCGGGGGTTTACATAGGCTTTTGTCCGGTTTCATATTTGTCAGTCAACTTTTCAAAATACATTCGGGGCTGAAGCCCCGGCAAAATCGGCTGCCGCCGCCTCTGGTAACCACACCTGTGTGAGTTTTAATATGGTCTGTTCCAAAACCTTGTGTGCATCCTCCTGAGGCAGCATTTTAAGACATCATATGCATGCTCCTGACGCGAACGCTGTTCCAAAAGGTTGGTGCCTCTTAAGATCATAGGCGGAAATTGAGGGGGGGTCGGAGGGGTCAGGACCCCATCTGAGGGTTGTCCCCCTAAAATATCATTAAAATATGTGTATTGTAAATAATATAATGCTATATTCTTAAAATAATTGTTTAAGAATTAAAATAATACAAATGCAAACGGGGCAACAAAAAAAAAAAACCTTGGTGTCCCCTTCAAAAATTGTTCTTGAGAATTGTTATGTTTATTGTCCCCCCCAACATTTTGATGAAATTTTCGCCCCTGCTTAAGATATCTACTTTTGGACAAATTATAAGGTAGCATCCTATGTATCCTTCCCTGGGTAGGCGATCCCAGAATGCAAAGTGATGAGCTCAGCAGAAAAATAAATGGCGGATGTAGCAAGAGAAATTTTGATTATAAATATACTTATAATCCAGTCAATAGTGAAAAGTATCTATAAATAACAGTTTAATACATCACAATACTGACTATTTTACCTAAAATGTGTGTTGTGCATATTTAGGCTCATTATAGGATCGCGTTGTTTCTTGCACATTACCTGTATTGAAATCAGTTTTGAGTCAAGTCTTGTGCGCTGCGCGTGAGGAGCACTATTTGAATGATGCACGGAGCTGCCGCCTACATAGAGCATTCCAAATCCCTCTTTTATTAAGCATAGTTTCAGAAAGGATGCTGCCATAGAAGACAGCTGCCTATGTAGGCAGGAGACAGCGAGGCAGCTCACTAAGTTTTGGTACAGACCCATAGGCATTTTTATGTCTGACATTATTTCACCTCTGATACAAACGCAAGTGATGACATCACTAAACGTTGGCGAGGTCACCAATATTGTCTTTGCAGTATGCAAATGGTCACTAATACAATGTCCCAACCACTACAAGTTTAGGTGAATCATAAAGTCATATTTTTATTTGCTCTTCTGTTCTTTTCGGTGGGATTTAATTACAGAAACGTGGCTGAGAGAACATGTTAATTTGATTGAACTCAAATCAAAATGTCTCGAACTGTAATATCCAAAAGTGCACTTCATCTCCACTCTGCTTAGGATGCACAAATCAGTAACACCCCCCTCTTTCTCATTCACTGTGCTCTGTAATTAATTCAATTGTTTGGCTATGTGCCAGTCAGCCAGTGATTTGTGTTTTGGCCCAGACAGACAAGCAAGCCAAAGACCCTCAGTGGTCGTTGCACTTTAGCTAGCAGGGACAAGAAAATAGTCCTTTAAAATCAGTGATATTGACCGATACTCTTGTGCTCCATGGGTGCAAATCAAGACTTATAGGTGAATGACCATTTTGCATAATTTACTGTATCGAAAACAATCGGTTTCTCAAAATAGAATAGTAAAGCTACACACAAGGATTTAAAAGGCTTGAATCGCTGTCAGAAGTTAACTCTTGCATCAAGAGAAAATATTTGCCTCCGGGGATTAATTTTCAGCAGTATTTTTGATCTTTTATGGCAAGTTATGCACTTTAATTCGTTAAAATAAAATCACAATTTGAATAATTAGGCTGTTACCAAAAATGGAAGTCATCGTCAACTCATTTAATGCAGTATGTATAAGTAGACCTAGAATAGATGACTAAGCGATATAACATGTTACAAATAAAACCTGAGGAATTCATTATGGGGGCATTTATTTATTTTTATTTTCTGCCCTTCTGAATGCATATCAAGAGAGTGACATGGACATGAGGTAGAGACAATAAATTAATACCCACTGTGGTCACTTCTGCGCAACGTTTCCTGTAAATAGCGAGAGATGTGGAAATGGAGATTAACGAGAATAACATTGAGAAGGACAGCTCAGACTCAGCAGGAGAGCAAACGTGAAAGCCGAGTTAAGGAGGGGGGATGAGAGAAAGGGTACGGTGAGAAAAAGAGAAAGCAAGGCAATGAAGGCGGTAGACGATGACAGTAAAGGAGAGAAGAGGCAGAAGCAGTAATTCTACCGTAGCTCTTTAGTTCCTGGCAGATGGATGACTCACAGCAGGTTGATCACGCCACCTTAATGCAGATCTAGGATCAGTTGTAAGACCCTTGATCAGAATGATGACTTCATTATTGTTGCTCTGATGATTCACACTGTGATGATGTCAGCTGATAAGGGAGCAGAGGTATCGGATCCTTATTGGCTTTCATCGTCTCACCTGACCTTCATACAGTTACACTGAGACACACACACAAGCATTCTATAACCACATACATTGGCCCTCAATTGTAGCTATTTGGACACTTAAACTATGCTTGCAGTGTATGGATTTCATTGCATATCAGCAAGTAAATGCTAGATCTTTTCCTACAGCTACTTTACTTTTCTAAGCCATTTTTGAGTCAACAACGATTTCAAAATTGATGTTGCAGTGGTTGTATGAGGTCAGTTTCCTTCAAGTTCACACAGGTGTCCTAGCAGAGTAACCACAGATGTAGATCATCACATTAGTTAAGGATATGTTCCACTAATGTTTGACAACCAGAATTGAAACCTAATTACCTAGCAGTAAACAAATTACTTTGTGTGAAACTGTTTTTCTTAAAAAACTGTGCTTGTGCTAACTTTCTTTAAAATAAATCCCATTTTGTTTGATATTTTTTATCTACTACAAGGATTTTGAATACATTCTAAATACGTTTAGGGCAACTGTACACTAATAGATTACAATATGGTTTCACATCATCTGTCTTACCCTACAGTTCCAGTTCTGAATTGAATGTATGGGGACTGATGACAGCTTCTGTTCTTATTTAAAGCTTTGAAGATACAGTAAATTTACATGCATACCTTTATGTAAATTCCCCTTTAAACATGTGATGGTGTCACATTCTATATTTGTTTTCTAGAGAACATTTTCTTGGAACGTTCACAATTTGGTCTACCACATTACCATAAATGTCAAATATCAGTCGTACAAAGATAAGCAAGTGCATTCCAAGAAATAAACAAAGTTCGCTTCTGCAGAGGTTCTGCTTGTGTAGAGTAAATTTTTAGATGTGGTGTTTGTAATAAAACCGCCATCTCAAATACCTCCAACACATCAGTGTTTGTGTTTGCTTTAGAAATGCATGACCATCTGCCGAGACTCCAGAGATTGCTTAAGAAATATAATTTCACATGTCAACAAGAGAATCAAAGTGATGAGATTTTGACATCGACATCTCCGATCAGAGCAACTTGTTTTTGGCGCCGCTCCGTGGACATTACACCCAGAAAATGGAGCTCACACTTGCCCATATGCCCAACAACACTTACCACTTTGGCCACTGGGGGCAGTGTTTCACATTTCAGTACGTGGCTGTGGCTCAGGTGGTAGAGCGGGTCGGCCACTAATCGCAGGGTTGGCGGTTTGAATCCCGGCCCACATGACTCCACATGCCGAAGTGTCCTTGGGCAAGACACTGAACCCCAAGTTGCTCCCAATGGCAGGCTAGTGCCTTGCATGTCAGCACTGCTGTCATTGGTGTATAAATGTGAGTGTATGTGAATGGGACAGTGTAAAGCACTTTGGTAACTGATAAGGTTAGAAAAGGCACTATATAAGTGCTGACCATTATAAGGGCAGACCATTTAAGCACAGACCGAATTTACCTTAAGTGCAGCAATATAATTGCAGTTCTCAAACATGGAACTATATATGATGATTTGTTCTACTTACTGGTTTGGTTCACTTTGATTTTTTTATCACTTTATGATAAAATCACTTTATTCTTTCCTTGTTTCTCTTTATTTTATCCTTCTATAATTTTCTCTAGCTCTTGTTGGACCTGAAGTGGTTAAAGATTTTGGATCATCTCTGTTGTACACTTGTGGGTGTAAATGAAAGATCTAAAAGGACCAGTTAAGTGCCAGGTTCCTCTGTCTCGGTTTTAGGATAGGGTTTTTAATTTTACTCTCATTGGTGATACTAGCGTCGCTGGTACCCCCAGACACCGGATTTACACATTAGAGCAAGACAGGGACTTCCCTCTCTATCACTACACATACCCCTACACAGAGCGAAGAGATATTTCCTTATCTAGAAGGGATGTACTGAAAAAACAGATATTCCTTATGCCTTCCTTTGCAGTGCCATATTCAAAACACAAGAAAGAAAAACAGAACATTTAAAATCCAGACTAACTTTATGTGTGGGGCAATTTGCGACCACAACTAGTTTATCCAACTGTTGTGGTCACAGCACAGCTCAATTCAAAGAGACTCAGTTTTAGCATACAGTATTTATTACTACAAACAATTCATACAAAGATTAAAAACAAACTAAATGCAATCACACATTAAAACGAAGCCTTTTCTGAATGCCAAGGGCAACGTCTAGGACAACAGTCCTCTCAGTCCAGATCGCACCCACCAAAAACCCAGTCGGTCTTATATCATGCAATGGTACATCACACAGTTCAGCTGGTAGTTCTAGAGCAGAAGCAAACAGAGAAAACAACCAGTATCCAGTGCCACAGCAGATATAGAAGAAATCTTAGGTCTCCAATCAAACTAGTTTTTCCCCTTTATGTTCACTCACAGCACTCACCCATAAACCAGGAGCAGACAAATCTAATCTAATCGAATGTTGACTCCCAGTATTTTGTAGAGGATGTCAGAACAGGCAGAGTATATCCAAGCGAACCAGTCGACAATCACCACAGCAGAGAGGAAGCAACCACATCAATCAGTGAAAAAAAAAAAGACAGCAACAGTATTGTGTGCAAGGCAGTTTGTCTGAAGCCACATCAATGCTCAACCTGGCGATTGGAAAAGGGGCTACCACGTGTGATCCTACAGGTCCTGTTTAAAGGCTGAGAGCAAATTGCTGGCACCTGCCCTAAGGTGATCCAGGGGAGGTGATTTTTAGAAGTCTGCTGCCAATGGGGGAGAGGTGACGAGTATTGAAACTCAATTATCAGATCAATTGAGTCCTAATTAAAGTGAAAAACACACCACAGCAAATCCGTTCACACCACAGATATCACACGTGAAAAATTAAAAAACACACAGAGAAAACACCATACACAATATACAAAAAATAAACTACATCAAATAAATGGGATTTCTCCCATATGACATTTGTTAGTTGATGAAAGTTGCTCAAATGTTGACTTTTATTGTAATATCTCCTCTGGATTTTTGCCATGCTTAGTGATCACACAATACCCATTTTTTCTGTAATTTCCCATAACCTGAGCAACATGATAACAGGAAGTCGGCAAGCTGTTTCCGAAAGTTCCAGTACCCTAGGATTGGTAACAGGATGCCGACTCACTGATATCTTCCATCTTTCATATTTGTAACGGCTCAAAAATAACTACTTTCTGCCATGGCACGACTGGTAGCGCATTGCATCAGTTTCATGGGAGACCACAGTTCAATCCCCATTCAAACGAGGAAGTAATCACATTTGTATAAACAATAATAACAATAACGAACGTGATAAGGAGGTTGCCGTTTTATCCATAATATTGCATTTTGTCTCTACTTATGATTAGGGTTAAATTTGGGTTTTGGTTTGGGGGTAGATTACATAAAATAAGCATTTCTTTTCACTGTTTTACACCCTGTTCAGCTCTGTAGGCAGTGTTTTCAAATTCAATCAACGTATACCTATTTCAGCTAAAGAAAAAATGGCACACACTTGCCAATTTTTATGTGAGATCAGACTGACCTGAGATAGGTTGAAAACCCTAAAATTTGCAACATCTAAATTGTCAACTGCGGGTCCATTCATACAGCACATATCAACCAAACTCACTCTCAAAATTGGTTGTATCTCCGGTAAATTTAATGTAATCAATTCTGTTCTAGAATGCAGTTGTCACTCTGTTTTGTAACTGAACTGTGTTTGAACAGAAAGAGGAAGAAATGGTGTTGGAAATAGAAAGTGAAAGAGATATAAGTCATGAATTAAAGCAATGTTCCAGGTTCAGTATGAATTAAGCTTGACAATATTTGTAGCATAATGTTGATTACTATGGAAATATTTTCAACTCATCTGTCATTTAATTAAGAAAAGGCAAAACATACTTGCAGTGTCTACCTGTGACAAAGCAGTTTGTTCGAATTTCATTCATTTTCAATAAGAGCTGATGACTTCCGGCGACACAAGCGACAGCGACCTCAGGCGAATAGATGTGGCCTTGGCGAGGGGCATGACAAAGTTGAGAAAAGTTTAACTTTCGAGTTAAGACTGTGCCAGTGGAGCTCACGTCATCCGTCCCATTTACCCATCGATAATGGAGTCGAGTGCAGGCAAGAGAGAGGAGAAGTTTCTGTGAGCAATTTCACTATTCTATATGATTCATCTCTAACCACATGCGTGAATATAATAAAAACGATGCTTAGATAAGAAACTGTTGGCAGTCTGAGTGAGTTTGATTTGTACATTGATAGATTGTTTATCTTACTAATGATATTATGTATTGAGTTGCTGCAAGTTATACAAACACACTCTCCCTGCAAAATATGCTTTTTTAGGGACAAGAAACCTGAATCCTTGTCAAATTAGAGTGATATAATGCCTCATCTGTGATCATATTTTCAAAAGACATGGCAGACGTGCAGTCCACCAATAATGTTAGAATGACATCAGTTGACTCTGCAACTAGCGACATCACAGTACAGAGACTAGCGGCATCAAGCGATAAAGTCGCTGCATGTGTGTACGGGCTTAAGAAGACCCAGTTTATAGTAGGTGTCTCTAACTACTATGTACTTTAGCATTTGAAAAATGTACTTATTATATACAGTACATACTGTGTGTTTTTGGATTGCACTTTCATGCATGCATTTAATTACATCTGCAGTTACACTTACCCCTAACCCTTAACCCTGCATCTACTTCTAAACACACCCTTACCTTAACCTTAGTAGCAGTAAATGCGAATCTTGTGAGAATTTTACAGAACGACATGCAGTTACACAATGTATTGTATTGTATGTTTTGTTGTTGCTGTCTGATGAAAAGCACATCTCCAAAATAATTTACTTTCAAGAGCATGTAAAAACTATTTTTCTTACTAAATTAATAAAAAATTAACATTATTAAACTCCTTTAGCTCCATAAATAGAATTGTATCATTGCACATCTGTTAGTAAACTGTTCGATATTTTAATTGGACTTGGATTTTTGTTAGCGAATGTGGACATACATGGTTTTCTTATCATGGGTTCCAGTGGTGCATGATCAGTTACAGACATCATTACAGAGTCTAACTGTTAGTGTTCCCAGAACTCAGTTGGTACATTATCAATTGCCAGAATATACATTTTTTTATATAATCTTGGCTTTCACTTACTATTTTAGATCAATATCAGTTTTATGACTAGGGTTTCTAGTCCGGTTGTTGAGTGGACTGTTCGGGTTCCAGACCCATTTTCCAGGTCCAATGCTTAAATTGCCTGTCAAAATTACTTCCACTCGCAATTTCACATAGATGGAAATCTGGCAACCGTATATGGCTGGTATAGTCTACTTTTTAAAGCCACCTGACATTGTGTGTGCATGAATAGCTTTGGTTGTCAGGGAAAACACAGAGTCTGCTCGATGTAGGCAATCTCTGCACAAAACTTCAGCAGGACAGTTGAGGTAAATTGATTGATTTTCTTCAAAACATAAGGGCATAAGTGGTTTTGATGGGCACTTGGCCAGTGGAGATACTTGTTAAATAGATAGCAATTCAAACATTAGCAAGAGGTCATTTGTCGTATTCTGTCTATGGTAAAAAGTCAAAATTGCCAAATTTAAATGTACTTGTAGCAATACTCTGAAACACTGAATTTTAGCATTTATGGACTGGCCCTATTCATTTCCATTGTAAGTGCCTTACTGTAACCATAATTTTTGCTTTGATTTTTAACTTGATTTGAACCTGTTACATTTCTTTAAGACTTTATTGAATTACATAGGCAGATTGACAAAGGTTGGCTAGGCCTACCCAAGATTTTGTTTTATTTTTATGCATTTGCTCTCAGACATTTTGCTCATTGGTTCCACCTGAGAGAGCCCCTTCCTGGTTTTGTATTGAACAGGAAGTTCTTGCCACTATTTTACGATTGCAAAATTTCTATCAAACTAATTGGAGAAGTTAAGTTACACCCCGCTGTCTCACATTTGCACACGTTATGGACAAAAGTATAAGAGTGTTTAATTTGGATATTTATTTAAATGTTGCCTCGAGCATATGGCAGAACCCAAAATTATGTATTAATAAATCCCCTTTCAGCTGGTCAGACTGGATTGTGAAGAGGTTACTACACTTGGTGACCTATATGAGAGTAGAGTACTCATATCTTTTGAAAATTTGGTTCAAAATTTTGGGATTCCCAGATCTCAGTTCTATAGGTATTTACTGTTGCGCCACCTGCTCTGTACTATTTTTGAGAGTAGCATACACCCCTCTAAAGCGGCAAATACTCTGGGAGTGGTGATTACTTTTGAAAAAGGTCATGAGGCATCAGTGTATTACACCCTGCTAATTCAGAGTCTGGGGGACAGAGCTACAGTTTATCTCAAGAGATTATGTGAGATAGATTTAAACTTGGTATTGGAGGAGGGAGTGTGGGCTAGGATTCTAAAAAACATCAAGTCTGCATCTAGAGATGCAAGGGTGCACCTTATGCAATTTAAGATTTTACGTTGATTCTATTGGATCCCCTCTAGATTGTATAGGCTCTGTCTTAAAGACACACCCACCAGCTGGTGATGCCAATCAGAAGATGGGGACACAACCCATGTTTTTTGGTGGTGTGTTAACATCCAAGAATTTTTGTTGAGGGTTCAGACTTTTATGTGTGATGTATTGGGCACTCAAATTTCATTTTGCCCCAGACTCATTGTTTTAGGCGATGGGGCAGTCATTAATGACTGCCCCATCGCCTAAAACAATGAGTCTGGGGCAAAATGAAATAGGTACATAAATAATTGGGCCCTGGCCAGTGTTATGATCGGCAGTTATTCTTAGGGGATGGAAGTCAGCTGGAGCCCCCTCGTTTCGAGAGTGGTGCATGGAGATGGGAAGGGTATCGGCATTTGAGGAGATGTCTTATAGAAGGCTGGGCAATCTGGACTTATTTGATAAAATGGGTTTGTGGGGATTTTTTTATGTTTCTAAATATTTATGGCCACTGGGATGTGTGTTTGTGTCGACTCCATTATCTCAAATGAGACGGATGACGTTACGATTTTATATAATCTGATTCCACATTCTCTGTTATGTTTATTTATTTTATTGAATGGAATAAATACAAATAGTTAATAATAATAAAAAAGACTTAATTGAATAAGTTGTTGAATGTTGATTCAGTGTTGATGAATGCTTTCACTACACATTTAACCTCAGCGTGTGTATAAACTGCTTACATTCACTACTGACAACTGGGCAGCAATATATAATATTTGGTTGTCACAAACCTTTTTTAACCAGAAACATCCCACAGTTTGGTTTATCGTACATTAGAGGGAATTTCTAATGTCTCCCCCCTTTTTCTGTGCAAAGGTGTAAAGTACAAGAGAAAAGCCCCCTGTTCACTGAGCAGAGCCCCTCGCATTCAGTACACCCACACAGCCCCGGCTCTGTCTACCCCCTTAGACTGTGATAAGACACAGAGAAAGACACACACACACACACACACACATACACACAGAGAGCTATCTCAATTATTCAACAAGCGGACTAGCCAAGTGTAATTCCCAGAGGTGAAAGGGGAAGGTGTGCTTTGAAAGAGAAACAGTAAGAGGAAGAATGAAAGACAGCCATTTAATTTTACAGACAGCAACCCTCCATTCAATTCCTTTGTCTTCCCTTGTTCTTGCTCTGAACTCTCCTCTAAACAGAGTGGGACGGTGGCACCATGAATCTGCACTGTGGTCACATGATCATCTGTAGATCCCTCTACAGCACAGTCACGTGATTTGCAAGAAGCGTCCCCCACAGCCAAAGCTGCTTCCCAGAAACCTGAGCTGCAGGAAAAAGAGAGAGAGAGAGAGAGAGATAGAGAGGGAGGTCACCACAGCTGCCATTGTCAGCGACTGTTATCACTAATGGTATATACCATGTTTTTAATGCGTGTGCATGAGTGTGTCTTGTCTGAACTTTCTAAGATTAGCTTATAACATGGTTATAACATGGATAAAACAGACCAATGTATTATATTGATAACATCTAAAATCTTTTTACATTTCAACAACTTTAGAGACATACACATGTTTACAAATCCTTTGGTGTGCAAAAAAATCTATGTTTCGGAACCATTTAAAAAATAAGTCAAATGGTCATTAATGTTATACCATAACATTGACCATTTTTCACTTAAATTTCATACATGTTGAGGTTTGATGATAATTAAATTCATCTATACATAGTGTGGAACTTATTACACTTGTATATGTCCCATTTGGATTTAATATATTTATATATGTATTTATTTATATATTAGGGCTGTCGATTTAACGCAAACATCAAAACATTTACGCAATTAATCGCACTGCCCACGGACCATAATAATGAAGATTCCCGAGAAATGCAAGTTTGTAGTACCACCTATTTACTCCAGAGGGCAGTAAGTGAACTTTCAGCTGTATGAGCAACGCACAGTTTATACAGTGAATAAAACACTTCAGTAGGCAGAACAACACAAACATGCGTTATATTCTTGCGTTCAAAACACTCGAAGGAGCGCAAATGCAATCTAAGGGATCTCAAGATGTGTTTAAAGATTGAGTATTAAACTCCAAGTATGCCAATGACTGACTTATGTTCAGTAA
This sequence comes from Xyrauchen texanus, assembly GCF_025860055.1. NCBI lineage: Eukaryota > Metazoa > Chordata > Actinopteri > Cypriniformes > Catostomidae > Xyrauchen > Xyrauchen texanus. The sequence goes on from NC_068305.1 coordinate 14,032,744, forward strand.
TATGGTAGTAAACAATACATTGTATTCTAAAGCTGCTTTTTGTTTTGTCTTATCAATGATTAAGAATGTAATGCATTTTAATTATCTGAATATTTTTATATATATAATTTTTTATGTATGTATTTAAAGATAACTATGTATAAATATATATTGATATAAATATGTGTACTCATTATATATTGAGTTATAGTTATATGAGGGGCCTTCTCAGCAAATATTTGTATATGTGATTAATCACGATTAATTAATCGGGACACCATGTAATTAATTTGATTAAAGATGTTATCGGTTGACAGCCCTAATATATATATATATATTAGGGCTGTCAACCGATTAACATCTTTAATCAAATTAATTACATGGTGTCCCTGATTATATTAATACATGTGTATATATATCACATATACATATATATATATATATATATGTATATGTATATATATATATACATACATGTGTGTATGTATATATATATATATATATATATATATATATATATATATATATAAAAGCATAAAAAATTTATTTCTCGTGACATAAAAGTGCATATATACAGTACGTAACTGCTGTGTAATATTTGCAACATGAATACAATGTAGAGTGTTGCTAAACAACCCATTTTCAGTGCTAAAACAGCTTTGCTACAAAAAGTTACAATGTAACATTCTTTAAAATATTGTTATAATTATTCAGTTCAAGCTAAATGTATTCAAGCTTGTTATAAATGGGGCCCACTGGCTGAAATTACACTTTAACCCAGTTGTAACTTCACATCATGCAAATCTGTCACTCTGCACATGTTGCAAGAGATTATTTAAAAAAAAAAAAAAAAAAAAAACAAACACATTAAACACTCTCTTCACTCACATGAGCACAGACACACTTACTCCTACACATCATGTTTAATGTTACAGTTTAATACGGTACCGTAGTAGAGTTTGGCTGAGAAAACACTGTGGTGGAGACTCAGTTTCAATGGAGTGGGTGTAGAGGTGCTGGTGGTTTTATGTCGTGGAGCCACAGGGTAGAAATCCTGCCTCTTATTCACATGTTACTAACATATCATAACCTTAGTACAACAACTGATGCTCTTTAATTGCCACATACAGTTTCAGGGAATGGGGAGTGTTACTGGAAATTAATATGTGTGGTCTTGTGCATTAGAAGTTGTACATTCCCCTTTAAAGCCTGCAGAGTTTCTAGCATTTAGGTTTTAAAAGTAATTCAGTTAATACAATGGCATCGTTATTAAAGGGATAGTTGACCTAAAAATGTAATTTCTCTCATCATTTACTCAACCTCATGCCATCCCAGATGTGTATGACTTTCTTCGTGCAGTCAAGGGCCCCTGGGCACTGGGTCAGTAATCCATCCCTGCAACAAAGAAAGAAAGTCATGCACATCTGGGACGGCATGACGGCGAGTAAATGATGAGAATATTTACATTTTTTGTGTGAACTATCTCTTTAAAGCTTCAAGGTGAGGATTAGTGAAATTATCATGGCAGTAACATTTTGGCATTCTTGTGTGCATAAAGCAGGTCATGAAAGATACAGGTACTGTGGTGCAAAACAAAGAGGGAAAATGAAAATATGAAGTGCATTTGAAACTAGAAAGTCAAATACAAAAACTTTTACGTAAATACATTTTTCACAGGTTTTTTTTTTTTTCACTTTGATTTGAGTCATTTTCCAACAAGTCTTCTTTACTTTCATGACTTAAAGAATTTGTTTGGAGAACCTTCTTGACCAGCGATTGTTTTTCAAGTAGTCTATGTGTTTATTGATTGGTCTGTTTCAGCATTTATCATTTTTAAAGCAATAAAAGTGTCTATTATGCAAAGATCAAAGTCACCAAAAAGTGCATGCAGGGAGCACTCTCTATTATTCTTACAATATCATTGCACTGCCTCTATCTGCATATTGCAAGCACAAGAACAGCTTTAATGCAGATGAAAACTATGAGCAGAATATTTAATTTTTCATTTCTTTATCTTAAAGAGCTTTCCACATGAATGAGAGAAAACAAGTGATTGCTGACAAAACTTGAGGCGGTTTGTCATTTATAAATCATCACCCTCCATGTGTCCTTTAAGAGCAAAACTTAAGGAACATTTTCTTTTTAAATAATTTTTTTACAATCATATGGCCATAGTAATAGAGTGTAATAAGTGATTGGCATTCAATGAACTATGTCATAGTGCTCTTAAACATGCTGGGAGAGTTCTGACCGTGCCCACTTGTGGTTTGAATTCACATTTTATTGGCTCCCAAAGAAAGTGACACATACAGGTTCTGTAGGAGGCTGGAGTTTCTTGGTCTGCTCAGCGCTTGTTATGCTCACTGAATCGCTTACAGTAAATACCTAAAGCATGTTCACATAGGTACTTTTTTATCTGAAAACCATGTAGTTATGCTTTAATGATACATTTTTACATAAGACAGCATTTTTGTTAAACTTACATAACTGTGCGTATTTGTGTGTCAGGAATAGTGAGTCATACATTTTTTTATTTACACATCGGCTCTTTCAAATTTTGGGCACATTTATTAACTTTTTCCTTTTTTTGTTGTTGTTAAAGCACAATTGTTGCACCTATTGACTTTAATGGTTCCCCCAAAAATGAAAATAATTAATGTCATAATTTACTCATGTCATTCTAAATCTGTAGGACTCTCCCTCTTTTTAAAATTAATAAAATCCTGGTGATTTTTCCATATTATGAAATTAGATGATGATTAGAACTGTATGGTCATGATTTGTGCTCATTTACTTTCATTGTATAGAAAAGAGTGGCCAGGGTATTCTTCAAAAATGTATCTTGTGTTTTCCATGGAAGAAATAATGTCATACTTGTTTGAAAAAATGACAGAATGTTCATTTTTGGGTGAACTACACTTTTAACATCACACCACAGTGATAGACAATTTTTGGAGAAAGTTGACAGTTGACATAAGCTAACAGATTGTGAACCTACAGTAATTACATACACATGCACACACACACACACACACACACACACACACAACTGAGTGTCTTAACTGACTTCGCACCATTTGTGCTCCACATGTATACATGAACTTGTTAACTAAACATTTGGCTTTGCTTTGATATTTGCATCCATGTTATAAAGTTATGCTTTATACATAGCCATAGGCGTAATTAATAGATAGGTCTGGTGGGACAACACTTTTGTCCCCAACACTTATTGAAATAGCTTTTGTCGGGTAAGTGTCTTATGCACAAGAAAGATTGAAGCGTTGAAGTACAGCATGTGGTCATTTTCTCTAGTGCATCTAGATGCACGCTCTACTCACTTTTGCTCCTTTTCAGTTAAATCACAAAGGAAAATGCAAATAGATGTGTCCCGGTTTGTTATCGACATCCACAGCTGTACAGATGCAATTTCCATTCATTAAATTAAAAAGTTAAATATTAGGTATATTACAACCCGGAACTCCTTGTACAAGAGACAAAAACTTTATCTTTATTAAGCCAGTCATTTCTGCTCACGCCATACTGACCCATGCATTTACAGTATTCATTGGCTAACAAAATCCTCACTAGTTTTTAAAACAAAGTAATGCCCATGTAGCAGAGTTTCTGCTAAGAAATGTAGGTGCTGGCCAGCATGGCCTGGAATGCTAAAGTTTGCCAGGCAGATTGGAAAAAATCAGCATTTTCTCATCAAATTTTTTGTTTATTTTGAGCTGTAACGCCATGGAGTATGCATAACATGGTCGTGGTATTAGCGTCTAATTAAAAAACATTAAGTGGACAAAGCAAAAAACTACATTTGCCACATATCTTTTAGTTTCAAATAAATGTTAAAATAACAAATATCGTTAGGTTATGTCTAGGGCTGGAGATATGAATAATTCTCAACTGACACATGCATGTGATTGTCACGTGCAATCTTTCTCTGAAGTATGCAAGTGCGCACAAGTCCATGTGGCCTCCCGTTGTATACAGGAGAGCACAGAGCGGGATAACTCATGCTACTCAATCATTTTTGACCCAGGGAAAACCCGGAGAAACCACAGTTAATGTAGCCTACAAATTCAGCTTCATCTGGTAAGAAAAATAATAATAATTTAATTAAACAATAATTGTAGTCTACAGTAATAATAATAATAATAATACAATGCAACTTGTTGTAGTCGCGCATTAGGACTCTGCAAGCGTATGGACAGTTTAAACCTCCGTGGCAGCAAAGTGCTGTTATCATTGGCACTTGTGGCATCAACTAAAGGGGTTGCTGCTGATGCATGGTGTCAATATTTTTACCGGCATTGTGACTGACCATGTTTGAATTTGTCGGACTTTAGGACATTTAACTGTCAAAATCTGGGAATTACCATTGTTCCCTCAATTTAATGCCAATGTCTGAACATAATTCAGCCTGTTGGAAGAATTAGATGTAGATTACAGCTGATGTAGATTAATATGGGTCTCTATTAAGTATACACAAACACAACTGGCTATAGTTTTCCATTAGGGCACATGGCCAAGATACCAAGCTAGACACAAAGACAGCAGAATCAGGGCAGTGCGGACCGGCTAATTAAAAGAGCCAGATAAAGTAGCTCTCTCAGCTCAGTATATCAATAATGTAGAGTGCTGCTCTCCACAGCCAGGGCCAACTAGACAGATTCAGGACATCCACTGTTGCCTTTGTCATGAACAGACCCTCAGTCTTGTCTCTTTTCTCTCTAATGCTGTCTATCAGTCTGCCTGCCTGTCTGTCTGACATTTTTGCAAACTGATATTTTGTGGTTCATTACACTTATTGTTGCAGTATCAAGGTGAAATGGCCACTTTATGGTGCTAAAAGTGATTACAATTTTCTCCCAAACAGATGAGGGTTTGAAAGGTTAATGCTCTATTGAGTTTTAAATCAAAAAAGCTTACTGACCTACCCTAAACCTTAAAAATGAACCTAACCGATAATGTGAGAAAAAGCAAATGTGAGATGAAAAGCGCAATTGCTGAAGCAACCACGACATTTTATGGCACTTCTATGAAACTTTTGGCTCACGTGTTGACTTCAATGCTCATCAGGACTCGTACCCTGATCCTACCGCATTTGATCGCATTTGAACATGCTTGAAAATGTAGTTGATTATGTAATGCAAATGTTAAAATATATCACCTTACAAGTCATGTGCTATAGTAAAAGTGTTTAGATGTAATAAGACAGCATTGTGTAAAGAACAGGGCGAAAAGTAAGGGTTTATAAGCTGATAATCAGTCCTTTTACTCATTATTTGTGTGAAAGGAAATAAAAGTCACTGGGCTATCTATGAACGTTTGGAATTCACTAACATACACAGGTTTTACTAACATATCTGGGGAATAGGAAGTGCTCGTGAAGAAAATACTCTTTGGGTGTCCTGAGTGAACACCCACAACAACAAAGTGATTCGGGCCCTGCCTCAAATGAGCTGTGGCTAGAGAAACAGTTTGACTTTTCTGGAATGTTAGATTATTCTGATAAATGATTAATCTAATACCATTTTTGAAAGGATTCAGAGTTAAACATACTGTTAAATCATTCATATTCATCTATATGGTCTCAGTAAATCTATCAGTCACGAGATTGCACTGTAAGTTAACACACTCTGTATTAACGATTTTATGTCATTATTCTAATAACTAGCATCCACTCAATGTGATTTTATGCTTTTAAGTTCTACAGAGAATAAGAACTTAACTCTTTTTGGTGATGTTTTTTTATTAACCTATTTTGTATTCTTACACTGTACACAAATGGTAATACAAAAAAACAGGCAACGTTGCATGTGACAATGCAATGGTCTGGGCACGCACACACAATTTCATCTTGATCATTTATTTGGCTCTTCTTGCTGTACGAGCCCAGACTAATGAAATGAGCTGTGTCTGTGTGTCTGTAGGGAGGTCAGTGGGTACATGAGGGTGTAATTGATGTCTACACTGGAGAGAGGGAGAGTCTGTGAGTATAAGGGCGAATTATTGATGTCTGTGCGACTGGTTATGGTGTTTAGGTCACTTTGGCGTAAGTACCTACTAAATATTCAGCATCTTGTTCAAGGGCACAAGAAACAGAAATGGAGTGTAGTGGAAAAACAAAGGGACAAAAAAAAGCAGAGAGGACAGAAATGGAGTGAAGTGGAAAAACAAAGGGACAATACATCAACAAGCTCTAATATCATTGCAGATAAAGAGTTGTATGGAACAACACAGGAAATTTAATGAACAAAAAGTGAAAGAAAACACAGATGCTCAGAAAAAAAAAAACCTGCAAAATCATTCATACTCAACACCACTCACATACCCTTGGGATGCTGCTTGACCAATCAGATTCATTTATTTTTATAATGTGGAATAAAAAAATTAAAACCAATAGGGTTTTCTTTTTAAAACCATTCACAAAAGTATGTTTGATATAAAATAGATTTTGTGTTAAGAATTTACTTTTTGCTAAGCTCCGACCCACTTGGCTACTGCTGCCCACTCTTACAAGCTTTGCAGAACTTCCAATATAGGAATGAATGGGAGACTGCCTTGAAAGGTGCGTTTTTTGGCTAAATATTCTCATAAATGGAATTGACAATATTCTTACATGGGCTGGAATGAAGATTGACATTTTTTATAAAAGAAAAAAGTAATTTGATTAATAACTGTGTAGACTGTGAATCAGAAGTGAGACAAATCATTACACTGTGTAACAAATGTTTTTTGGGTTTTTTTGGTTTCTGGGTAGTGTGTTATTTCCTAATTACTTATGCCTCAAAAGTATAGAACATGGAAATTATTCCCCACAAACTTTGCTTTTGTGATCAGGACAGTGATATTTTGAAATGTACCTATTTTCCAGAACATTCCAGATAGATTCAGTGCTGAGTAAACTTGGAGTAACTTCTAGAAAGACCAGTTCAGTTTAGTTCCAGCTGCTTAAGTGGATACATATCAAGACCTTGCTGGATGCCTTGAAGTATGATGAGTTTGGCTAGGAGGTCATAGGAGACTTAAAAATGGTGGCAATCCTGATGGGTCTCCAAGGCAGTTTTACCAAGTTTCCCTGCAATCTTTGCCTTTGGGACAGCAGGGATACCACGGCGCACTACCACAGGCGGGACTGGCCACAGCAGACCGAGTTCTCTGTGGGGAGGAACAGTGTCAAGTGGGAGCCACTGTTGGACCCCCGGAAGGTGCCGATGCCACCACTGCCCATTAAATAGGGCCTTATGAAACAACTTGTCAGAGCTCTAGATAAGGAGTCAACAGCCTTCAAGTACCTTCAAGACTTCTTCCCTAAGCTGTCTGAGGCAAAGGTCAAAGCCGGTGTCTTCATCGGACCACAGATAAAGAACATCTTGGAGTGCTATGAATTCCCCAAGAAGCTCACTAATAAGAAGAAAGTGGCTTGGAACAGCTTTGTCAGAGTGGTTCGGGGATTCCTGGGCAGTCACATGGCCAAAAACTATGTGGAGTTGATTGAGACTCTGGTGAAGAACTACGACACAATGGGCTGAAGCATGTCCCTCAAAGTCCATATCCTTGATGCTCATCTTGATGCTCAATTCAAGGAGAACATGGGAGCTTACTCGGAGGAGCAAGGCGAGCACTTTCATCAGAATATACTGACGCTGCCACCAAGGACAGTATAACGAGAACATGATGGGAGACTACATTTGGGGGCTGATACGTGAAAGTGATTTACAGTACTATCGTAAATCTCGAAAAACTGTTGTAGTCCTTTTTGTATTACTTTAGTATAAATACAAGTTAATTTGGATTCATATGTTGTTTTTTTCTGACTTTATGTGAACGAAAAGACACAAAATCGCCCATTTTCTCATTGGAAATAGGCAAACTTCACAATATCACTGTCCTGGTCACAAAAACAAAGTTTGTGGGGAATAATAGCCATTTTCTATACATTTGAGGCATAGGTAATTAGGAAATAACACTTAATACCCAGGAACAAAAATTGTGCTACATAGTGCACAGTCATTTGAAAAGAGAAAAGCGTCATTTGATGGCGAGTACACACCTGATAACGTTTGCGTAAGTGGACAGAACTGATCATTAAGTCTCATAACACTGACTATGATGCTGTGAGCTCTTTATCTACCATCACCTTTACGAAGACCTGAATCAGTAAATATATGAATTAATGATAAGTTATTAGCTTTAATTTACCTTGGAGCAAATGTGGGTGTCATTGCTGATGTTATACATGTTCGTTCATTTGGGAACGATGGCTGACACAGTTTAATCCAATTCCGCTTAAAACTACTCAAACACACATTATCCCTGTCAACTGTTGTTGGAATACAACAAGTGCTTGTCAGAGAAATGGCAGAGGGCAACAGTTGCTAAGATATGATTGTTCAGGAATGCTTTTAAGGTGGGGTTTAACAAAGGTTCAATTAAGTTAAAAAGGATTTGGACTCTTTCTACAAAGTTTGTGGAACATATATGTTGCTAATATGATGATCTACATCTGTGGTTACTCTGTTACGACACCTGTGGGCCAGTTGATTGCAAGTATCTGCAAAAATGAAAAGAATATTTAGTTCAGACATTTTAAGTGTCCAATTCCTTTTGTAGCTAATGTCAATTCATAGATGACTGAGGATGCATGTGGCTGCTATGTCTGATATAGCTGATGTAGGAAATGCAGAATTGGGATCAGGTGACATTATCACACTTTGACTCATCAGAGCCACACAAGTGCCAGACCTGTGCTGAAGTCATCACCCTGCAGTGTCTGATCAAGGGTTTTACAACTGATCCTAGATCTTCAATATGGTAGCGTGATCAACCTGCTCTGGGTCATCAAGGGGCACTGTCATCCTTCTGCCAGGAATTGAAGCAGAATTTCTGCTGCTGCCTATTTGAAGGGTAGAGAGAGAGAGAGAGAGATTATGTAACAATTTGTTGAGGTTGCTGATTGGAAATCTACCTGCCATTCAACCATGCCAAGCTATGACTGGAAGCAATTAATTTATCACTGAGATAAGACAAACCACACACAACCATAGTCACACACTTGTCTTCATCTCCAACAGATGCTTATAGGTAGTTCCATACCGTAAAAAAACATATCAGCATATCATCTCTCTCTCTCTCTCTCTCATCATTGCTCATCAGATTAATATCGACATTTGGTCAAATTCTGATTAATATCTGAATTTTGTTATATTCCGGTTATGTATGCGTATAGTAAACATGTTCACCCGATTGTCATAACCCAATTAAGGTAGCCTAATTTTCCAAATTTCTAGTAATCTGAAAATTGGACACCTGGCATATGCCTGTATTAATTGGAATTCTCTGTACCCTTATCCGAAATATACACTGAAATAGAATGATAATTTAAATTGGTGCATGTCCAAACGCATGTCCGTCCGTCCGTCCCCTGCCCCTGGCAATCTCTACCGAGGGGGAATCCCAAGAAAGGCGATCGCTATCATGTGGGACCCCAGAATGCGATCACTGATGACACACACACACACCTTGGATGGCGAGAGGCCCCACACATTCGACATTGCCATAGGACCCACCCTTTACTCAAGATGGCCCTCTAAAGATGGATTAAAGCCCCACAAGTCTCCACTTTAAAAAGTGTTAACCTGCAATTGTTATCACTATTTCTACTAAACTACCTAATGTGTTCAGGTTGATTCAGTAATGTTGAATATTTTTTTTTACTTGAATCAACCCAATTAAATTAAAGCACATTTTTTAAGTAAACATTTTTTTCAGTGTATGTTTCGCAATTCATTACGCTGTTGTGTACTGTTGTTAAGGACATAATGAGAATTACTGAGTTAAATAAATTACTCTGTAGAAGCACCAAAAATGAATTAGCTAAAAATGAAATACATCTACAACATTCGCACATGAGAATAGTGGGTAAATGCATGTCTTACGTTTATTTGGAATATACTGATTACCTTTACAGTATAATCCAATAGCATCTAGTCCTCTTTTTCAAAATAAAGGCTTTATAGACATCAACATGTGATTTATATCTAAATATGGTCATGGTTTAAATCCTCTGATTTACTGTCCACCCCACGGTCCCCATCCATCCTACATCTTGCCTATAACAAGAGTCTTTTACAATGTGTTCATGTTTGAAGCCTGTCAGTTCTTATTACAAACACACACAAACACTTCTTTTATCTGGTCTCTGGTTCCTGACAGATTATCTTAGGGGTCAGAAAACAGCACCTTACTTCCTTGACTTACTATCTGCTCCCTCACCTTTCACCTTTCCCATAATCCAAAATGACTACATAGAGTCCAGAGCAGCTTCACACTTCATCAAAGGATTTAACTGACCTTAAAGGAATAGGCCACACACAACTTTTTGTCATTTTCACTCTCAAATCAAATCATTGTTGCAACTATGGATCACATTTGACCCCATGGTGCCAGTTTACAATCTGCAGACTGAGTTGCATAAATAATTTTAAATAGAAGACTTGGAATATAGTGCACAAGTCATACAGACTACATTTATGTTTTTCTTTTGGAGTTTGACAGCCCAGAGTATAACCCGTTGTCACTCCTGAGGCGTCAAATACTACCGCTTGTGCAAGAGCCCAGCGTGTCAATCTACAGACGCCAAAAGCACCCTCTGGCCTCTGTATCCGATGCACGCAGAGGGCAGTCTAAAAGGGAGGCGTCACTGCCAATATTCGGATAGTATTGTTTAATGTTTTATTATACTTATAAATAT